>NW_023416312.1:56931970-58131970 GCF_014176215.1 Rousettus aegyptiacus | reverse complement strand
GATGCCCCGGAACCCCATGCCCACACGCTCCAAGTCCCCTGAGCATGTGAGGAACATCATTGCACTGTCCATTGAAGCTACTGCTGCAGATGTTGAGGCTTATGATGACTGTGGCCCCACCAAGCGGACTTTTGCAACCTTTGGAAAAGATGTCAGTGATCACCCAGCTGAGGAGAGGCACACCCTGAAAGGCAGGAGGACTGTTGATGTGACCATCTGCAGCCCTAAGGTCAATGGCGCTATCCGGGAAGCAGGCAATGGCTGTGAAGCTATTAGTCCTGTCACCTCCCCCCTGCACCTCAAGAGCCCTCTGCCTACCAAGCCTTCTGTGTCTTACACCATTGCCCTGGCACCGCCAGCTCGCGATCTGGAGCAGTATGTCAACAATGGCCCTTCTCGTCCCTCTGAGGCTGAGCCCCGTGGAGCTGACAGTGAGAAAGTCATGCATGAGGTCAACCCCATTCTGAAGGAGGTTCATGACAAAGAGTCTCCTGGTGTGAAGCGTCTGAAGGATATAGTTCTCTAAGCCAGTCTTGGAGAAGGGAGAGAAATCATGATGGCTAGTGAAGAAGCAGGAGCTGATTGTTTTAATTGCTCACCAATAGTTGGTTCTTGAGTGGCTGTTATTTCAGAGCTTTCCATAAATCTATTGCTTACAAATGACTATCATTTTGTGACAATCCCTCTCATTTCAACAGGCAGTGGGGGTGTTCAGTGGGAGTAAATTAGCTTTGGCTTGAGTTGTTCATGGGGCCTTGATGTTGGGGAAACAGACAAATTCAGTTGTGAAAAGTATTATGTACTAAGTATTTGAATTTATATATTTTTCTATGTCTAAATTATAATATAAATTACCATTGTTTGTGGAGAATCACATTTAAAAAAACAAAAAAAACCGTTCTGGACACCTTTAATAAGCTCGCCACTGATTTGTTGTGTAGGCAAGTTAATGGTAATTTATTGTGTACTATTCATTGATTCAGTGATGTGAAAACAAGCCCTCAAAAAGGTTGTTTCTGAAGCTTGAGTACTTTCCAATGCCGCTACTTTGCTGTGGACACCCCTGCTTTAAGAATCCTTTTGCTAGCTGTGCTATTGTTGTATTTGATATTGCAAATTGCTACGTGTATGGTGATGACAAAGGCTTTTAGAGGTTGTTTTTTTTTCTTAAAAAATAAATAAAACTACAGACAAAAACAAAAGTGAAAACAATTGAGGAGGCAAGTAAATGAGCAACACCACACATAGAATGAGTACTTGGAGAGTACTCACTCTTGAAAGATACCTATGTAGTGATTGCTTACCACCTTGCAGAGTATTTTGCCTGCCTTTCAGTCTTCTGCTCAGATCTTTAATAGATCACTGCAGAAAGTTATGTTTGGATATTCTACTATCTAATTTGCAGTTGTCAGAAATAATATGCTGAAAGTTTTATGAGATCAATTTTTCTAATTTTCAGTAAAGTTGAACAAAAGTCGTTCTTGAAGTTATCAGTTTCCAGGCTTAGAAATTCCCCATCTCCAATCATCTAAAACTCAAAAAGACTGATTTTTTTTTGAGATCTAAATTAGTATATTTTTAGACACACATTTCCTGATTCAGTGTTTCCAAGTCACAATTAGAATTACACTACAAAGCATGTCATGGGCTGGAATTGAGGACTCCATGTTGCTCTGTATCATAGGATTATAACTGAGATAGAGTAAGCAGTACAGAGTATACGTTTAGGAAAAGACAGGTAACAGGTAATAACATCACTAATCCAATTACTGTGCCTTCCCTATGGAGACACTTAGACACTTGAACTCATTTTTATTATGACTAATACTTTTATAAAAATTAAAAATATGAACAGGAAACTATTAAAAATTCTTTAGATTTAGTTAACTGTTTGCTGTAGGCTAGGAATACACCTTTTTTATTAATAAGTTTGTTATGCACATTTTTTGTTTATCATTTTCCAACTCCCCCATTTATTAACCGTCTATTAATATTCAATAGCCAACATAGTATTCTTGCAGCCTAAGAGTTTGTTATTTAAAAGTAAACAAATATGTCATTTTTGCTCTGTCTTGGTTTTTAAAGAGTTGTTTCTACAGAAACAAGTTTTGCAATTCTGTTCTCATTTGTTTCATTTTTTTGAAATTCAAGAGTATCCAGAAAAAAGGCTTAGAGGTTAGAGCACTAGAATGCAGAAGACAATGTATTTTTTTTAAGTGTAGATAGGTAAGTCAGCTCTTTTAAATGTTTTAGTTATTTTTGCCTGAGTTCCTGGCTTTATACATTACTAGGAATGTTTTCTTGTACGGGGGTAGGGCTTTAAGGGAGGGGGATGGTAAGGAAGTAGAGATGGGATTAGGTAGGGGAGAATATTTCTGAAAAAGAACCTATAATGAAGCTACAAATTTATCTTTATTTCTTATTCAGTGCTGAATACTACCTCATGCAAAATATTGGTGTGGCTGCAAATTTCCCTTTGAAACTGAAACAATTAGAGATCGATGAATGTGACATCTACATTTTGGCTCATTTCACTTTTTCTCATGCACTCTTTTTTCTCCTTTTGATTCATTTTTTATTAGTAAATTTTGAATTAGGTAGGTATTTCTGTTTGCAAGTTACTGTTTGATTAACACATTAAAATCATTTTTTTTCATTTAACATTATGATGGCTGACTATAGAATTTAGATTGTTCCTTAACTTATCCATCCTGATATTATGTTGTAAACTACCACCTCAAGGTCACTTGCATGTCAAATTTGATTGTTTTTATAAGGTGTATTTCATACAATGTTTGGTGGGAATCAAGAAGTTGAAAAGATTGTGGCAAGTGGGAATATTATGTGGCTGTTGAGCCAGAGAGGCCACTGGCTTACCATACTTCTTACCAGCTAAATTTAAAATGGTTAGAGTAGCCGTGGTATTGATTTTACTTTTCTCTTGTCTTTTTTGTCTCCATTTTTTTTCAGAATTCAGTTTCCAGCTACAAACTTATCTTTTTTTTTCCTATCAAAATACTTTGTTTTTTGGTGGGCAGAGGTATTTTTGGCTTCCAGATCCTTTATTGAGCATGTTCAGAGAATTCCCCTCATTAAGCAAATATCTTTTTTTCTCTATAATTGTCTAATGTATACATTCTCCCAGAAGCACAACTGCATTCTATGAGGGTTCTGTAAGCTGGTTTTATAGATAGTCTGTGCCTGCAAATAGGAGTTGTGTGCAAGGATCCTAAATTTCCCTTTGGCTCGTATTTTTCACTCTTTCTTTTCAACACATCTGATGAAAAGTCACAAAGGCTAAAGGGCCAAATATTCTTCCTTTTCCCTCTCTAAACATGTTACTAATTTAAATATGAGGGAGCAGTTTCAGTTCCAAAATACTGGGGAGTTCTATTCCATTTATTCTGCTGTCCGTTTTGGGGAGGAGTTGATGTTGAGGTATGACTTGCTTTGCTAAGAACCACTTTGAGCACATCCCTAGGCAAGTAAACTTCTTCATGAGTTGTAAAGGGTTTAGTCTGCTTTGGTTGATTGCTTTTCCTCAAGTATGGGATGGTACTATATACAAGGAATATAGGGAGAGGGGAACCATGCTATGTGGAATCTCTTCTTTTTTTTTATACTGACTAATTTTGAAATCTGTTCAGAATGAAACTTACCATCCCTTTTATCCTCTTAGAGCCAGTAAAGTACGGCTCACCTTATTGCCCAGATAGGTATTGGGCCAAGGGATCCTATAATACCTGAAGGACACTGGTTCTCAAAGTGTAATCCCTGGAGCAGCAGCAACAGTTTCAGTTGGAAACTTGTTAGAAATGATAATTCTGTCTTCACCCAGACCAAATGAAGCAGAAACTCTGAGGGTGGGGCCTAACAATCCATATGAATCAGATGCCCACTAAAGTTGGAGGGTTTGTTAAAGCACAGTTCAGTGGCCTTACAGTTTCTGATTCAGTAGGTCTGGGGTGGGATCTGAATCTTTGCCTATTCAAAATTTCCCAGGTGATGCTAATGCAGCTTGCCAGGGACTACACTTTGAATATCTCTGCTTCAGAGTAAATTTGCCTAATAGAGCTGATTGCACTTAAGGTGCTTATTTAAACTAATTCATTGACATGATGACCTATTGATTACTAATCAAAAATGTTAAAGGGTGTACGACTTAGAACACTGAAAACTGGTACCATCCAGAATATCATCCTGGTAGTGTTACTTCAGCATATGACTGATTATATGAAGGCAAGTCAGTTGAACTTTTCATATAGCTCTATCACATCATTAATGAGTAAAACAAAAGTGGTCCACAAAGAGCAGTTTTTTGGAGAGGCAGAGGTGTAGAGAATAGCTCGACTGGGCATCCAGGGTGGGAAAATGATTATTATTGTACATAATAGAAGTTCCGACTGGAATTACAATTCCTTTATGGGGATCATTTTGATGCTGAATGTTCCCCAAAGCATCCTGACAAGTCTGGTCCACTTGGCTCTTTACCTAGGATAATAAGACCCTAAATGACTGAAAAATTGGCATAAATGAGCTTAAGAAGTCCATTGTATACAGTCCTAGTGTTTGCCTTCTTGGTAAGATTACATTTAAGGATGTCATTTCATGAGTCAAATTGTATCTGCTGACACTGAAGTGTATTGAGATGTTGTTCTTTAGTTTAAGTATGTAACAAAGTAATAATCAAAGGGGATATGTGGGGGTGGGACTGGGTGGCTTTATATTGATAATGAAATATTCCAGAGCAAAACACATTGTCCTAATGAAGTTGTTGCAGCTCTCTTTTTTGCTTGTGAGGCTGGAATTGACCTGTGGGTCACTTGTTGTGCAAAAATGAATTAATTTCAAATAGAACTCATAATGCTTTTGTAAAACAAAGAAAATCAACCACCTTGTCTGAAAGATATTTTGTGAGGCGCTCTTGGTAAAGAAAAACCCACACAAACCTGATCTTGATTGGAAAGCACTGTAGGTCATTAGGGAAAATTGATGATGCTGATTGTTGCTCCAGCCGTGTTGGCATTAAAGATGACCTTGCTACTAACTGAAAGTTGCTGTCAACCTTAGCAAACAAACCAGCTAACACCAATATAGCACTGGTTAAGTAAATTTTTACTGGCATTGGCTGGCGTTCAGTTGTGGAAGGCTAGGATACAGACTTTAATGACCAAGAGCCAGACTAGCTCAAGCTAGAAATTCAGCAACAAATACCTCTGTGTGCTATTTGAATGCTAAGGTATTAGTTGCAAAAGGCTTTTGCCTTCGCTCCTCTAGTGAGGGGAATGAGCCTGATGACACTATTACTGTTTACCTGTCAAACCAGGGTGGAAATTTAGAGGGATGCAAGTGCAGTATGTCTCATTATGCAGTCTCTGTTGCTGATATGATATGAAGATAAAATTGTTGTATATGCTGATCTGTATGTTATGTACATTTTCACAGTGATTGAAACATTGTAAAAAGAAAAAAAGATGAAAAAGAATCACCACTCTGTCTATTTTATGATGATAAAGCAGCTTTATTAAATTATTACAATTATGTTTTAAATGGTGTTATCTGCCACATTGTTTCCTTTTATCTGGTGGTTCTCTGTTTCCCCTTTAAATGTGTTTTCTCTGCTTTAAAAATTTAATGCATTTTAGTATTAAAGGCTATTATGAAAAAATTTTAAGTGTTTGACAATATGTGTCTTGGGGGGTGTTGGTCGGCTTGAGGGTGGGGGTGACTATTAGGGCTAGGAGAATATTAGGGGTCACTGATGTTCAGGTCCAAAAGTTTCCTCTTGCATTTTCCACTTCATAGAATCACCAACTCTCCAACTAAGAGAGGACTCTCCTTCAGCCAGGCTCTAGTCATTTGAGTATTTCTCCTCCTTCCCACCCCAGTTGATACCTGTGTCTGGTACTTTTTTCTGCAGATGAAGAATGACCCATTTGTATCAAGAATGATAAAGGCTTTACAGGATGGTACTTTAAACAAGAGCACTAAAACCATTCTTTAAGTAAACCATTTGGGGCCAACTTTACAGTAGTACTTTTCTGAAGAATTAATTTTTTAAAAGGTGAGAAATAGTAGAGGTTGACAATAGAGGAAAAGAGAGTTTAAATCAAAGATGACCTGGCTGCCTCTTTGATGCCTTCAGGTTTGAAAGTAAAGCAACAGGAGAGGCTCTCGCTTTGCATGTAACAAGGCTGAAGTGAAAGCCCTGACGAGCTTTCTTTATTCAGACTATTCTCTGGGACTTAGGTCTTAGACTGTAAGTATTTATTCTGGCTGCAACTAGCAGGAAAAAATCAGAGTAGCAGAAAAAAGGATTAGGGTAGAACTTTTCCAAATAGTGCCTTTAGTGGTTAAAGGCTAAATTTCTTTAGTATGACCTATTCTCTCTGGACAATTAAAAATGATCTCAAGGAAATGCACTGTTTCCTCAGACATCCATCTTCCTATTATCTCTACCCACCTGTGTTGAATGGAGATTACACTATATTCTACAGAATTAGCCCTAAAGCTACAGCAATAACCAGTTATTTAGCACTGCAGTTTAACAGGTGTTATATCAGAATGCGAACAGACATGCTGGGGCACATGAAGTTACATACACTGATGTATGCACAGATATTCACACAGAGTCACAAATGTTCATAAAGGCGTATGAGAAGGAGGCTGGCCTGTGATTGGATTGAAGGCCCTTACATCATTGGCTATTCGAAATGCTTCTGGTTAGCCTACACCAAAACGGCAAAGAAAAAATGTTTCCTTGATCCTCTTATGCCGTTGTGTGTGTGTGTGTGTGTTTGGCCCTGAAAGGGAATAACAACTGTTCCTAAATAAGATCTTTCAAAAGATGAGAAAGAGAAAGCCAACTCTTACATAATGAGAATTTACATATGCAGCATAAGTCTATCCCAAGTCATGGACAAGCACTGTAACTCTGCCTCAAGTGGGAGAGTTATTAGATTAGAGGCATAACTTCAAATCATTTCAAATTTATAAACAAAGTTTTTAAATAACTTTTAAAAAATTAATTCCAGTTGACATACAATATATTAATTTCAAATGTACAATATAAGAGGCATGCATTCACGTAACTTATGAAGTGATTGCCCTGATCAATCTAGCACCCATCTGACACCACACATAGTTATTACAATATTATTGACTATATTCCTTGTGCTATACTTTACATGCCCATGACTATTTTGTGACTACCAGTTTCTATTTCTTAACCCCTTTCCATCTGGCAATCATCAAAATGCTCTTTGTATCTATGAGTTTATTTCTGTTTTGTTTATTTTGTTCTTTAGATTACACATGTAAGTGAAATCACATGGCATTTATCTTTCTTTGTCTGACTCCACTCAGCACAATACTCTCTAGGTCCATCCAAGTTGCTACAGGTGGCAAGGTTTCATTCGTTTTTTGTGGCGAATATTCGATTGTATATAAGTAACACCTCTTCTTCATTCATCTATTGATGGACACCCAGAATGCCTTCATATCTTGACTATTGTAAATAATGCTGCAATGAACATATGCATGCCATATACTTTCAAAGTAGTATTTTGGGTTTCTTCGGATAAATACTGAGAAGTAGAATTACTTGGTCCTTCTTGTCTCTTGTTGTAACCTTTGCTTTAAAGTCTATTTTTTCTGGTATAAGTATTGCTACCCCAACTTCTTGTTTGTTTGTTTTTCCTTTCCATTTCATGAAATATCTTTTTCCATCTCTTTACTTTCAGTCTGTGTGAGTCTTTTTATCTAAAGCGAGTCTCTTGTAGGCAGCATATGTAAGGGTCTTACTTTCTTATCCATTATAGACCCTATATTCTTTTCATTGGAGCATTTAACCCATTTACATCTAAAGTAATTGTTAATAAATATGTAGTGCTGCTATTTTATTATTTATAATTTTTATCTTTTTAGTGTTTCTCATCCCCCTCCTCTTACCCCCTCCTCCTTCTCTGTTTTTATGATACTGGTTTGGTGATGATGAACTCCTTTTTCTTGTGTGGGAAACTCTTTATCTGTCCTTTGATTTTAAATGATAGCTTTGCTGGTTTGAGTAATCTTGGCTGTAGGACCTTGCTTTTCATCACTTTGAATATTTCATCTGGCCTGCAAAATCTCTACTGAGTAATCAGCTGATGGTCTTATGGCAACACCCTCGTAACTAATTGCTTTTAAGATTTTCTCCTTGTCTTTAACCTTTGGCATTTTTAATTATAATATGTCTTGGTGTGGACTTCTATGGGTTCATCTTGTTTGGGACTCTCTGCACTTCCTGGGCTTGTATGTCTATTTTTTTTTTTACCAGTTTAGGGATGTTTTCTGTCATTATTTCTTTAAATAGGTTTTCAATTTTTTGTTCTCTTCTCCTTTTGGTACCTCTGTGATGGAAATGTTGGTAAGCTTGATGTTGTCCTAGAGGCCCATTAAAATATCCTCATTTGTTCAAATTATTTTTTCTTGTTGCTCTTCTGAGTGGTATTTTCGATTACCTCATCTTCTAAGTCACTGATTCAATCCTCTCCTTCATATAACCTATTGTTTGTTCTTCCTAAGGTAGTCTTCATTTCAGTTATTGTATTATTCACTTCTGGTTGGTTCTTTTTTATGTTTTATCTCCATTTTTATGTTTTCTATGTATTTGTTAAAGTTCTTACTGAGTTTATCTACTCTTCCCCTAAGTTCATTAAGCATCCTTATAACCAGTGTTTTGAACTCTGCATCTGGCACATGGCTTGTCTCCATTTTGTTTGGTTCTTGTTCTGGAATTTTGTTCTGTTCTTTTATTTGGGACATGTTTCTTGGTCTACCCATCTTGGCTGTCTCCCTGTGTTTGTTTTTATGTATTATGTAGAGCTGCTATGTCTCCAGATCTTAGTAGAGTAGCCTTATGTAGGAGGTGTTCTGTGGGATACAGTGGCGCAGTCTTTCTAGTCACCTGAGCCAAATGCTCCAGATTTGTCCCTTGCATGACTTGTGTGTGCCCTCCTGATGTAGTTGAGCCCTGGTTGCTGTTTGCATGTCAATGGGAAGGATTGACCCTCAAGATGATTGGTTGTGAGGACTGGCTAGTGACTACAGTAGAGGAACTGTTGTGCAGGGGCTGACCCTACAGAGTAGGATTCACTTGATCAGGGTTCTGGCGCCTGCCCAGTGTGCCCTTTGGGTATGTTGTTCTTGGATGGGGGCCCAGGTAGTGCTTCACTCGAAGCCAGCCACCAGGAATGCTGGCACTAGGGCCTCCTGGAAGGGGCCCTGCCATAGGTCAAGTTCAGCTGCCATTTGTGCCCTGCCTTGGGTCACCTGGCATGAGCTACCAAGCAATCTGCAGATGCTTGCTACCCATGCTGGTCTTAGAGGTGCCTTGAGAGGCCAAGCCAAGAACTGAGGGTGGCTGCCACTAGTGCCAAGCTTGGGCTGCTCAGCAAGAGATACAAGGTACGCTGTGTCTACATGCTGCTTATTTGTGGTTTGTGAAACCTCGAGAGATTTAGGAAAGTCTGCCACATATGCCAAGTCAGGCCATTTGTATGGAAAGCCACTGGAAGTGGCTCAGGTGGGCCTGATAGTTGGGTGGAGTAGGGTCTCAGGGAATCACCAGGGGGGGACAACCAGTGTTAGTCAGGTTGATAAAAACTCAGATATGGTGGTAACTTGCATTAGTATGGTGCATGAGGGGAAGGCCCAACAACAGAACAGTGGCCTCTCTCAGAATTTCTGTCTGGGAGAAAGCTGCCCCTCCAGTCTTCACTTTGAAGCTGGGAAACTCAGTTCCTCCCCATATGTCCCTGGCAGCTTTTGAGTTGCTGACCCAGCACTGGACCTCAGAGCAGGTGAGTTTGTCAGCAGGTAAGTCTGCATAGTGGTCCTTTAAAAAGAATGCTAGGGACCCATGTTGCCCTCTGTCTCACTCAGCCACAATCTCCACTGGTTTTCACAGCCAGAAGTTATGGAGATTTCTCTTCCTAGTATTGGAACCCTGTGTAGGGGAGCCCAAATGGGACCAGGACCCCTTGTTCCTCTAGGGGGATATCTGCAGCTAAGATATCCCTCCCCATTCTCAATAGCCACATGTGGGTGTGGGACCATCCCATCCTGTATCTCCGCCCCTCCTAGCTGTTTAAATGTGGCCTCTTCTCTTTGTCCCCAGTCATAAGGCTTATGTTTAACAAGACTTCAGGTGGTTCTTAATGATGACTGTCTTGTAGTTTAGTTGTAATTTTGATGTGGTTGTGAGAGAAGGCAAACGCAGCATTTGTTTACTCCACCATGACTGGAAAGCCATAAATAAGAAAAAAAGTATTAAATAATCTATTTCCTCATTTTGGTAACGGGATGCTTGTGACTCACCTCATGTATATCACTAATTTACAATGCATGAGGTCAAGAAATATGGTGGGAATTAATGCCTAAGGGGCCAGTTTCTGATAGATGTCAGCTGCTCCAGGGACAAATAAGGTTAACCATTTTCATTATTTTGGTTTTGTAGAACATAAATGCCTTAGGAAAGCATATAAGGTAGCAACTTATAAGGAAATGTAACCATTAGTCAAACAAAATTATCTATGATGGGAGCAGAAAGGCGTTCTCTTAGAGTGTTAGGTCTTAACCTTCTTCCATATTGACAAATGGCCTACTTTCACATGTCTACTTCTTCTATCCATGTGCTGCTTTTGATGTGAAGAAGCACTACAGGTGGGAAGTAACAAAAGATTCTTTCAGTTACATGAAATTCCTGGCTCACTGGCTGTACTTCCACCCAACCATTTCGATGATCAGTGAGTGCACTACAGGGAGTCCTCAGAGCCCTGCTGGAAACCATTGTTTCTTCCAAGAGGTGAGGAGGTATATGTGCTAGTGGTCCCAACACTTCCCTACTTTCCTTCTCTTTGTGTCTCAGTGTCTTGATTTCCCCCAGGTACCCAAAGTTATAATTCCCTTAGTTTTTCAGGTTCTCTACTATGTTTCCCTCTCCCCAACCATGGTTTTCCCTTCTCTTGTGTCTTCCCTATTTCTCTTTCCACTCTAAATTATCTCTAAAATTTCACTGTATTCTATCCCTTCTAGGGTTTTTATTTACTATGTTTTAAGGGAGGCAAACTTTTCTTGAGTATTGACTATGTGCTAAACACCATGCAAACATCATCCTTTTCATTCTCACAGTAACCTTTTGGGGTAGATGATGATAGATCCATTCTATAAAAAAAATAGAGGCTTAAAGAGCATAGGTGAGTTGCCCAAGGTCACTCACCTACTAAGTAGCAGAGCTATGATTCAAAATTATGTCGTTTTACTTAGAAATTATTACTCTTTTCAGCTACTTTTAATGGATAGGTAACCAACCTGATAAGTTCTTCCTGACTAGAGTATTAAAAATGAATATTAATGTCTTATGGCATTTGTCTATCTGGAAAACGTATCAACATTTTAACTGAGATTTTTGAGAACCCAGTGTCATGGTCCAAAGAAATGATTATAGCAGTGGCATTTTCAGGCCAGGGTGTTTTTGATCAGCTTCATAGGCATCTCTCAACTCTTTATATACCCAATGCCTGCCTTTCAAGTTTCATTAGTCATGCATGACAGGTCAATGGCTCCTTTTAGAGTCTATGCACTCTAGCTAGTCAACGGCCCTTGAAATGAAGGTCTAGTGACCCTACATTCATCTGTCCCTTTGAGTTTCAT
Source organism: Rousettus aegyptiacus (assembly GCF_014176215.1). Classification (NCBI taxonomy): domain Eukaryota; kingdom Metazoa; phylum Chordata; class Mammalia; order Chiroptera; family Pteropodidae; genus Rousettus; species Rousettus aegyptiacus. The sequence goes on along the minus strand of NW_023416312.1, from coordinate 58,120,276 downwards.
GCAGTCTGTCAAAGATGTATTCATGCGTGTGACAGGTCAGCACAGCTGGAGTTAATCCCAATGTATATTCACAACAGGCCTCGGTGACTTGTTCAGATCCAGAAAGTTGGTTGAGGGTTAGGGAGTTTGAGAGCAGAAACAAGGTGGTAGTGGTAATGGGGAGGGGAAACATACTTGAAAAATAAATGGAAAGCCCAGGCTATTGTAAGAAAAAATTTCAAGATATAAAAATAATTAGTTGGGAAAAGTGAGTTGTGAGCACTTGACCACCAGAGGCTTAGGAATTGTTTGCCATGCCTGCCTCATAGTTCAGATGGAGTTGAAGAGGTGTTAATAGGTTCCCAAAGGCCCATTGACTGGTCCTTCTTAGTGGGTAAGAGTCCTGATATGGAGATAAATTTGAAAGTGATGTCAACAAAGAAAAATGGGAAGGTGAGAGAAGAATGATCTCAATTATATGGATAAAGACTTTGATAATGAATCCACCACTTTCCCCAAAGGAAGCCTTGATATAAAGAATTTAAAGATCAACCCATTTTTAAATTCCTATTGTTTAAATGTCCTTGTCCAATTTGCCTTGGTCGCCCTGCACTTTTTCAGTCTGGGATGTAGTTCTTAGGTTTTGGATGTCAGGACTGAGTAATATGCAATGCTAAGCACCAAGATACTTTGACAGTACTGTTCTAGTTTTCTTTTTTTTCCCTTTAGCAGAAAAATATGGAGTGTGAGAAACTAAGAAGTATTTCATGTCCCCAAATTAACACACAAGAGATTTTCCCCAAATAAGCCTTCATGATAAGTTTTCTTCATTCCTAGTGCCACTACTGTGGTCCTGCTCACAGCGTCCCTCATCTGGATGGCTGAACTAGTCTCCTAATTTGCCTCCTTTCATCCATTCTGCCTTTCTTTATTACACTTTCCACACTGCAGCCAAGAGGATCTTGCTAAAAATACAATACTGATTAAATTACAGCTCTGCTTAAAACTTGTCAATGGTTTCTCCTAAGTCCAAACTCTTTAACATGGACTACTGGAGTCCTTTTAAATTTTTTTTGGATTGCTCCACATAGCAAGAAATGTATTTTCCATCATGACTCAATATCCCACACACATAACTGAAACAGACATTTACAAACAGTACTTGTCCTTGTTACCCGCAATGCACTCTGAGATTTTCTATTCAACTCTATATGCCAATTGTCAGCAAACTTTTAATGTAAAGGGCTGGATGGTAAATATTTTGGGCTTCATGGGTTGTACGGTCCCTTTCGCCATTGTAGTGGTGCACACAAATACTTTTATTTACAATTCCCAAGATTTTGTGCACCCCTCAGACAAAATTTCCCAGTTTTCACATACAGAGCACCCCCCGCCCCACCCCAAGTAGTAAACACTCTCACTAGAGATATTTCAGTATCACATAATGCCTTACAGGCCCAGATCTTGAAGTTGGTTCCACACCAACTTTCTCTTTACATGTCATACCTCTTACTTTTGACATTTCTTCCCCTGGAAATACAAATGAAATATTTATCCAATCTCTATTAGCAAGAAACGAGCTGAAAAATAATTTTCAAGATCACTAAAGAGAAAAAAAAACAATGAGTCACAAAACAAGATCAATCTCTTTCTCTCTTTTTCTTTCTTGATATATATAATGTTCAGATGTATGAATGTAAATAAGTAAGTACATTAATATATATGACATGTAAAGCACAATTTAACATAAATTCAATCTCCATCCTAGCTTCACAAAATGAATATTTTCAAAGACTACAGCTCAGAGAAAAAAAGATACCCTCATTTCATAGCACATTAGCTTGAATTTTTAGATTATGTCACCTACATATCTTATAAATTTTGAGGGAAAATGCTGAAGCTGAATCTTATAGTTAGTTTTCTTTCCTGACTCTTCTCTTCTAGTATTACCATCATTTCTGAGAAATCAGGACAGCTATTGTCCTCTTCAGCCTGACTCTATCTTTCTTCTGTCTTCAAGCATTAATCCATCTCTGAACTTTGCAAATAACCAACTTGTATCCACCCTCTTTCTCCTCAGAGCCTCATGTATCATAACTACCTCTGGGCCCAAGGCATGTGGTACGAGCTTAAAGGGGCCTGGGAAAACAACACTTCTGAGTGCTTGCTGAGTACTAGACTTTTTGAAGAATGCATTGATGGTGGGTTGGACATTGGGGAAAATAAATGGAAAACTCTTGCTAAAACCTAGGCATGAGGTGTGAGGACCTTAATTAGGACAATGGCAGTCACACTAGAAAGAAACTTCATAGATTTTAAAATATGATTTGAAATGAAAGGGCTAGAATGAGAGAAAAGAGTTAGTAAATGGGAGAATATGTTGTGGTCTGATTAGAGAAAAATGATCATATAATAATATTTCTTACCCTATCCTTCAACCTTCAGTCTCACCAACACAACACACACACACACACACACACACAAACTTATTGTAGTTTCTGATTGGTTCATTCAACAAATATTAATCAAATACTTACTATATGACAGTCTGCAAGGTGCTGGGGATATAATAGTGAATGAAATAGACAATAATCTTTGCACTCATGGAGTTTACATTCTGTGGGGAAAATAGACAATACATAAGATAAATGAGTACTATATATATTATGTCAGATTGTGACAAATGCTAAGGAGAGGGAAACAGTCAGAAAGCGAAAGGAGATAGTAAATGTCTAAGGGGTTACTAAAACTTTAGTTAGGGTAACCAGGGAAGGCCTCATCGATAAGGTAATTTTTGAGAAGAACCTAAAGAAACTGAATTAGTAGCCATGTGGGTATCTGGTCCAGAAATAAGAGGCATCTGACTCTGAATTTAATAGTATCGTCCTGACTGATGGACTGCAGATGGTTAAAGGCAGAGGCGAGAAGACCAATTAGGAGGCTACTGCAATAATTCAGGTTAGACAAAATGATAACTTTAATCATGGTGATGGCCATGGAGAGGATTAAAAGTGATATAACCTGGATACATTCTTCATTGCCTCTTTGTAGCCAAAAATGGTGATAACAATATCAATAGAAAACAAAGCCTGAAGAATACCAAGAACAGTTGTAAAATGCTGGGGCTGCATGAGGAGGTCCTGGTGGGTAAGAAAGAATAGGGAGGAAAGATAATTGTGAGGAATGAAAATATTGCCACGTGGGAGAGAAAAGACGGATAATTAGAATGTGTTTGAAATCTGTTTTCAGTATCAGATGTTTCTGATTATATGGCCTGGACAATTATCATGCCTTTCACAGTGTCTTTCTCCTTATAAGGTAACATGATTTGCAGCATTTTGAAATAATGAAATTGTTCTGTTTTTATACGTATAGATTAGGAAGATACTTGTTCTTCAAGTTAAATGAGGCAAAAAGGAAATTCTAATTGGCCCCAGGGAAAAGTAATTAATGGGTCTGAACAACCACATCCATTTTTTTGAGCAGTAATCTCTACAGGAGTGGACTATAAGCAAAATCCCCACTATTTTCTGCTCTCTAGTCATCAAGTGTGTGATGCCACTAATGAAGTTCAGGACCATCTAGACAAGTTAGAATTCTTTCCTGCTCATAAAAGGCTAGCAGCAGAGTAAATAGTATATGGAAAATGTTTAGTCTTGATATTTTGAAATTTATTATGAAAAAAATTCAAACATACATAGTAGTTGAGAATAAAGTGATGAATGTGATGTCCCTATCATATGCCTTTAATAAATAACAATATGCTTAGCTTTTTGTTTCATTGAGAATAAGAGGAATGAAAACCCTGGGTTAGACTCTGTCTTTTGGAGTTCCGGCATTTCGATCTGCCTGCAATTTAAAAAAAAAAAAACTCAGAGTATAGTCTGACCCAGAAATAGGAAGCATCTCCAGGTTTCGTAGACTGAAGAATATAAGGAGACAGAGAGAGAAGAGATGATAACTTTTAAAATGGGGAAAATTTTATCAGGGGAAAGTACAAAACCCTGAGCTATTGGTGGAGTCCAGCCCTCCATTTGGCATTGGCATATTTTGGTTAATTTCTTTCTTTCTGAAGTTTTCAGCTCAGTTGATTCATTCTACTTGTGAGTTTTCTTCTTCCTTTTTGATAAAACACCAATTTACTGTTATATTTCAGTATTTAAATCCATGAGGAAAGTAATCTACTTTGCCAACAGTTGTTTTTCACTTGCCTTTTTTTTGCAATGCATTGATTTTTTAAAGTTCAAACTCTATGTTTCTTGAAAAACATAAGGTTTTTACAGTATACTGTAATCTTTCCTCACAGAATAAATGTCAAGCTTAACTCTGTGTCATCTTAACTACTCTTATCCCTGAATTTTGATTGTATTGGAGACAAAATGTTGTGTGTGTGTGTGTGTGTGTGCGTGCGCACATATGGAGAAGGGTTCTTAGGAGGTTGTGAGACAGGATAAATGAGAAGGGGGAATACTTACAAATGTTTCTACTCTTGGTGAGTAATTGTTGCCAATAAGGGATCCAACTGATAAACACTTGTATAATTTTGCTTAGAAAATAGCTAATTAGACACAACTCTCTAATGAGGTTGTATCTGGGAGGGTCATGCTCATTTGCCTTAGACTGGCCCTGGGGTTAGTGGTGTGGAGGACTGGGCTGGGCTCCAAGACCTGTACCTGGATGGAGCTTGAGCACAAGGTAACTTTTCACCTACTTGTTTTCAGATGGCAGGTCAAATATTTGGCCTGAACCAATCCCTCCTGAGGTCTACAAAGGCAGCTAAAGATATTGTAAATCCTTCCATACACTTTATCAGGGAACTGCACCTGGTTTTGATAAACCAAATAGTAATGTTATCAAAACAGCAGCCTCAGTCAGAAGACAGCATAAGAAGGCCTTCCTCCTAGGACAGCATAAGAAAGAAAATTGTATATTTGGAAACCTTGAGGAAATTAACACCCATTCCTGGGTTACCACTTAGTGGAGGTGGCACTTCTCAGTGAGTCCTTCCCTGGCTTTCCTAACTAAAGTTTTGGTAACTTCTTAGATATTTACAATCCCCTTTACATGCCTGATTGTTCTTGACTCCTTAGCATTTATCACACTCTGACACAATATAGTGATACTGCCTTTCAATGAGACACAGGTAAGAAAGTTTTTTAGGGACTGAGGGCTTTTATTTTTTCATCTGGTAACTTGGGCTAGTCAACAGGAGATGAAATTCAAAATCATTTCAGAAAAATAGGTCTGATATGCAGATAGGCCCTTTCTATAGACACAGCTAGCTTTATGGGGAACAATTTTCCACATGGGGCCTTACAGATTGCACATCAATCATAGAATGATAGCTTGAATAATATTAGCCACCATTTGTTCAGCATTTAGTATGTTCCAGACACCATCAAATTGAAATATATGTATACTCATTTAGTCCACCTAATGTGATAACATAACAGTTACTATTACCATTGTTTCCATTTTTCAGATGAGAAAACTGAGGATTGGAGAACCTTTACTTGATTCCAGTTCAAAAAGATAGCTAGTATAAGAAATGGAGTTAAAATACCAGTAGCCTCATCTGAAAACCTATGATTTTAACCAGTATGTCATATTTTATTTTTGAGTTAGAAGTTCCTTAGTGATCATTCAACTCCCTAATTTTATAGGTGAGAGAAATGAACTGCAGAGAAAGGAAATGACTAGACTGTAAGATCCATAACTCTATGGGGCAAGGATCATAACTATTTTGCTCATCACTGTCAGTCACACTATTAAAAATAGGATTGAGTTTACAATAGGTGCCCAATAAAATAATATCAAATGAATATAGAATAAATTAGCAAAATGGAAGGATTGTATTATGGATCTATGAGATTTCTTAAATGTCCAGCATTCTACTTCTATATATATATATATATATATATATATATATATATTTTTTTTTTTTTTTTTTATTTTTCACTTATAGTTGGCCTACAATATTATATTAGTTTCCGGTATACAACATAGTGATTAGACATTTATATAACTTTTGAAGTGATCACCCAGTAAATCTAGTACCCATATGACACCACACATAGTTATTACAATAATGTTGACTATGTTCCCAACACCGTACTTCACATCCCCATCACTATTTTGTAACTACCAATTTGTACTTCTTAATCCCTTCCCCTCTGACATTCTATTTTATTTGATCCTCAGAATTTTTTTTAATTACTAAAAGTATTTGCACAGTACGTATGTGGTGTAGGTGAGGGAGGCAACATGGACATGAAAGGTCAAACTTAACAACTTCACAGTTTCTCGTGAGGGAGGCTCATCCAGACTAGAGGGACAACATTCATTCATTTACTCTACAAATATTTCTTGAGAGGCTAACCTATGCTAAGCACTGTACTAGGTTCCAATAGTATAGATGTAACTAATAGCTAACCTTTATGTATCCATACAGGATCTGTTCTGAGTGCTTTATGTATAAACATTCAGTATATTTGTATTGAGCACTTATTGCATGCCAGGTATGTTCTGGACTCTGTGATTACCTAGTTAAACAAAACAGACAGAAATTTATGTCCTCATGGAACTTATACTTTCATCCTCATGACATATTTATGAGGTCGATTCTATCTTTAGGCCCATTTGTAGATGAGGAAACCAAGATACAGAGAGATAAATAACCTATTCTCACTGGCAGGAAGTGGCAGAGCCAGGCTTATGCCCAGGTAGTATGGTTCCCAAGATTGCTTTTAACTATTGCATTCAACTGCCTTTCAAAGAGGAATAAGGGCCTCATTGACTACATGGGGAGACAGGCAGGACAATTAACGACTGTAATACAACAAAAATAGCAGTAGCTGACATTTATTGAGTGCTTACTCTGTTCCAGTCTTTGTGTCAAGAGTTTGACATATTTTCTTTCATTCTGTACTCTTAAAACCCTAAAGGATAAATAACATTATGAACCCCATTTTACAAATAATGACTGTCGCGGTTCACACCCCATGTCCTTAACTACTGTAATGTAGTTCTCTCTAAATAAGTATTTAAATTACCCAAATAAAGGAACACAGGCCAACTTACAGAACAACCAAGTTGTAACCTCTCCACCCTCAGCCCTTGTTTTTACAGACTTTCAAATGACTAATAATAACTTTTTGATCTTTGGTCCAATACTATAGGAGCTATATATTTTGCTCTGACGGTCTGTGAAAGGCAACTTAAGTTAGCTGCTTGATTTCTGAGATATTGCTGGCTTGATGTCTTTAGGTCTACTAAGTTTGTCCTGGTGCTGCAGGCTGCTTTTATAACAGCATTTTACTGTAGACCATTTCAAAAATGATACTGTGTCCCTGGATGAAGAAACAGCACAGTGAAGTGGCTAAACTTGTCATCTTCAGACTCACAGCTTAAAGCTCAAATCCAGTCTTGCTTTTTTCCAGCTTGGCAAGTTATTTAACTTTTCTGTACCTTAGTTTCCTAGCACTAAAAGTAAATTCTTCTACAGAATTTAAGAAGATGGAAAAGTCTATATTGAAAATGAGTTAGGAGAACTACTTATTTTTCAGTGCTGTGTATATGTGTGTGTGCAACTGACTACAGTATAAAAAAATCCTTGGCATTCATGCAACCATTCTTTATTATTTTATCTTTAGAAAATACTATATAATAGAATCCCACATAAAACTGTATTTCCTATGTATCCTAACAATGAGTTCACTTGACCACATTTGTTAAAATGAATATCAAATTATAATTTGCCACTTATTGTCAAATGTTATCCAACTTTATATCCACCTCTGGTTATCCTGCAACAGTTGAACATTAATATTTATTGCTAGATGTTAGCAATTTTACAGAGCTTTGCATAAAATATTTGGCGCCTAACAATCTGTCAGCACCAAAAGTATAACAAAGCAAATGACAGGAGAACAGATTATAATGGAGTCTGATGGTTCATCTTTAAAAGGGAAACCTCTTTCCAGAGTGAACATCTGCTCTTAATGTGGAGTACGAGGCCATAACTGAGGCTGCTAGACTTTTAGCAGATGGAAGTGGTATGGACTGGAAATTCACAGAGCATTGGAGATTGAAGTTGTCACTTAACCAGATTGTTTCCTGGGTAGTTCCTTGTCTAGAAGCTTTGAATCTGCAAATGCCAAATGAGTACACATTGACTTCTGAGTAAAAAGAACTTTCAGTGTGTCAATTTCAACATTACTTTATTTGAAAGGTTCAGATAGTTACCTGTTTCCTTATACTGTATTAACATAAAGGTCACAGTCCATTTGTCTGTGGATACATTCATAAGAATTGAATGATAAAGTCATGGTTATCACATATAGAAAAAACCTATCAGGTCAATTAACTCACTTCTTTGTAACTGTAGCAGCATCGTTCCCTTAAAGTGAGTCTGGCCTTTGTCCAATTTTACTTTAAAGAAAAGCATTTGCAAAAATCTCTTTCATATAAGGCCATTGGCCTCCTGATTGTAATATGCTTTCTTTCTTCCCTTTCCCCACCTTTTTTTTTTTTTGGTCAATAATTCTCTTAAGATAATGAAATCCATACTGTGTTATATTGCTCAAAGATTTAAAAGTAAAACCTTATGATATGACAGGGTTGTGCTAAAAGAGTATTTCTTTTTTGCATTAGTAACTTTCTATTATGTTAACTTTTTTTTGCTTCCAGAAGTAGAAAAAGCAGAACTTTTTAACAATACTACTAGTTTCTTTAACAGCCTTAATTAAAGACAGGTAGTTGTATCCTGAGGGTTATATTTAATACAATATACTCATATTTTTACAATGACAGTCAAAATGCAATTTGGGGGCTCTTAAACTTTGTACCAAAGTGTGATTCCTATCACTAATAAGAAAGAACAATGTATTTAATATATTTGACTAAGTACCTACGGCCGATGGGCTAATGAATACTAGATATATGTAGAGAGATATATTTAGATAAGAGAGTCTAGTGATTCATGCTCACTTATCAAATGGTATTTCATTCAAAGTTATGAATAAGCTATAATAAACACAATGCTATAATTGTAGTTGAGCATCAACAAAGATGAATATGAGTGTTAAGAAAAAAAGCAATAACCAGAAGAGATCCAAAAATCATTGTAAATAGAAGACTTTTCATCACCCTCTCTTCTGTCTCTTGAAAAAAAGATGTTTAACTCTTATTTTTAAACAGTTAAAGTTAAAACAAAGGCATTGGCCATAGTACTACGCATCACACTTAAATCTGTATAAACGCTTGGATGTACAGAGCACTTTATATTATTTAATAGCCACAAAATCTTGATTTATCACCTACTCTGTGGAAAGCACTATGCTAGGTGCTATGGGAAGAACAAAAGGGTATATCATTAACTCTTTTACATGTAAAATTGCAGTGCTCAGAGCCCTGTCCAGTATGCTTTCTTCTCCATATCTCCTTTATATTTTATATTTTGATATGTAACAGTCTGAAATACCAAGGCAGACTAAAGAGACTGCTTAATAGCAATACGATTTGAATCTAGGGAGCTAAGTATTGGTGCATACATTTGTGAAGCCCAAAGGGCATGTTTCAAGGCAACAGCACTCCTGTGAATCCAATTCATCTTCTAGGGCTAAGGACTAGAAGACATCGGAAATGTAATATGTGTGAATTTATAAATCCATATTAACCAGTTATCAGATCTGGATTTGAGTATAAGAAAAAATACCACAGTATTTGCTGGATTTGTCAGGTGTCTATAGTCATATATTCTAATGCTATAATCACTTGAATGATGGACTATTTTTTACTCCCACTTGGTACACAATCTCTTAGTAATCCATAGATGGTCACAAAATATTTAGTCATGAAGTCTGGAATATCGAACCATTATGGCATTGTGAATTTGTGTACATAAAAAATGTTTTTCATTGGGAAGCATTAGGTTTCTTCAAGGGTTCTTTTCACTCATTTTTGACATTTCTGATTCTGAAATAAAGCTCCAACCTTCCTTATATAGGGCCTACTTTGAAACTGGCCCTAGGCTTTTTCTTCTTTTCCATAGAATTGTGGTGTGTGTGTGTGTGTGAGAGAGAGACAGAGAGAGACAGAGACAGACAGAGACAGAGAGACAGAGAGAGACATCTGGGAGTCAATCAACAATGACTAGGGAAGAACTCAGTGGGTAAGAGTGACATGTAGGAGAGTAAGTCCTAGCTTTCTTATCAAAAATGGTGATGCTCATCGATAAAGTTTATAGCTAGCATTAATAGGTACTTCTTGTGAGCCAGGCTTTAGTTGTTTTATATAAATTCTATCACCATAACTCTGTGATTTAGATAATATTATTACCCCTATTTTACATTTGAGGCAATGGAGACCTAGAGAGATTACAGAACTTGCCTACCAACTCACAGTCTTAAGTGACAAAACTGGTGCCATACTCTAGCAGTCTGACTTCATTCATAGTCCAAGAGAGTAACCACTTCATGAAACTCACCCTTCGGTCAGACCTGAGAGTGGTGTGGCCTGGTCATTGGTATTTAAAAAAAAAAAAAAAAAATATATATATATATATATATATATATATATATATATATATGTCCCTTGGAGATTCTTATGAACTTCTAGGATTTATAAGCCCTGTCTGAAAGCAAGGTGACCTCACTTTTTTGAAAAAGAGCCAGTTACCAGGTCTGAGGGGGAAAAGGGAGGCAGACAGTAGAGATGCTCATGAGCCATCAGATGAGAAATGCCCACCATTTGGTCAAAATGGTTTCCACTGACTCCCAGTGAGGTAAGCAGACACTTTGCATATGAAATGTACTGTTTATTTTCTTGTGCAGTGATTTAAATTCAAATTAACCATTTCACATAAGACAAGGAACTAATAACAAATGATTTCCTCCCACAATGGTGCAGTAACAAATATGTAGTAATTTGAAAGCTAGAAAGAAAATTATTACTCCCAAAGATGCAATAAATATGTGATATGATTAGAGAGTCCTTTGATGAAATGAACTCTGAAGGTGCTGCTAGCAGTACTTCTGCTTAGGAAAAAAAAAAGCATAGCTGAAGAAGAAGAAGAAGAAGAAGAAGAAGAAGAAGAAGAAGAAGAAGAAGAAGAAGAAGAAGAAGAAGAAGAGGAGGAGGAGGAGGAGGAGGAGGAGGAGGAGGAGGAGGAGGAGGAGGAGGAGGAGGAGGAGGAGGAAGCAGCAGCAGCAGCAGCAGCAGCAGCAGTAGCAGCAGCAGCAGCAGCAGCAGCATTTTAAAATGCTGTCTGATCTGTCAACATTTTGTTAACATGTAATACCTTACAGACACAACTTCGAAGTAGAATCTCCAATGAAGCAAAAACTCATTCCTTCTTCACATCACAGGAGAGGAAACTAGCAAGAACAACTAGGCATAACATTTTGCAGTTAAAAGGTAATTTAGTAAGATAGGCTGCTTCTGCCTCCTTTTTTAATTTTGATTGGTCTCTGAAAATGGCAATGGCCAAACATAATTTTCTTCAGTGAGGCACCCTAATACCTGCTCATAAAACCCATTTCCGTTCTACTCTTAGCACTCACGGTAATTCTAGGAGATCTGCTATTTCTCTTCTCTCTGCAAAACTCCCTGTTTCAAGGAATTCAAGGAAATCAGTCTCAGCCTCTATATTCAGTTGTCTCTGGCCCTGAGCTAAAGCATTAGAAAAGGCAAGAAAGAAGTTCAAGGCCAGGACAAGCAGATGCTGCTAGTGTTCAGTCTCTATGAAGAGTTCAAGATCAGTTGTCTCCAAAGGGACTTGCCTGCTAGATGGTTGCCATAGCCAGGCTTCCTCTGCCTAGAGCTTCGTAAGCAGGATAACTACAGCGAAAGGCTGTTGCAACCCATGTTGAAATGAGACCTTCACTCTATATATATGTTTTGAAATATGTATAGATACACAAGTAGTTGCCAAAAATGTACAAAGAGGTCTCCTGCCCTATTAACCCCTCCTTACCCAATATTATCATCTTGCATAACTATTATACAATAACAAAACCATGAAATTGACATTGGTACAATCCACAGAGCTTATTCCGATTTCACCAGTTATAGATACACTCCTTAGTGTGTGCTAGTCTGTGTGTGTGTGTATAATTTTATGTCATTTCATGACATCTGTAGCTGTCTTGATTGCTGCAGCTGTGTAGTAGTCCTTAATGGCAGGAACAATAATTTTTTCCTCACTTAATTTTTTTTTAAAATTTAATTTTTTATTGTTTTTTTCAATTACAGTTAACATTAGATATTATTTTACATTAGTTTCAGGTTTACACCTTTGAGGTTAGACATTTATACAAATTATGAAGTGATCCCCTTAGTTAGTCTAGCACCTACCTGGCACCATTCCTAGTTATTACCATATTATTGTCTATATTCTCTATGCTATACTTCACATAACCATGACTCTTTTTGTACTTCTTAATCCTCTCACCTTTTTCTCCAAACATCTCAATCTCCCTCCCATCTGGAAACCATCAGTTTATTCTCTGTATCTATGAGTCTATTTCTGGTTTGTTCAATTGTTTATTTTGTTCTTTAGATTCCACATATAAACAATATCATATGTTATTTGTCCTCTGTTTTACTTATTTTACTTAACAATACCTTCCAGGTCCATCCATGTTGCCACAAATGGTAAGATTTCATTTTTTATGACCAAGTAATATTCCACCATATGTACCACCTGTTCTTTATCCAATTGTCTATCGATGGACGCAGGTTGCCTTCATATCTTGGCCATTGTAAAAAAAAGGCTGCAATGAACACAGGGGTGCATACATCTTTTTGAATTAGTGTTTTGGATTTCTTAAGATAACCATCCAGAAGTATAATTGCTGAGTCATAAGGTAGTTCTATTTTTAACTTTTTGAGAAGCCTCCATATTGGTTTCCTTTGTGGCTGCACCAATTTATAATCCCACCAACAGTGCATGAGGGTTCGTTTTTCTCCACATCCTTGCCAACACTTGTTGTTTGTTGACTTATTGATGGTTGCCATTCTGACAGATGATACATCATAGTAGTTTTAATTTTCACTTATCTGATGTTTAGTGATGTTGAACATCTTTTCATATGTCTATTGGCCATCTCCATGTACTCTTTGGTGAAATGTCTGTTCAGGACCTGCACCCATTGAACTTTTTTTTTTTTTGGTATTGAGTTCTATGAGTTCTTCATACTTTTTGGATGTTAACCCCTTATCAGATGTATCATTGGTGAATATCTTCTCCCATCCAGTAGGTTGTCTTTTTGTTCGGCAATGGTATCCTTTGCTGTGTAGAAACTTTTTAGCTTGATGTAGTTCCATGTGTGTGTTTTCTTTTGTTTCCCTTTCTCAAGGAGATATATCAGAAAAAGTATTACTGAGAGCAATGTTAGAAAGTTTACTGTTTATGCTTTCTTCGAGGAGTTTTATGGTTTTGGGTCTTACTGTAGGGTTAACTCGGAAGGCTGATAGCTGCCCAGCCGGCAGCCAAGGAAGGCAGTACACAAAGAGCTTTTATCAGTGCCTACTCCTAAGGACATTTTCTGCTGCTTCCATAGATGTTATCTGCTCCTATAACCAAGCAGCACATCTTGTTCCCATTTGTCTGAAGGTGGCTGCTCCCTCAATCAGATAACCCCTCCCTTTGCTTATGGGCATAAAAAAATTCTGCTTCACTTGGTCAGCTGCAGTTTTTCTTCCTGCAGCTCTGATTGGCTACTGCTGAAGCATCCCTGCCTTGTGATGAAATGGCATTTCTCACCCCTTTGGTCCTATTGGTGATTTTTGCAGAATACCCCAACCCAGGTGCAAGTTCCAGGCCTGGTGCTCCTGTGTTACACTTACATTTAAGTCTTTAATCCATTTTGAGTTTATTTTTGTATACAATGTAAGAAGGTGGTTCAGTTTCATTTTTTTTTTGCATGTATTTGTCCAGTTTTCCCAACACCGTTTATCGAATAGACTGTTTTTACTGAATTATATATTCTCGCCTCCTTGTCATAGATTAAATGACTATATCAATAAGGGTTTATTTCTGGGCTTTCTATTTTGTTTGGTTAATCCATGTATTTGTTTTTATGTCGGTGGCATACTGTTTTGGTTACTATAGACTTGTAGTATAGTTCGATATCAGGTATCGTGAAACTGCCATCTTTGTTCTTCTTCCTCAAGATTGTTGTGGCTCTCTGGGGTCTTTTGTGGTTTCATATAAATTGTAGGAATTGTGTGTGTGTGTGTGTGTGTGTGTGTGTGTGTGTGTGAAGAACACCATTGGTATTTGCTTAGGGATTACACCGAATTTGTGGATTGTATTGGGTAATACAGTCATTTTAACGAGGTTGATTCTTCTTACTCATAACACGGTATATGCTTCCATTTATTTATATCTTCTTCAACTTCTTTCTTCAGTGACTTATAATCTTACGAGTACAGATCTTTTACCTCCTTGATTAAATTTATTCCTAGGTATTTTATTTTCTTAGATGCAATTGTAAATGAAATTGTTTTCTTAATTTCTCTTTCTGATAGTTTGTTATTGGCATATACAAATGCAACCAATTTCTGATTATTAATTTTTTACCCTGATACTTTACTAAATTTATCAGTTCTAATAAATTTTTGGTGGAATTTTTAAAGTTCTCTGTATAAAGTGCCATGTCATCTGCAAATAATTACAATGTTACTTCTTCCTTTCCAATTTGGATGCCTTTTATTTCCCTTTCTTGTCTGACTACTGTAGGTAGGACTTCCAATACCATGTTGAATAAAAGTGGTGAAAGTGTCTTTTGATTTCTTTCTTGATCTTATTTTTAACCTGTTCATTGTTTAATAATATGTTATTTAGCCTCCATGTGTTTGTGTGTTTTTCAGGTTCTTTTTTTCCCCTGTAATTGATATCTAGTTTCATACCATTGTGATTGGAGAAGATGCTTGATATGATTTTAATCTTGTGGCCTTATATGTGGTCTATCTTGGAAAATGTTCTGTGTGCAATTAAAAAGAACGTATATTCTGCTGCTTTGGGGTGAAATGCTCTAAATATATTAACTCAATCCATCTATTCTAAATTGTCATTTAAGGCCACTATTTTCTTGTTGATTTTCTGTATGCAAAATCAATCCCTTGATGTCAATGGAATGGTAAAGTCCCTTACTATGACAGTATTTCTTCAGCCTTTCCCTTTATATCAGTTAATATTTGCTCTATGTATTTAGGTGCTACTCTGTTGGCTGCGTAAATGTTTACAAAGGTTATATGCTCTTGTTGAATTGACCCCTTTATTATTATGAAATGTCCTTCTTTGTGTCTTATAGCTTTGTTTTAAAGTCTTTTTTTCAGGTATAAGTATTGCTGTCTCAACTTTTTTTTATTTTCATAAAATATATTTTTCTACCTCTTTACTTTTAGCCTGTGTGCATTAGTTGATCTGAAGTGGGTCTCTTATAGACAGCATATGTTTAAGTCTTGTTTTCTTATCTATTCAGCTACTCTATGTCTTTTGATTGGAACATTTAATTCATTTAGATTTAAAGTGATTATTGATAGGTACATAGTTATTGTCTTTTTATTATTTATCTTATGTCCCCCTGACCCTTCTTCTTCTAAGGAAGTCCCTTTAACATTTATTTTAATACTGACTTGGTGATGATACATTTCTTTAATTTTTTTTTGTCTGAGAAGTTCTTTAGCTCTCAATCTTAATTGATAACCTTGCTGGGTAGAGTAGTCTTGGTTGTAGATCCTTGCTCTCTCTCACATTGAATATTTCATGTCAATCCCTTCTGGCCTGCGAAGTTTCTGTTGAAGTTTCAGCTGACAGCTTTATGAGAGTTTCCTTGTAGGTAACTAACTGTCTTTCTCTTTCTGATTTTAAGGTTCTCTCTTTGTCTTTCACCTTTGACATTTTAATTATAATGTGTATTGGTGTATGCCCCTTTGGATTCATCTTGTTTGAGACTCTATGAGCTTCCTGGACTTCTATGTCTATTTTAATCTCCGGGTTAGGGAAGTTTTCAGTCTCTATTTCTTCAAATAAGTTCCCAATCTCTTGCTCTTTCTCTTCTCCTTTTGGTACCTCTATGAATCGAATGTTGTTATACTTGATGTTGTTCCAGAGACTCCTTAAACTATCCTCATGTTTTGTTATTCTTTTTGCTGTTGTGATTCAATTTTTTGCTTCATTTAATCTGTTGTTGATTCCTTCTTGTGTATTTTTCATTTTAGTTATTTTATTTTTCGTTTTTGCCTGGTTCTTTTTAATGTTTTCTATGTACTTTTTAGTGCTTATTATCTCTTCAAGTTCTCAATAAGTTCCTTGAGCATCTATAACTGGTATATTTCTTGCTTTTATTTTGTTTAGCTCTTTTTCTGGAGTTTTCTCCTGTTCTTTAGTTTGAGAGATGTTTCTTCTCCTCCTCATTTTGGCTGCCTCTCTGTATTTGTTTCTATGTATTAGGCAGATCTGCTATGTCTCTCAGTCTTGGCTGGATGGTTTATGTAGTAGGTGTTCTGTGAGGTCCAGAGTAACTGTCTTCCCTGGTTACCTCAGCCAAGTGCTCAAGGTGTGTCTCCTGTATGGGTTGTGTGTGCCTTCCTGTTATAGTTGAGCCTTTATTGCTGTTGGTTTGTCAGTGGGTGGAATTGACTCTCAGATTTCTTGGCTTGAAAATTGACTATGCTCACAATTAATTGCTACTGTGTCTGACCTACCCCAGGGAATGGGATTTTCCCCAGCAGGCTCTGGCACCTGCTGAGATCTTCCTTGGGTATACTGCTGGTGGGACTAATTTGGTGGTGCTCTATTGTGGTCTGAATCTAGACAACAGGTGTGTTACTTTGGGGGCCTCTTAAGCGAGGCCCATGTGCAGGCCAAGTTCAGCTATTACCAATGACCAGCATGGAGCTACCAGTTAATTGCTACAAAGTGATCTGTAGCTGGTCGCTGACTTTGCTGGACATAAACATGCATGGAAGTGTCCACGCTGCACACTGAAGCTGGCTGCCACCAGTACCAGCCCTAGGGTAGGTAGCTCAGCAAAAGTTCCTGTGCCACCCCCTGCAGGTTGCCTATTTGTCTAAGCTGCCGAAAGAGCCTCATGTGGTCTGCGAGGTGGGTGAGGCATGGTCTCAGGGAGTCACTAGGGTGGGGTGTGAGGTGTTCGCTAGGTTAGTGTAGATTCAGATTTGGCATCACTGATGAGCCTGGGGCCACTAAAAAGAGTCAGAGCACACTGAGGTCAGCTGCTTCCTGGGGACCATAGACCTACAAAAGTTGCTCAAGAAAGTCTGCAACTCTCACCAGCTCCAGCTAACTGCTTGTTGCCAACCCCCAAGTGGCCTCTGACAGGATGCAAGTTGGGTGGTGTAGGGTCACAGGGTGTTACCAGGGTAGATCCAGCATATTTCACCAGGCCAATGCAGGTTTAGATTTGGCTGTGTGTGGGGAGGGTTCAGCACAGAACAGATGGCACCTGCCCTCAGGCTACACAGGAGAAAGGCTCAACTCAGGGACACTGGTGGTGGTCCCTTTAAATCTTACCTGAGTCTACTGAACTCAATCTCTTTCTCTATATCTCTGGCACCTCCCTAGCTGTGGTTCCTCTGCTGGAGCCCAGGGTGAGTGCCTGGGAGTGAGAGAGTCTGTGCACAAGCCCTTTAAGAGGAATGCCTGGGTTTCCCACAGCCTTCCATCTCACCTGGACACACAGAGTCACCGTTGATTTTCACAAGATGTGGGAGCTCCTCTTTCGGTCCCTAGTGTTCCCTACTAGGTAGTCATGTGTGGGGCTGGGATGCCTTGCTCTTTGGGGGGTCTTCTGCAGCTGTGATAACCCTCCTGATTCCCACGTGTATGTGGAACACCAGCCTGTTTTATGTCTCCATGCCTCCTACTAGTCTCATCATGTCTTCTTTATATCATTACTTATGGGTCTTGTGTTCAGCTAGTCTACAGATAGTTGTCCAGATTGATCATTCTATAATTTAGCTATAATTTGAATGTGGCCATGGGAGGAGGCAAGCACAGCAATGACCTATTCTGTCATCTTGACCAGAACTCTGTTCTTAGTTTTTTCTTAAGGAAAACTATATTCCTTTTTTCTACCCTTTTTCTTATTGTGTTCTTATTTCAATCAAGAGTTCACTCATCAGCAATTTTGCTTATCCCCAAATTGGCTATTGCTAACGGTTCATTCTATCTAGTCTGAATGGAGCTAATGAATTCTGGGAGAGGACAGAGGAATCAATTTACTCTAAGAAATCTCCAGGTATACAGCTCAGATTTTCCTTAGGAAAGAGAATGAGGCAATTGGAGGATATATTTAGTTTGCTTTATTACTAACTATTTAGAAATGCAGCCCTGTACATCTCAGCCCAGATATATCACCAAGAAGAGTTGTCTGATTACTGCCTCTGCTTTTTTTATTTTTTATTTATTTATTTTTTGCATTATGGGAAACCAAAGACCACAAGGGTTAAACTATTGGCTTAATCAAAAAACAAAGAGAGCAAAACAAAATAAAACAACAACAACAACAACAACAACAACAACAACAAAAAAACACCTCTAATCTTCCAATAAGGTCAAGTGAAAGTTTTGAGGACAATTACTTACTGGTGATGTGGTATGATTTGGGGAGTACAACAAGGTGTCCTTGATCCCCAGTTTTTATCCTTAACTGCTGACTACTGATATACCACTTCATCCCTTTAGCATAAGCTTTTAAGTTCCTATAACATGCAGGCATCTCTGGAATGGCTGATGCTTTCACGCTTTTTGATAATTTATATCTCAGTGTGAGTCTGTGCATTTGATATTTTCTTGAGACTAGATTTTATTTTTTGTGGGAGAAAGCCTATAAAAGTACTGGGCACTGACAGCTTGAGTAGGCCAGAGTAGAGCCCAGAATATAGGGGTCGGTGGTTACAAGGACAAATGTTGTTCTGATCGTAGTGCTTTCTAAAGCCAACTTTGTCTTAGACTCTCAGCTTTCTGTGCCAACTTCCTTTTTTTAGTTATCATATAAAGAGCCCCAGCTCTATCCTTTTTCTTTTTATGCTGTGTGTCTAGTGACCATTTGCCTATTCTCAGATTGTTTGGGGAAGTTTGAAATAGGCACTAGGAAAGCTACCACATATATGTGAAAGGAAAGACCTGATTTAATACACGTAAACCAATTGAATTATATTAATTCATTTCAATTGTATGTGGTTCAGCTCAATTCAATTCAATTCAATTCAATTCAATTCAGTTCAGTTCAGTTCAGTTCAATTCAATTCAGCATTTATTATATGTTAAGTAAATGCCAGACACTGAGCTCTGGTGCTGAATGTGTGTGTTAAGTCAATAGAGAATTATTTATGTGACATGGTAGTGACACCCAAGTCAGTCACTCCATTCTCACCAGGACAGAAAGTGGTGGTTTTTCTTTTTGTTTTGTTTTAAATAAAAACAAAAGGCAGCTAGATTATCAACTAAGGGTGAAAAAGGGTTTTCTGAATGGAACTCACATCTCTTTGAGCCAAAATGCAACATGATCCCTGAAAGATGAGTCCATAATTTCCTGGCTTTACCTCCTCTGACATGTCAGCAGAGGATCAGAGGGCTGCTGAGAGAAGGAGTGGGCTGGGATGATAGTTATACCAGAGATAGTATGATAACGGTACATTCTGCCTCAGAGCAAGCATTTATTACTGGGATTTATTCCTGAAAATGGTTGTGGGTTGATGCTTCCATTATAAGCCTCACATCCTTGATTTCAGTGAGCTGCATAACAGAATGCTCATCATGTTTTAAAAGAGATGCAAGCTTGTGCTCACTTTATGTCAAGCTGGGTAAGTGCAAATGGGTTTGAATCTTAAAATACCTTCAGTGGCTCCTCCTGTCATGTTGATCTATTGCGGTGTCTAGCTAACACAAGTGTGGCTTTGCTTCGGAAAATGACACTAGCTAGTTCTCGCTTCCAATTAAAATTTAGAAGCTGAGAAAAAAAAATCCAGATCCAGAAGAAGTGAATTACCACATCATATACCAAACAGCTTTAAGTTTTTCCTCAGGCTGATTATCAGAATTCAGATATCCTCAAATGCAGAGACTTCTGAAGCAAAGTTATTGCCTTCAGGCAGGAAAGTAATGTAGCTGGACCCAGATGGATAGTTGCTGTGAAAATACTGGCTAGTAATGTACAAAACTTCTTAGGTAACTGCAAGTTAGAACTGGTATAGGAGGTGTCTAGGTCCTTTTTCGGGCTCTTGAAGCATAAGCAGTCACCTGAGAGAAGCATTCATGGAGAAGTTGCAAGTCTTTCCTACTTCACAAACTATGTTGACATAGTCAGTGAGGTCACCTAAATCACACTTCAAGGTATACCACTGACAACTGTGTGGGTGTGAGGGAGGTGAGGTGAGAGGCAGGTGTGAGAAATATGTCAGATCTTGAACCTCAAAGACAGCATGTCCTGCACTCCTTGTAAACTGAGAGGCCTCTTCGTGGTAAGGATAGTTAAAAGGAGGCATGATGAATGATTTAACTGCCTATTAAGCAAGACCCTCTATGTTGAGGTCCCCAAAGCAAGAACTTCGGGCTTATTCAATAACAAGCTACTTGCAAGTTATGTTTATGAAACTCAGAGGGATTTGGATAGTACTTCACTTCTTGCGCACCTCAGAGGTAGCTCAGTTGGTAACTAGAATGTTTCTGGGGGACAGACCTGGAGGCAGGAAACACTGTGGGAAGAACATTCAGGCAACTATTTGTACAAGCAAATCAAATTACTTAGATGCTATCTTGGGCTTTTGAGGCTTTTCCAGGTCATTGCTTATGCCTCCTCCTCTCTTCTGGGGAATGTTTCCAAGGTAGGAGTAAGGAAAGTGGGAATCATTAAGATCTGTAACATGTCAGCATCGTTGATCAAAAAGTTCAGCGAGAACATATGGAAAAAAATGTTTAGCTTCATTGATAATCAAAGAAATGCAAATTAGAACATTAAGATCCCCCCTCCCCATCAAAATAGTAAAGGAGAGAACATGAAAATACTAGAGCTGAAGAAGGTATGATAAAATAGGCACACACAAATGATGATAGTGGGAGTAGAAATTGGTACAACCCTTTGGAAAATAAATTGACAGTTTACACTTTTAATGCAAAGATTTAACTTCTGGGAATCTATATATTTTAAGTGAGTAATAATAAGTAAGTGAAGTTTTAAGCACAGATATTCTTATTGCCACTGATTAATTTTAGCTAAATACAGTACAAAACCATAATGTATGAGAGTGTGGGAATATGTTTAAGTACGGCTTGTCTACACAATGCACTATTAGCAGTCATTAAAAAATGTGCTTACAAGAAGCTTTTAATAACATGACATAATATTTATGATGTAATATTAACTAGAGAAAAAAGAACATAAGTCTTTATAAATAAAGTAAACACAACCATATTAAAAATATGTATATAAATGGACAGTAACAAGGATGGAAGGAACTTCAATTGAATGGTCACAATGATGACGTTTGTGTGGTGGCACTGTGATTGATTTTTTCCCTGATTTTGTTTTGATTTTTTGCATTTTTTTTCAAAATTTTTACAGTGAATATGTACAATTGTTATAATTGGGACAATGTTTTATTCAAAATTATTCACTTGGGATTGAGGTGGGAATAGAAAATATTAACAAAAGTGAATCTCTTTAGGAGATTATCCAGGGTTTCTATCTATCTATCTATCTATCTATCTATCTATCTATCTATCTAATAATATTTTTAATTTTTCAATAACAATTGGCATAAAATATTATTAGTTTCAAGTGTACAACATGGTGATTAGACATTTATATAATTTACAAAATGATCACCTCAGTACCTATCTGACATCATACATAACTATTACAACATTATTGATTATATTCATATGTTATATTTACATCCCCATGACTATTTCATGACTTCTAATTTTTACCTCTTAATGTCTTCCCCTTTTTCACCTATCTCACTAACACCCTTTCTGTCTGGCAACCATCAAAATGTTCTCTGTATCTATGAGTTTGTTTCTATTTTGTTTGTTTGTTTGTTTTGTTCTTTAGATTTCACATGTAAGTGAAATCACATGGCATTTGTCTTTCTCTGTCTGACTTACCCCACTCAGCACAGTACCTCATAGCTTCATCCACGTTATTTTAGATGGCAAGATTTCATTCTTTTTATATAGCTGAGTAATATTCTATTGTATGTATGTACCACCTTTTATTATTTTTTAAAATTTCATTTTATTATTAGTTTCAAGTATACAGTATATTGGCTAGATGTTTATATAGTTTATAAAATGATCCCCCTGATTGCTCTTTATCTCCTCTGGCTCTACACTTAGCCATTACATTAGTGCTAACTGCATTTCCTATGCCACGCTCCCCATCTCCATGATCATCTATCAACTACTAAATTGTGCTTCTTTAACCCTTCACCCCTTTCTTCCAGTCCCCTAATCCCCCTTCCCTCTGGCCATCACCAGATTGTCCTCTATATTTGTGAGCCTGTTTTTGATTAATTTGTTCTTATTGTTCCTTAAATTCTTCATATAAGTGAAATCATATGGTGTTTACCTTTCTCTGACTTATCTCAGTCAGCATAATAACCTCTTGGTCCATCTATGTTGTTGCAAATAGTAGGATTGCATTTTTTTAATGGCCGAGTAATATTACATTGTATATTGAATATTCCATTAAACCATAAATTCTTTATCCAATTATCTGTTGATAGGCATTTAGGTTGCTTCCTTACTTTGGCTATTGTAAATTTCACTGTCATGAACATAGAGGTGCATAAATCTTTATGAATTATTGTTTTGGTTTTCTTTGGATAAATACCCAGAAGTGCAATTGCCAGGTCAAAAGGTATATTCATTTTAAATTTTTTGAGGAACTTCCAGACTGTTTTCCATAAAGGCTGTACCAATTTGCAATCCCACTAACGGTGTATGAGGGTACTTTTTCTCCACATCCTCACCAACACTTGTTTTTTGATTTATTGATGATAGCCATTTT
The DNA here is from genome assembly GCF_014176215.1 of Rousettus aegyptiacus. NCBI lineage: Eukaryota > Metazoa > Chordata > Mammalia > Chiroptera > Pteropodidae > Rousettus > Rousettus aegyptiacus. Next base: position 58,097,255 of record NW_023416312.1, on the reverse strand, counting down.
GACAGGTGTGAGGTGATATCTCATTGTGGTTTTAATTTGCATTTCTCTGATGATTAGTGACCTTGAGCATCTTTTCAATTGTCTATCAGCCATCTATATTTCCTCTTTGGAGAAATCTATTCACATCTTTTGCCCATTTTTAATTGAATTGTTTGTGGTTTCTTTTGCTGTTGTTGAGTTGTATGAGTTCTTTATACATTTTGCATATTAATCTCATATCAAATGTGTCATAAGCGAATATCTTCTTCCATTCAATAGGCTGTCTTTTTGTTTTGCTGATGGTCTCCTTTGCTGGCAAAAACTTTTTAATTTGATGTAGTCCCGTTTGTTTATTGTTTTTTCTTCCCTTACCTGAGAAGATATATCAGGAAAGCAATTACTAGTAGCAATATTGGAGAGATTACTGCCTATGTCTTCTTCTAGAAGTTTTATGGTTTCAGGTCTTAAATTTAAGTATTTAATACATTTTGAGTCTATTGCATATGGTATAAGAAGGTGGTCCAGTTTCTTTCTGTCTTTCTTTCTTTTTTACATGTATCTGTTACATTTTCTCAGCAGAATTTATTGAAGAGACTGTCTTTACCCCATTGTATATTCTTGCTTCCTTTGTCATAGATTGAGTGTATAGGTTTAGATTTATTTCCGGGCTCTCTATTCTGTTCCATTGATCAATGTATCTGTTTTTATGCCAATACCATGCTGTTTTGATCACTATAGCTTTGTAGTAGAGTTTGATATCAGGTATTGTGATACCTCCAACTTTGTTCTTCTTTTTCAAGATTTCTTTGTTCTTCAGGTATTGTGATACCTCCAACTTTGTTCTTCTTTTTCAAGATTTCTGTGACTATTCGGGGTCTTTTATGGCTCCATATAAATTATAGGATTATTTGTTCTAACTCTCTGAAAAATGCCATTGGTATTTTGATAAGGATTGCATTGAATCTATAGATTGCTTTGAATAGTATGGCCATTTTAATGATGTCGATTCTTCCTATCCACGAGCATGGTATATGCTTCCATTTATTTATATCTTCTTCAACTTCTTTTTTCAATGATTTAAATTTTCTGAGAACAGGTCTTTTACCTCCCTGGTTAATTTGATTCCCAGGCATTTTATTGTGTTTGATGTAATTGTAAATGGGATTGTTTCTTAATTTCCCTTTCCAAAAGTTCATCATTGGTGTATAAAAATGGCACTGACTTCTGAATATTATTTTTGTATCTTGCTACTTTACTGAATTTGTTAATCAGTTCTAACAGGTTTTTGGTGGAATCTTTAGGGTTCTCTATATCTACTATCAAGTCAGTGGCAAATAATGAGAGTTTTACTTCTTTCTTTCCAATTCAGATAACTTTTATTTCTCTTTCTTGTCTTATTTCTGTGGCTAAGACTTCCAATACAATGTTGAAGATAAGTGGTGGAAGTGGACATTCTTGTCTTTTTTCTGATCTTAAGGAAAATGTTTTTAGCTTTTCCAGTCGAGTATGATGTTAGCTGTAGGTTTGTCATATATGGCTTTTATCATGTTGAAGTATGTTCCCTATATTATCATTTACTGAGAGTGTTTTTTCGTATCATAAATGGACGCTGGATTTTGTTGAATGCTTTTTCTGCATCGCTTGATATGGTTTTTATCTTTCGATTTGTTTATGTGGGGTATCACATTAATTAATTTGAAGATATTGTATCAACCTTGCATCCCAGGAATAAATCCAATTTGACCATGGTGTATGACATTTTCAATGTATTGCTGAATTTGGTTTGCTAATATTTTGTTAAGGATTTTTGCACCAATATTCATAAGAGATATTGGCCTATATTTTCCTTTTTTGGTAATGTCTTCGTCTGGTTTTGGAATCAAGGTAATGGTGGCCTCATAAAAGAAGTAATGGAGGTTTCCCACTTTTTGCATTTTTTGGAATAGTTTGAGGAACATACATGTTAATTCTTTGAATGTTTGGTAAAATTCGCTTATGAAGCTATCTGGTCTAGGACTTTTGCTTTTTGGGAGCTTTTTGATTACTGATTCCTTTTTTTCTAGACTCAGTCTTGGGAGATTGTAATTGTCTAGTAATGTATTTATATCTTCCAGATTGTCGAATTTGTTGGCATAAAGTTGCTCATACTATTTTTTTATGAACCTTTGTATTTCTGTGGAGTCCACAGTTATTTCTCTTCTTTCATTTCTGATTTTATTTATTAGAGTCTGCTAACTTTTTTCTTTTGTGAGTTTGGTTAAGATTTTATCAATTTTCTTTATCCTTTCAAAGAAACAGCTCTTGGTTTCATTAATCTGTTGTCTTGTTTTCCTAGACTCTGTTTTGTTTATTTCTGCTCTGATCTTTATTATTTCCTTTCTTTTACTCTCTTTGGACTTTGTTTGCTGTTCTTTTCTAGTTCTTTTTAGTGTAAGGTTAGATCGTTTATTTGAACTTTTTCTTGTTTCTTGAAGTATGCCTATATTTCTATGAATTTCCCTCTTAGGACTGTTTCCAATGTGTCCAATAGATTTTGAGTCACATTTTGATTTTCATTTGTCTTTAAGTAACTTTTGATTTCTCCCTTGATCTCATTGATAATCCATTCATTCTTTAGTAGCATGTTATTTAGCCTCTTTGTGTTTGTATATTTTCCTTTTTTTCTTGTTGATTTCTAGTTTCATACCATTGTGATCAGAGAAAATAGTTGATGTGATTTAAATCTTCTTAAATTTATTGAAAGTTGTTTTGTGTCCTAACATGTGGTCATCTTGGAAAATGTTCCAAGTGCATTTGAGAATTACGTATACTTTGCTGCTTTGGGGTGAAATGCTCTGAAAATATCTGTTAAATCCATCTGATCTAGTGTGTTTTTTAGGTCCAATGTTTCCTTGTTGATTTTTTGTCCGGATGATCTGTCCACTGGTGTCAATGGGGTGTTTAAGTCTCCTAATATTAGTGTATTACTGTTGATTATCGCTTTATGTATGTAGGTGCTCCTATGTTGGGTGTGTATATGTTTGGTAGGGTTATATGACCTCTTGATTTATTGAGCCACTTAATATTTATTGTCCTTTTTCTCTTATTATAGCCTTTGTTTTAAAGTCTATTTTGTCTAAGTATTGCTATCCTGGCTTTTTTTTTTTAACTTCCATTTGCGTGAAATATCATTTTTCATCCCTTTACTTTTGGTCCGTGAGTGTCAGATGATCTAAAGTGGGTCTCTTGTAGACAGCATAAGCATCAGTCTTGTTTTCTTATCCATTGGGCTACCCTATGTCTTTTGATTGGAGCATTTAATCCATTTACATTTAAAGCGATTCCTGATAGGTACATAGTTACTGCCCTTTTATTATTCATATTTCTTTTTTTCTTTTTTAACCCCTCTTCTTCTTCTTCTTCTTCTTCTTCTTCTTCTTCTTCTTCTTCTTCTTCTTCTTCTTCTTCTTCTTCTTCTTCTTCTTCTTCTTCTTTTTTTTTTTTACAAAATTGCCTTTAACATTTCTTGTAATACTGGCTTGTTGTTGATGAATTCCTTAAGCTTTTCCCTGTCTAGGAAGCTCTTTATCTCATCTTCCATTTTAATTTAAAGCTTTGCTGGGTAGAGCATTTGTGGTTGTAGATTCTTGTTTTTCACAGCTTTGAATATTTATTGTCAGTCCCTCTGGCCTTCAAAGTTTCCATTGAAAAGCAGCAGACATTCTTATGGGGATACCCTTGTAAGTAACTACCTTACTTTCTCTTGCTTCTTTTAAGATCCTCTTTTTGTTTTTGACTTTTGGCATTTTAATTATGATGTGTCTTGGTGTGAGTCCATTTGAATTCCTCTTGTTTGAGACTCTTTGTGCTTCCTGAAATTGTATGTCTAATTCCTTTGGCAGCTTAGGGAAGTTTTCTGTCATTATTTCTTCAAATAGATTATCAATCCCTTGCCCTCTTCTCCTTCAAGTATTTCTATGATGTAGATAGTGTTATGCTTCATGTTGTCCTAGAGGACTCTTTCACTATCCTCATTTTTTAAAATTCTTTTTTTTTATTTTTGTTGTTCTGATTGGTTGTATTCTGCTACCTTGTCTTCCAATTCACTGATTTGATCTTCTGCTTCATTCAATTTACTGTTAAATGCTTCTAGTGTATTCTTCATTTCAATTATTGTATTCTTCAATTCTGTCTGGTTCTTTTTGATGGTTTTTATGTCCTTTTCTATGCTTACTGTCTCTCTGCTGAGTTTCTCATTATGCTCATCCATTCTCCTCCTAGTTCATTGAGCATCCTTGTAACTATTATTTTGAAATTTGTCTCAGGTAGGTTGCTTGCCTCCATTTCATTTTGCTTATTTTCTGGAGTTCTCTCCTGTTGTTTCATTTGTAGCATATTTTTTGTTTTCTCATTCTATTAGCTGCTCTGCGTTCATTTCTATGGTTAAGAAAATTTGTTTTGTCTCTCAGCCTTGGCCAGATGGCTTTATGTGGAAGGTGTTCTGTGTAGCTCAGTGACACACTCTCTCTGTTCCCCTGTGCTGGGCATTCTGGATGTGGTATTTGTGTGGGTTGTGTGTGATCTGTTGTAGCTAAGCTTTTATTGGTGTTAGTACATCAGTGGATAGGATTAACACACAGGCTGAATAATTGTGGGAATTGTCTGCACCCACAGGGTATGAGTTGCTGGGTGGGGGTTGACCCACAGAGTGGGATCTGCCCTAGCAGGCTTGTGTACTTGTTGAGAACACCCTTTGTGTGTACCACTTATGAGACTAGTTATGAGCTATTCTGTTGTAGTCTAGTGCCAGCCTCTGGGTGCATTGGTTTTGTGGCCTTTTTGGAAAAGCTGCCCAGTAGGCCAAGGTTGACCACTGTCTTTGATTGCTCTGAGCTAACTGGTGGGAACAACAAAGTGATCCATAGATGGTTTTTGCCTATGTTAGATCTATAGATAAGTGTAAGAGGCAACATTGCAGGCTGTGATCTGGTTATCCTCCATACCTGGCCTAGGGCCAGTACTTATCAATGCCTGACAATGCCTGTGAGTTGTCAGTAAGCCTCTAGAACTGGAATAGCCTTCGGGTGATGTGTGTGTTGGGTGGTGCAGGGAACCTAAGGGTCTTCTGGATCTATCAAGCAAATATTCCTCTGCCACTGCTGTGTTAGTTTACAAGCCAGTGCTATGTCTGTGGCTCTCTGCACAAGTTTTTATGTATGTATGTATGTATGTATGTATGTATGTATGTATGTATGTATATATGTATTTAAATTACTTTCAAGTACACAGTACATTGGTTAGATATCTATATAGTTCATAAAATGATCCCCCCAATTGCTCCATCCCTCCCCTGACCCTCCACCTATCGAACATATTAATGCTAACTGCATTCCCTATACCATGCTCCCCATGCCCGTGATCATCCTTCACAATATTCGTGAGTCTGTTTTTGATTAGCTTGTTCTTTTTATTCCTTATATTCTGCATATAAGTGAAATCATACAGTGTCTATCTTTCCCTGTCTGACATAAATACCTTATAGGTCCATCAAAGCAATATCTTTTTCTATTCCCTTCCTTTTAGTCTGTGTGTGTCTTTTAATCTGAAGTGAGTCTCTTATTGGCAACATTTAGGGGGTCTTCCTTTCATTCATCCACTCTATCTTTTAGTTGGAGCACTTAATTAGTGTCCATTTGAGGTACTTATTGACAGGAATGTAGTTGTAACCATTCTTTAATCCTGTTTTTGATACATAATTCTTCTTCTTAAAGAAGTCCCTCCAACATTTCCTTTAATACTGGCTTGGTGGTGAAAAACCCCTTTAGTTTATTTTTGTCTGGGAAGCTCTTTATCTGTCCTTCAACTCTAAATGATAGCTTTGCTGGATAAAGTAATCTTGGTTGTAGATCCTGGGTCTTCATCACGTTGACTATTTTGTGCCAAGCCCTTCTGTACTGCCTAGTTTCTTTTGAGAAATCAGCTGCCAGTCTAATGGGTATTCCCTTATAGGTAACTATCTGCTTTTCTCTTGCTGCTTTTACTATTCTTTCTTTGTATTTAACCTTTGGAATTTTAATTATTACGTGTCTTGGTGTGGGCCTCTTTGGATCTCTGTTTGGATTCTCTGAGCTTCCTGGGGTTTTATGTCCATTTCCTCCACCAAGTGAGGGAAGTTTTCCATCATTATTTCTTCAAACAGCTGTTCAACATCTTGTATTCCTTCAGGTACACCAATCGGGCAGATATTTGGACCCTTAATAATGTCCCATATCCTCCTTACATTATTTTCATAGACTTGGCATCTTATCTCTTGCCATTCTGCTTGCATGTCCTTGGCTTTCCCATCCTCTAGATAGGGCATTTGATCCTTTTCTTTATTCACCTTTTTTATTCCTTTGTTTATTCAATTTAATATATTTCTTGTCTCAGATAATGTATTCTCCATTTCACACTGGTTCCCTTTTATAATTTCTATTTCCATTTTTATGTTTTTTTTATCTCTTTGTTGTAGTTCTCACTGACTTTATCTACACTTCCCAAAAGTTCATTGAGCATCTTTATAACCAGTGTTTTGAACTCTACATCTGTTAGATTAATTGAATGCATTATATCTGGATCTCTGTTCTGTTCTCTCATATGCTTCTTTGTCTTTCTATTTTGACTGCCTTTCCATGTCTGTTTCTATGTACTAAGCAAAGCTCCTAAGTCTTCCGGTCTTATTAATGTGGATTTGTGAAGTAGGTGTCTAGTAGCACAGTCCTGAGAGGGGTTCAGCTGCAGGCCAAGTTTAGCCCCAGGCCGTGCCCCTCTGGGGCCACCTGTTAAGATTCAGCAAGCAATGCACAGATGCTATGCTTATAGTTGCCTCAAAAGGGCCCACCAGAAACTGAGGCCAGCTGCTCCCAGTGTGAGTCTAGGCATTGCTCAGCAAGGAGCAGCTGACTCACTGAGGATATACCTGGATGTGTCTTGGGTGGGGCCATGAGTTGGGGAAGGCAGGGTTTTAGGGAATCCTCTGGGTGGAGCAAACTCTGTTATCCAGTTTGAAGATGTCATAGCTATGGCGGTACTGTGTCCTTGTACTGAGAGGGGGTAGTGCTCAGCAGGGAACAATGGATACTGCTGGCACTTCTGTACAGAGTAAGTCTCACTTCGACTCTCACTCTGACGATATCTTCCTGTAAGTTCCTGGTGCCCCCTACATGCAGCCAAATCAGCTCTGGTTCTCAGAATGAGCAGGTCCATCTCTGTGAAAATCTGCTTGTGGATGTGGCCCCTTTAAGAGGCTCTGCTGCTGCCACTATCATAGCCTCTGTCTCACTCACCTGCTAGAGACTCGGCAGCCCCATGTCCTCACCCCGTCCTTGTTGTATGACTTGTTTATCAAGATCCCAGGTGATTTTTTCTTGTTGCCTGCTCCTTGTTTCTGTCACAACTTTGATTTGGTTGCCAGAGGGAGGAACAGAGCCTCTATTACCTATGCCATTTTTTTCTGCCTCCCTGTACAAATTTTTAATCATAGCAATGCCAACTGCTTTCCACCTTGGGTCTGAAAACACCTGCACTTTTTTAGAATTACTGAAGCTTGTGGGTGGGAGTTTGTGGCCCATTACTGAAATCTTCTCCCAGATGAATTGATTTTGCGGTGGCTGCATGAACTGAGTGCTGTTGTTTGCTGTTGATTCCATGATTCAAAGAAAGCACAGGATGGGACTGATTAGCCTAGGAAGAGGCTTGCCACAGGTGATTTGTTGGTTAGTTGGGGCATCATCTCAGTGAGGCATGGCACCATCAGGCCTCTATGAGGCCAGATTTGCTGTCAGATCTAGGACATTGGGCTCCCACCAAAGTCACATATCAGTGCATGACCTAGTACCATCTGTGATGGGCCCACAAACCCTGATATCTACTCGAGTCATATTGTATCACATGCTAGTAGCAGTGATCTTCCCATCACTATATTCCCTGAACTTTGCTCACTTCGCTGACTGAGATCTGTCAACTGCACAGAATGTGCCACCCAGAGGGGCAGGGCAGGGACAGCTGCCTGTCAACGTGACATGGGCACTTTGTGGATTGGATGGGCAATATCTCAGGGAGTGAAGAGCCGTCTGGCCAATACAGCCTTAGTTTTTTGCAACTTCTATATCTGCATTCCCTCAGCTGTCACAGGTCATAGGGAGACCACCTGCTCTCTGGGGTGGTCCCACAGACCCTTGGGATCCCACCATGTCATATTTCAGCTTGTACAGGCTACTGTGGTCTGCCAACAACTTTTTTTCTCCAAAATGTACTTACTACGCTAGCCAAGGTCTGTTTCCTGTGCAGAATGCACAACCCCAGAGAAGAGCAGGATGGGGGAGGCTGCCCGTCAAAGGGCTGCAGACACTTTATGGCTTGGGCAAAACAGGATCTCAGGGAGATAAGGGCGATCAGGCCAATACGGCCTCGGTTTTGCTGCAACATCTGTGCCTGCATGTTCCTGCTGTAGTCATAGATCACAGTGAGACCAGCTGCTGTCTGGGGGCAGTACCACAGACCCCTTTGATCCTTGGCACGATATTGTAGCTCTTGCAGGCAGGAGAAGTCTGCCTGTAGCTGATTTCCTAACAATTCTTGCACTGTTCTTGCTAAAATCTGTTGTCTGTGTGGAAGGCAAGACCCAGAGGAGGGGCAGGGTCAATGGGCCCCTGGAGCAATTTGTGAGTTGGGTGGGGTGGGGTCTCAGGGAGACAATAGCCTTCAGGTCAATACAACCTGTCTTGCTGCAAATTCGGTAACTATTGCTAGTTCCCACAAAAGGTACAGATCTCAGTAAGACCAGCTGCTGTCTGGGACTGGCCAACAGATCACCAAGATCTGCCCAAGTTCATGTTAGCAGCAGTGATCTGCCTGGAACTATCTCCAAACTGTGTGTTCAAATCACTGGTTGCCTGATGTGAATGTCTGGCCCTGAAATGGTGCAGGGTGTGGCAGCCACCCAGCAACAAAAGCTCTGGGAAATCTTCAGATTGTGTGGGTTGGGCTGATCTCCTTAGGCCAGCACTTTCTGAATTGGTTATGTGGTAAGGATCTGCACAAGCAAGCTGGGTGGTCTGTAGATTGCCCTGTAGCTGCACTACCCAACCCCCACCCCACTAAGGCACGATGGTGGCTGCCTGTCCGGCCCTCATTCTGGTGCCAGGTAATACAGTCTTTCACCATATGAATTTTATGTGACTCTCTGACCCACCACCATGCCCTGAGTGAGTGTCTGCAGGTGAGAGAGGCTGTGCATGGGCCCTTTAAAAGGGAGTCCAGTGTTTCAGTCTCCTTTTGTCTCCCCCAGACAGCTAGAAGCCCCTCTGGTTTTTACAGTCAGAGTTTGGAAACTCCTCTTCCCGGGGTTGGGACCCTGGCCTGAGGAGCCCTCAAATGAGGCTGGGACCCCTCTCTATTTCAGTGCAGCCTCTGTAGCCTCACTCGCCCTCCCAGTATTCCTCCATCACCTGATGGTGAGGGTCCAACCCAATTAGCAACTTTGCCCCTCTTACTGACTTTGATGTGGCTCCTTGTTTATATTATTGGATGTATGTGTTGGGATCACCTTGTCTTCAGGTGATTCTGCACGTTGATTCTTTTATAATTTGGTTGTAATTTCAATGCAGAATTGAGAGGAGGCGAATCCTGCTTTTTCCTAGTCTGCCATTTCCTTCCTCCTTGCCCCTGTATTACATCTTCTTTATCCATTCATCCATTGATGGATACTTAGGTTTCCTCCATATCTTGGTTATTGTAAATAATGCTGCCATAAACATATGGATACACATGTCCCTTCAAAGTAGTATTTAGGTTTTTTTCTAATAAATATTGAGAAATGAGATTACTGAATCCTTCTTTGTCTCTTGTTCCAGTGTTTGTTTTAAAGTTTATTTTGTCTGGTATAAGTATTGCTACCACAGATTTATTTATTTATTTTTGTTTTCATTTGCATGAAATATCGTTTTCTATCCCTTTACTTTCAGTTTGTGTGTGTCTTTCAATTGAAATTGTGTAACTAGTAGGCAGCATATGTCAGGGTATTGTTTTCTTATCCTTTCAGCCTCCCTATCTGTTGATTGGAGAACTTAATCCATTTACATCTAAAGTAATTGTTGCTAGATATGTAGATATTGCCATTTTACTATTCTTATTTTAATCTTTTTTCTTTTTTTCCCCTCCTTCTGAAAGTAGTCCTTCTAACGTTTTTCGTAATATTGGTATGGTATTGATGAACTCATTTAGCTTTCTCTTATTTGGGAAGCACTTCCTCTGTCTTTCGGTTCTAAATGATAGCTTTGCTGAGTAGAATAATCTTGGTTGTAAGTCCTTACTTTTCATCACCTTAAATATTTCATGCCAATCCTTCTGGCCTGCAAGGTTTTTTTTTGAGAAATTGGCTCACAGTTTTATGGGACCTCCCTTGAAGGTAACTAAGTGCTTTGCTCTTGCAGCTTTTAAGATTCTTTGTTTTTAAGCTTTGGCATTTTAATTATGATGTGTCTTGATGTGGACCTCTTTGGGTTAATCCTGTTTGAGACAATATGAGCTTCTTGGGCTTGTATATCTATTTCTTTCACCTGGTTAGGGAAGTTTTTCATCATTATTTCTTTAAATATGTTTTCAATTCCTTACATTCTCTTTTCTCCTTCTGGTACCTCTTGATGCAAATGTTGTTATACTTGACATTGTCCTAGATGTCCCTTAAAATATCCTCATTTTTCGGATTTTTTTTTGTTGTTTTTGGAAATGGTGTTTTCTGCTACCTTATCTTCTAAATTGCTGATTTGATCCTCTGCTTCTTCTAATTTGTTGATTCTCTCTAATGCATTCTTCATTCAGTAATTGTATTCTTTGTTAAAGTCTCTTTGTTAAAGTTATCACTGAGTTCATCTACTCTTCCTCTAAGTTCACTGAGCATCTTTATCACCTGTATTCTGAATGCTGCATTTGGTAGATTCCTTAACTCCATTTTGTTGATTTCTTTTTCTGGAGCTTTGTTCTGTTCTTTCATGTGGGAAATGTTTGTCTGTCTTCCCATTTTGGCTCCCTCACTGTGTTTATTTTAATGTATTAGGTAGAGATCCTAAGTCTCCTGGTCTTAGTAAAGTGACTTTAAGTAGTAGGTGTCTTGTGGGACCCAGTGGCATCTTCTTCCCTGGTCACCTGAGTCGACAGCTCCCTGTGTGTCTCTTGTGTTAGTTTTGTGTGCTTTTCTGTTGTAGTTGAGCCTCAGTTACTATTTGCACTTCAGTGTGTTGGATTGACCCTTGGATTGATTGGTTGTGAGGAGTGTCCAGTGAGGTGTTTATCCTGTGGAATAGGATTGGTCTCAGCAGAGAGTTATTGTCTGCACTATCTTCCCTTTTGGTCTGTCATCCTTTGATATAGTCCTGAGTGCTGCTCTGGCTCTGTAAGAAGTCTGCTATCAAATGTGCTGGTTCTGGGGCCTCCTGGGAGAGCTCCACTGCAGGTTAAATTCATCTGCAGACTTTGCCCTTCCTGAGACCACCTGGAAAGAGTCACAGAACAATCTACAGATGGCTGTTACACACACTGGGTTTGAAAGAGCCTCAAGAGGCCAAGCCACAATCCGAAGCAGGCTGTTCAGCAAGCACTACAGGATACTCTGTAGCCAGATGCTGCTTGTTTGGGTTTTGTGAACTTTCATAGATTTTAGGAAAGTTTGAAGCATGAACCAAGACAGGCTGTTCGTATGGTAAAATCACAAGACGAGGCTTGGATAGGCCTGCAAGTTGGGTGAGGTGGGGTCTCAGGGAATCACCAGGGTGGAGCAACCAGTGTTAGCCAGGTTGATGGATACTCAGATATTGTGGCCTCTTGTGCCTATAAGACAGAACAGGGGAGGGCTCAACAAAGGAACAATGCATTCTGCCAGCACTTTTGTCTCGGTGAAAGCTGTCCCTCTAGCCCTTATCCTGAAGCCTGAAAACTTAATTCCTCTTTATATGTACATGGTGCCTTTCAATCTGCTTCCCCAGCCCTGGAGCTCAGTGTGAATTAGTCCATCAACTAGTAAGTCTGAATGACCCTTAAAAGGATTGTCTGTGAATCCAGCTATGCTTTGTCTCATTCAGCCACAATTTACACTGGTTTTCACAGCCAGAATTTTTGGGGACTTCTCTTCCCAGCACTGGAACCCTGTATTGGGGAGCCTATTGCCTCTGAAGGGACATCTATAGCTGAGATAGCTCACCCTCTTCTCAATAGCCACACATGGGTTTATGACCACCCTGTTATGTTTTCTGTCCCACCTATCAATCTCAAGGTGGCCTCTTCTGTTTCCCCCTGGTTATAGGGCTTATGTTTATATTAGCAAGACTTCAGGCAGTTCTTCATGATGGCTGTCTTATAGTTTAGTTGTAATTTTGATGTGGTTTGAAAGGACACAAGCCCAGTGTTAACTACTCAGCCATCTTTACTGGAAGCTTCCAGGAATTCTATTTAGCTATGTTCTTTGAGAAGTAGTTATATTTAAGTCTCAGGCTATGTGACCCTGCACAGCTCATTTTACACATTTTTCCTCCTCTGTAAATCATTTTGTCCTGGGCCCTATATAAGAGAAATGATAAATACTAATAGCTATCCCTTACTGAGTGTTTACTATATGTTGGACATTATGCGAAGTTATGGACACTTATTTTTTCATTTAATCCTTACAAAAAAAACTATTTGAATTAAGTTATGTTATTATTATACCCATTTGATGGACATGATATCTAAGGCTTAGAGAGGTTAGGTAACAGTCTAAAACATACAGCTAGTCAGCAGTAGACTGAGAATTCAAATCTATGTCTGTCTTAATTTTTGTACTTGACACATACCTTGCTTTTAGTGAGTTGGTGAGTAATAAGAACTATGAAAAATGTTTCAAATTGGAGACTTTTGCCTGAAGGTACCAGAAAACTAACAATGGTTTAAACCATAAGGCTACTATATTGTTGCTTACTGTCAAGCCTGGAGGCATGTGATTTCAGGGGTGTTTCAGTAGCTCTGTGATTCCTGGGCACTGGGTAGCCATCCTTGGAATTCTTTTGGTCTCTCCTCAGAATTTCAAGATGGCTATAGAACTACTAAGCATCGTGTCCTCACATGTAAGTTTTCTAGGCAATGAGAAATAGAAGGAGCTCTTTTTTTTGAAGGCTTTCCTTTTTTATTATAGAGAAAAACTTTCACAAAAGCCTCTATGCCAAATTTCTATTTATGTCTCTCTAGGGAGACAATTCTCCAATGGTCGCTTGCATTTCAGCATGTCTTGTGACCAGAGGTAATGACTGCTTTTGTTCTGGACTATTTTTTTCAAGAATGTTCGTGTAGTAAATAGCCTTGGATGATAGAGATAATGGCTGCTCCAGTGCAAAACGTAAGCTTGCTTACTGTCCATTATAAAAGATTCATGTTTCCTAAGCTCAGGGTTCCTCTCCTGTAACCTAAGCAACTGAGTCTGCCATTGTCACATGGCTCTCTGTATCATCCTGCGGGAATTGGAATCAGCGAACAGGTTCAAAAGGATGCTGATTCTCTGATCACTAATGCTGCTGCGAGTGATAAATTCCTTTGTCTCTGGCTCAGGAGTCATGCCTCTTTTGCCACCATTCATAAGACTGTGGCAGATTAACTTGTTAGCTTGAAGGTAGGGTAAAATCTCAACCCTTCACAGTTCTTGACAGTCTCATTTGCCGAGATTTTTTCCATATGGCCAAATCTAGCTGTGGGGAAAGCAAATATAGAGAATGTGTGGCAAAAGAAAATGGGATACTCATATTTGACTTAGATACATTAGAATTCATTCCCTGGTGCTGGGAACATTGTTCTTCCAATCAAGGTTTCTTTCGTCAAAATGTAGGGGAAATGGTTGTTGAGTAGGCAACCAATTGTGTTTGCCCTAAAAAAAAAAAAGACCATCATAAAGGGAGAATATGACATGTACTTCAGAGCAGTATAAACTGAGGACTCTAGCTTCAAAAAAATAAAAGTTTTATTTGAGAGCTGGACATTTAAAAAGGCTTCATAAAAAAGGGTAATACTGTATATGTGCCATGAAAGATAGTCGGAATTTTGATAGACTATGATGAGGACATCTAGGCTGGTAAAATATTCCAGACAAAGGAATGGCATGACTTAAGGAATAATATGAAGAAAACACATGACATATTCAGGAAACAATAGAGATGAGTTAATTCTTACCCTAAGGTCTAATATAAGTATCCCACAGAGTGAAGATAGAATACTAGGATTTATAATGAGCTGTGTGAATTTGGAAAAGTCAATTAGTCATCATCCTTCACTGACACACATGCAAGATGAGACTGGGTATTTAATTTGCAGAGTCATGGCAAATAATATTAATAGTTACATGGAGGTAAAATTGTCAGAAAGATATCATTTCTATAGTTTATGCAATTAAAAAGACAAATCAGTTAAGAACTGTTATTAAATAGCCTATCCTCTGGAAGTTTCCATCTTATAGAGAGCAGAGAGATACACACTAGGTATCAGAGGCCTAAGTTTGAGACCTAATTTACTCCCTCTCTTGATTCATTGTCTTCATCTATAGAATAAGGGTTTCGAATTAGGGTTTTTTCATGACTGATATTTTATATCTTTGTAGATCAGGATAATTACCACTAATCTTATACAAAAAGTCTACTCTTGATCATTCCCACTTCTACTTAGTACACATACATATCATATGCTGGCAATATGACACATAAACATGATAAGACATGAAATTTGATTCCAGTAAATATTTTCATTTCAAACTCATATTAAAACTTTACTTCCCTTGTGGAGTTTATTTTTAATTGACTCCTTCTATATGACAAATCATTCTATAGTGTGTAAAGCCAAATGGGACTAGAAACTGAAAGACCCTTAGTTTTAGAACTGGCATTTCAGTTAATATCTGCTGGATTGTTTCTTATTCTATGAATTCCATTACAGTGTAAGCTTATTTCTAGAATTTTTCCCATCTCTATTTTAAATGCCCTATCAAATAGTGTGACCTGTGATGACTCCATAACTCAGCTCACAGAGGAATTAGAGTGAGACCAACCTCATAGAGAGAAATTTCCAAGTCATCAGTTTTCATTTTGGGGCTTCTTTTTGTCCCTTCCTTCAAAAACCTTTTACTGTGAAGTCTCCCTTCAGTGCAAAAGGGTGGGAAGAAGTTAAGTAAGGAATCATCATTCTTTATGCACTTCTTTGTGACAGATAGAAAAAGGTAAGGAGTCTTGTTCTCAGAGCACAGGACAGAAGGGCAGTGAGAAATGCATCCAGTGCAGAAGTCAGAACTGCAGCAGGAATTCTTACATCTTGGTGGTTACTACACCCTGGTTATTGTGGAAGATTGACAACCTCAGCAATTACCAATACCAGACATAGCACCGTCTAAGTTCCCATTGTATGCACACCACTCTTTTAGGTATAGCTGATGGGGAAGGATAGAACACATAATTACAAGGAGCTTGACGTCTAGCTGGAAAAAATATTTTCTTTGGAGTAGAAAATGACTTATAGTAACATTTGCAAAACAGCATAAAATAAGTGCAAATTAATATGATGCAACTAGAATAGGATAGGACTGTGACAGTCCAGATTGAAGGGCTGATCACAGTGAAAGAGGGTTAAGAAAAGGCTTCCATGAGGAGAATTTTAAACTGAGTTTTGAATGAAAGAAGCCCATAACACATACACACAGTGCTCCTGGAACTGTTCCTTTATGCAGTATGCATTTATTTTGCATTCGTTATAGCATGGCACTATGCATGGCGCTTTGGGGGATACACAGAGATACAAAGTTCTAGCACTTCCTTCTCTGAAGAGCTTCAATCTGTTAAAGAGTTTCACTTCTTCCTCATTCCTGATATTTCCTTCCATATGGAGTGACATTGCATTAACATAACATTCTGGCCTCTCTCTATCCCCTCATCCCCACCTCTCCCTGGGAGGTGTGTCTTTTCTGATTAATGAGTTTGAGAGAAGGTGTCAAGCAGGTGTCACTTAGCCATGCCTTTCTGCTTTGTTTGAGAGTCTTATAACTTGTGTCTTTGTTCAAGACACATTCTGGCTGCTCCTGCCTGTCTTAAGTCATATAGGTGCAGGTCCCTACATGAGGAGGCCTGGTAACTTCCATTGCCACTTTTGACAGAGGGTCAAGCCTATCCAGTTATGGGGTTCAATATTGAGAAACCTACCTAAATTACGTGTTTGACACTCATCTTTAGCAGTCAATAAGGTGATGTTTTGATTTTGATCAGTCCGAACTCTTTATCTAGCAGGCAATTGAGTCAAATTTCGAAGGAGTGTTATTTATTTGGCTTTCTCAACCCACCCCAACTGAAGTCTAATAGAAGGTATAAGTCAATATATAATTACAAGAAAAGGTGAATGTGATAAGTACAATAAATGTGGTTTGAATCCTTTAAGATTCTTCTTTTGACCCTGCAAAGCCAGCCACCAAGATAAAGAATGAGTACTTTGTGAGACTCTCAACATTTATGGAATTGGTTGCAGGCTGACTACTTTTCACTTGCTATCAAATATTTCTTGACTTCCTACTTATTGACTTTCATCTCTTCTTCTTACTTCTAGTCCTGGCCTCTCTTCTGATTCCCTGACTTGTATATTTAGTTGCCTACTTGACATCTTCACTTGGATATTGCTTAGGTTATTTCAACTTTAAGTGACCAAAAATGACCTCTTGAGTTCCCAGCACTGCCTCCCAATATGTACCACTCCCAGTTTTACTCATCTCAATAAATGGCACCACAATCCATCTGGTTGCTCAAGCAATACATCTTTGTGTGATCTATATCTGTGTGGTGGTATTTTGATCAATGTCTTACTCTCTTGGGGACTATCTCACTTTTTTCTGTACTGTAACTACTGTGCCTCTCAGGGTGTCAAGCACATAGTGGGTACTCAATAGATATTTGTTGAATAAGTATATTTTATCAGTTAACCCCAATTCTAGCCTTTTCAATTTGCTGAAGCAGTTTGTTTGGCTTTACTTTTTTTTTTTTTGTCTTTTTCTTTCCTCTTGAATTCCAGAATCATCTTGCCCCTCTGCCACCAAGACTAAAATGTGTTTTGGTCCTAGGTCAGTACAGGTAGATTACTTTGGGAATTTAAAGATAGGGACTATGATAAGAGAATTAGGGAAGGTTCATAGAGAAAGAATAATTTGAGCTGGACCTTGAAAAAAGCAGAATTTTTGTATGTGGAATTATGGGGGCAAGGGTGTGAGACATTTCTGGCAGAGGAAGTATCTATGGAAAAGTTGTAGACAGAGAAACACTGAGCATTTTGGGAGCATGAACAATAGACTGATATGTGAAGGAGTAGAATATAAGTTACAATTGGAAAGGTAGGCTACAGCCAGTTTGTAGAGAGAAAGAATACCTGAAATTCATCTAGGAAACATGAATCTACTTGGTAAAAGTGTGCAATATAAACTCATCACTAAAACTGTTATACTATAATGAAAACTGCATAGAGAGAGTATGAAATTAAAATCTGTTCCATTAGGTTATGACCAATTTCCTTGTGAGACGAGTATGGCCAAATTTTAGAAAATTTCGCAGAAATATGCTACTTTTGCCAATGTTAATATTTTTTTTTGTAAAATTATTCACATACTCAATATTCTCTCAGATTTGCTGTGAAATTCTGTAAGTATAACTATTCCCCTTGTCATCTCATGAAAACACATGTTTCAGGCTCATTCATTTGGCGAACGCTCCTATTCTCCCCTAGATTCCAAGGACAAATAATCTCTGGCATATAACAGTGGAAAAGAGGTGGTATGAGGGAGGGTTTTATTCTTTATTTACAAATTTCAGTTAAGGAGTCTCCATTGGTCTCAGCATCAGGAAATAGTATATGTAATGTAGGACCATGTAATTGTTCAATTTCAGTTAAGATGACTGTTGAAGAGAAAATGAATGCATTTCCCCAGTTCTACACTTGAACACATTTGTGCTATCTGCTTGCTTTTGTGAATTGGAGGCCACCAGTAAGTTGCTGTTTTTAGCAGTGATTAATTAACTAGATTCATTTACATCTCCTTTTCGTTTTTACAGAAATGCTTTCTACTTTGGGTGGACTGCACTGGACTGGGGATATTCCTGAGGCTATTAGGCTTGGCCATGTTACATATGAATACAAGGAAGGAGTGTCTTCCACACTTCAGTCTGACTTAGGAGGACTGAAGAGCTACCTTATAAAATGTGAAGAGCTGTCATGTGGGAAAGTGAGTAGAAATTATTTGAGGCTCCAGAAGTCAAATTTAGGACTAATAGGTAGAAGTTATGAAGAAGACTTTGGTTTAGCATAGGAGCTTTGTCACAGTCAGACCTGCTCAAAAAGGATGGGCTGCCTAGTTAGGAAATGACCCTTGTGTTCCTGAAAGTATTGAAATCTAAGTCAGATAGCAAACTGTTAGGGATGTGATAGAATTCTTGCAATGGTTTATGGGAGGTTGGATAACTTCAAAAATTCCTTCTCATGCTTTGTTAATCTGTGAATTCTATTGCTTATATATCAAATTCCACCCATGTTTTAAGACAAAGTCTGATTCTCATTTTTTTCACACGGACTTCTATTGCACTTGTCTATTTTCTACATTTGACACCAATTATTCATGGCCTTATGTTGTCAGTCCAAGGTGTCAAAACAACTGTCTTTAGGTATATGGAACACACACAAACCTACTTCTTACAGATGATATATACAGCAGTCTTCTCTGACTTTTAGCCCATTCCTGAACTTTACACTACCCTTACTTCCTGGACTCATTTGTTTGGCAATCCAGGATGGGATACGATTCAGAGAAGGGATAAGAATACATATATTTCACACATTATTTATCTTGTATTTACCTTGTTAAAGACCCTGTCCTAAGCATCAGTAGAAAAAAAAACACATCAGTGAAGAAAAAAGAAAAATATTCCAGCCCTTGTGGAGCTTACATGCATGTAAAGTATCAAGCACATAGGGGACATTCAATATACATTAACTTAATTTTTTCCAAATCGCCTCAGCTAATTACTTAAAGAAGTAACATTTATTGAACACCTATTATGTGCTGTGTGCTTGCCCATGTGATCTTATTGAAACTACACCAAGAAGTAAATCTCATCTATACTGTTATATCAGGAAAATTGAAGGCCACAAGTTTAAGTATTTTATCCAAGACCAAACAATAAGTAGAGTAAGTATAATTTGGACATAGGTCTGTCTAATTTCAGACTCATGCTTCCAAAAAACAGTTTCTCAGTTATTCTATGGCAGGTAATTTTCTACATAGCTTAAGATTATCTTTTCTAAAATAAAATTATGGTCTCTAATGGCATGATCCTCATACTTTAAGCTGCATAAGAATCACATAGGAAGCTTGATAAAAATGAAGAGATCACAATTCAGACGAGTCCAAGAATCTGTGTTTGAATAAATACTACTTACAAGTAATTTTGATGTCCACAGGCCATAGGCCATACTTTGAAGAACCTAAAGTCCTTTATGGCTCTAACACTTTGCGCTTCTATGAGATTTTGACTCCTCCCAATTTATATGTATATATATATATTGACAATGAGAACTTCTGGTATTCATGAGCAATGTAGTCATTATCATCAAATCTACTGCCATCTCCAGCACTATCAGATGTGCTTGTCACTTGTCATTGCAAGTCACTTGATTGATGTATTGTTCTTTCTGGGGAATACTTGTGGAAG
Source organism: Rousettus aegyptiacus (assembly GCF_014176215.1). Lineage (NCBI taxonomy): Eukaryota > Metazoa > Chordata > Mammalia > Chiroptera > Pteropodidae > Rousettus > Rousettus aegyptiacus. The sequence continues at coordinate 58,077,522 of NW_023416312.1, read as the reverse complement.
GGGTGACCTTTTCTCCTTTGCTGCTACTTCCTGGCTGGCTGGCTACCTACCCCATATAAAATCAACAAAATCGAATAGTTCTAGAGTGGGCTTCTTAATGCCTTTAAGGTAAAATTAGTGACTGGTTTTCAGATCATATCCATGTTAGACATTTGGACAATTTTTTCCCCATCGAAGGGCTGTTTTTTTCCCCACCTAATTTACTTGTCTTTCCGTAATCATGGTTCTACCTCCCAGCACTTTATGAAAATGTTGCCTTAGTGGACCCACAATGGACAAGAGAAGCTTTGTGCTTTGGGGCTTAACTACTGAACCTTTAGTTTTGAGAGTAAGGCTGATTGGATAGTGGCAAAAGACAACATAGAGTTTCAAACTGCATCTTGGAATTTACATGCTCTTCCACTCAAAAACATTATAAGAGGTTAGAATAGTCCCCACATCGTCTTAGCATGGTTCTGGGCCCTCAATATATACTTTATTGACTACTCACAATAGTAATAGATAACATTTATGAATGAGTTACCATGTGCCAACCACTACACTAACTGTTTTACATGCTAATCACCTGTCCTAAAAACCCATGTCTGTACTTTTATGATCATTTTACTAATGAAGAAACTGGCTGAAATTCTTAGAGCTTAAGCAACTTACTTAAGTGCACACAACTAGGAAGTGGTAGAGCCAGGATTTGGACCAAGTTTAATGACAGTTTTCCCCTCTGTTCACAACCAGTGTGCTATACGCTTTATGGAAATGAAAGGACAGTGTTTTAGGGTAGCTTGAACATTTGGATCTGAGATTAAGGGTTTACAGGTTAAGCTGGAAGAGAAAGGGATTCAATCATGTTTGAGTATATCAAAATATAACTCTAATATATGCATTTTTATTTATTTTTTTCTATTAATACATCTTTTTCCTTTTTAAAAAATTATTTATTTTTATCATGCTGACATTGATTAATGAAATCTATATGTCTGTGCACATGGTAAATAGATAAAGATAATGACTGCCACCTGTATTCCTCAAAAAAGGATTGAAAGTTAGAATGTAATTACAATTAATGTGCACAAAAATGAAAATTGTTAAATTGACACAGAGTATTACAGTGTTGAATGTAGTGTGGCAACACTTTTAGCATGGAAATAAGCATGGACTTATTAGACATCACTGTTCATCATTGGCAAGCCCTCAGCCTCACAGCCACTTTGTCTCTCATCTCTACATGAGTAGTATCTCTAGAAGAAGCCAGAAAAAACTGTAGCACAGCGCTTGCTCAGATCAAACTTACCTCTCCCTTTCCTCTTTGCTTCCCTGTACTTATTCCTTTTGGCATTAATTATATTGCTACTATTCTTATTATATAGTTTTTTCCTCATTTAAAAAAATTCTGTTTATGCAAAAAAAAATCAAACCGTAAAGAAAAAATTATAGGTAAACAGTAAAATCCTCCTCTACTCACTCTCTCACTCTGTAGCAGTCAGTAGTCATTTAAATTACTCATATGTCTTCCAAGAAACTTTCTATGCAGATATAATATTTATCTACATATACAAACCCATATGTAGGTTTAAAATATTAATGTTATATATTTTCTTCATCAATTGTGTAGGAAAAATGTTGCCTTATTGTTTTATTTTGCATTTTTTAAATTAGAAGTGAGGTTGAATATGTATTTATATATTTATTGGTAATTTGCATTTTTTATTTTGTGAACTGTTCATTTCTATTTATTTTTTCTTGTTGAATTTCAATAGCTCTTGTTTTTTTCAATTACAGTTGACAGTATTAATACATATTAGTCTCAGGTGCATAGCATAATGGTTAGACATTTATATCATTTACAAAGGGATCCCCCTATTACTCTAGTACCCAGCTGGCACTATACATAGCTATTACAGTATTTTGACTATATTTCCCATGTTGTACTTCATATTCCTGTGACTATTTTTTTAAATTAAGCTTATTGGGGCAACATTAGTTAATACAATTATATAATTTTCAGGTGTACATTATAGTTTGACATCTATAATTCTATTGGGTGATTGCCACCCAAAGTCCAGTTTCCTTCAGCTACCATATATATTTGATCCACTTTACCCACTTCATCCTTCCTGAAACCCCTATATTTGACCCCCTTTACCCCGTCTACCTTTCCCTTCTTCCCTCACCCCCTAACCTCTGGTAACCACTAGTCCACTGTCCATGTCCCTAAGTCTCTGTTTGTCCTGTTTGTTTGTTGCTTTTAGGTTTATATCCCATGTATAAGTGATATTATGTGATTTTCAACTTTTTCTGTTTGGCTTATTTTGCTTAGCATGGTTATCTCAAGGTCCATCTAGGTTGTTGCAAATGGCAGTATTTCATCTCTTCTTATGGTTGAGTAACATTCCATTGTATATATGCGCCACAGCTTTAGCTAATCATCTATTGTAGGACACGTCGGTTGCTTCCATGCCTGTGACTATTTAGTAACTACCAATTTCTACTTTTTTAAAAAATTTTTATGTTCCTGTCCGGCAGCCTCTGGAACATTTCCTACTAAGGAAAGGTTTTCCCTTGAAGAACCTATCAGAAAGTACCTTTCTCTAAGTGTTGTTTTGTAGCCTGAGGAGGTTAAGTTGGGTGATGGTAGATTTTTCTTGAGATGTTCTTATTTCCAGGGAACCACATATATTAATTGGGATTTTAGCCAGTGAGGTGCCGCATGCTTTCTCTTTCTCCTCACCAATAAGGAAAAGAGAATGACTGAGGAAATTTTTTAGACAAAGGAGTCTCCTAGCTTTTCAGCTGAGTTTCTTGTTTAAGTCCCTGGAGGCCTGTGAGATCAGAGCCTATTATAAGCAAGTGGACTCAAAACTCCTCTGAAGCCCTGAGGACAGCATTCAGAGCTGTTTCAGGGATTCCTCTGGGCAGAGCGACATCTGTTATCCAGTATGATTATGTCTCTGCTATGGTGGCACTGAGTCTGTGCACTGGGAGTGGGTAGGGCTCAATAAGGAACAATGGATACCACTGGCACTTCTATACAGAGTGAGTTTTGCTTTGGCCCTCACTCTGAGAACTCAGTATCCCTCTATAATTCCCTGGTGCCCCCTACACAGCTGCATTGACACTCGTGCTCAGAGTAAACAGATCCATCACCATGAAAGTCAGCTCACGGACATGGCCCCTTTAAGAGGTATCTGCACCTGCCGGCTGCCACTGCCACTGCCACAGCCTCTGTCCCACTCAGTCAAGTGGGACCAGGCAGCCTCACATCCTCGGTCTATCCTACCTTCTACTGTTGCTGGATGATTTCTTAGATTCCTCCCTAGTTGTATTGCTTGTTCATCTAGATCTCAGGTGATTTTTCCTTGCTGTTTGCCCCTTGTTTCTGTCACAACTTTGATTTGGTCACCGGAGGGATGACAAAGCTATCATCTATGCCATTTCCCTCTGCCTCAACTGGTACTCCTTAATCCTTTTCCTTTTTACCCAGCCCCTCAAGTACACTTTCATTTGGCCATTATCAGTTTTTTCTCTGTATCTAGAAGTCCATTTTCATTATGTTTGTTTGTTTATTTGGTTCTTTAGATTCCACATATAAGTGAGATCATATGGTATTTCTCTGTCTGACTTATTTCACTTAGCATAATACCCTCAAGGTCCATCCATGTTGTGGCAAATGGTAAGATTTCATCTTTTATGGCTGATATATATATATATATATATATATATATATATATATATATATATATATATATCACTTCTTTATGCAATCATTTATTGATGGGCGCTTAGATTTCTTCCATGTCATGGCTGCAGTGAACATAGTGGTATCTGTATCTCTTAAAATTAGTGTTTGAGATTTCTTTGGATAAATACCCAGAAGTATAATTGCTGAGTCATAAGGCGGTTCTATTTTTAACTTTTTGAGGAACCTCTAAACTGTTTTCCATAGTGGCTGTACCAATTTGCAATTCCACCAACAGTGCATGAGGATTTCCTTTTATACATATCCTCACCAACACTTGTTTATTGATTTATTGATGATAGTCATTCTGACAGGTGTGAGGTGACATCTCATTGTTGTTTAAATTTGCACTTCTCTAATGATTAGTGACCTTGAACATCTTTTCAAATGTCTATTGCCCATCCGTATGTCCTCTTTGGAGATATGTTTATTCAGGACCTCTGTCCATTTTTAATTTGTGGGGTTTTTTTTTTGGTTATTGCTATTGTTGTTTTGGTATTGAGTTGTATTAATTGTTATAAATTTGGGGTATTAACCCTTTATCATATGTATCATTGGTGAATGTCTTCTCACATTATTGTAGGCTCTTTTGGTTTTCTTGATGATTTCCTTTGCTGTAAAAAACCTTTTTAGTTTGATGTTTATTTGTCCTATTTCTTTATTTTTTTATTTTGTTTTCCTTACCTGAGGAGATACATCAGAAAAAAAAATATTACTAAGAGTGATGTCAGAGTTAACTATATGTTTTCTTCTAAGAATTTTATGGTTTTGGATATTACATTTTGAGTTTATTCTGGTACATGGTGTAAAAAGGTGATCTAGTTTCATTTCTTTGTATGTATCTGTCCAGTTTCCCAAACACCACTTATTGAATAGACTGTTTTTACTGAATTGTATATTCTTGCCTCATTTGTCCTAGATTAAATGACTATATAGGCGTGAGTTTATTTCTGAGATTTCTATTCTGTTCTATTGATATATATGTTTCTATGCAAGTACCATGCTGTTTTGATTACTATAGTCTTGCCATAGTTCTTCTTCCTTAAGATCGGTGTGGGTATTCAGGGTCATTTGTGATTCCATATAAATTTTAGAAATATATGTTTTAGTTCTGTGAAAAATGACATTTGTATTTTGATAAGAATTGTACCAAATTTATAGATTGTTTTGGATAGTACAGACATTGTAACAATGTTACTTCTTTTTATATATGAGCACAGCATGCACTTTTACTTATTTCTATTTTCTCCAAGTTCTTTCTTCAATGTATTATAATTTTCCAAGTATAGTTCTTTTGCCTTCTTTATTAAATTTATTCCTAGGTATTTTATTTTTTAATTGCAAATGTAAATGAGATTGATTTCTTAATTTCTTTTTCTGGTAGTATGTTATTGGTGTTTGGAAATATAACAAATTCTAAATATTAATTTTGTATCTTGCTACTTCACTGAATTAATTTACCAGTAATAGTTTTTCATGGAATCTTTAGAGTTCTCTACATATAATATCATGTTATCTGCAAATAAAGACAGTTTTACTTCTTTTTCTCCAATTTGGATGCCTTTTATTTCTTTTTCTCATCTGATTGCTGTAGCAAGTACTTCCATCATAATGCTGAATAAAATTGCTGGCACTACACATCCTTGTCTTGTTTCTGATTTTAACACTTTTAACTTTTCACTATTGGGAATGATGTTAGCTGTGGTATGTCATTTATGATGTTTATTATGTTAAGGTATATTCTCTCTATTCCCACTTTGCTGAGAGTTTTTATCACAAATGAATGTTGAATTTTGTTAAATGCTTTTTCAGGATCTATTGATAAGATCATATGATTTTTATGTTTTATTTTGTTTATGTGGTGTATCACATTTTGACTTGTGGATATTGAACGAATCATGCATGTCAAGAATAAATCCCATTTGATGGTCACGTATGATCTTTTTAATGGATTACTGTATTTTGTTTGCTAATTTTGTGTTAAAAATTTTTGCATCTATGTTTACTATGAATATTGGCCTATAATTTTCATTGTTTGTAATGTTTTTGATTTTGGAATTGGGGTGATGGTAGTCTTGCAAATTGAGCTTGGGAGCATTTTCTCCTCTTGAATTTTTTGAAATAGTTTATAAAGACTAGTGTTAGCTCTTTGAATGTTTGGTAAAATTCACCTGTGAAGCCATCAGGTCCAGAACTATTATTTGTTGGGAGTTTTTTTGATTACTGATTCAATTTCGTTACTAGTAATTTGTTGGTTCAGATTTTCTGCTTCTTCTTGGCTCAGTCTTGGATGGTTAGATGTTTCTAAGAATGTATCCAGTTCTTCCAGGTTATCCAATTTGTTGGCATATAATTGTTCATAAATTTTTATTTAATCCTTTGTATTCATTGTTAACCCATTTATTGCTTAGTAACATGTTATTAAGCCTCTGTGTGTGTTTTTCAATTTTTTTCTTACAATTGATTTGTAGTTTTACAGCATCGTGGTTGGAGAAGACACTTGATATAATTTCAGTGTTCTTAAATTTATCGAGACTTGTTTTGTGGGCTAAAATGTGGTCTATCTCACAAAATGTTCCATGTGCACTTGAAAAGAATGTATATTATGCTGCTTTGGGGTAAAATATAAAAATATCAATTAAATCTATCTGGTCTACTATGCATTTAAGCCTACTATTTACTTGTTTATTTTCTGTCTGGAAGATTTGTCCATTTGTGTCAATGGGATGTTAAAGTCCCCTACTATGATTATATTACTGTCAATTTCTCCTGTAGTTGTGTTATATATGTTGGGTGCATAAATGTTTACAAGGGTTATGTACCCTTGTTATATTGACCCATTTATCATTAAGAAATGTTCTTTTTTGTTCTTCATTATAGCCTTTGTTTTAAAGTCTATTTTTTTTCTGATATAAGTATTGCTACCCCAGCTTGTTTTTTGTTGTTTCCACTCACATGAAATAGCTTTTTTTCCATTCCTTTATTTTCAGTTCTTGTGTGTCTTTTGATCTAAAATGAGTCTATTGTAGATATGGTATGTATGGGACTTGTTTTTCTATCCATTCAGTCATGCTGTCTTTTGATTAGAACTTTTAATTCATTTACTTTTAAGGTGATTATTAACAGGTATACAGTTGTTGCTGTTTTATTTTTCATATTTAAGTTCTTTACCCCCTTCTTTTTAAAGAAGTCCTATTAACATTTTTTGTAATAGTGGTTTGATGGTGATGAACTCCTTTAGCTTTTTCTTATCTGGGAAGCTCTTTTGGTCTCCTTCAGTTTTAAATGATATCCTTGCTAGGTAGAGTAGTCTTGATTGTAAGTCCTTGTTTTTCATCACTTTAAATATTTGGTGATAATCCCTTCTTGCTTGCAGAGTTTCTGTTGACAAAGCAGCTGATAGTCTTAAAGGAGCTCCCTTGTAAGTAACACACTGTCTTTCTCTTGCTGCTTTTAAGATTCTCTCTTTGTCTTTAACCTTTGGTGTTTCGGTTATGATGTGTCTTGGTGTGGGCTTTTTAAGATTCATCTTGTTTGGAATTCTCTGTGCTTCTTGGACTTGTATGTCTACTCCCTTTGCCAGATTTGGGAAGTTTCCATCACTACTTCTTCAGATAGGTTCTCAAACCCTTGCTCTCTCTCTTTTCCATCTGGTATCCCTATGCATAACTTGTGCCTGACAAATAACTTGTGCTTGATGCATAACTTGTGCTTTATGTTGTCTCAGAGGTCCCTTAAATTAGCCTCACTTAATTTTTTTTTTGCCATTTGATTGTGTGTTCTGCTCCTGTGTCTTCCAAATCACTAATTCAATCTTCTGCTTCATCTAATCTGCTGTTCATTTTTTTCCTAGTGTTACTCATTTCAGATATTGTATTCCTCATTTCTGACTGGTTATTTTTTATGGTTTCTATGTCTTTCTTTATGCTTACTATCTCTTTGTTGATGCTCTTACTAAGTTCCTAAAACATCCTAACTACCAGTGTTTTGAACTCTACATCTGGTAGCTTGCTTTCCTCCATTTTGTCTATTTCTTTAATTTAGGACATGTTACTTTGTTTCTTCATTTTGGCAGCATTTCTGTGTTTGTTTCTATGTATTAAGTAGATCTGCTATGTTTCCCAAGCTTGGCTGGGTGGCCTTAAGTAGTTGGTGCCCTTTGGGACCCAATAATGTTGTCTCCCTGATCATTTGCACTGGGTGATCCAGGAGCGTTCCTTGTGTGGGTTGTTTATGCCCTCCTGTTGTAGTTGAAACTTGGTTGCTTTTGGCATATCAGTGGGTGGAATCGACTCTCAGGCTGATTGGTTGTTAAGACTGGCCATGTCATAGTGTATGAACTGCTGTGTGAGAGAAGGGAAAGCTGGCTGCAGAAAGCAGTATTCGTCCGAATGGGCTTGGTGTCTGCCAAGATCACCCTTTGGGTGGGTTGCTTGTGGGGCTAATTGGGTGGTGGTCTGAAACCAAGGTAGTCTCAACACAGGGACAATGAAAGCTTTCTTCCAGCCCTTGCCCTGAAACCATACAAGTTAGTCTCTCCCTGTATGTTTTTGGCACCTTCTGAGCTGCTGGCCCTCTGCCGAATTCCATAGTGAATGTCTGGAATCAAGAGAGTTGGTATGCAGGCCCTTTAATAGGACACCTAGATTTCCAGCAGCCTTTCATTTCACCCAGATGGATGGAATTCCACTGTTTTCATGGCCAGAAGAAAGGTGGGAGAGCTTCTATTTCTGACTATGGTAATTTATGCTGGGGAGCCTGGCTTTGGGTTGGGACCTCTCTCTCCTCCACGGGGACCTCTATAGCTGAGATATTCCTCCCAATGTCCAACTGCCACACATGATATGAGCTTAGCCTGTTGCACCTCCTGCCCCTCCTAGCAGTCTTTATGTGGCTTCTTCTTTATATACTTTTATAGAACCTCTGTTCATCTGGTCTTAAAATGGTTCTCTAGGTTTATTGTTCTATAATTTAGTTGCAGTTTTAATGTGGTTATAGAAAGAGACAAGCACAATGTTTTCCTACTCCAGCATCTTGACTGGGTATCATTACTTCTTTGAATATAAAAGATATTAGCCTTTTTCTTTCCTGTCATATATAGAGAAAATATTTTTTCTTGGTTTGTCATTTGTCTTCTGCCTTTTTAATGGTATTTTTTCCAATACAGAGATTTTAATTTTTATGTAGCCAAATTTATCAAGTATTTTCTTCACAGATTCTAAGTTTTATATTTTCATTTGAAAGTCTCCCACATTCCAGTATTACTTTAAAATTTCTTTCAGGTTTACATTTACCCCTTTAAAAATAATTTTAAAATTTTATTTTAAAAGTAATATGAGTAACTTAATGTGAAGTAGATACTGTGAAAACCCTCTAGGAAGATTATTAAAAGATTATCTAAATTGTAACAAGTCTCCTATTAAATACATAACTTAGCTCTCAGGAAAGTATGGAATATTGTTAGGATTCAGAAACAAAGGGAAAATTGAAGAGGTAAGCATATTTTTTATGATGTAGATGTCCTAGAGGGAGGTAGAGGTAGCATCAGGCTCAGTACACTAAAAGCTTGTATTTTAATGCCTATACAGGGACAAGTCTGATAAAATCTTGGTTCAGTGAAAAGTACCACTCATATAAAACTAGGCACCTGAAAGACTACAACGTCAATGAAAAGGTGAACTAGAAAGAATTACATGCAATAATAAAGAAAAATAATAGGAAAGCCTATTTTTGTCTGGGATCTGGATGAGGAAAAAGTCCCTCTTGAGAATTTGCAACAATGGTTCCATCTTTCACAGGTTTGGAGTTTTAATTTAAACTACTTGCCGGGGAATAGGAACCTCCAAATCAAGAATTTTACATAAAAATGGCCCAGCTGAATAAAAGCTTACAGCTCAAAATCACATTAAAACAATATCACTGTGAATGATAAGTGTAAATACAACAAAAAGCAGGATTGGAATTCCAGGAACATCACAAAATCAGACACTCATATAGAGTTCCTAAAATTAGAATGTTTAAAATCATTACAGAAATAAGAGAAAGGAGTGAAAGTATTAAAGAATTAATAAGAAACTATGCACAGAGACAGATTATAAATAATAATTGACATTTCAATGAGAAAATGGAAAGACCGAGGAAGTGGCAACATTCAAGGAAACAGGCTAAGAATTTTTCAGCATTGTTGAAACACTTGAATCCACATTCTAGAAGTACAACAGATTCCTAGCAGGAAAAAAAAACAGAAATAAATCTGTACTTAGTGTCATCACAATGAAACTGCAAAACATTAAGGACAAAGAGGAGATCTTAAAAGGCTGCAGAAAAGAAGGGGGCATTTATCTGCAAGGACTAATAATTAGTCTGAAAGCAGAATTTTCAATAGCAACAATAGAAGTCAGAAGAAAATAAAATAAGCTTCAAAGTGAGGATGAAATTATGAAAAACACTGCATTCAAAGTAAAAATGAGATGCAAGAAGAGCTGGTAAAAAATCAATACTAAACATGAGTAAATTTAATAAGTATTTACTCTATAAAGCATCCATACTAATAATGGCCAATGTGGAGGTGATACAAATAAGATAAAATAAGATAAAACTAAAAAATACAGTGTTAGTGTCATGTAAGATGGAAAGGAGGTAATTGGATTTAAAGAGTTCAGTGAGGTTACAAAAATCAATTCAGAACAGCAGTATTTTTAGGAGATGCCAATTTCTCCTAAACTAATCTAACCTCCAATATAATTTGAAATAAACTCAAACTAGGATGTGTGTGTGTGTGTGTGTGTGTGTGTGTGTGTGTCTGTATAAATTCATAATCTGATCCTGAAATTTATATGGAAGAGAAAGGAACAAAAATATTCAATAAAATTTAAAAAAAAACAAATGTTAAGAGAATGTGTGGAATTCATTCTACAAGATATCAAAATTTACTGTAAAATTCTCTATTAAGACAGTGTGCTATTGATACAGAAATAGACAGTAGACCAATCTCAGAAAAAGCACATGCATATATGGAAACTTGATACGTATTAGTGGAAAAAGGATAAACTCTTCAATAAATGGTGATTAGAGAATTTGTAATCTACATGGAAAAAGAAAATTAAATTGTTTCCTGATACTATACCCCCAAATCAATTCTAAATATACTAAAGATGTAAATTTGCAAATCAAAATATTTAAAAATTTGGAAAAAAATAGAGCATTTAGAGGAAAATATGTCATTGAAATAAGGAAGAATATCTTAAGCAAGACCAAAAAAAGCACAAACAGTAAAGAAACATAATTATAACTTTTACTACATTTACTAAATTCAAGACACTCTTTTGCCATAATCCTTACCTCTGGCACAGAGCCACACAATCAGAAGGAAATACATAGGCCCCTAGCATCTCCCTGGGCTGGGAAAGAGTCGAATTCCATGCCCAACATTCCAATTTTTCCAAAGCTGCTTGTGGGACTAGCTTCTGCCTTATCTGTTTCTGAGCACTAACAGGGCCTAAACACTCTAAACACCCAGAAGCCAGTGAGAAGAAAGATGTCGGTTTGAACTAACATGAGATCAGTTGCTATAGTGCCTACCTGTGATCAGCACAGAGTGACTGGGTGAAAAATCCCCCGATCTCAGCTTCTCTCTGGGGAGGAGAAGGTTTGGACCACATATTTGAAATTCTAGCTTTTCCAGGGGCTTCCTGAGGGACTGGCTTTTCTCTTGTGTATTTCAGAGGGATAGAAGAACCTGGAATACTCTAGATGACTGGCAGCTGCTAAGACAAAGATGTCAATTTTGACAAGTAAAAATGTATGAAGAGGTTTTCAGAATCTGTGGCAAGGCTGATTGGTGAGGGTCATTTTCTGTATGACTCTAGCCCATCAAGATTGGAAGAGGGGACTATTTTTTCTAATGCATGGATGCCAACATGAAAAGTCAAGGAAAATGAAGAAATAGGGGAAACTGTTCCAAATAAAGGAACAAGATAAATTTCCAGAAACCAGTATTAATGACATGGAGATATATATTTTACCTGACAGATTATTCAAAATAAGTCTCAAAGCTGTTCACCAAAGTCAAGAAAGCAATGCATGAACAAAATTAAAAGAATTTTAATAAAACAATATAGAGTAGAAAAAGTAGCAAACAGAAATCATAGAACTGAAGAATACAATGATTGAACTGAGAAATTCAATAGAGGGATCTAGAAGCAGACTAGATTAAGTTGAAGAAAAACTCAGTAAACTTAAGATAGTTCACTGGAAATTAACCAGTCCAAGGAGAAAAAAATAATAAAAATGAGTGAGGAAAGCTCAAGAGATTATATGGAACCTTCAAAAGAATCACTATATGCATTATGGGACTCCAGGAAGAAGAGAGAGAAAAGGGAAGAAAGCTTATTCAAATAAATAATGGATGAAAATCTCCTAAATCTAGGGAAGGAAATGATTCCCGAGATTTGGGAAGCCCAATGATTTTGAATATGTTGAATTAAAGAGTTTACAATGAGGAAATTATAACAGAAATTTAAAAGTCAAAAACAGTTTGAAAGCAGCAAAAGAAAAGTGACTTGTCATGTACAGGGAAACACCCATAAAGCTATCGGTGAATTTCCCAGCAGAAACTTTGCAGTTCACAAAAAGTGAGATGATAATATTAAAAGTGCTGAAATGAAAAAAAAATCTTGCCAGCAACAATAAAGCTATACCTTGCAAAACTTTCCTTCAAAACTGAGAGATAAAACTTTCTGAGACAGACAAAAACTGAGAGAGTTTATCATCACTAGGCCTGCCTTACAAGAAATGTTAAAGGAGTTATTTAAGTTAAATTGAAAGGACACTAAATAGTAATACAAAAGTATATGAAAGTATAAAACTCACTGGTAATATAAAATATGCAAATAAATGCAGAATGATGTAATGTTGTAAAAATGGTTGGCAAATAACTTTTAATTCTAGTGTAAAAATTAAAAGACAAAAGTATTAAAATAACTGACTATAAAAATATGTTCATTAAACACAAAAAATACAGAAGATACACAAAAGAAAAAGAAAAAATGTATCAAAAATATTATGACAAAAATCAACAAAATACAAAGAAAGACAGCAAGAGATGGAAAAAAATTGAAAACTACAAAACAAAAGAAGACAATGAACAAAATGACAATAATAATAAGTTCATCCATATCAATAACTTTAAACATAAATGAATAAATTTCCAGATCAAAAGACATAAGTGTCTGGATAATTAACAAGTCCCAATGACAAGAGGCTCACTTTAAATTTAAGCACATGTAAAAATTGAAAGCGGAGGAATGGAAAAACATAATTCATGCAAATGGTAAACAAAAGAGAATACAGGCAGCTATACTTATACTAGACAAAATAGACTTTATGTCAAAAACTAACGTAGGACCTTAATGATAAAAGCATCAATTTATTAGGAAAATATGACAATTATAAATTTGTATGCACTCAACATCAGGACACCTAATTATATAAAACAAATATTAACTTAAGGAAGAAATAGACAGCAATACCATAATAGTGGGAGATGTCAATACTTTATTTTTAACAATGGATAGAATATCCAGACAGAAAATCAATAAGGAAGCAACAGATTTGAACAATACTGTAGGTCAAAGGAACTTAATACACATATGTGGAATAGTCTACCCAACAGCAGCAGAATATACATTCTTAAGTGCACACAGAACATTCCAGAATAGAATGCATATAAGGCCACTGAACAAGTATTAGCAAATTTAAGAAGATTGAAATCACACCAAATATCTTTTCTGACCACAGTAGTATGAAAGTAGAAATCAACAAACTAAGGAAAAGTGAATAATTGACAAATATGTGGAAATCGAACAAAACACTTTTGAATAATCAATGGGTCAAAGAAGAAATCAAAGGGAAATCAAAATATATCTTGAGACAAGGGAAAATGAAAAAACAACATACCCATACTTATGGGATATAACAAAAGTTGTACTAAATAGGAAATTCATAGTGATAAATGTCTATGTTAGAAGAAAATAAAGATCTCAAATAAACAAACTAATTTTACATCTTGAAGAAAGAGATGAAGAACAAATTAAGCCCAAAGTTAGCAAAAGAAAGGAAATAACATAGCCTAAAGCAGAAATAAAAGAGAGACTAGGAAAACAATAGAAAAAAAATAGTGGAACCAAGAGCTGATTTTTTGAAAAGATCAATAAAATTGACAACTGTTAAGGTAAACTAACAAAATTCAAATTAATAAAATCAGAAATGTAAGAGGAGACATTACAGCTGATACCACACAGATACGAAGAATTATGAGAACATTGTGAACAATTATATGCCAAAAAATTGGACGACCTAAAAAAATGATTATATTCCTAAAAACATGCTACTCACCAAGACTGAATCAGGAAGAAATAGAAAGTCTGAACAGACCAATCACTAGAAAGAAGGTTGAATCATTAATCAAAAATCTTCTAACAAAGACAATTCAAGGAACAAATGGCTTCACTAGTCCACCCTACCAAAATTGAAAAAAGTAATTAATACCAATCCTTCTCAGATACCTCCAGAAAAAAAAAGAAGAGAACTCTCTAAACTCATTTTTGAGGCCAGCATTACCCTTATATGAAAACTAGACAAGGATACCATAAGAACAGAAAATTACAGGCCAGCATCCCTGATAAATATGGATCCAGAAATCCTCAACAAATTATTAGCAAACCAAATTTAGCAGTACATTAAAAGGATCATTTACCATGATTGAGTGGGATTTATCCCTGGGATATGAGGATAGTTGAACATATGTAAATCAATCAATGTGATACACCACATTAACAGAATGAAAGATAAAAATCACAGGATCATTTTAATAGCTGCAGAAAAAGCATTTGACAAAATTCAACATATTTTCATGATAAAAGCACTGAACAAACAAGCATTGAAGGAATGTACCTTGAAATATATATGACAAGCCCACAGCAAACATCAGACTTAACAATGAAAAATAAAAGTTTTTCCTCTGAGATCAGGAGAAAGACAGGAATGCCTACTTTCACTGCTTCTAATCAACATAGTACTGGAAGTCCCTGTCAGAGTGATTAGGCAAGAAAAAGAAATAAATATATCCAAATAAAAACAGGAAGAAGTAAAATTATTTCTGTTTACAGATGACATGATCCTACAGGTAGAAAACACTAAAGACTCCGTAAAAAAGGTAGACTAATAAATAAATCCCATAATGTTGCAGGATACAAATTCAACATACAAAAATCAGTTGCATTTCTATACATTGACAACTAACTATCTGGGGAAAAATTCAGAAAATAATCCCATTTACAGTATCATATAAAAGAATAAAATTGTTATGAATAAATTTATCCAAACAGATGAAAGACTTGCACATGGAAAAGTACCATACATTGATCAAAGAGATAAAAAAGACAAATTAATGGAAAGATAGCCCATCTTTTTGTCCTCATGCATAGGATTATTTACTATTGTTAGAATAGCCTTACTACCCAAAGTGATCTATGGATTTAATACTACCATATTAGAATCCTAATCACATTATTTTTTACAGAAATAGAAAAAAATCCTAAAATTCACATAGAACCACAAAAGACCTTGAATAACCAAGATAATTTTGCTAAAGAAGAATAACCTTGGAGGCTTCACATATCCATTTTAAAATATATTACAAATCTACAGTAATGAAAACAGCATGGTACTGCCATAAGACCAAATATATAGACTAATGAAATAGAATAGAGAGGTCAGAAATAAACCCATGTATATATGGTCAGCTAATCTTTGACAAGGGTGCCAAGAATATACAATGGGGAGAGGATAGTCTCTTCAAATGGTGTTGAGGAAACCGGCATACACATGTAAAAAAATAAATGAAATAAGACCCCTATGTTACACCATATACAAAAATTAACTCAAAATAGATTAAAATTTTAACTGTAGATTTGAAGCTGTAAATGTCCTAGAATAAAACATAAGGAACAAGCTTCTTGACATTAGTTTTATCAATGCTTTCTTGGATATGACATCAAAAACACAGGCAAAAAAAAAAGAAAAAAAATAGACAAGTGGAACCATATTAAACGAAAATGTTTTGGTACAGCAAAGAAAACAATTAACAGAGTAAAGAGTCAACCTAAGGAATGGGAGAAAATATTGGCAAGTCATATATATGATAAGAGATTAATTTTCAAAATGTATAAGGAGCTCATACAACTTAATTGCAAAAAAATTAATAACCATGATTAAAAATTAGGTAAAGGACTTGAACAGACATTTTTCCGAAGAAGACATACACATAACCAACAAGTATATGAAAAGATGTTTATCATTTATTATGAGGAAAATGTAAATACAAACTACAATGGGACATTACCTCATACCTATTAAGATAGCTACTATCAAGAAAACAATAGATAACAAGTGTTGACAAGGATGTGGAGAAATTAGAGCATTTATACACTATTAGAGGGGATGAGAAATGGTACAGCAGTTATGAAAAACAAGATGGAGTTTTCTCAAAACAATTGGAAATTAAAAATAGAATTATGGTGTTATCCAGCATTCCCATTTCTTGGTATACATCCAGAAGAATTGAAATCAGGCTCTCAAAAAGATATTTGCACTTTCCTGTTCATTGCAGCATTATTCACAATAGCAAAGATATGGAAACAACCCAAGTGTTAATAGATTAATGAATAAAATATGGTATATACATACAATAAGATATTATTCAACTCTAAGAAGTAAATCCGACATTTGTGACAGCATGGATGAACCTGAAAGACTTTATGTTGAGTGAAATAAGCCAGTTACAAGGACAAATACTACATGATTCCACTTAAGTGAGAATTCTAGGTAGTCAAACGCACAGATGCAATGAACACAATAGTAGTTTTCAAGGGCTTAGGGGACATGGTTAGTTTTTGCTCAATGAGTATGAAGTTTCACTTATGCTAAAGGAATAAGTTCTAGAGATCTATTGTACAACATAGTGCATATAGTTTAAAATATGGAATTGTGCATTCAAATCTTAAGAGAGTTGATCTCATGTTAGTTATTATTAACACCTAACATATACCCAATAAAAACAAAGGGGCACAAGAAAACTTTGGGGGATGTTGTGTATGTCTATTCCCTTGTCTGTGTTGATGGCATCATAGGTATTTGAGTATGTCCAATTTCATCAAATTGTACACATTAAATATGTGCAGTCTTTTTTATCATGTATACATAATAAAGCTATTAAGACCTGGATTAAATATTTAAATATAATACCTGATACTGTAAAACTCCTAGAAGAAAACATAAGAAGAATACTTAATGGCATCATTCTTAAATGGCAGTGATTTCTTAAATATGATATCCAAAGCATAGGCAACAAAAGCAAAATTAGACAAGAACTAAATCAAAATTTCTGCACAATAAAGGAAACAATCAATCTACAGAGTGAAAAGGCAATCAATTTGGAATGGGAGAAAATCTTTGTAAACAATATATTTCATATAGGGTTAATATCCAAGATATATATGAAATTCATCCAATTCAATAGCAAAACTTAAATAACTCAAATTAAAAATGGGCAAAGACTTGAATAGAAATTTCTTTAATGAAGACATACTAATGATTAACAAATATATTTAGAAATGTTTAAGATCACTGAATTATCAGGGAAATGCAAATCAAAACCACAGTGAGGTAACAATACTCACACCTGTTAGGATGATTACTATAAACTATACCGAGAGATAAAAAGTGTTGGTGGGATTGCAAATTGGTACATCCACTATGGAAAACAGTCTGGAGGTTCCTCAAAAAATTAAAAATTGATGCACTTTTTGACCCAGCAATTGTATTTCTGGGCATTTATCCAAAGAAAGCCAAAACAATTCGTAAGGATCTATGCACCCCTATGTTCATGGCAGCACCATTCACAATAATCAAGATATGGAACCTAAATGCCCATCAACAGATAATTAGGTAAAGAAGTTATCATTCATAAATACAATGGACTATTACTCAGCCATAAAAAATTAAATTTTACCATTTTCAATGACACAGATAGACCTAGAGGTTATTATGCTGAGTGAAATAAATTAGACAAAGATAAATATCATATGATTTCACTTATATGCAGAATCTAAGGAACAAAAAGAGCAAACTAATCAAAAACAGACTTATAAATATATAAAACAATCTGGTGACAGCCAAAGGGGAGGGGGGTTGGAGGGCAGGGAGAAAGGGGTGAAGGCTTAAAGAAGTACAAATTAGTAGTTGATAGATGGTCACCAGCATGGGGAGCACGGCATAGAGAATGCAGTCAGCAGTAACGTAATGGCCATGTGTAGAGCCAGAGGGATGATAGAGTAATTGAGGGGATTGTTTTATAACCTATATAAATGTCTAACTAATGTACTGTATACTTGAAACTAATAATGAACTAAAATAAAATGCTAAAAATAAATTTAACTCTGGGTGGTAAACACACTTTGCAATATACAAATGACATATTATTGAATTGTACACTGGAAACCTATATAACTTTTAAACCAATGTCACCTCAATAAATTTTGTCAAAAAATAATAGATAGCTTAGAATTGGGGTTGTGAGGAGGGGGCAGTGGGATAGGAAAATGTATACAGAGAGCATTGGGTAAAATTGGAAATCGATGTATCTCTAGCTGTTTGTCTATCTATCTATTATATCATCATTGTCATCATCATCATCTACCTATTTATCATCTATCATTTATCTATCTATCCATCTACCTCTATCTATTCTGTATGCTTGAAATATTTTATAGTTGGAAAAAGAAAAATAAAAAAACCAAAAGTGTATCTATCTATAACCATACCAAACAAAGATAACTGTTATTACATTTTAATGAATATCCTTCCGGCATGTTTGTGCATTTGTGTGTATGTGTGTTTGTATGTGCATATATTTGCAGTAACAAATTACCATAAATTTAGTGGCTTACTACAAATTTATTATCTTAAAGTTCTGTAGGTTAGAAGTCTGAAATAGGTCTCATTGGACTAAGATCAAGATGTTAGCAACACTGTGTGCCTATCTAGAGGTTTTAGAGAAGAATTCAGCTTTTTCTAGCTTTTACAGGCTGCCTGTAGTCTTTGGCTCATGATCCTATCCTTCATCTTCCAAGACAACAAGGTTGTATCTCTCCAACAATTCTTCTGTAGCCACATCTACCTGAGGATACATGTGATCTAATTGGACTCACCCAGATAACCCAGGATAATATCCCCATGTTATAGTGTTCAGTCACATTTGCTTTAATCACATGTACAAAGTTTCTTTTGTCATATAAGGCAACATATGTTCCAGGGTTTAGGAGACAGACATCTTTAGAAGGTTATTATCATGCCTACCACTAAATATCTATAGCAGGTCCTCCAGTAACACCATTTTGTTCAATGTCCTTAGTGATAACATTGAGAAAAAAATCAATGCCCAGCCTGGGCACTGTCTGTGTGGAGTTAGCACATTCTTCCCAAACCTACGTGGGTTTTCCCTGGGTACCCCTGTTATCTCCCACATCTAAAGCTGTGCATATTAGGTTAATTGGCATGCCTAAATTGTCCCAGTGTGAATGAATGTGGGCATGGGTGTGATTGTCTCCTCTAATGGAAAGGCATCCTGTCCAGTATTGGTTATTGCTTTTGACTCTAAACTGTCAGGATAGGCTCTGGCCATCCTAGATGCTAAACTGGAATAAACAGATTGAAAAATAATAACCTTATTTGTTTTTATTAATTTTTCTTAAATGCATGAATAGCTCACATTTATTTCAATGTTTAATATTAGAAGTGTTTTGGGTCTTCATTTAGAAGTTTGGTGAAGTTTTTGTGACCAGAAGTAGCCATAGGAGCTTAATTCTCATTTGTATCAATTAGCCAATTGTAAAATGCTTGTTTCCCTTAAAGTTTCAGTTTCCAAGAACATATAGACAATATTAAGTAAGAACTTACTGTATATCTGTATCTATCAATCCATCCATCAATCTATCATCTATCTATCTATCTATCTATCTATCTATCTATCTATCTATCTATCATCTATCTATCCACATGTATTTGTATATTTATATATAAACATTACTTCTTTACATTTAACAATAGATCATTAACATTTTCTCTAACTAAATATTATTTGAAAACATTTTTAATGACTACATAGTGCTCAATTATATCAATTATATTTTATTCAATTACTTCCCTTTGCATTAACATTATTTTAATAAGTTATTCTGCAATTACAGATGAGTAATCTGATGCTCATAAAGATGAGCTGACTTGTCCAAGGCCACACAATTAAATGATAAAACTAGGATTCAAACCCAGATCTGTTATAGGGCAAAATCCTATGCCCTTCATCTTCTATGAAACACCGCCTCTCACATCTTTAGGAACTTTATGTCAGACATAGTGCTAGGTACTACAGGGAGTATAAGGATAAAAAGTTACTGCCTTCAAAAAATTTAAATTGCTATTCTTTACATACATTATTTAATTTAATTTTTATAATAGCTCTATGAAGTAGAATCCTTATTATCACCATTTAACAATTATTTGAGATAAAATTGTATATGCCATGATTTTATACATATTATTCCATTTACTAATTTTCACTGAAGATGGTTTCTTAGCATCTCATACAGATGTACCTCATTCTTTTAATAATTGGATAACAGATGATCAGGTAGATGTGTCATTATTTACTTAATTAGTGCTCTATCATCCTTTAAGTTGTTTCCAGTTTTGTGTTAGTATAAATAATGCTTCATTGAACAATCTTGTGCTTTTCTTCTTGGCATGCTTTTGGGAATACATCCTTAGACTAAATTTCTAGCAGTGGAACCTCTGAGTCAAAGAATAAGTGCATTTACAATTTTGATGGATTTTGCTAAATCGCTTTCCAAATAATTTGCATCACATTTCCTCTAGAATTTAAAATGTCTATTTCTACATGACAGATAGGAAAATTAAGGCTCAGAGAGGTTAAGTAAATTCTCAAGGACACAAAGCTAGTAAATGGAAAACTTATCTTTGAACTCATATCTTGATTAACTCCAGTGCTCTTCTTTTTCCAGAATACATTGTAAAATATGTGCGCAAGCGCGTGCAGAGAGAGAGCAATTTAGCTGTATTTCCTTATGTTTATTTACTAATTATGGGCTTTAATAATGTGATTGTTTCCATCTGATTTTTTCTTTAGTAACGTATGGTTTAGAACAGGAGTTAGCAGACTATGCTCTATGGGCCAGATATATCTCACCTGCAATCTAAGAATGGTTTTTATTGACCTGCAATCTAAGAATGGTTTTTACATTAAAAAAATGAAGAATACTATTTGGTGACATGAAAAATTCACAAAATTCAAATTTCAGGGTCTACAAAAAATTTTTTTGGAACGTAGCCACACGTGACCATTTATTTGTATTGTCTAATGAAGCTGCTTTTACACTACAATGGAAGAGTTGAGTAGTAGTGACAGAGACTTAATGGCACAAAAAGCCTAAAATATTTACTGTCTGGGCTTTCTCAGAAAAAAAGTTTCCTGACATATGATTTAGAACCACAAAATCAGTCATTTAACAAATAGTAAGTGCTTAATCTTTACAAAATAGAACTCAGGGAGCAACTTAGCCCCATGGCTTTCATGTTTCCTTTCATTTGGTGAATCTTTTTTTTCAAATGAAATATTACCTAAACCAAAAACTAATGTAAATAAAAGCAGAGCTGCTCTTATCATTGTCATAATAAAGACAGATGTCCAAGAGTTTCACACAATTGGCTTTCTCCCTGGTCTTCCCCTTTTGCCTTCTCTCATGGCACTTCTTAAAGTACTCATAGCTCTATAGGCATGTGAAATCCAAGTCCTTCAGGGAACAAGATTTGAAAATTGATCGCACATTTTATCCCTTTACTTTTATGAAGAAAGAGAAAGACCCAGAGAGGTTAAGTGATTTTCTCAGGATGATATAGTGGCATGGTTCAGACTATCATCCATACACATTCAAATCCAGATACTTGGGTGATAGACAGCCTGAACCATGCCACTATATCATCCTGAGAAAATCACTTAACCTCTCTGGGTCTTTTTCTTTCTCCAAAAAAGTAAAGGGAAGAAATGTCCAATCAATTTTCAAATGATGCTTAGAGTTAATCAGAAGCTGACCTTGCATGTAAGGTAATGAAATATGAATGTTTAAGATGTTTAAGCCAGCTCTTAATTACTCAGGAATAACCATCCAGACTTCTGACTAGCCAGACCACACCTCCCTTCTGCTGCTTAACTTCTGGGCATTTTTCAGGTAACTTGACAGGTGCTTGATATATATTAAAAGTATTGGTGGAAGAAATTATAACAATTGGCTCAATACATGTCTTGTTGCCATCTGTGGATATATGCTTTCTTCATTAGTTTGGCCATTGAATAAAGGGATGTTTGGTGCTTTGCCAAGGAGATACTTAATCTTTAAATTAAGAGTAATTTAAAAGTAATTTAAAGATTCTTTTTGCCAAAGATCCTCTTTGCAGCACGGAATTGAGTATATTTACTGGTCTTACATATCTAGGTACATTTTTCTATATCCTTAGAATTGTGTTGACTTTGAGCAACGCAATTCCTTGATATTAAAACAGGGTTAATTTTTTTCTCCCTAAGGAATCTAGGATACCAAACTCCATTTTTGCTGGAACTTTTGGGATTCCCTGATTTTAGAATCCAGAAATTATATTGTTTCCAGCTATTCTGGAACCAGCCTTGAGATTTGCCAAGTGACTGCTGGTTGGTCAAATGGCCTTTGCTGTCATAATACATACTTTGTTCAATCTGACTGGCAACGATTTTTTCTGAGAATGCTGAAAAGGTTACTAGGAAAATGGCTATTGAATGACTGGATAGTAGTCTATCTCTTGATTTAGAAAGATTTCTATTGGATATATACTAAGATAGGGTGAGATGTTATGGAAGCTACATTGTGGATCTATTGCACTTTTCTACTTTAAAAAATATTTATTTAAATTACTTTCAAGTACACAGTACATTGGTTAGACATCTATATGTTCATAAAATGATCCTCCCAATTGCTCCATCCCTCCCCTGACCCTCCACCTATCGAACATATTAATGCTAACTGCATTCCCTATACCATGCTCCCCATGCCCGTGATCATCCTTCACAATATTCGTGAGTCTGTTTTTGATTAACTTGTTCTTTTTATTCCTTATATTCTGCATATAAGTGAAATCATACAGTGTCTATCTTTCTCTGTCTGACATAAATACCTTATAGGTCCATCAAAGCAATATCTTTTTCTATTCCCTTCCTTTTAGTCTGTGTGTGTCTTTTAATCTGAAGTGAGTCTCTTATCGGCAACATTTAGGGGATCTTCCTTTCATTCATCCACTCTATCTTTTAGTTGGAGCACTTAATTAGTGTCCATTTGAGGTACTTATTGACAGGAATGTAGTTGTAACCATTCTTTAATCCTGTTTTTGATACATAATTCTTCTTCTTAAAGAAGTCCCTCCAACATTTCCTTTAATACTGGCTTGGTGGTGAAAAACCCCTTTAGTTTATTTTTGTCTGGGAAGCTCTTTATCTGTCCTTCAACTCTAAATGATAGCTTTGCTGGATAAAGTAATCTTGGTTGTAGATCCTGGGTCTTCATCACGTTGACTATTTTGTGCCAAGCCCTTCTTTACTGCCTAGTTTCTTTTGAGAAATCAGCTGCCAGTCTAATGGGTATTCCCTTATAGGTAACTATCTGCTTTTCTCTTGCTGCTTTTACTATTCTTTCTTTGTATTTAACCTTTGGAATTTTAATTATTACGTGTCTTGGTGTGGGCCTCTTTGGATCTCTGTTTGGATTCTCTGAATTGAATTGAATTGAATTGAGCATCTATTACAAATGCATCTCCTAGAGATGCTGAAGGAGTCTATTAAAACTTGATAGGTTTCCTTCTAAGGAATTTGTGTTATGCTCACATTTTATAGATTTGCCTTCTGTCTTCATTCAGATTGGTATAAAGCTTTCCATTTAGGAGGCAGTGGGAAATAGAGAAGGCTTCACAGAGGAGGTAGATATTTTTGTTAGGATTGTTGTGGTGATTCCCTTATGCTCCAAGGCTATAAACTTTTCCTTATTGGGAGAAAGTCTAAAATCAGAGCTGTTTGGTGGTCTCTTAATTTTTTAAATTTATTCATTCAATCATTGAATATTTCCTGATCTCCCATCATATTCTCAACACTTCAAAGTGCTGGAGCTACTGTAGTGAACAAGATAGTTATGGTAACTGCCCTTAGGAAGCTTACAGTTTGGTTGGCTGAGTCTATAATCTAGCTCATGACTACTACACATTATTGCCAGAGAAGGTTAAGTTTCTAAATCATAAGTTTACTCTTTTGGTAGCTTTCATATCTATGGAAGTTCAAATACAGTTATATTCAATTCAATTCAATTCAATTCAATTCAATTCAATTCAATTCAATCCAATCCAATCCAATCCAATCCAATCCAACAAACATTTACTAAGAACTCTGATAGGTATTTAGATATAATGGTGAAAAAGAAATACATAGTTTCTGTTTTATTGAGATTTCATTTTAATATAGGTGATTAGGCAAGCAAATAAGCAATTATAGTATAGTGTGATGTGATGTTTTCTGATAGGGATAGTGTGTGGTGTTTTGTCCACATATAGCAATATCCACTAACCCAGAGTTGTGAAGAGGGGGTGGCATGAAAAGCTATTTGAGAGAATGACATTTTAGTTGAGATCAGAAAGATGAGTAAAAGTAAAATAAGCGAACTAGCAGGATAAGACTATTTTAGGTAGAGATGATAGCTAATGTGAAGGCTTGGAAGAATGAAATAGTATAATCTGTTGGAACAACTAGAAGATATTCCTGGGGCTGGAACAGAGAGTGAAGGGCTGGGAATAGCCATTAAGTCAATTTGATCTGCCCGCTGAGTTTGGAGTACTAAGTTATCATTCGACACCACCTGTTTATTTCTAGGGAGCTGCTATAGAAGACAGATTGCTACTTATACACTGTGCTACAACTTTTGAAGGGTGGCATCATTAAATGACTTTCATTTTCCTAAAGGCTAAATGTCTATGGTTGCAGCTGTAATAAAATTAAAGTTCTTCATTTTTACAAGTACTTCATTATTTTTCTAATGTTTCTTTTAATGCATTGAATATTTTTTAAACATAGTTTTATAAATTGGTCATTTAACGTTATCTTGCTAAGCTATTTGACCCTGGGAACAAAATTCATTCTTTGTAAACACTGATTCTGTTTACCTGGTTGAAATAAAAACTGTGTAATTGCTTTATGTCAAAAATAAGCTTATCATAATTAAAAATAAGTGCTAGATTTAACTATGTGGTGTTGCATATCAAGTATTTCAGTGTGGGCACTAGGAACTCAAATTTTCATACAATATGAGGTAAGTTAACCAAATAATTTGATTTTTTCAAAATGTTTGGAAAGGTATACATATCCATATACATATACATGTACACACACACACATATCAATGGAAAGGTTCTCCAGTATCATGTCTAAAAGGAAAGATTCTGAAATTTGGGTATATGCCTAAGGCAGGTGAATTGAAGGGTTGATGAGGTGAATTTTGTTATTTTGGGAGAAAAACATCTTACATTTGGTAAAAAAAAAAGTCTGAAACTCTTGTCTCTCTGAGATTTCTCTTCTCCAACACATTTTTTAAAATAAAGGACATGTGCATGATTTAACCCATTGCTTTGTTTAATTTTATTTTTAATTAAATTATAGTTGGTATACAATATTATATTACTTTCAGGTATAGGAATGGCACTTTTGAGGGTCTTGGAGAATCGGAAGTCCTATTATAGCTGGTAAGTCTTACAGCTAGAACATAGCTTATGGGGCACTGGGGGTAGATGCCACAGTTGCATTTTTGCTATAGTGCTAAGTCAGGCATATCTCCAAGTGGGGGAGAGAGAATTCCTTTACTTTATACATGAAAATATTAAATAATATACTAATGATAGCAAAGATTTGTTGAGCACTTAATATATACCAGATTCTATACCAAATACTTTATGTGCATGATCTTACTGTAATTTTATAAGGTATTTACCATAACATTATGACCCTCATTTTACATGTGAAAAGGCAAGGACCCAGAGATAAGTACAGATGCTCCTTGACTTACAATGGGATTAAGTCCTGATAAATCCATTATAAGTTGCAAATATCTTAAGTCAAAAATGCCTTTAATATACCTAACTTACTGAAAATCACAGCTTAGCCTAACCTGTCTTAAACATGCTCAGATCACTTACATTAGCCTGCAGTTAGACAAAATCATCTGACAGAGTGAATGCACTAGAGTATTAGTTGTTTTCTCTCGTGATCCTGTGGCTGACTGGAGGCTGCAGCTCGCTACCACTGTCTAGCATCAGGAGAGTATTATACCACATATCACTAACCAGGAAAAAAGGTCAAAATTCAAAATTCAGTCTAACTTATTTCACTTAGCATGATTATCTTAAGATTCATCCATGTTGTCCCAAATGGCAGTATTTCATCTTTTCCTATGGCTGAGTAATAGTCCATTGTATATATGTACCCCATCTTCTTTATCCAATCAGCTACAAAAGATAATTTGGTTGTTTCCAGCTCTTGGCCACCATGAATAATGCCACAATGAACATTGGGGTGCATATATCTTTACGAATAAATGTTTTCCAACTTTGGGAATAGATACCCAGAAGAGAGTAATTCTATTCTTAACTCTTTGAGAAACCTCCATACTGTTTTTCTTAGGGGCTGTACCAATTTACAATCCCAGGGACAATGTATGAGTGTTCCTTTTCCCCCGCAACCTCTCCAACACTTGTTATTACTTGTCCTGTTGAGGATAGCCATGCTAACATTTATGAGGTGGCATCTCATGTAGTTTTGATTTGCATTTTCCTAATAGCTAATGAAATTGAGCATCTTCTCATATGTCTGTTAGCCATTTGTATGTCTTCTTGGGAGAAGTGTCTGTTCAGGTCTTCTGCCCATTTTTTAATTGGATTGTTTAGTTTTTGTTGTTGTTGAGTTGTATGAGTTCTTTGTACATTTTGGAATTAGTCCTTTATGGGAGACATTGTTTGCAAATATCTTCTCCCATTCAGTTAGTTGCCTCTTTGTTTTGTTGTTTGACATAAAACTGAAAGCAACAAATGAACAAGAAAAATAAACAAAAACTAATAGACACAGACAACAATATTTTAGTGGTTACTAGACAGAAAAGGGGGAGTGGAGAGGTATATAAGGGTAAAAGGGATCAAATATATGGTGATGAAAGGAAATTTGGCTTTGGGTGGTGAATACACAATGCAATATACAGATGATGTATTACAGAATTGTACACTTGAAACTTATATAATTTTATTAACCAATGTCACTCCAATAAATGTAATGAAAAATTCAAAATTCAATGACAGGTTCTATGAAATGTGTATTGCTTTCCCACCACTGTAAAGTCAAAAAAACCTAAGTCGAACCATTGTAGGTCAAGGGCCATCTGTACATTATCCAAGATCCCACAACTAGCAAATATTAGAACTAGGGCTTTCCCAGGTCTCTCTGATGCTAACTTCATGTTGGTAACCATTATTTTGTCTTTTAACCACCAAATTTCAGCAGGAGGAGCGCTTAAGATGGCATGGAATCTTCCCTTAGTCAATAGGTCAGTAGTATTGTTAAAAGTGATCACTTCCTTTCTCTACCTCTCATAGCTGAGAGGAAGCACTTTACATTGGAAAGGGCATAGGTTTTGGATTCAAACATACCTGGTCTAACCTTTGCTGTTCTACTTAAATCTGTGTGAGCATGGGTAAGCAACTCAACTTTCCTGTCAGTTGCCAAATCTGTAAAATGAAGGTAATGATGTCTATTTTTCAAAGTTGTTGTAAGGATTAAATGTAACAAAATAAGCGAAATGTCTAATACAGACCCTGTTGAATCATAGGTGCCTAATAATGGTGGCTGTTTCTATAATTAGAAGTGGCATGATGAGATTATTGAGTTGTCATATGTTCTGGCAATGGGCACATAACATCTTTATTCAGAGAAGGGAATTCAAACAGCAACTGCAGGTATCTCTTTAAGCAGGTGTAGCTCAATGTGTGGCTTCTAATCTCTCCTACCTCTAACTGCTATATCTTATAGATTTGCCTTAAAGTAGTTAATATAAATTGATATTATATTATGTTATATTATATTATATTATATTATATTATATTATATTATATTATATTATATTATATTATATTATATTAAAGTAGTTAATATAAATTGATATTCTTAAATTGCAGTAATGCACCATTTTGCATTACTGCATTCCTCTGCCCATTTGTGATTGCACACGACTTCACTGGATGCTGGTCTCCATGGCTTTGTTTCAAAACAACACATTCTACACATGGATCTCAGGCTGCACTACAAAGGGAGACATGATGAGAAGTTACTTATAGGTTCAGGAAAATAGAGTATTCTTTATTTATCCCATTCACAATATACAACCACTTGTTCAGCAAAATACCCTGTAACATTTACACTTAAATTATTTGCTGGAAACTTGAACTACAGAAAGAAGCTGAGTTTTTTTTAATTCAATAGCAATGAACCCACTTATTTTTACTCTTTTGTCTGGGAAAGTCCTTTTTTCCTTTTGTCCTTTTGTTCAGTGCATTTCCCACACTGTTAGGGCTTATTGTTTATTTATGTTTCAATGTTGTATTTTCATCTCCCTGCTTTCATCAGAAGCAATTATGAAGCCACAATCAAGAAAATAATGAGCACAAATACATGGTTCAACATGACTGCATTATGACTCTTCAGCCCATTCAGATAAAGCTCCAGAGTTAATTCCTTTACACATAATTTGTGATTTTTTTTTTCTTTTTGGCCCTACATAAGCTAAGAATCAGTACTGCCATAAAGCCCTGACTTCTACATCCTCTGATGTTTGAATATGATGAATAAAACCAAAAAGGGTGAGTAAAAAGGCTGAGAGTAAAGGTCCCAGGAAAAAGAATCTCAAGGTGATTCGTACAGGTGAGCCCCAGGGGAAAAAACCAGCTCCCACTCATATAAACACTGGCATTTGTTTGTAAAATGCCACCCAAGTCAAGGGTATTTAGAAAGGCAGATGAAGGAAGGGAAGGTTCATTTCTACCAACCAGAAAAAGGGATTGGAAGATTCTGAAATTATCTTCACCCATTAAAATCACTCCCAAAGAAAAAGACATGTCCCATTTCTCCATCCAGATTTTATTCCAGGAAACATAAAATTCATCAACAAATAGAAAATAGTTATGAGACTTGAAGAGGATAATGCATTTGAGCATCCAGCATAGTGCCAGGATGAGCACATGCTCAACAAAAGTTAAGAATCCAATTAATGAGGAATTTGTATGGGTACAGTATGATGCTAAAGCATTATCAAGAGGCTTAAGGTATTGTCTTAGTCCTTAAAGCTTATCATTAATTGGGTGAGACAGGACCCACAAATGAAGAGAGAAGCAACTGTATGAGGCAGTGTAGGTAAGTGTCAAATGATAGATGTAAACAATGAGGAAGCAAACTAGCATTTGCTGTGCATCCGCTATATGCCACTGATTTTCGACAACAATTACAGCAGGTTGGTGCTATGATTATTTGCATTTTACATATGAATAAGCTGAAGTTTAGGGTGGTAGAGTTATTTTGTCCTAGTCACACAGGTAGTAAGTGACATATCTTGGGTTTCATCCCCTGCTCCAAATTCAATATTTTTTTCTGCAGTGAGTACCATGTTCTTTTTTGTGAACAAATGGAGAGAGCCCCCTTCATCCCTCTTGATTACTCATTATTTGCTAAAATCCTTGGTAAATCCTTTACATGTAGCAGCATATCATCATAGAGTGGAGATTAAGGCCACTGACTCCCTACGTTCTACTCTTCTCTCTACCCACCAGCTGTGTTACCTTGGGCAAGATACTTAACCTCTATATGCCTTAGAAATAAATGAATTAATAAATGGAACACACAAGAGTTTGGCACATTGTAAGTCAAATATAAGTGATGTTTTTTTTCTATTATTTAATCCCTATAAATATTTATGAAGAAGGGACTAGGGACTATGGTTATGTTCACTTTACAGATGAGGGAGCTGAACCTTTAAGAGATGAAGTGACTTTTCCAAAGTTACCTTGGTAGTAAATTTTGGAGTTGGCATTCATGTCTAAGCTTGTCTGAATGTAAACTTTGTTTATTTTCACTGTGCCACATTGGTTCCCAAAGTGCCATAGCTGCTCAAGAGAGGGAAAAGTCTATGTGAGCTGAAGGTTTCACTAGGGATGTTGGACTTGAGGTTAGAAAAGGATGGGAATAAAGAATCTGTATGGGAAATTTGGCTAAAGAAGGAAGGATAGTGTGTTTTGATGGGAGGAGGGGGAAAGACCACACCTTTCTCAATCTAGAAAATTTTAGAGCGTGAGGAAATCCAATTCTGCCTTACGTGACATGAAAGCAAGTCCAGACCTACTCAAAGGAGCCTGTCCTCTAGTTGAGTCACAAAGAAGACCCTGAGGACTGGATGCAGCCCTCAACTTCTCAAGCTGAATAAATCTGAAGAAGCTGTAAACAAATGCAAAAATATTCTTCTAGAGGGGTGTGGCTGGAATCCTAAACCTGAGTTTACAACAGCCCTGTCTGCTTACAGGTGGCTTCTATGGTCATACCCCTGCAAACAGACCCAGGGGAGAGGAATTTCCAGAGGAGAAACTAGCATTTGAAGCATCAAATTAGGAAGAAAAGAATCCAATTGTTTAATTGAAAATATGTAAAAATATGTATAATTATAAGTCTATTACATCATGAGGCATGAACCCCCACTGAAGATTGATTTAACTTCTGCTTGCTTCCTGCTCTGCATAGCTGAGTCTCCCAGGAGCCATTGCTTTAGCTGCTGCTGTGCCTCCTCCATTGCTAAGTCTCAAGTGGTGTGACTTGGGAAGCCAACCATGTCTCTTGTAAAGGTTGCCAGTTCCCCTATGTAGCTGGTGAGTGCTGGTGATTTATGTCTGGGAGTCTGTTTAACTGGGATTTCTGCCTGCCTGAAGCTTCTAGTGGTAATAGGCCTCTTAATTAACTGTTATTCTTTATTTTCGCCCTCTGAACTTCCTTTGAAAATCTCCCAACTTTGAATGACTCAGAGTTCTAAAGAAACATTTTCCTGTAGAGGAATTTCACTTTGGCTCTGTCTAGTCCTCCAAGTCTTACATGGGCACCTGTGCTTATATCCACTTTATACTGAACTCCACTGTTCCAGTAGAGAATTATCTCAATGTATCACAATTACACAGATTAAGCTAAATGACTTTGTGGCAATCTACTTGGAAAATTTATTGGCTCAAGAGCTTATAAATAAATTTAATTTACCCTGCTTAAAGAAATTGTACCTGTGCCTGTTGATTCTTAAATGGATAGTGTACTGAGATAAAGCAATGAGATTCTGAATGAAAACATTTCCAAGAGGAAAAGGAAAGTTGCAAGCTGACTTTGCAAACAAAATGCTTTCCTGTACCTATGTTGGTCTGACATAGATTTAGAGAAAAGTCTTATAGCATATCATTCCCAGGCCTGATTTCCTGACTATGGGGGTTTTATCATTTACATATGGAATAGGTTTTGCTGTAACTTCAGAGTACTCTAGGCTGACATGGCAGAAGACAAAGGAACTTTAACATAAGCTATTCCAAGATACTTTCCCATAATTCTTGATCAATGGATAAATAGAATTATATAATTATGTTGTAACAGGGAAACCTGAAGTTTATGTTGCCTTATTAGGATCTTGGTGATATGAATAAAGGAAGCAAAATGGATTTCCAAGTATGTAAAACCTATATTTCTCTGACTCATTAAGATTCAGTACCCATGCTATACTTGCATTCTTTTAATCTGGCTCCGGTCACACCCACTAGGCGTTTGGAGCACAAATTAAGAAGTCTGAGGCCCTTTTCAATGTTTTTTTTTCTTCTTAATTTACCATTTTTACATCAATATGTTGTTGTGATTCATAGACATGTGTGCTGAAGCTCATGAAAGATTCACTCACTCTGGAACATCACCCCTGTTCTCTTGGTTTCCCTTTATTACTCAGCAAAAGGCCAGTGATGCCCAATGATATTACTATGCTATATTCTGAGGAACAAAGAAACCTTGGTTCTTGCTTTCAAGTATGATGAGTGAAACAAGCAAAAACTACTTTTTTCTGGGGACAAACGTCAGATTGTGTCATGATTAAAGGGTTAAATAGGAGGTGAAAAAGTAGAGGCAATAACTGTTATCAATTTTTTTTAATAAGTGGAATTGTGGATCAGGAACCTTTGAAAGGATTGTTGGGTGTCCTTCAGGGTATCTATTAGGACCTAACTCAGCTTGGAGACTGTGACATTTTAGAACACAATGCACATTTGTTTGAGGTTTTAAAATCCAAGTGTTTGTCAGGATTTTGAAAATCCAGCTATGGTCATGGTCTGAATGCAGGAATAGAGAATATATATGGTTGGATTGATTAAAGTCTAAATATTTTAAAGACAATTTTGGTAGAATTTTTAAGGAGGCAGTGGGTTTGAAGTTATTAGCAAAAGAATGTTTAAAGATTGGATCACAATTTGAGGTTGGGGAGGGAAGAAAGTGAAGACAAAAACAGACCAATAAGCTGATAAAAATAGAAGTCTCATAGGAGTGGGGAACTCATTGTAAATGAAAAACAGTGGAGGTAGAAGCAATGGAATGAGTTTAACAAGCAAGAATGATGCTCAAAGAAAGAGCTATTGGCAGTTAAGATTTCCAAAGTGGAGCAGTTCTGGTGAGAAAAGAAGTTCACTGTCTGGCCTTGGGAGTATGTTCCTGAAATGGAGGAGAAAGTCCTTGTAGTAAAAGAGGTCAAAGATCTGTGGGAATCAGTGTTGGGCTTGCAGGATGATTAAAACACACACATTAATGAATGGAGTTGAGGTGGAGAGACTGCCTGAGGGTGTGGTGCCAAAGACCTTGAGAATGTGGATGAGTGGTCTAGGGGCTAAGAAAACAGAATGATGAAGAAAGATAGAAAAACATATATCCTGGCCCTTGAAAAGGAAGGTCTTCTGTAAGAGAGTGGAAGGCAGAACTATGAAGTTAGGGTAATTAATTGTTAAAATATTTTAGCTATTCTAATGGCTACAACAGAAATTTCCAAATTAAATGAGTGTGAGGTAGGGAAATGATTTGGTGTTTATGAGAGCCTCCTTGGAAAAACACTAGGTTCAATGTTTACACTATAAACCAATGCAATCATTATCCCTGCAACTATCAATGTAAAATGAGAGAATAGAGTGATTGCAATGGTTCCTTATGCTGGTCCTGTGGGATAAGGAAATTCAATTACTCCCATTTGAAAAGAAATGAATAGACAATGGTTCTGTGGTCAAATTTAAAGCAGTTTTTGATTGAACTCCTTTTAATTGACTATCACTTTCTAATTGGCTAACGATATATAGGCCCCTCAAAACTCCTAAGAGAATTTCCGGGAATCCAAGCTGCACAGTAGTGATAAATGATAACTTGAATAACCTTGTTTTTTTGCTAAGGGCAGCCACTAGTCAACTCTATAGGACTGTTATGTGGGCCCTTTCTATTTACTTCCAGTTAAGGACTTATGATATTTGTACCATCAGTGATATTGATTATTAGAACATAATTGACACATTATTTATATTTAGCTTTTTTCTTTTTACTTATTTATAGCCAAGAATACTGAAAGTTTGATGCTTGGATGATAAGCATTTATATTTAGTGTATATAAAAGTATTATCCTTCCTGTATTTATCTGTCATCTTCAAAAGTATCATCTTCCTCCCTTTGTTGAATTTATCAACATTGCCTTATGTAGTCAAGAAAAAAAAGTCCATTTCCAGAGTTCACTATGGATTTTACAGCCAGTTATGTATTTGGGCACTGGCAATATCAAGCTATTTTGGAAGAATAGTGTGCTGAACAATTAACAAGGCAGTAGAGTTGTAATCCTGAGATGTGTATAGAGAGTGCTGAAGTGGTGTCTATTCTAGATGTTCCTCTGCAGTCAACTATAGCTAAAGGATTTTTTTTTCTTCTTCTTTAAGAAGAGGCATTGTTTTGGTCTGTTTCCCAGAATTCCTTTCTTTCTCTTTTATTTTTTCTTTCTTTGTTGTCCTGTAGATAAGACAAACAAACTATCTAAAATACTTGTAGGCAAATTACTCTGACTCGAAGTTGTTGTGAGTGAATATGTGTTTTAAAAAAGACCCTAAGCTTAATCTGAGATGAGGGATTTTGTTTTCAGTACAGAGCATTCACAGAGCAAGTACTTTCTTGTGTTGGTGATCCTTAGTTCTTGGCTGAATGAAATATGGCTGCTCCTTATTGTACTGTTTTCTATTGATATAAGTTGCTAGAGTTCAGGCTTTACCTGCACTTAGGCACTATGTAGTTTTATTTGGCAGATGCATCTAAAGCCCTTAATATTTTGGAGAACTTTGGTATTAAAGGGAGCTGACAAATTCCATTTAAATCACCTCTTAATTGGTTTCTCTTTCTAGTCTCTCCCAATCAATGCTCTGGTGGGGGTGGGGTGGGGTTGTGGGATTGTTTATGAATTGATTCTGTACTTTTTTTATCCAGTAAGCAGCAAGACTCCCTCAGATATCTTCAGAGGGTTTACTCCCCAGTTTCTCAAATGGGTAGCTGGCTGCCTGTGTAATAGATTTTCTCCAACTGAAGCTTCTTTGTGATCCTGGCCTTGTTAACTCGGTATGCTTTCCAGATGCAAATTTCCAGTCCTCAAACTTTCTTAAACTATTAACTTTCTATGGGTGAGAAGGTCCTTCTCCCTACCACTTCATCTTCTTGTATGCAGGTAGAAGACCTAGCATTCACAATTATTTCTGGATGGTCTGCAGCATTATCATTTGATGGATTGTTTTAGAGGGACTGAATAGCTTAACAATATCCATCACCACTTTTGATTTTATAGTACAGTCAACATTTTCTCATTATCATGCATTTTCTAATATCCTTAATGGGAAAATGGATCATGTTTAGATAAGAAAAATCATCACAGTGGAAATAGTGGTATAATGAGAAGCCCCTACTATAATGGTCTTGACTGGTTTTCTGCTTAGAGGTTCTCAAAGTGCTAAACCTTTAGGCAGGCTTTAGGCAAAGGGCTTATACCCTTTAGGTATTAAAGCCACAGGAGTCTTATCTTAAAAGAATAGAGGTTGGGAGGGACACTTTCTTGTCCTATTGATATTTATTTGTGAAACTTTAGATTTGTTGGCTCTGACAAACATGTTAATAGATAACAGAAGGGATTCCTTTGTTTGTATTACAGATGACTCTTTTTGTTAGTGTTCCAGATGGCTTTTCCTTTTTTTCTTTTTTTTTGGCTAAAAAAAAACACCTAGATGTCCTTGACTCTATTTTCAGAGGTCATATCTCTCTCTCTTCCTTTCTCCCTACCTCTCTCCCTCCTCATATTTTGTACCAAATGTTAATATGCATATATCTGAGATGTGGCCTAAGATTCTCCATTTCTAACAAGATGCCAGGTTATGGTGCTGCTGAATAGCCAATCTGGTTAGTAAGGGTATATCAAATAATGGGAATATCCCATCCTCATTTCTTGACATTTCTACATACTGAAGGCTGCTTACTGCTAACAACTTTGACTCTCTGCCTGTAGGGTTTTGTTTTGTTTTGTTTTTGAGTTTTTTGTTTGTTTGTTTAGTTCTTGCCTGAAGACATCATTGTTCTGTATAGAGGGCAAGACTGAAGTGCCAGAGAATTAATGGTCCTGGAAGCAGTTATTGACCAATGTCTGATGGGAATTTTGTGGATAACTATTCCAGTTTCCTTTCCTCTCAGTAGTGATAAATATCTCCAAAGTTTCGCACCAAGATAAAGCATCTCTTGCCATCCTTTATTGACTTCTTTCCCTTCCCTGCCACACTTCCCCATTCTTATATAGGTATTTCCTGAGATCAACTCTGAAAAAAATATTGGAGTTGAATTTTATCTCAGGCTATGTTCCTGGGGGAACTCAAACCAATAACTTTGGTGTGTGTGTGTGTGTGTGTGTGTGTATACATACATATATATATACACATACATATATATGTGTGTATATATATGTTCATATATATACACACATATATACATATATATATACACACACACGTATATATATACACACACATATAAACATATGTATGTATATGTGTGTGTATGTGTGTATGTATGTATATAAGCCCAATTACTTGAGAGATACATCCTTTATCTTAAACAGTACTGTATTTGGCTTGATAAGTCAAATTATGTTAACTGGTGATTCATAGGTTTGACCTTCAAATATCTGAAGATAAGGCTCCAAATTAAGGAACAAAAGAATCTCTGAGTTGGAGTTCACTAGTCCTAGAAATTCCATAAAAACATGCTAATACTGGCTTTCAGTACTTGGTACAACTCCAATCAGCTTCATGACATTAGCTCAGGGAGAATTGTATGGAAAAAAATATTAAAGTGTAAGGGAATTAATAATTTTATGTACCTAAACTCAATGTGTTTCATATTAACAAGAATACTCATGAATTGAGTACATTATGCACTAGAATACTCATGAATTGAGTACATTATGCACTAGAAAAATAAAATCCTAAATAAGTATTTAATGGTAACCTTAGGCTGGCTGGACTGTGACCCAAAGGTGACTAAAAATCTCATTTGAGTCCCAATTTAGCATTTAATTATCATGAACATCACTAAAATTACTAACAGTGCAACTGCATAGCATCTTTCTAGAACAGCGTCCTTAGTATAATAGGAGTTTGATAATTAAACATTAACGTTTTACAGAGATGGTCTCTAAGTTTGGCCATATTTGAACTTAATTATATTTTGTACTGTGGTAGTGTTTTGGGGAGGGAGATTACCAAATTTGGGATGCACTGCCTGCCTTATTTTACCAAGGGTTGCCTGAAGAATTACATGCTTAAATGCTTGTTTTGACTATCAATGCTAATATGTAGTAAAATTGTGTGGGCCCATAAAAAAAGACCCCACTGTTTATAGCAAAGCTACGGCTAAAGTAAATAAAATAAATATAAACCTTTAGCTTTGTGTAACACTTTCCCACATTCAAAGTGCATTCTCTCACATTATTTGATGGAAATTGCCTTTATGTTTTAGGTATGCAATTAAAATGCATTGAATGTTGAAGTTAACAAAGGATGAATGGCCAATTTGAAACAGTACCTCCCCCCCAACACATTCTAACACAGTAAGTCAAGGCTTCAGGATAGCAAGATTAATGAAGCATCAGGGACAAAGTCAAGGGCTATGCTTAAACTTTGATTTAGGTTTCTTTCCTGACTGTCATTCATCTAATTTTCTTCAGGCTGGGTTCACCGAACCCCAATAACTTTAATGAGAGTTTGTCTCTAATCTCACCCTCACCCTCTAGCTCCCAACCCCTGTGGTGGCTCCAAAATTTCTATATAGCAAGAGCTAAAAGGCTGTTGGTTGTGGGTCTAGGAGACTTGTTTTAAAAGCTGTGTTTAGCAGTATACTCTTTTTACTTAGGTTTTATGTTACATATTGATTAAAATTTTTCCAAGTCTTCCAAAGATATTTTATTCAAACAATATGAAATTTTCTTATTGTTCTCAAATTTTATTTGATGTGCTTTGGGGAAAGGCTCATCCAAGCCACCTTTTTGGCGACGTCATGAGCAATTTCAGGGCTTAATTAGTTTTCTAGAAGCTATTTTGCATTATATATCCATGTGTGGATGGACAAGATTGTTAATCCCTCAATACCTGCTCCCTGTGAAGCCTGTTGCTGCTGCTTGTTGAGTGATTGTGTTAACAACCTACCAAGCATGCCTCCCTGCATTCTCCTTTTTATCAACGTTTTGTTGTTGATGTTGAAAGGAGCAGCTTTCAAAAGACCATTTGGAACTTCCCTGTTTCTTGTGTTCTTAGGCTAGCCTCCTGTTAAACTTTTTTAAAAGCACATTCATTTTTGGAAAGCCCATAAAGAAGCCTCTTTCACATCCATGTGGTGGTATTCCTATACCACTAACTCCAGAATTTGGTAAATATTCTGTGAATGGAAATGAGAAACATGTTTGTCTTCTACTGATTCTTAGGACACAGTCAGTGGGATCTGATTATGTAAAGAGAGCTGCTGCCCAACTGGCTTGCTTGCTAAGACAGATTCTTATAATTATTTGGAATACCAATATACAGGCAAATAGACCCATTTACCAGTATATTGCAAACAGTGCTCTCTCTATAACCAATGGTGTTGTTAAAGAAGGGTTGTTGAACCTTTGGCTTTTGTATTTTTATGATATACATAAATTTCAAAAGACAGTTTTTGTTGAATTTATGATTTTGACTTGTGTTCTGTACCAATCAAATATATAGAAACTTGGTACACTGTTGGACAATGGTGCTAGGGACTTCCCTTGCTCTCTTATGTGGGTGAGGAACAAAGATTAAGGAAAGTTCTTAAGAACATATTGTTGAAAGACAAACCTACTGAGCACCCACTTAATAGAGCTTAATCGATCCTTGCTGAAATAGCAAAACTTGATCTGCCGTTTAGAAATCCCATTGAATAAACTTTTCTTTTGTGCCTGTCCCATTACTCAGAGATCCAGACCTATTGCCAGGGACATTTAGAAAAGTATATCTTTGGGGTTTATTCTAGGTATATTGAAATATAATAGACAATTAGTTGCTCATATTATATTGTACATACAATTCAATGAGATTTTTTTTTCAATTACAGTTGGCATACAATAATATACTAATTTTAGGTGTACAAGAGTGATTATAGATCTATATAACTCACAAAGTGATCACCCCACTAAATCTAGTACCCCTCTTCCTCTTCCCCCTTACATATTTATTACAACATTGTTGACTGCTTTTCTTATGCTACCCTTTTTTTCCCATGTCTAGTTCGTAACTATCCATTTGTACTTATTAATACCTTTGCCATTTTTCATCGTCCCCCAAAACCCCACCCACATAGTAGCCCTCAAAATATTCTCTGTATCTATGAGTTTGTTTCTGTTTCTATTGTTTTTTTAAAAATTTTGTTCTTTAGATTCTACATGTACATGAAATCATGCAATATTTGTCTTTCTCTGTCTTACTTCATTCAGCACAATACCCTCTAGGTCCATAAAGGCACTATCTTTTTCATTCCCCTTCCTTTTAGTCTGTGTGTGTCTTTTAATCTGAAGTGACTCTCTTATGGGCAGCATATGTACGGGTCTTGTTTTCTTATCCATTCTGCCACTCTATCGTTTGGTTGAAACACTTAATTCTCTTCAACATGAGGTACTTGCTGATAGATATATAATTATTATCATTCTTTATTCCTGTTTTTGATACATGTTTTTTATTCTTAAAGAAGTCTCTCTAACATTTCCTGTAATACTGGCTTAGTGGTAATAAATTTCTTTACCTTATTTTTGTCTGGGAAGCTCTTTATCTGTCCTTCAACTCTAAATGATAGCTTTGCTGGATAGAGTTATCCTGGTTGTAGATCCTGGGTCTTCATCACGTTGAATATTTTATGACAAGCCATTCTGTCCTGTATAGTTTCTTTTGAGAAATAAGCTGCTAGTTTTATGGATGCTCCCTTGTAAGTAACAAAGTGCTTTTCTTTTGCTGCTTTTAAGATTCTCTCTTTCTATATAACTTTTGGTATTTTAATTATAATGTGTCTTTGTGTAGGTCTCTTTGGGTTCCTCTTTTTTAGGACTCTCTGAGCTTCCTGGGGTTATATGTCTATTTCCTTCACCAGGTTAGGGAAGTTTTCCATCATTATGTTTTCAAATAGCTCTTCAACTTATTTTTTTCCCCGAGGTACCCCTATGACATAGATATTCTTACAATTGTGTCCCATATTCTTTTTAAATTACTGTTTTATTCTTGGCTTCTTTTTTAATGCCTTTCTAATTGAGCGTCCTTGGCTTCTGCATCCCCTGTATTGGTGGTTTGATCCTCTTCTTTATCCACTCTGTTGATTCTCTCTAATATACTTCATCTTAGATGATGTGTTCTACATTTCTGACTGGTTCCCTTTTATAATTTCTATTTCCATCTTTTATGTTTTATTTTTATCTCTTTGTTAAAGTTCTCACTGAATTTATCTACACTTCCCTTAATTTCATTGAGCATCTTTATAACCAGTGTTTTTTACTCTGTTTCTGTTATTTTGCTTGACTCCATTATTACTGGATCTCTGTTCTGTTTTCATATGGTTTCTGCTTCTTTGTCTTCCCATTTTGGCTGCCTTTCTGTGTCTGTTTCTATGTACTAATAAAGCTCTTAAGTCTCCTGATCTTATTAGCATGGCTTTGTGTAGTAGTTGTCCAGTGGCACAGTCCTGAGAGAGGTTCAGCTGTAGGCCAAGTTTAGCCCCAGCCTATGACCCTCTGGGGCCACCTATTAAGATTAAGTAAGAAATCCACAGATTCTGTGCTTATAGTTGCCTCAAGAGTCCATGCCAGAAACTGAGCCCAGCTGCCACCAGTGTGAGTCTTGGAGTTGGCTCAGCAAGAAGCACTGGATTCACAGAGGACACACCTGGATATGGCTTTGGTAGGGTACAAATTGGGGGAGATGGAGTTTCAAGGAATCCTCTGGGCAGAGTGAACTCTGTTATCCAGCTTGATGATGTCTCAGCTATGGTGGCACTGTGTTTGCACACTGGGAGAGGGGATGGCTCAACAGAGGAACAATGGATACCACCAGCACTTCTGCCCTGGGGAAAGCCTTTACTTTGGCCCTTGCTCTGACAACTTAGTGTCTCTCTTTAAGTCCCTGGTGCCCCCTGAACAGCCAATCCAGTGCTGGTGCTCAGAGCAAGCAAGTCTGTTACTGTGAAAGTCCATTCACAGACACGGTCCCTTTAAGAGGTGCTGCCACTGATGCACTCTCCATCTCACTCAGCTACTCAGGACTGGGCAGCCTTCAACTTCACCCCCTCTTACCTTCTACTGTTGCAGGGTGATTTCTTATTTCTCTCCCTAGTCGTACTGCTTCTTTTCATCTAGACCCCAGGTGACTCTGCTTGCTGTTTGCTTCGTGCTTCCATCACATATTTGATGCAGTTGTAAGAAGGATAAACACAGCCTCTATCGCCTATGCCATTTTCCTCTGCTCCTATCTTTGTTTTAAGTTACTTTTTAAATACCTACAACTAAAAGAAAAAAATCTCCATAAAAATAACATAGGAGTTATCAGTTTAGAACTTTATCCATGTGTAAACTAGGCATTATTCTGGCTATACTTTTCAAATCATTTTGAAAAGGGTTAGGAAAAAGTGTGTTCTAACAACAACATTCCTTAGTTTTCCCCTAATTTTATGCTCTTTTCTGTACCCTAAGTGCTGACTTTTGCTAATTCTCATACCACAATTCCCCTGGCCCTTCCCATAAGTCATAGTGACTTCTTCCAATAAGAATTTATTAATTTGATATGGTATAAAGAATAGAAGAAACAAATGAGCTTGGTATAGAATTGGGAAGGGGAGAATTAAGGAAAACTGCACCTTTCTGGAATAATTGTAATAAACAATATGGTCCCTGTTTTTTGACAGAGTTCAGAGAAAACCAGAGCAGGGATTGATCAGGGGCAGTGACCCTGTGTGAGTGCCAGGAAATATGTCTCAAGTTCATGAATTATCTGGGTTTTATATAACATCATGGATGTGTCAGAATTTGATCATTTTGTTGCTCCAAGAATAAAATAAACCACTACCACAACAGTTCTTTTGAAAGTAAGGCTGCTCCTCACAATATAAACAGGTACAACAAGGGCAAGGTCTTTCAGCAGCTCCACTTCTTATAGCTGCCAAACAAATGCATTACCTACCCAAGACCTCCTCTGTTTCTTTGTGCTGTTCTGGCCAAACCTGGAACTAGTAATGACGTGAATGATTACACTTTAATATTTTGGGGGGGGGGATCTTGTCAGCAATGCAATAAAGACCCCTCTGCTGCAGAAAGTGAGGTAATAGCTCAGAATGCTTTACTTCATGCTCAGCATATCTTCAAAAATGTATTACAAATATCAGTAATAAAAATTATTAGGAAAATGAGAAATATCTGAAAGAAGTGAGATTTAAACACTCTAGACTGTTCTGTTTTGAAAAGAAAGGATGGAATGGGGGAAACATGAGCAAACATTAGCAATAGAGGGATGGAAGAGTGGTACTTTTATTTACACTTTCTAGGATATGGGAATAAGAGAATATTTTGTGAAGTTAAGGAGCGACCATCCTGAAAAAAAGCTCAAAGCCAATTCTTTTCCATGTATTGCATGAAATAAATGAGACCATTTATGTTACCTGGCATGTCAACATTTTTTTTTTCATTTCAGTAGGTTTTCTTAGGTAAATTAAATTCCATGATCAGGTAAAGTAGCAAGGTTAAACTTACCAAGACCATTAATCTTCATGCCTCAGCGTGGTTAATTTATCCTTGAAGTGATCAAACTGAAAAATTTCCCAAGTAGATTCAGTTCTTTCTAAGAACTTTTCATCTCCTTTAGGAACTTGTAATAATGGGCCCCTGCTATAGTTTCTACATAACATTCACGACTTAGAATAATTATATTAATTTTACTGTCTATGTTTACTAGACTGAAAGCTCTATAAAGTCACGGATCACATCACTGAGGTCCACTACTGATTTCTCCATCACATAGTAGGCCCTCAATAAATATTTACCAAAAGATTGCATGGATGATTATGTGACCACTATATATGGTGGCACAAGATTGCCATTGCATTATATTACAGTAAAACATAATCATGTTTATTGCCTCTTAGGTGCCCCTTCTTAAAATAACCTGAGATCTTTTAGTAAGAGGAATGAAAAAGTACTTAATGTCTACACAAGTGCACTTTGGAATTAATAAAATATGATGATGGAGCTGTCATCATGCTTCTTACAATCATATTTTCACCTGTCTTGTGTGACAGCAACTGGAAGCTGGTAGGCAGTATTTACCAATGAAGAAAACTCATCAGCACCAAACTTGTTTTGGCCATTTTGTTTTGCACCTTTAAAAATATTTTAAAGAGAGACACATCTGCATTGATTCATTCACCTGTAATTCTTTTTCACTGGTACAGGTTCAACAAAAGGGTAACAAGGAGATGTTCTCTGTCCTTTGAATTTCGATGATTAAATAACCATTTCTATTGTCTATTTTCAAGTCTTAACAGACATTGTAGCTACAGTCATAATTACTAGATTTCATTTTTGTTCTGCTGAACAATTTTTATTAAAGAATGCCAAGCACAGGAAAAATTACATACAAACATTGAATTTAAATCAAATAACTCCAAAATTCAGCAGGCAAAAGAAAACATTAATAATGAAAAAGATAAGGCAAATGATTTTCCCCTTGGCGTTTGCCACTCACGTTTTCATTCCAAAATCATAGCAAAGTCATCATTGTTTTGCATGTGTTAATATGAGAGCTATTTGATTTCCCAATGAAAGATTTTAATGATCCATTTTCATTCTGTTTCATTACAAGGAAAATTAAGAGCATTTGTTGTGCTTGTTCACTCACTTGTAATTTTTTCCTCCTGTTTTGTATTCCAAATGCAAAAACAATGTGTGCCTATCTATTTTGACATCATCTAGAATGGGACTGGACCACATAGCAAATATAATGGCCTCAGTGTCTCCCTTTACCTTAGGAGGGTCTTAAGATTGTTTTTGGAGTAACTGATGGGATAAAACTTGCTCTCTGCCCTATATATGTCCCTTATCCTAAATCTGCAAAGTAAAATACTTCTGTAGAATTGACAGGCTGTATGGTGGCTGATAACTCATTTCTTGCCTGTTTACTATTGTATAAATGCTTTTCATATAACATTTCCTTTAAAGCTCACAGTAAACTTGTGGATTACTACTATCACTATATCCATATATAGATAAGAAAACTTAGGTCTAGAGAGGTAAAGTGACTTGTTCATGGTCACAATCAGTAAATGATGGAGCCAGGATTAAAATTCAAATTTTTTGCCAAAGCTTTTGTTCCTAAATATGAAGATATACTGCAAGCATGGCTTTTATATGTCCTGGGAAGTCAATGACTAAAATTATGTCTTAGGAACAGCTTCATAAATGGAGCTTACAAATATAGATTTGAAATAATAGAACCTTTTATCATTACCTCTTGCTGCCTACCCAGGTGGGGATTATTCAGTGATACAAACATATAGATTCAACTTCTGACTTGAAACTCCTTAAGCGATTCCACCAAGAAATTCCTTCCAGTTTCATAATAGTGTATTTACCAACCACTAGGGGAAGAATCAGGCACAATATGA
Source organism: Rousettus aegyptiacus (assembly GCF_014176215.1). Taxonomy (NCBI): domain Eukaryota; kingdom Metazoa; phylum Chordata; class Mammalia; order Chiroptera; family Pteropodidae; genus Rousettus; species Rousettus aegyptiacus. Next base: position 58,033,249 of record NW_023416312.1, on the reverse strand, counting down.
CTCTCATTAAGTATTCTATACAAACTGAGATGTGATACAGAATATGGAGTACTAATGTTTATATTTAGATATCTGAAACAAAATCTTGAGTGCAAAAATGCCTATTTCAGAACCCTGCAAGAGACTGTCATTGGATCTACATGGCTGAAATTGAAAAAGGTTATGGATATGTTCATGGGCTCATTTGTAAGAAAAATTGTACGGTGACAGGTAGCAAGAAAAAATATAAAAAAGCAGAGAATGGAACTAATTCTAGAAAACACTTAAAAACACACAAGAACCATTGATCGATTTTTTATAAAACACATTGATACCATCAGGGCATTAAGACCTCAAAAAGATTCAGGGATAGAAAGCAGAAAGAAGTTCTTGTCAGAAGACAAGGAGTTGAGATGAAGGAAATTGAAAAGGGAAAAGTATCTTCTGGGAGGAGAAAAGAGAACAAGGCAGGAGTGCAGCATTACATTAGTTTTCCTCAATTTAAATGAGAAAAGTACTAAAAATTTACTTATTAGTATATGTGATACCTGTCTTGTTCCCTCTGTGAATAGGTGCATAGCAAGGCACTATGCCATTGTAAGAATGGGTGGTGGGGGAAGAGGGGAAGAGTGTGAGTCCCTCAGATCAAATTCCTAGTTCTTTCATTTGCTAGCTGTGTTAACTTGAGTAAATTATTTCACATTTTTTGTGTCCTATTTTCCTATTTACCTCATTAAGTCATTATAAGTATTAAAGAAATAATACATATTAATCACCTAACACAGTGCCTACTGTATAGTAAGAGATTCATAATTGCCAGATGTTTCTATTTTATGTTTTTAGCAGGATGCTTTCTGTGTATCTGTATCATTGTTAACTACAGTAGTGCATTTCGATGGTAAATTCCTTGTGAGCTGGGCCTGGATGAGTTGCCTATTATTACAAAATACCCTTTTCATGAACTTTCCTATGAACATTGGTGAATGGATTTTATTTGACAAGAAGGTGAGGACAGAGTTCATTATGTCTGGAAAAGGGTTTGACTATTAACATGGAGACTTAGGTCAGAAAGCCCTAGGGTTCTTTTGTGGTTATTTACTTTTTCAACAGCTCGAAATAATTCCCTACTTCTCTTTATCCCCTCAACCTTGACTGGAGTCCAGGGTGTATTTCCATTATACAGCTACAGGCATTGAGAAGAGATTTGGGAAGTGGGCAACAGGGGACAAGAGAGGCAGGCAAAGCTCAGCCTACAATGCTGGCAAATAGCCATGATGACAATAATGATTTCCACACTAGAGGAAAGCTCCAGTTTCTGTCACTCATTGATGACTTTTTGCATGATTGAAAAATAAAACACAATCTGTCATGTAACTAACTGAATTCCTTTTAACTGTTTAATTCCACCCTTTGTGCAAACCAAATTCCTCATGGTAAATTTAATATTCATTTCGGATGTTAGTCTTGAAAACAAATAATTTCTTTGAAGTGGAAGTCCAATCCAGAAAATGTAAGTAAAATATCGATTTGATATGGTGCCAATGAATCAGCCTAGAGACCTCGATGTACCTAGTATTGATCATTGTAATGATTAGAGTAAGTCATGTCTTGAGTTGTTTAAACCACTCGAATGAAAGTCTGAAAGCTCAGTGTTAATTGTTCCATTTTATGAATGGAGATGTTGACATCTAAAGCCCATACATCCAACGCTGGCTTAGCCTGATGAGTGTGTGTTGCTTTACCTGAATCCAGAAATAAATGTTAGGTTAGTTTCGAGGTTGCAGGAGTGTTGCAGATATGGTCAGAACTTTCTGTTGAGACTTGTTCCCAAGATTCAAATATTCCTTTTTGCCTCCTACCTCTCTGTAAAGTGAACTAAACAGTGGCTTCCCATTATTATTGACTGGCTACTGAATAGCTGTCAGCAGCAAACTGGCAGGGTTACATAACAAAGTGAGGTGGAAACTTTTATGTAACAATATTGTGATTTATAAAAAAGCACATACTTACCTTAATATTTTTGCATTGTTTAACATGGGGTCTAAAAGAAGTGTTTAAAAATATATCCATGCTTTATTTTTTCATCAAGAAGTTGATATTAAATTGTCTTCCCAACCCAACATGTTGTATTTTTCTAAAATATTTAGAAGGCTTTTGAAACAATTCGTGTGGGTGGTTAAAGAAGTACTAGCAATAACAACAAAAATTAGCATTCATAATGATAAAAGCCCTACTCTTATACCAGTATTTAGAAGATAAAATAGCTATGTGTCCATTGAGTCTAAAGTTGAGAACAATATTCCATACATGTGGTTGTAACTAGAGGCCAGAGGCACTAAGTGTATTAATGGAGCTGTCTGGTCCTTTTGGAATGCTAGTCAATCTAAGAAGCAGCTAGTTACACCATTGCATTAGTCCCAGAAACCAAATACTTTCTATAACTAGCCTGAATACATATTCTATCCTGCATAAATGATTATTCTCTAAGTATTTTGTATACTTATGACACTGGTACTTTATACAGTGGTAACAAAGTATTTTAGAATGTGTGTGGATGGTGGCTTGCCATGGACAAAATGGTAATCATCCAATCTAATATTTTTATCAGTTCATTATTTTTCTTATCCATCAGTCTTTAAGTCACATGAGGGCAAGGGATCTTGGATGCTTTGGTCTCTGTTGTCTTTTTAGCACCCAGCACAGTGCCTGGCACATAAGTTACTCAAAAAATATTTGTAGAATGAATAGTGAAGTGCTTTACAACAAAGGCTCCCTAAGAAGCTACCTCACCAAATATCTTTGAAACATATTCTATGCTTAAATCAATAGTTACCTAAAATATGAGCTTATTTATAATTTAGTCACTGATTATTTCAGATCCTATCTGGGGTAACTCTCATATGACTGTCGAATATATAGAACAGAATATGTATCTTTAAATACTAATTGCATGAGTTGGAAATTTTTTTGAACATTACCTTCAGAGATGTGTAATGTTTTTTGAACATTACGCAATAAAGGGAATGTTATTTCTTCAAGTCCCTCCTATATCTCTGACTCTAGCTAAATCGTGTAGCTTGATCACATATATGATTTTCCAGGCATGGCTCTGAATACTTGTGACTGTCCTCATGTGACAAAGGGTTTCTATCAATGAGATAACTTAGTCATCTGTTCAATTAATTAATTAATTAATTAAAGTATCTATCAATGTTATTTTTTGAAAATATCTTTAAGTGTTTTTTTTTCATGTTGTTACCAGAATGATTTGTCTAAAACATAAATAAGAGATCTGATTGTCCTTTCTGCAAAAAAAACCCCCCTGATCATTTTGGCTTCCTATTATCTAAAAATAAAGCTTAGACTTTTTAGTATGTTAATGTGCTGAAAATGTTTTATTTGCTCCTGCATGTTTATGTTCTCCCTTTCTCTTATGCTCTGTGCCCAGAGAGGCTGACCCTATATAGACTGCATGATAGACTTCCTTACCCTCTGACTTCCAGCTGGGTTTGGTCAATAGGGAGCTTCAGCAGGAGATTGGAGAAAGTGCTGTGGGTGTTGTTGGGATATTTAATTCCTGGGCCTCTTTCCTGCCAGATTGCTGGGGTTGGCATCATTCTTTTACTGATTGTTGCAACTCCTATTAGGCCTTCTCACATCCCTGGCCCCTTCAAAGCTTCATTGTAGTATTTCACTCCTTATTACTTGTTCTAAGTCCTACATGACACCTTTGTAAGTAGTCCTTTAATGAACTCTTCTGAAATTACTCAATTTGAGTGTGCCATCAGTTAGCTGCCTGGACTCAGACCGATAAGGCATATAATGTCCCTTTTGATCCAATTCTTACCTATCTGTCTTCTCTATCCACTACTGCCTTATAGTCATGTCAAACTACTACCTGTAGGTTCTAGAAGGTTGTCACATGTTCTGAGCTTCTGCATACTCTGCTCCCCTTACATGGAATGTTCATCCATCTGGTAGTCTACCTAGAATTCTCCAGCTCAACCTAAAAAACTTAACCCCAGTCTCAAGTAAATCAAGCATTGTTTATCACTGTAATACCAGTTGTAATAATATACTTATTATTATTATTAATCTGTCTTTATATCCACTGCTAGATTGTGAACTGCTTATTAGTATGAACTGTGTATTATTTGTCTCTATAATCCTAGAGCTTAGCATAGTGTCTAGCATTATGCCTGTTCAATCAATGAACATTGACTATTGAATGAATACTGTACATTAGTTCCCCTTGACAGTCTCAAATAATAAAATAGATGACAATTCAGATATAAGAAGTGGGAAATTAAATTATTAGGTGAAGTATCTTTACATATAATATTTGTTTCTCTATATATTCACTACCATCTTCTTTGCATAGAGAAGACCTATACTTTCCTTACTCTATGTATCCTATTGTAACCATTGTGACCCTATCGCTGGAGTTTTACTGCTTTGACAGCAATACCTCTTTCAATTAACTTCTTTATACCTTAAAGAAATGAAATAGACATATCATAAATATTATCTTTCATTTAAATTCATCCAAAGAAGACATATACTTGCTATATTTCACCTTAGAATGGAGTAAGGAGGGGAAGTGGGACCAAGGAGAGGCCTTAGTTCATGGTCTCTAAGTTTGTTGTTTACACAAATTATCTGAAGACTTTGTTAAGTGCACACTCCCAGGTTTTACTTTCTCTTTTCCTCCAACTGACATTATAAATAGTAATGCTGGAGTTGGGATTGACAACCTACATATTTAACATACATTTGGGATGATTCTGATAAAAGTGATGCGAGGGCCATATTGACAGAAACATCAGTTTAGGTAATGATTAGTTAAGGATAGGTAGGTAATTCCAGAGCAGCCTTTTGGCAAGAGAGGATCTGTTGGTTTTATCTGGGTTCCAGACAAATCTAGTCCTGTAGTGGAATCTTTCATCCCTCTACAACTTCACACCTTTCATGTAACAATGAGTTTGTTCCTGTCATCCCTTATCTTTCCTTTGTCCCTTCCCCTTCAGGGCCTAACTTTCTCTGGTTCCCCAAATGATGACTAGCCAATCTCTTCCCAAAGGGAAGAGATTACTAATGTTACCCACATTTCTCCAGAACTCACCAGTTTGCAGATAAAAATGGGGGGGGGGTTTCACATATTATCAACCTCGAATTCTATCAGCCCATGCTTCTAATCAATTAATTCTGGATGTCTAACCACCTCATCTCCACTTTCCTTTAATCTGATACTTTCTATCTCCCCTGCCAAATAGTCATTTAGTTCCGAAAGCAATAAAAAGTGTCTTTCCATGTTCATTAAGCTGAAGCCATTCTGATTCTTAGGAAAATAGAAGGTTATTGTTTTCCTTATTGTAAACTGTATGTTGTCACTATAACACCAAAGTAGCACTGCCTGGGTCTACATTTCTTGAAGAGGCCTTTATGAAAACAACTTCTCAGTATTTTTTTTCCCTCTAGGTTCTTCCCTTCTTACACAGAGATATAAGGCATGAGTCCAAACTGCCAGGCACAGGAACAAATATGCCATACACCTCACCCTCACTCTTATTTTCCCTGATCCAGGTGCCTCTTTCTCCCCATTAATAAACTCAGTACAAATAGATAACTGTAGTGACACGCCCCACACCTTCACTAGTTTGTCAATGATACTTTAGAATGTCTGAAGATTAGTTTTATTGAGATCACCTCTCTGCATTATTACCATCCCCACCCTCCTGCCAAGTACTTTGTGAATTTTAAGAGTAGTGTCTGCAGAAAGAAACTAGGTTTAGCCTCTAATATAAGCACTTTAATTTGGGAGTCATCAAGGCAAGTTTAGCAAGATGGGATGTGACAGGTAGCTAGGGAGATTGTTTTGGGCAGGTGCAGTACTATGGCTTTGCTCCAATTACACCACCAACCATGCCATATATGTAGGCAATTTTAAGAATTAAAAGAATAAATATAAAAAGTACGACAGCAGAATAGAAATCCCTTTTATTAAAGTTTTAAAGGAATATATGTCCTCAAAACCTTAGCTTGTGGAGTCTAGAACCAAGATGGAAATATAGGAGGCTCCTGAATTTCCATCCTCCCACAGAAACATCAGATAGTACATTTATACATGGGGCAATTCTTTCTGAGAGAAAATCAGGAACTAGTTCAGTGACTCCTGCACATAGGACTAAGGAAAAAATACCTACATTGAAAGATGTAGGAACAAATGAGACACATTCTTGCTGTAAATCCCACAGCACCATACAATTGGTGGAGCACCCTCAACTCCCAGCTTCTCCTCGAAGATTAAGAGGTTTGGACAGGACATCTAGCACCCCCGATTTTAAGGCTTCCACATGAGGGATGGGACCCCGAGACACCTAGCTCTGAAAGCCAATGGGGTTTGTGTTCATGCATTCCACAGGAGATAGCAAATGAAGAAGCAATTCTTAATGGGTGTGTAAGTATTCACTGTGGCTGTCCCCCCAGAGCTCAGCAAACAGTGAACTGGCAAAAAAAAAAAAAAGCTCATCTCCCATTCTTTCACAGGAAGGATTTTGGTTGAATATCTTAAGCTACTATCTGAAAGTCTTGCCTAGAATTAGCATGCATCTAGGTACAGACTGCTATCTTCCACAGAGCCCAGAAGAGCTGATGAACACTTCTCCCATCTCCCTCCAGCTTGCTCCAACAACAAAACTAAGTCACCAGTATATTTCTGGAAGAAGTCTGTATACACATCCAGTGCCAAAGCTTTTTCAGCTGCCACCCAAGGTAAAGGCCCCCAGAATGTCTAGTTCTAATAGACAATTGGGCTTGCATTCATAAGTCCCCCCAGGACTAGAACAAAAAAAAGAAGCAGTTTTTAAATGGGCACAGAAATATATCACCATGGCTGTATACCCAGGCTTCACAGAGAGAGCAGGCAAAAATGCCCATCTCTTAGTTTCTAACTAGAAGGGGTTTGAGTGCAATTTCACAGCTCATGCTTGTGTATCCAGCTTTTAATCAGTCTGCATCTAGGTGCTTACTGCAATCTTCCCCTTTGGAACACAGACAGGTCTCAGCACACCCTCAACTACTGGAAGCCACTAAGAACAAAGATGTAGGCTTGGACAGTCACAGTTTTGAGAGACAATCAAGAGTTTGGGCCAAGTTTGAGGGTCCATCTCCTACATGAGACTTGTCAGGACTAGAAGAAGTGGCTATTTTATCTAATGTGTAGAAACCAACATAAAGAGTCAAGAAAAATGGTGAAATAAGAGAATGTGTTCCAAAAAAAAATGAACAAGAGATATATTGATCTTAACAAAACAGAAATCAGTGATTTACCTGATAGAGAGTACAAAATAATGATCGTAAAGATGTTCACTGAGGCTGGGAGAACAATACATGAACAAAATGAAATTTCCAACAAAGAGATAGAAAATATAAAAAGTACCATAGAGTAATCATAGTGCTGACCTAAAAAAAATCAATGGATGGGTTCATCAGCACACTAGCTGAAGTGAAGGAAAGGATCAACAAACTCAAAGTCAAGGCAGTGGAATTCATCTAATCAGAAGAACAAAAAGAATTAAAAAGAGTGTGAATAACTTAAGAGACTTATGGAATACTATCACACTCACTCATATACACATTATGGTGGTCCCAGAAGAGAAGAGAGTGGGGGCAGAAAGCTTATTAAAAAGTAGTGGTGGTAGTAGTAGTAGTAGTAGTAGTAGTAGTAGTAGTAGTAGTAATGATGATGATGATGATGATAATAGCAATAATAATAACAATAATAATGACAATAATGACTGAAAACTTCCATAAACCTAGGAAAGACACAAACGTCCAGATCCAAAAGCTTACAAAATAGCAAACAATATGAATCCAGAGAGATCCATACAAAGACACATTATAATTAAAATGTCAAAAATAAAAGACAGAGAATCTTAAAAGCTTCAAGAGAAAAGCACCTTGTTACGTACAAGGGAACTCTCATACGACAATCAGATTTTTGAGGAGAAATCTTACAGGGGAGAATGAAATGGGAGAAAATATCTGCAGATAATATATCTGATAAGTTGTTAATATGGGCAACTCATTCAACTCAATGGTAAACAAACAAACAAATCATGCAATTAAAAAAAATGGACAAAGGACTTGAATAGACATTTTCCCAAAGAAGACATATAAATGGTCAACAGGCTTATGAATAGATGTTCATCATTACTAATCATCAGGGAAATAAAAAAATCAACACTATAAATGAGATATTATCTCACATTGCATACCTGTTAGATTGTCAAAAAATTTAAAAAAAAAAGAGACAAATGCTGGTGAGGATATGGAGGAAGGGGCACCCTTTTACAGTGTTGGTGGGACCATAAAGTGATACAGCTACTATGGAAAACATTATGAAAGTTCCTCAAGAGATTAAAAATAAAACTATCTTATGATCCAGCATCAATCCCACTTCTGGGTATATATCCAAAGGAAACAAAATCACCATCCCAAAGAGATATCTGTGCTCCTATGTTTATTGCAGCCTTATTTACAATAACTAAGGTATAGAAACAACCTAAGTGTTTGCTGACAAACACTTAAAAAAATGGACAAAGAAAAAGTGGTGTATACACACACACACACACACACACACACTAAACTGTTGTCCAGGCTTAAAAAAAAAACTAAAAAAACAAAGTTGAATGCATAAAAACAGAAAACAGAATGATGGCTGCCAGTGTCTGAGGGTGGGGAAAATAGAGAAGTACTGGTAAAAGGGTATGAACTTTCAGTTATAAGATGAATAAGATCTGAGGATCTAACGTATAACACAGTGACTATAGCTGGTAACGCTGTATTGTATAATTGAAATTTGCTAAGAGTTTAAAACTTGTGTCCTCACCAAAAAAAAAAAAAGGTACACATGGGAGGTAACTGATGTGTTAATTAATTCAGTGGGAATCTTTCATGATGTATACATATTTCAAATAATCATATTGCTCCTTTAAATATATTACATTTTTGTTAATTATACACCACCAATCTAAAAAAAAATCCTAAACTCCCAAATTCGTGGCTGTAATGTGAATATTAAAAGTATGAAAATCAATAAACAAATACTGAATTGAATACTTGTGGTAGGCTGAATAATGGCCTCCCACAGGTGTCTACATCCTAATTCCAGGAGAGCGTGAATATTTTACCTTACATGGTAAAAAGATCTTAGTAGATGTGATTAAATTAAGGATCCTGTGATGGAGAGATTATCCTGAATTAGACCTAGAGGTAAGTACAAGAGTGATTATGAGAATGATGTAGGATATTGGAGTGAGTAAAGGCCAGAAGGTTGGAGTATGGGTAGCCTCTAGAACCTGAAACAGGCAAGGAAAGAGATTCTTTCCTAGATTCTCCAGAAGGAACACAAGACTGTTGATACCTTGATTTTAGCCTAGTGAGACCCAGTGCTACAGTCTTCTGACCTCTAGAACTGTAAGATAAATTTGTGTTGTGTTAAATCACTAAATTTGTAGTAAGTTGATATAGCAGCAATAGGTAAGCAACACAGTACAGTGAAATGCGGTAGGTGATAAAAATACTCTTTCTCCTTATCTCCAGATATTTAGGACCTACCTACTTACCACTGCAGTTCCAATTCAAACGTAACCTTATTTAGGAAGTCTTCCTTATCTCCAATCTTTATAATTTCTCAACTTAGCTAGCATTTTATCTAAAAATAGTTTTATGGTTCTGATTACTTCTTACTTTGTAATATAGTTATTTGTATACATACTTTATCTTCTCAATTAGACTATACGTTTTCTGAGAGCATAAGTTACATTTTATATATTTTGTACCCCATATCCCCTTCCCCCCAACCAGGCCTTGTGCCTTCCATATAGGAAATGCCTGAATGAGTGTTTGGTTAGAAGGAAAATTAATCAAGAACATGATGAGAAGAGGCATCCTAATTTAGGCTATGTAGTTGTCTTTTGCATCTCAACTATGGGCTGTTCACAGACAGATTTGAATTCCTGCTTGGAGAATTTCCACATTTCACAGTAAGCTTCATTTTGTTCTTCTACACAAACAAGTGTTCATGGTCACCAGGAGAAGTTTTATAGTTTGTTAGAATGTTAGAGCTGGCTCTTTCTTATCAGCTCCATTTGACTGTAGCCCTTGTGATCTCCTGGATAGTCCAGTTATGCATCGTGATGAAGCAGTTGCCAGGGGAGGAATGCAGAAATAAGCTAATAAATATTAAATGCTTAGTATAGGCAAAGTATTATGAATATTTTTATAGATTGGTTAATACACAGATGTATAAAGCACAGAACTTGTAAGGAGTTCATTGTCCTATTGAGAAGACAGTTTATTTAACTTCATCTCAATGTTTATATCTTGATTAATGTGCTTCTCTATAATAGGGTCATTTAAAAACCCTGCCTTCTCTTGCTTTCTGTAATTGGAAACAAATTAATTTTATATGCTTCAAAAAAATTTGACCCTCAATTCAGCTAGCATCATGACTACTCAGATGTTTTAATGAAAACCTGTTACCTTAAAAATAGATGAAGTCTCTAGATCTACAATAAAAACTTTTTTTAAAAACTAAAACTGGCTTCCATTGTGTTTTTCTTTTTTGGAGGAGGGGACTTCAAATGGGACAAATGGGAGGAGATACTTAACTTCTAAGTTATACCTCACAGAGCTACTCTAAGAGAAAGATGGTGGTGAAACACATGAGAGCTTGGGTTGTACACTGACCTATTAGCTTTTGTTTTACACTGGCTTATCTTATTTGGGTCTTTAAGCTCTTCCTAAGGCTAATTATAATATTGAAAGGTAGACAATCTTAGTTCACAGAGCCATGAAAAAGTTCCATCTGTCCCATGAGATGGGTTTCTATCTATCCAAAGGCATTTGATTACTGTGTTTTGGGTTATCGATGAGATGACTGTCCTGTGATACTGATAGAATTGAATACTCAACTTTAAGTGATGTTCCAAGTGTAAGGGGTAAAAGTAAGGAAGGCTAAGTCTGGAGAGTTTGTGAAAATTTTGTGATATAGATGATGATGATGATGATGATGATTATCATTTTTACTTAAATATCTTTTGTGTGCTATTTTGTTCTTTTTGTTTTTAGTTTTGGCAGAGCTAGCTGAGAATTTATTTAGGAAAAAAAAATCACTTGACTTGGCTTTTAGTTGGGAGCATGGATAAGAGGTGGGCTCCCAGGCAATTGACTCCCTAACACCAGGGTTGGGCTTAGCACTCCCTTGCACAGCTCCTTTTCTATAGGCTTGGAGGCCAGGAGGGGCTGCAGTAGCTGTTTACTTGGGTAGGAAGTCAAATGACACAGACACCAGCTTCCCATCATGAATCTCAATCTTCTTCACAAATAAGTCCTTGAAGAAATTGGTGTTGGTAGAACTGAAGGAGCTGGAGTCTCCACCAGAGCCAAAGTTGGACTGGAAGCTTAGGCTGTAGCTGATTCCAGGGCTTGAGAGTTTCCTATAGTTCGGGGTCAGTCCACCTGACTAGCCACTCAGGTGGTCTTGGTATTGGTACTCATGTTTTGTATCTTAAACTCCAACCTGCTCTCCTCACCCTTCAGCAGTTTTTTATAGGTTGTAATCTCCATGTCTAGGGCCAGCTTGACATTCATGAGCTCCTCTTATTCATGCAGCTGCTGGGAATGTCCTGCTTGGTGGTTCTCACAGCAACCTCCAGCTCAGCCCCTTGACCTGAGCATCCTTGAGAGCCAGCTTCCCATGCTGCTCAGCATGAGTGATAGCAGCCTCCAGGGAAGCGCACTAGCCTTTGAGGGTCTGGATCTCAGCCTGGAGTCAGCTGATATTCTGGTTCATCTCATAAATTTCAGTCTTCATATAACAAAGGTTGTCTCTGTGTTCCTAGCCGTTGTCTCCAGCTCTTCATATTTGATCTGGTACATGGTCTCAGGCTTGGTGTGGCTGTGGTTGGCAATCTTGTCATACGGGGCCTTGACCTCGGCAATGATGCCATCCATGTCCAGGGAATGATTGTTGTCCACAGCAGCACCACGGATGTGTCAAAGATCTGGGCCTGCAGCTCATGGATCTCTTCACACAGCTGCATGTAGAACTTTATCTCACTGGTTAGCACTTCCAGGTGGAACTCTAGCTGTACTTTGTTTTTTGTAAGCTTCATCCACATCCTTCTTAAGGACAAATTAATTCTCCATGTCTGTGCATTTGTTAATCTTATCCTCGTATTTATTCTTCAAGTCCTCCACCAACCCCTGCATGCCACCAAACTCTGATTACAGCCTCAGTTTCTCCTGGACCAGCATGTCCAGCTGCTGCTGAAGGTTGTTGATGTAGCTCTGGAACACGCTGTCCATGTTGTTGCCAGTCATCTTCTGCTACTGCAGGAGGTTCTACCTGGTCTCCAGCATCTTGTCATGATGCTCCAAAATCCACACCTTTGATGAATGAGGCAAACTTGTTGAGGGTCTTGATCTGTTCCTTCTCCTGGGTGCCCACCACCAGGATGTTGGGGTCCACTTCCAGCTTCAGGAGGCTCAGCAGGCCCTGATCCACTTGGACAGCTGTGATACTCCCCATACCACCAGCCTGCCTCCTAGAACTGTGTTCAGATTAATGTGGATGCCTAGGCCAGCCCAGTAGCCACTACCCACTCAGGAAAAGGCTGAAAATGCTAATATGAGTGTTGGGAACACTTGAGTACGAGTTGCTGCTGAAGTCCCAGGGGACAGAGGTGGACATCTTGTAGGTTTACTGGGCCTTTCATGGACATGGTAGAGGCTGAAGTGGAGATAAGGAGACTGAAACAAAGAGTTGAGAAAGAACCCCAAAGATGCTTTTTTGTGTGTGCTATTATATGTAAGGCACTGAGTTAGGCACAATGAGTAAGATAAAGGTGAAGAGGTTCTAGTCTGTAAAAAAGACAAATCTAGAAGAAAAAAAGAACAATAAATGACAATATAAGGAGTCATATAATAAGGACCAAATGAAAATTATCCCACTATAGTGTAAGCTTAAATTTATATAGGTATATTCCTGATTTTTAGTCTTAAATCTATTCAATGCTTTTCTTCTTTACTATCAACATAACTATACTTCTCTTTCCTAGATCATTTTGATTTGGATGTTCTGGATATAGAAAAGCAAAAAGACAAGTTCGTTTCATAGGCTAAAGGTGAAGAAACAAGAGGTAGGTATATTAGTCAAGGATATATATATATATATATATATATATATATATACACACACACACACACATATCCTCATATATATATATATATATATATATATATATTTATATATGAGGAGATTTCTTGAAAGAATTGGCTTATGTGGTTATGGAGATCTAGAAGCCCTACAATATGCCATCTGCAAGCTGGAGAACCAGGAAAGAGCCAGTGGTATAATTTAGTCTAAGTCCCAGGAGCTAAAAACCAGGCAATCCAGTGATATAACTCCGAGTCTGAAGCCGAAGTTCTGAGAAGCAGAAACTCCAATGTCAGAGCAGGAAAAGATGGACATCCAAGCTCAAGAAAAGAGAATGATAATTCACCTTTCCTTTTAGTTTTTTTTTCTATCTAGATCCCCAAAGGATTATATATATGATGCCTGCCCACATTGGTGAGGTCAGGTCTCTTTACTCAGTCCACTGAATCAAATGCTAATCTCTTCCAGAAACACACTCATAGATACATCCAGAAATAATGTTTTACCAGCTATCTGGACATCCCCTAGTCCAATTAAGAAGACTCATCCATATATTTATCCATCATGGTATGTAAAATGTCCTCTGGAAGCCAAGCTGTATGAAAGAGCTTAGGTTTTTAGGGATAAGTATACTGTGTGGGATAGTCCATTGTCAATCTATGGACAATCTGCTAACTCTTACCAACTCAGAATATCCCAGGTGGTATTTTCTTTTGTGCCCTTGCCTTTTCTAGTTATTATTTTTCACTATAATTGCCAGATGAAAAGGTACTGGGTTAGAAATTCTGTCTATAATTCATGATCATCTTTTATTGTCAACCATTTAATAATATCTATTGTAAAATTTCAAAATGTATTGGTGGCTATTCATTTATTTATTCTTAATACATATTTATCCATGTCTAATATATAGCAGCAATGCTCTAGGAGCTGAATATAAAGTGAATAGAACAGGTACTATCCTTGCTTTGGAGGAGCTTGCAATGTAATTAGAGAGAAATATATTTAGAAAATTGATTCAAAAATAAGTGCATAATTACAAATTTTAATAAGCACTGTAAAGGATAAATGAGCAGGATCTGAAAGAGAGTAATAATAGGAGTTGTGATACCAATTTAGATAGGTTGACCAAAGAAGGTTATTTTGAGGAAGTGATATTTTTGAGACCTGCTACAAAGGAGTCTGTTATCAAGGAAAGAGGACTGAGCTATGGGTATTTCAGACAGAGAAAACAGCATGTGTGAAAGTATGTGAGATGAGAAAAGCTTGTCATGATCTAGGACATGAAAGGAGCCCACTGTGACTGGGCCAAGTGAGTTGAGGTTTTGTAAAAAAGATAGAGAGACAGGCAAGGGCCAAATTATATAGGGCTATGTGGATGGTAAACATCAGGATGTGAAGTTTATCCTAAATGCAAAGAAAATATGTTGAAGTACTTTAAGCAAAAGTCAATGTGATTTATGCTTTAAAAAACAACTGTGTCCTATAGAGATGTAATATGGGGGCAAGAAAAAAACATCATTTAAGAAACTATTTGAGTAGGATAAGATAGAATTGTGGGAACTTGAACTAGAATGATGTCAGGAGGGAAGGGCAAATTCAAGAAAGACAATTATGACATTTTGTGAGAAAGGTCGATACCATATTTACCCTTATTTGGGAAGCTGAGACAGAGAAAGTTTGAGGATAGAAGATCAGCTTGATGTATCATTCCTTACCATGTCACATGAATATTTCCACATACTCAGTGCAGGGGTTAAATTGAATAAAACTCTAGGACACTCAACTCAGTATTGGTCTTGATTTGTTGGGTAGATATAGTAATATAAACTGGTATATCCTCTGAGAATCTACTGAGGTGTGGGGATTTAAAATGTATTTAGTAAATGATGACAAATAGTGGTTAAAAAGAGTTAATTATTTTGAATTTGGATGAAATTCTTTTAAATGTTTAGTTAAAATTTAATTTATTGAAAAATTATCAATGTTTGATTAATACTGAAGCTACTATATGCCTACAAGTACTCAGATCATACTAAGTACCATCGGGGACATCATGGAGGTATAAGATACAATTTTAGCTTTGCAACAAACTATCCCAAAAACAGTGGCTTAAAACCATAATAATCATTTGTTTTGGTCACTAATATAAGTGTTGACTTGACTTAGCTAGGCAGTTTTTAACAGGTCTCTGGTTGTGTTAGAAATGCAGTTATGGTAATATGGTGGTTGAAGTTGGGGTTATCACAAACACTTCTTCACTCTATGTTCTGTGCCATACTGGGAAGACTCAAACAGCTGGAGTTTGGAACAGCTAGAGCACCCCAGACTTCTTTCTCTGTTTCTGTGTACTCTTTCCATGCGGTCTCTCCACATGATGGTCTAAGGGTAGCTGGATTTCTTACATGGTGGCTAAAGGATCTCAGAGTGAGTATGCCAATAGAAAACAGCAGAAACTTACTGTCAGAAGTCACCTCTGCTGCATTATGTTCATTGAGGCAGTCTTGAAGTCCCATCCAGGTTCAAGAAGAGGGAACATAGACTCCATCTCTTGATAAGAAGAGTGAGAAAGCATTTGCAAATAAGTTTTATCACCAAGGTTCCTTATTAAAGAACACAAACAAAACGAAGCAAAAAAACTTTACATTTTAGTTGGGCATGGCCAAAAGATGACAATACTAGAGAGAACTGCATATTTTATAAACATGTAAGACAACCACGGACCACTTCATGATAGGGAAATGACCTTCTGAGAAATGTGTCATTAAGCAATTTTGCCTTGTGCGAGTGTCATGGAGAACACTTACACAGATCTAGATAGTATAACCTACTACAAAGAGGCTATACGTATAGACTTTTGCTCTTATGATGCAAGCCTATTCAACATTTTACTGTACAAAACATGAGATTAAATCAAACACAAGAGATGTGGTAGACATGAGATGTATGAGGAGGCTGCTGGGGTAACATGGCATACTGTTTTACCCCAAACCTTTTTTTTTAATAAGTAAGAAGCATACACACTAAAACAATGCTTGAAAGTACAGCATAATAAATGTGTAAGCTAATACAGTACAGTATTATGTACTGTGCATAATTGTATATATTATACTTTTAAAAATATTTTTTTAAATTTTTAATTGTAGTTGGCATATAATATTATATTAGTTTCAGGTGTACAACATATGTGCTATACTCTTATATGATTGGCAGCACAGTAAGTTTGTTTATACCAGCATCACTGCACACATGTGGGTAATGTGTTGCACTATAATGGCTACAATGTCACTAGGTGATAAGAAGTTTATACCTTCATTATAACCTTATGGCACCAACATGTTATATGCAGTCAGTCATTGAATGAAACATCCTCATGTGGTGTATTATGTATGTATAGTTAGTAATGGTTACTTCATTTTTAGAAGGCATATGCTATACAAATCAAGCAGTGATTTATATTATACTTTCTTGGACTAAATTTACAGCTCCATAAGAAAACTTAAGAATATCTAGTTATTGTATATACCAAACTAATTAGAAATACTTATGATGCTATCTGAAAGTAAGAAATCTCTAATTCATTGAGTTAATCATGCATATTTGGACAATATTTTTGTTTTTTAGTCTGTTAGGAGGACAGTCACCATCATCATATACCGTAGGTATTTCCATTGTTTTGTTTAGCTCTAGTAAGAAGATATAAGGCTCTGGATAAGCCAAACAATTTCAGCCAGATTCATAAAAGAGACTGTTATTTAACTAAGAATTCTTTTTCTTTTTTCTATTTATCTATGGTGTGAAGAACAATGAGCTTTTCTTTTTTTGATTAAAAATTTAACAATTGAGAATAAATTAAGCCAAGGAAAACGTTGTTTTCATACTTTCTGAACTGGTAACTATTATTTAATACAAAACAAAATAAAACAAAAAGTAAATACTTGGAATTTTTTTTATAGTTTCTGATGAGTCTAGGTACATCTGCTGCTACTGGATGACTTTCCTAAAAACCTCAATGAAAAATATATTTTTGAAAGTTTCTGTATTAGTTTTGAAATATCTTGGTACTATGAAGGGATGATTTCTTAATGTTCTCTTAGAATAAGTTCTTATTTAACGAGTGAGCATGACTTTAGTGAAGAAGACAACATTATCAAGAAAATGATATAGAGTCTGATCTGTTGCAATGTCTAAAATATTTCTTTAAAAAGTTATGTGACTTTCTTATTTCAAGTGATATCTTTTAAAATATTTTATATTTTTTTGAATTATAGTTGGCATATAATGCTATATTATTTTCAGGTGTACAACATAGCAATTAGACATTTATGTAACGTATGAAGTGTTCATCCTAATAAATCTAGTACACATCTGACACCATGCATAGGTATTATAACATTATTAACTATATTCCTTATGCTGTACTTTACATCCCCATGACTATTTTGTAATTACCAAATTGTTGTAATTCTTAATCCCTTTCCCTAGTTCACACACCTCTCCCCCTCAAACCACTTCCCATCTGGCAACACTTGAAATGTTCTCTGTGTCTGAGTTGTTTTTGTTACATTTATTAGTTTATTTTGTTCTTTAGATTCCACATGTAAGTGAAATCATATGGCATTTGTCTTTCTCTATCTGACTTACTCCACTCAGCACAATACCCTCTAGGTCCATCCATTATCTTGCAGAGGGTAAGATTCCATTTATTTATTTATTTATTTATTTATTTATTTATTTATTATTTATTTATTTTTATGGGTGAGTAATATTCCATTGTACATGTGTACAACCTCTTCTTTATCCATTCATTTATTGATGATACTCAAGTTGCCTCTGCATCTTAGCTATTACAAATAATACTGCAATGAACATATGGATGCATATGTTCCTTCAAAGTAGTAACTT
Source organism: Rousettus aegyptiacus (assembly GCF_014176215.1). Lineage (NCBI taxonomy): Eukaryota > Metazoa > Chordata > Mammalia > Chiroptera > Pteropodidae > Rousettus > Rousettus aegyptiacus. The sequence continues at coordinate 58,015,143 of NW_023416312.1, read as the reverse complement.
GGATGTGTCTTGGTGTGGGCCTCTTTGGGTTCATTTTGGTTAGGACTCTCTGAGCTTGACTTTCTGGTTAGGACTTTCTGGGCTTGTATGTCTATTTCTTTCATCAGGTTAGGGAAGTTTTACATCATTATTTCTTCAAATAGGTCTTCAATTCCTTGCTATCTCTCTTCTCCTTCTGGTACTCCTATGATGTGAATATTGTTATGCTTGATGTTGTCCCAGAGGCCCCTTAAAATATCCCTTTTTTTGGATTTTTTTTTGTTGCTGTTCTGATTGGGTGTTGTCTGCTGCCTCATCTTCTAAATTGCTGATTTAATCCTCAGCTTTATCTAATCTGTTGATTCCCTCTAATACATTCTTTATTTCAGTAATTGTATTCTTCATTTCTGACTGGGTCTTTTTATATTTTCTGTCTCTATTTTTATGTTTTCTATCTCTTTGTTAAAAGTCTTAATTTTTATGTTTTCTATCTCTTTGTTAAAAGTCTTAATGAGTGCATCTACTCTTCTCCTAAGTTTATTGAGCATCCTTATAACCAGTGCTTTGAACTCTGCACATGATAGATTGCTTGTGTCCATTTTGTCGAGTTATTTTTCTGGAGCTTTGTTCTATTTTTTCATATTTGACATGTTTTTTTCTCCCCATCCTGTGTTTGTTTCTTTGTATTGGGTAGGACTCCAAAATCTCCTGGTCTTAGTAGAGTGGCTTTATGTAGTTGGTGTGCTGAAGGGCCCAGAGGCACAGACCTGAAAGGGGTTCTTGTGCACGCCGAGTTCAGCGTCAGCCTGTGCACCTCCAGGGCCACCTGGTAAGAGTCACCAAGCAATCCATAAATGGCTGCCACCCATTCTGGGCTTATGAGAGCCTTGAGTGGCCAAGTCAGAAACTGAAGCCAGCTGTCACTGTTGCAGCACTTGGGGCTGCCCTCAGAGACAGAGGACATACTGAGGACAGGTGTTACTTCTTTGGGTTTTGTGAGCATTTGAGAGATTTTAGGAAAGTCCCAAGCATGAGCCAAGACAGCCCATTTGCATGAAATAAACTTTTGGGAGTGGCTTGGGGGGGCCCATAAATTGGGAGGGGTGGGGTCTCAGGGAATCCCCTGGGCAGAATGATCTGTGTTATCTAGGTTGATGGTTACTTAGTTACTCAGATATGAAGGTGAATGTGTCTGCAGGCCAGGAGGGAGGAGGACTCAACAAAGGAACAATGAAAGAAAGCTGTCCCTCTAGCCCTTACCATGAAACTTGATAACTCATCACCTCCTTGTATGCCCCTGGCACCCCTTGAGCAGCTGCCCAAGCTTTAGAGCTCAGTGAAAGTGAGTCCATCAGCAAGTTAGGCTGAATATGGGCACTTTAATAGGAATGTCTGTGATTTCCGTACCCCTCCATCTCATTTGGCTGCAACCTTCACTGTTTTTCACAGCCAGAGTTTGAGGGTATGTCTCTTCCTAGCACTGGACCCCAGTGCTGGGGAGCCCAGTGAGTGGTCAGTGTGTTGGCTGGAAAATTACTGCTTGGCTATCATCCATGGGAACATAGGCTATCATCCATAGGAACATAACATTCTAACGATAAGCTTTCTGCCTCTGTACCCCCAACTTACACAACTGACCTGTGGGTTGACAGTTAGTAAATAGAAGAAAAATACACTTTTGTGTTCAGACAGAATGAAGAATGGGGTTTAGGGCTTAAAAACCCTGTACCTCTATATTTCGGGGCTGCTTAATTTGGGCTCTGCATACCCCTGGCAGACCCAGCTGGCTGAATAAAGAGTGTGTTTCCTATAACTCACTGATTTCTGGTGGTCCGTGTGTCTATCGGGGGCTGGCGGCTACAACATCAGGACCCCTCACTCCTCAGTCAGGGATGGGGCTCTGCAGCCAAGATAACTCTCCTGATTCTCAGTCGCCACATGTGGTTGTGGGATCAGGCCATTTTGCATTTTAGCCCTTCTCACCAGTTTGAAGTGACTTGTTATTTTTGTCCCTAGTTATAGGGATTCTGTTCAACCAGACCTCAGACAACTCTGCATGCTGGTTGCTCTGTAGTTCTATTATAATTTTGGTGTGGTCACGAGAGGTGGTGTGCATAGCCTCTACCTTCTGTGCCATCTTGGAAGATCAGCAAGGCTCTGTTGTCTTTTGCTGGTGGCTTCCAAGGTTGTCTTGGGGTTCATCTGCATTCCATTCAGCTGCAAGGGGCAAAGAGCTGTAGTTTCATTGTAATTTTGATATAGTTGCAAGAGGAGGCAAGCACAGCATCTACCTTCTATGCTATCTTGACCCAGCTTTCAACTGCTATCTAATCCAATGTAGTAATCCAATATTTTACTCCCTATTCCTACAGAGCATTTTTGAGTTGAACATGTCTTAATTTAAAACTATCTATATATATTTTACAAAAATAATTTTAATAAAGCTGCAATTTTTATTTCAAAATATTTTTTTCAAAACTCCTATTTTGATTATTCTAAGAGTAGTCCAGATGTGGTTACTGTGTTAATAATGGTAATAATGCATAACAGAAGTTCATCTATATAGAACTTTACTTGTTACAATCTAATTATAATTACCCCTCCCTCAAGATATAGAAATAAATTACTTAAATCTTTAATGGAGGTTGACAGTCTCATGACATGGTCTCATTAGACATCATTATGAAACAGCAGAGTGTGTTGAAATCTATGTGGTATGTTCTTTGGGTATGCCAAATATATTTGTAACTGCCCAGTGATAATCGGGCTTCATTTCTAGAACTCATTCTGTTGCTGATGGTAAGATGATGCTTGGGTACTCCTACATTGTGGAAAATGTAAGCTTATGCCTCTTACTTCTTATATCGAAACTTCCAACTCAATTTTTTATGAAACTAAGAAACAAATTCATATTAATATGTTAAATGTAAAGTATGATATAACACTGGGAAGTCAATTCATTATGCTGGATTTTGAGATCTGGAAAAAGCTATTTCTTATTTGGCATTCAGACTAAAACAAATGAAAATGCTGGCAGCTACTGTATTTTCTGAATATTTAATCTGATTAAAAAATTGACCAATTTGTATATAATTTCCAGGTATGTAACACAGCTTTTACCTTAAACAGTAGTATAAACAATGTTGTAAATCAAAAAGATAAAGCCTGAGAAGAATAAAGTCCATAAATAGGTATTTATATATTACCTTTTGCAAGACTCAACACATATGAATTTTATCTATAAGACTTCCTTAGTTTCAGTTACCAAAGAAATCCAGATATTTCTGTGACAGAGAAAATTTTAGGGTGAGGCATTTCAAGTGAAGAATAAAAGATATGCAGTTAAAGGGACATAGATTCCAGTTTCTACCCTGTTCGTCAGCTTAGAACTTAGCCAGGACATTCTCTTCTTTTTCTGAAAAGCTTCCAGGAGATTTTAAGTGACCCATAAAGTTCAGCTCCTTTTGCTCTACATCTTATTGAAAGCCAGTACCATGGCCCCCAATGGGTTGAAGTCTCCTACGCCGTGTATACTGAGATGAGCACTGTCATCTTGATCTTGGCTGGGTGACGAGCTAATTTTCATTGGAAGCAGAGATAGTTAGAAACTGGCTCTCTAGGGCTTTGCATGTAAGAAGGTAAAGAACCTATTGCTACATTTTATTTCTGAGCCGTGATTTATTCAATATGTCCAGAGACTATTTTAAATGAACTAGAGGCTTCAATAAAGGCATTGCCTTTAAGATATATAACCTGTGATTAAAAATGACCCCAGCTCAAAGCAGGGAGTGACCTTTGCAAAAAAAAAAAAAAGCAGTAATGGGATATTTTGGTTATTTTTACCATACTAAAATAGGTCTATTTAATACTGCAAATGAAATAGATTTAAAAATGAATGGTGATTAAGGAGAACTCAATTAGTACTGGATGTGGTTTGTAGTGAAGGGACACTACATATTTTAAATAAGTATATGCAAAATACCTGGACTGTTTACGTGAATTATACAGGTGTGGCATATAACGGTTATGTGTGTGACATATTTATTCATATGAAGCTCAGTTTACACCATGTGCTGATGAAAAAAGTGTGTATTGTCAATAGACACTCCCAGTGTGTATTCTCTTTGGGAATTGGCCTAAAGACATTAATGCCATTTCCCCCAAATAATTCTATTTCTATTGGGAGTATCATTAACATTAGAAACTCTTGGTCCTTTGTATTTCAGCAAGACAGACATTAGGCTTTAGATCTCTTTCAAAGACCTTAGAGTTTTATTTTTTCCTTCAGAACTCTAGGGCAGTTTGGAGCTTTAACATATTGCTGCAAGTATGACCTGAAAGCGTTAAAGGACCAAGTGTCATTTTATTAGAACTGCTTACTTACCACAATAAAGAATATGGTCAGTCCATTAGCTGATTGTTATTTGAATTATAATTCTTCTCTTGTAATTTATACAGTATTTATTTATTTTTATTTTATTTATTTTTATTTTAGTTTATATAATATTTATTATTTTTTTCTTAAATTGCTTACCTGTACATACTTGCATCTCTGTAGATGGAGTTAAGCTTTTTGATGAAGGGTAGACTGAGTTGAGGCTATAGCTCTCATCAATTGCTTGATACAAATTATGTCTCTTACTATTTCATAAAGTGAAAATAATGGAGAAGGCTATGAAGGGCCCTGGTGGCAGGTAAGTGTACTTGAGACAAATGTTTTAGAGAAATTACTTCAAAGACACAAACCCATTCTTAGTAATTGCCTAATGGTAGGATAGGGTAGGGGACTTGTTTTTCTCTCTGCAGTGAGGTGTCAGAGACAAATTGCCAGGCAGTAAACTCACTTGTGTACTGAGCTGAGAATGATATGCTATGTTTGTTCACGCTATAGTGTCCTTTTCAACTGTCTGCCCACCTTTCTTGGGTGGGAGCTTCTGACTGCCACTGAAATGCCAAGTGACACAACAAGTGATCTTCCCGTGTTTTTCTGTTAGTTCTCTGTAGTGAGGATTTTGCTGATGGATTAGGCTCCAGAAAGTATTAGAAAAGCAGCTTTTCGTTTCTTCTCAAATCTCTTGTACTTCTCTTTAGCAGAGCAATTACTATGCTTTATTGTAATTATCTGTGTCTGTCTTTCTCAGTAGACCATGAACTCATTGATGGTAAGAACTTTGTCTTATTTATCTTTGTATACCCAGGGTCTAGTACAGTTTCTGGCACATAGTAAAAATTCAGTAAATGCTTGTGGACTGAATAAAGAAAAGAGTGAGAAAATGTTAATTCAAACTCTGAGGCTAAACAGAGAACAAGTGTCCCACACTTATAAGACAATATGTTATTTTATGATACTTGACTTCCTAGAAGCTAAGAGAGTGCTTCTAGGCTTGTGCATCCACATTTTGTTCTATGGGGCAAAGAGGTTATCAATGTCCTATATCTTTGGAAAAGATGGATATTTTTGAACTGTATTTTCACCCAATGGTAATACCAGAGTTCAAGCATAGCACCCTGAAACTTTCATTCATTAGAACCATTATAATGGTAATTAATCATTTTTTTTCTTTATTTGTGTGGTTTCTTGACAAAGGTCTGCATTCATCATTAGACTGTGAATCCAATGATTTTGCTCACCATCTCACCCCCAGGAAATAGTATAGTACCTGGCAGAAAGTAGGTAATCCATAAATACATGAATGGCTGAAAACACTAAGTTGTCTTCCTCCATTCAGGGTTTTATTTTTACCTTTTATAAAATAGAAAATATATAGGTTTATCAGTCTTCTCAGCAATGCCCTGTAAACTTTCTTCAGGTTCTAATCTAACATGTGAGTATCCAGGTTCTTTTCAGAAAGCTTTAATAAAATTTATTCTAATTATTTGACCAGATTATCAATTTTTAATAAAGAATAACTATCTCTTAAGGTAACACATTGACTTTTAAAGTGCCCAAGTTTGGAAAACTCTGAAGTTTTGATCTCAATGAAAACTTTCTGTTAATTTTTAAAGAAGTGAGTGTTTGGCTGCTGCACAGACTTCTCTCAAGAGGAAAGGCCTTTAAGAGTGACACTCAGTAATTTGGCCATTAAGGTTAATGTTCATCTTCTTTCTGTCTATTGAAACTTCTAGGGTAGGCAGTACAAATAGCTTATCAAGTAGTTTTAAAGGTCATGTGTAAGGGAAAAAAATCCTGCACTGCTCATGGAAATGTTCTTGGTAATCAGTGTCTGCTAATGGGAGGAGAGGGCTGAGGGACTCTCTTAGCTCATCTATCTTGTTTTTTTTTCTTCCAGGTAACTTTGTGACAGTTTTTGAGTTGGTAGCAGCCTAGCTTGGAAGGTAGCTAGCTATGAATAACTCTATTTCTACATTAGTGAAGGCAGTAAGTGAAAAAAAATTAACTTTCTCCTTTCCTCTTCAGCCTCTGCACTCTACATCTGGGGTGAGTCTGACAGAGACAGGAACAAAGAACAGTCTTCTTTTTTTTGACAGCATTAGTCAAAAACATCTTTCTTTAAAAAAAATTATTTAAATTAGTTTTCAGTACATAGTACATTGATTAGATATCTATATAGTTCATAAAACGATTCCCCCAATTGCTCCCACTCTCCCCTGGCCCTCCACCTGACCGTTATATTAATGCTAACCGCATTCCCTCTGCCGTGCTCCCCATCCCTGTGAACAACTATCAATTACTAATTTGTACTTCTTTAACCCTTCACACCATTCTCCTAGCCCTCCAACCTCTCCCCTCTGTCTGTCACAAAATTGTCCACTATATTTGTGAGTCTGTTTTGATTAGTTTGTTCTTTTTGTTCCTTACATTCCACATACACATGAAATCACATGATATTTATCTTTCTCTGTCTGACTTATTTCACTCAGTACCATAACCTTTAGGTCCACCCATGTCGTTGCAAATGGTAGGATTTTATGTCGTTTTTTTTAATGGCTGAGTAATATTCCACTGTATATATGAACCATAAATTCTTTATCCAATTTTCTGTCGATGGGCATTTAGGTTACTTCCATATCTTGGCTATTGTAAATTGTGCTGCCATGAACATAGGGATGCATAGATCTTTATGAATTATCGTTTTGGTTTTCTTTGAATAAATACCCAGAAGTGCAATTGCTATGTCAAAGCCACCTTTCACAGAAGGAATCAGAATAAGAATGATGGGATGCACATCCTTTTCTTCTGCTGTTACTTTTTATTTAAGCCTGTGACAAAGCTATGTCAGCGTTGTTTCTCTGGCCTGATGAAACCTTCTATGGAATGCACAAAGTGAGCTCTGCCCAGTCATGTCAGACCACATCATGAATCCCTCATAGGTGGATCTGTAACTTCTCAAAGGAAGCAAAAACTTAATTCACCACTCCAGATCCCCAACGAGACCACTAACTTAACTTCCTTTGAGACTTCATTGAGATATTGGTCTTTTTCTTTCTTTTTCTTCACCCAATCAGTAAAAAGTTGCAGCTGCTTAGATGATGAAGGAAAACTTAGAGTTTATAAATATGGTACCTTTGAGGCAGGCATTTAGGAGTGACTCTTAATAGTTCTTTCAGAAAGAAAACTGTACCTCTGGGCTTATTGCTTTCACCCATTGAGAGAGTAAGCACAGAATGAGTCTGCAATAATGATAAAATGAAGAATGCATTCTTCCATAGCTCATGGTATAGCTGCTTTGCATATGGATTTAGTAGTAAGATAAGAGTCTCTTTAACATTCTGTTTCATTATCTGCTTCTGAGAATATACCAGTAGGTTTGGGGGATTATATTTTAAAGAAAAAGTGATATTTTCAAAATCTTATTGATGACTACATGTATTCCTTCTCTCCTGGCCTTGCCCCTTTTTTCTTCCCTGAGTAACTGATGGGAACTCTTTTCAAGTATGGGAAAGTTTTTGTTGTCGTTCTTATAGTCAAAATATTTTTGTTTTCTAGAACTCTGTAGTCTTCCAGTTTGACTTTTGAATGGGAATTTGCTGGTAGGCATTAGTGAGAGAGAAAAGAATAATGCTAGGGATGGCCGAACAGATTAATGTCCAAAGATTCAGATCAGAGAAGAAGGTAGTTTTTAATTGAAGTGTAATTAAAATAAAATATTATATCTGTTTAAAGTATATATCATAAATGATTCAACATTTCTATATATTGCAAAATGATCTACATAATAAGTCTAGTTATCATCTGTCACTACACAGAATTAATGTGCTATTATTAACTGTATTCTCCATATTGTACAATACATCCCCATGACTTATTTATTTTGTATCTGGAAGTTTGTGCCTCTCAATCCCCTTTACCAATTTTGCCCCACCCCCACCCCACAACCATCCCCTTTGGCAAACACCTATCTAGTTTATGTATCTGTAAGTCTGGTTTTATTTTGTTTGCTTGTTTGTTTTGTTTTGTTTGTTTTGTTTTAGATTTTCACATGCAAGTGATATCATTCAGTATTTGTCTTTCTCTGTCTGACTTATTTCATTTAGCATAATACCCTCTAGGTCCATTCATGTTGTCACAATGACAAAATTTCAAGGATCATGCCATGTATGACCCTGAGAAGAGACACAGCCTATCATGAAAATAAAGCCCCTGTGTGGGAAAATGGGGGGAAAAGAGATACATTTTGTTAAAGAACAGGTCAAAGAAGTAAAATATCATTATTAGAAGATAAATCCTGAATCTGAGAAGCAAAGGATACAGAGGGCAGTCTTGACACAGTTTTCAGCAGAATCTTGTCTTGAGATGCCAAGGGAAAAATTATTTCTATAGAAGAGAAACACTTGGGTTTATTTTCTCTTTTTTTGGCTAAGGAAGGGAAAATGTGGAGTACTTCATTTTAATAGAGCTTTCTTCCTTCTGAGCTTAATGTCCTTGCACCTGAAACCAAAGCCTCTCAGTTAGCCAGAGTCCAGGGGCTGCCTTCAAAGTACCTTGGAGAAAGTAGAAGCAATGCAGATAGAAAATGTCCAAAGGCTTGAAAAAAAACTCTGTGGGAAGTTATTTTTTTGTGTGAGAGTTTCCCTCTGAAATATATAAATAATAATAATAAATTATATAATTTGAAATCTAACCTTGTGTGCCATTGATTCTCTTTTCCCTATCTTGATTCTGCTAAATGAAGTGTCATTTGTAGATACATGTATTTCTCTCTACTCTTTTACCTCTAAGATCAATGGCATACTTTTGAGTTCCTGTGCTTAGATTTATTTTTCTCTAGTTCTCGCCTTGATCTCTTAGAGTTCACTTTTGACTTTTTTTCTTCATGAAACTTCTTCCCTACACTTAAAAAAATTCCTTTTTTGTCCATGTCAACAGTCTTCTTTTCTGTACTCATCCTATTTGATAGTTTGCTGCCCCAGACATCAGCTGTCCCTCCCTGGGGTTCTCTGAGTTCATGTTTTCTCACTATTCTTCTCAAGGGAGGACCTGTACATCAGTGTATTTTTTAAGGAGCTCTCTTCTAATGCTCCAGGTTATTCCCTCCCTAGTCTTGACTTCATCTAAAACCTTTTAAGGCTCTCTCCTTTACTGTTTTCAACATCTTTCCCTCTCCACTGACTTTTTCTCCTTAACCTATAAACAAACTCAGCTCTGCAAACCCTTTAAAATTATAATAATAATACAATTTGGCCTAAAAGAGCTCCTAATTTTTATTTACCATTTTTACTAGCAATCTTCCTGTTATTTTCTTTTTTTATCATCAGATTTTTCTAAAGAGTAACATACTCTTGTTATTGGGATTTCCTTTATCTACATTCTGTTCTCATCATGCTGGAGAAACTATTTTAGTTAACTCCAAGTGACTTTGAAGTCAAATATAATGGCTTGTGTTAGTCTTTCTCCTTTTTCTCACCCCTTCTGTAACTTTGTCATTGTTAAACCAGCTTTCCTTGCGGGGTTGGGGGGGGGTTATTTCAAGACATGTAAAATAAAAAGTAAAAGTTTCCAACCCTGCTCTGGATCCCTCATTTTTTACCTTAAGTAGAAGTAACTGCAATGGTTTATTGTATATCTTTGCAGAAATTTTCTGTGTATAATCAAACACCTTTCAATACAAATAGGGTCATATTGTATATAATCTGTCAAGTAGATTGCTTTACCCATGTAAGAATTAGTCATATAGATCATCCTATATTGGTATATACAGATTTACCTCATTAAAAAATGGCTGAGCAGTCTTCCCTTGTAAGAATGAATTATAGTTTACTTAACCGGCTTCCTATTGATGAACATTTTGGTTGTATTCAAATTATTGCTATCACAGTGTTGCAGTGAACATACTTATAGAAGCAAATATATTTGTATTTGCTTGTGTAATATATTCACAGGATACATTTTTAGATTTAGAAATGCTACCAATTCCCTCTCTCTTAAAATATGGACAGTTTTACCAATAACATAACAAATACTCATGTAACCTCCGGATTAAGAAATGGAATATTCACTTCCCTTGTATTCTTCTTCCTTACATTCTCCTCTATCACAATCACCCAATAACAACTAATTTGGATTTTGTGTTAAGCATCTTTTTGTTTTTCTTTAAAAACATCATTTTACCATATCTATGCTAAATCTACACACATTAAGTTTTATCTGTACTTCTTTAATCTTCATATAAATGGAATCTAACACCTATGATTTGCTTTTATGTTATATTTGTCTAATTTATCCATGATGATAGGCTCAACTCCTCCATCTTACAAGTCTTTTCTCCATTGGCTTTCTATCATGTTGGATCTCTTCTTATTTTGTTTATTTTTTCTCTTTTGTTTTCATCCCTGATTTCTCCCCATCTCTTCAGTGTAGGCATTCTCTGAGTTTGTCCTCTGTACTCTGTTCCAAATCTAAATTTTCAGTAAGTGACCTTATCCCTTTTTTTTATATCTTCTATTCTTTATTCGTGTGGATTATTCCTAGACCTATATTTCTGTTTCTAACCTCTTTTCTAGTCTGTCATTTTCAACATTTTTACTTGTACGTTTTGCTATAGCACCTTAAATTATATTGGATTCAAATAGCATTTGTGGATATATATATATAGATATAGGTATATAGATATAGATATAATTATACCTATATCTATATCTCTATATCTATCTATCTATCTATCTATCTATCTATCTATCTATCTATCTATCTATCTATCTATAATTTTCATTCTAGATCTTGTGCTCGATGTAAAAGATTCAGGGGAGAATAATATATGGTCTTGAATTTTAATAGGAAAAACAGGTGTACAAACTTGCATAAAAGTTTTCATGAATTTATTGTATTTTTCTAGATTAACATTGCCTCTTAAATTTCTACTTCTTTAATAACACCATCATTTCCCTCCTCATCCAGGCTCATCCAGTTATCCTAGCCTTTCTTCTTGCTGAGCCTTCTTTCTCCTTTCATTCTTTGTATCTTTTTCCTTTTACTCCACATAAGCATCGAGCCACCACATTTGATCAATTCTTCACTCTTATGTATAACCTTTCCTGTTTTTTCTCCCTTAACACCACTCTTCAGAGATTTTTCTCCCTTTACACTAAGGCTTTTGCAAAACTTTCTTTTATTTTCAACCTCAAATTTATTCTGTGACCTGTGCACTAAGCTTTTCCATATTCAACTCTAAATATTGTTGTTACCCGTACACTCAAAAATTTTCAATAGCTGCTGCCTATTGGATAAGATATAAATGCAAAAATCTCACATTTAGGGCCTTCTATAGGCTGACTCCAAGCTCTTTCTTCAACTTTCTTTCCTCTGGCTGATCTCCTGTGTGAGGATTTGCAAACTCAAATGACCACAGGCATCAAGCAGGTAATATAATTTTAATCTGGCCGAGTGAGGACTGTGGCAAATTGGAAAGAAAATTTTCCAACTAAAATGCATATAGTTCATGGCAGCTTAACCACTGTTTTGTCAAAAGAACATATGTCTGAGAGCTGCCACTTTATGACCGTTTCCCTACGAAAACTCTAGCCAGGCTGATATACCATTTGATTTCACCTTTATTCTGCTTGACTAGGATCTTCGGCTATTCTCTTAGCTTATTCAAATCTGTTATAACTCACATCTTTTAGAAGCTTCTTCTGGCCAGAACATCCGACTTTCTATGGCATTTATTGTCTATTTTAATCATTTGTCCTTTAAAAGTGCCTTATGTTGCTGATTGTCTTTTTCCTCATTCTTATATTTCTTAGAATACTTTTATGATTATAGGGACAATAAAAAATTTTATATAACATTTGAAATGTATAATAAAGAATTCAACTTAAGTAATAATGACCCATTGTCCTACCACTGAACAATAAACACTGCTAACTTAATTGTATTTCATCATTTCTTTCTAGGCAATGTGAGAGGTATACCTTTATCTCTTTCTATCTTTCTATCTCTATCTTTATATCTATCTCTCTCCGTCTATCTCCTAAGGATTGTAGTGATTTATATTTCTATAAACGGTGTTTGAGAATACTCTTTCCCTATCATATTTCTCAACACTAGATATTTTCATTCTTATTACTTCCTTTTGTCTTTCTGTGTTTGGCTTATTTCACTAGCATAATGTTTTCAAGGTCCATCTATAATATAGTATATATCAAAATTTCATTCATTTTAATGGCTGAATAATATTACATTGTATGTAAAGGTCACATTTTATTTATCCATTCATCTGTTGATGAACACTTGGATTTTTAACATCTTTTGGCTGTTTTGAATAATACTGTTGTAAGCATTGCTATACAAATATCTGTTCAAGTCCCTACTTTCAATTCTTTTAAATATATACTTAGGAGATGAATTCCTGGGTCATATGTTAATTCTACGTTTAACTCTTTGAGAATCTGCCAATTTTTTTTTGTGCAGTTGCTGAAGCATTTTCCATTCTCACCAGCAATGCAAGAGAGTTCTGATTTCTCCACATCTTCGTCGATACTTGTTCTTTTTCTTTCCTTCCTTCCTTCCTTCCTTCTTTCCTTCCTTCCTTCTTTCCTTCCTTCTTTTTTTTGTATAGACATCCTAGTAGCTATGAAGTGAATTTCATCGAGGTTTTGATTTGCATTTTCCTAATGACTAATAATGTTTTTCATGTGCTCATTGACCATTTGTATGTTTTCTTTGAAGAAGTGTCAATTTGTATCCTTTATGGATTTTGATTTTTTTTTGTTTGTTTTAAAAGTTCTTTACATATTCTGGCTATTAGTCCCTTATCAGATACATGATTTGCAAAAAAAAAAATGTTCCAATTCTGTAGATTGTCTTTTTGCTTTCTCGTTAGTGTTTTTTTGATGCATGAAGTTTTTGATTTGTGAAGCCAATATATCTATATTTTCTTATCTTATTGGTGTCATATTCATGAAATCATTGCCAAACCCAATGTCATGGAGACTTTCCCAAATGTTTTCTTCTAAGAATTTTATAGTTATAGCTCTTAAGTTTAAGTTTTTGATTCATTTTTATATATGATATAAGGCAAAGGCCCAAATTAATTCTTCTGTATGTGAATATTCAGTTTTTTCAGCACTATTTGTTGAAAAGACTGTCCTTTCCCCCATTGAATGGTCTTGACACTCTTGAGGAAATTAATTGACCTTATATGTGAGAGTATTTATAGGCTCTTTATTTTATTCAGTTGGTATATGTATCTGTACTTATGCAGTACTGGTGACTCACCATACTGCTTTAATTACTGTGGCTCAAGATTTTTTTAAGTATTCAAGGCCCCTTGTAATTCCATGTGAATTTGAAGATTAGCTTTTCCATTTCTATGATGAAAGCTGTTGGAATTTTGATAGTTACTGTCTTTTTATTATACATTTGTTTGAATTTGGATACTTTTCCATATTTTCAGCCATTTCTGTTTCTGCTTTTGTAAATTGTCTGATGATGTTATTTGCCCGTGAATCTAATAAAATATTTTTGTAATCATTCTTATTTATTCAAATACACTCTTTATATATGAAGATCATTAGCCCTTGGAAAATATTTTTAAATATTGCATTTTGTTTGAATGTTCTTTTTATATAATCTTTTCCTTTGAGAAGTTAAATTATTTTTTAATATTGTTAAAGCTTTTCGGTGTTTTCCACTGTGGTTTCTTCTATTTTTCTTAAGCTTAGTAAGTTCTTCCTTATTATGAAAGCAGGTTAATATTGACATTTTCTTCTAGTTAAAAATATTTTAAAATGCTTAAATCTTTAATCCATTATATCAGTGTATGATGCAGAGTTTTAAAAAGAATTTTTTCTGATATAACTTACTTTCTGTCTTTACAGAATAGCCCTTGATAACTTTTATTAATTTTTGTATTTTTATTTTTTTCAATTATAGTTGACATGCAATATTATATTAGTTTCAGATCTACAACACAATGATTAGACATATATGTAACTTATGAAGTGATGATTCTGATAAATCTAGTACCCATCTGACACCATACATAGTTATTATAATATTACCGGCTGTATTCTCCATGCTATACTCTGCATCCAAATGACTATTTTGCGACTACCAATTTGTATGTCTTAATCCTCTCCTCCCTTCACACGTCTCCCCACCTCCCAATCTGACAAACATCAAAATGCTCTCTGTAAATATGAGCTTGTTTCTGTTTTTTGTTTGTTTATCCTGTTCTCTAACTTCTACATATGACATTTGTCTTTCTGTCTGACTTACTCCACTTAACACAATACTCTCTAGGTCCATCAATGTTGTTGCAGATGGCAAGGCTCATTCTTTTTTTGTGGCTGAGAAATATTCCATTGTGTATATACGTATAGACACACACATACACACACACACACACACACACATACCTATACATATATACCACCTCGTCTTTACCCATTCATCATTGATGGACATCCGATATGCCTCCATATTTTGCCTACTGTAAATGATGATGCAATAAACATATGTATTTGCATGTCCCTTCAAAGAAGTGTTTTGTTTTTTTCAGATAAATACTCGAAAGTGGAAAAACTGGATCCTTCTTGGTCTCTTGCTATAGCCTTTTTTTAGACTATTTTGTATTGTTAAAATTTTGCTAACTCAGCTCCTTTATCTTTCTATTTTCATAAAACATCTCTTTTCATCCCTTTGCTCTCAGGCTGTGAGTGTCTTTTGATCTTAAATGAGTCTCTTATATGCAGCATATGTAAGGGTCTTGTTCTCTAATCCATTCAGCCAATCTACTTTTGATTAAATCATTTAATCTATTTATATTTAAAGTAATTGTTGATATGTACATAGTTATTACAATTATTCATATTTTTAATATTTATCTTATCCTTAAAGAAGTCCCTATAACATTTCCTATAATCCTGGCTTGGTGATGATGACTTGCTTTTTATGTTATTCTCGTTTGAGAGGTTTTTAATGGTCCTTTAATTCTAAATGATAGCTCTGTTGGGTAATCTTGGTTACAGGTCCTTACTCTTCATCACTTTCAATATTGTGTGCCAATCCTTTTTGCCCGTAAAGTTTCTGTCGAGAAATCAACTGACAGTCTTATGGGAACGCACTTGTAAGTAACTAACTGCTTTTCTCTTGATGCTTTTAAGATTTTTTCTTTGTCTTTAATCTTTGGCATTTGAATTATGTTGTGTCTTGGTATGTGTCTCTTTGAGTTCATCAAAGTAGTGTTTAGGGACTCTGTACTTTCTGGGCCTGTATGTCTATTTCCTTCGCTAGCTTAGGGAAGTTGTCAGTCATTATTTCCTGAAATAGCTTTTCATTTCCTTGCTCTCTCTTTTCTCCTTCTGGTATCCCTACGATGCGAATGTTGATACGCTTGATGCTGTCCCTGAGGCCCCTTAAACTAGCCTCATATTTTCTTTTATTCCTTTTTCATGTTGCTGTTCTAATTGGGTGTTTTCTGCTACCTTATCTTCTAAATTGCTGATTTGACCCTCTGCTTCATCTAATCTACTGTTAATTCCTCCTAAGGTATTCATTTCAGTTATTGTATTCTTCACTTCTGACTGATTTTTTGTATGCTTTCCATCTCCACTTTTATGTTTTCTATCTCTTTGTTAAAGTTCTCACTGAATTCCCCTGCTCTTCCCCTAAGTTCACTGAGCATCTTCATAACAAGTCTTTTGAACTCTGCATCTGGTAGATTGCTTGTCTCCATTTTGTTGAGTTCTTTTCTGGAGCTTTGTTCTCTTCTTTCATTTGGGACATGTTTTTTTTTATCTTTCCATTTTTGGCTGCCTACTTGTGTTTGTTTCTGTGTACTAGGTAGGGCTGCTATGTCTCCGGGTCTTAGTAGAATGGCTTCATGTAGTAGGTGTGCTGTGGGGCCCAGTGGCACAGTCTCCCCTGGTCACCTGAGCCTGGTGCTCCAGGTGCATCCCTTGTATGGGTTGTGTGTGCCCTCCTGTTGTAGTTGAGCCTTGGTTGCTGTTTGCTCCTCAGTGAGAGGGTTTGACCCTCAGGCTGACTGGTTGTGAAGACTAGCCGTGACCAGTGGAGGAGCTGTTGTCAAGGGGTTGACCCTACAGATCAAGATTCACTTTAGCAGGGCTTGCTGCCTGCCCTGTCTGCCCTTTGGGTATGTCATGCTCAGACGTGACCCCAGGTGGTGCTCTGACTCAGACCAAAGCCTGCCACAAGGCATGCAGGCCAGGGTCTCCTGGGAGGGGCCGTGCCACAGGCCTAGTTCAGCTGCAGCCTGTGCTCTACCCAGGGCCACCTGGTATGGGCCACCAAGCAATCCACAGATGGCTGCCACCCACACTGGGCTTGGAAGTGCCTGAGAGGCCAAGCCACAAACCAAGGCCAGCTGCCGCTATTGCCAGACGTGGGACCACTCAGCAAGAGGGATGGGGCATGCTTAGGCCAGATGCTGCTTGTTTAGGTTTTTTGAAGCTTTGAGAGATGCTAGAAAAGTCTGCAGCATGAACCAAGACAGGTCATTGTGAAAATCCACTGGAACTGGTTTGAGTGGACCCACGCATTGGGAGTGGCAGGGTCTCAGGGAATCACCAGGGTGTGGCAACCAGTGTTAGCTAAGTTGAGACTCAGATATGGTGCCCATCTATGTCTGCAAGCTGGTCAGAGGAGGGTCAACAAAGAATCAACACACTGTGCCAGCACTTCTTTCTGGGAGAAAGCCGCTCCTTCAGCCTTCACCCTGAAGCCAGACAACTCAGTTCCTCCCCATATGTTCCTGATGCCTTTCAAGCTGCTGCCTCAGAGCTGGAGCTCAGAGCGAGTGAGTCCATTACCAAGTAAGCTTATGCACGGGCCCCTTAAGAGGAAAGGCTGTGACTCCCTAAGCCTTTGGTCTCACTCAGCCACAGTCTGCACTGGTTTTTACCACCTGTTTTTGGACTGCGCTTTCTGGCACTGGAACCCTGGGCTGAAGAGCCTGGTATGGAGCCGGGACCTTTCACTCCTCAGGGTAGACCTTCAAAACTGAGATATTTCTCCTGATGCTCAACTGCGCACACACAAGAGTTGAACAAATTCACTTTGCATCTCCTCCCCTCCTGCCAGTCTCGAAATGGCCTCTTTTGTGTGTCCCTAGTTGCATGACATTAGTTCAACTAGACTTTAGGCGACTCCCAATGATGGATATTCTGCAATTTAGTTGTAATTTTGATGTGGTGTTGAGAGGAGGCAAGCACAGTGTTTACCTACTCCACCAAATTAACTTGAATTCTGCATGAGAAAATTTTTACAAATATTCTTTCACTCCCTACCTTCTTTCCAGATTTTGACAGGCACTTGGTTTCTTATCACCCCTAGGATTGTCATATAAACTCAAGACAACTTTCTGCAGTACAGAGGGCACCTCTGGAAAGTCTGGCTGCTTAGGAAGGCCAGACCTAGCTCCTGGCTTAAGGTTCTTTCATTTCATTCCTAATTTTCTATGATGATGGATCAACTTCCCCTGATTTTCCTTTCAAGCAACTATAGTAATTTGGGAAAACACACCTGAAATGGATTTACTTTCTGAGGTTGAAAATTTAATATATTTGATGTGATAAATATGTCTTCTTTATATCCCTTAAAAGAAGAGAGGGAAGGAGAGAATAAGAAAAGTGGAAATGAAATTCTGAAGTATCCAGAGTGAAACATTTTTAAAGCAAACCATGCTAGATCTTGAGCCTTTCAAAGGTCAGTTCCCCAGACAATTTATTTCAGAAGATTTGGCTTCCGAGATAATTGGTCTTAATCCTTATTGTAGGGAATAGCTATGGCTCTCCTGAGATTGTCAATTTCCCCCATCTGGATTCACAGCATGGACAGGTGTTTTCTGTCTGGACCAAATTACTTCAAGTATTACATTCGTGGCCTAAATTGCTCAATGTCTATTTAAATTCAACAGATTTTTTTTTCTGCTACCTTTAGTAGGTCTAATTCCAATTCTGATAGCGATGGGAATAACACAGTGAAGAAGGTGTTTGCCCTTTGCTAAATGATGTGTATAGGAATTTTTAAAGGCAAAGGACCATATGGGGAGGGGTGGGAGAGAGAGAGAGAGAGAGAGAGAGAGAGAGAGAGAGAGAAATGAGAGAAATGAAAGGCACAATTCTTATAAATTAGATACAAATTTTACAAATTTGTAGATACAAATTATACAAATTTTTAACAACCTGTGCTTATTTTTATAACCCAGTCCTTTTGGATTTCTCCATGTTTCATATCCAAGAGGCTCAAAATATAAAAGGTAGTCTTGGTCTCTCTTGACCCCCCATTTCTGACTGCCTGTTTAATTTCCTTCCCGCCACCACTCACCTCCCTAAGGGCAACACAAATGTTAATATCAACCTATTTTGCCTATATATAGACGATGAAGAGGGAAAGACACATTCTGATTTTACCCAAGCCATATGTCCCTTAAGGAAAATTCTGGGCCTAGAAGCCCCCAGAGTTTTTTAAAAATCCTGCCATCTACTCTCAGTTATGATGTGCTTTCCTTACTTGAGTGTCTCAGCACAATCACCTGCAGCATCATGTTCACTGGTGTTGTAATGTTGATTTCATAGCTCCGTGACAGTTAAAAATGCCTTCTTAATCTTCACAGAAAGAAATTTTCTTCATCCCAATCTTCATGTTGGGTGTATTCTATCATATTCTGATTCATTTAAAAAAGAAGCATGCATTTTATAAACAGGCTATTAACCTTCTATTTCCTCAGCCATGCTGGATATGGGAGAATTTACTTAAGTCTCTAAGTACAATAAATAGATGGCAGCCTGGCACATCACCCAAATGGCTGGTGACTATTGCCAAAACTTCCCTTAGAGCTGCAGGATTAATTCAGAAGTAGACAAGCGCTACCGTTTCAGAAATAGTAAGAGCATATGTTTGAGGGACCAGCCTCCCTAAATTCTTTTCCAAGCTGCAGTATCTCTTACCTGTGCATTTCCTATCCCTGTGACAGTGAGATCTCATCATATAACATTTAGAGAACATCAGATAAAATATGCTATTTAAGGAGAAGTTATTACTATTAGAGGTACTATTGTGTCTTTCCCAGAATCAATATCTGAGGCAAAAGATGCTTTAGTCACCAAAAACAGGGGCAAATTAATTGTATGCAGCCCATTTGAAGTTGTTCAGAGGGGGTGAGATAGAGACAGATAGAAAAAGACATGACTTCTTTCTACTAAAAAAAAGTGCTTAGAAGAGTGGATCTCAATATTTTGAAATACATGGATCTTCTATAAACTTAAATTTTCTCTCTTTCGCATTCTCTCTCTCTCTCTCTCTCTCTCTCTCTCACACACACACACACACACACACATACACACACTCACATTAGAGAGTTATATATTTAGGATATGTTGGTTGAGAACGTGCTCAACAAAACCTACAATAAATTCAGCAATATTTATAAATGAGTACATACTTTTTGTGAAAGCAGTACATGGACATCCAAAGTACATTATTTATTTACTATACAAGCATGTTTGGTGGGCATATGGATTCTATATCCCTTGCTATAACTCCATGCTACCCCTAGTCAAAAGATGTATGGCCAAGAACCACTGATTTAGAATATACTGCATAAAGGCCTAGGCAACAAAAATTTGTGGGGCAAGCTCCTGAAAACCACATACCCATATCTAGTAGATAGTATTCCTGGGCCAAGCAGCACACTTTCCTTCTTTTTTTTTTCTTGCATATATTGTATAGTCTTCTGTTAAATACAAAACAAAGTAACATTTATTTACCATCAGTGAGTTCTAAATACAGCACAACCTAAAATACAGGAGATGCACTGCTACTTTTCTTGAGCAAAAGCTTCAGCTATGCCTCTGCCTTTCATGACCATATAAAGTGTATTTTTTAGCAACATTCCTATCTATTATGACTCAGACTAGAGCTGGTGACATCCTTATGAGGATGATAAAATGTTTCCAAGATCATCTTATTTAATTAATGCATCTGCTACTGTACACTTCCTTTATACTAGTGAGGAGAAAAAGATACTGGGGAAAACAATTAGAGGCTTAGATTTTCTCTAAAGCATACCTGGGAACTTAAGTAACCTACCTTTAATTTTCATTGTTTCATTCTCTAGCACCAGTTTTAGCATAATTTTCTATAGTGGATCTCCAGAAGAATTGTAGCAGACTGCAAACATTTGGGATACTGGGTGTTTCCCCATAGGACAGAGAAATCTACAGGTGGGTAAGGAAAAGAAAAGTGATAACCATAATGTCACAGTCTGGTGATTCTTGATGCTTCTTTTCAGAGATCATAATGCTGTCTATGCCGATTGTTCTTTATTTATTATTTATCAATTAACACATGTTCATTTTATAAACACAGTCAATAGCTTTCAAACAAAAGCAAAACACAGGAAAATTATACAAACAGATGAGATAGCAAGAAGCATCTTCATAATGGAGTTCTTTAGAAGGTTTTTCTGAGGAGGTGGGATGCAAAGGAGTATTTGAGGCTCAATTCTATGAAAATTTCAGCTTTTTATATTTTTAGCATGATTTCAAGGAATCCTGCCCCAAAACTCACATTCTCTATTGGCCTGTACTAAAGGAGACTTTAATATTTTTGCTCATATTTTTAACTATTAAAGCTCTAGCTACAAAGTGAAAAGAAGGTATGTCACATCTAATGGCAGTGCAGGGAATGAGGTATCTTGAGAGGAACATACCTATGTGGAAAAGAAAATCACACACACACACACACACACACACACATCTTACTGTTGAATTGTACACTTGAAAGTTATTGGTTTTGTTAATCAATGTTGCCACCCCCCCAAAAAAATAAATAAAGTGACAAAAAAAGAAAATTGCCATGAATTCCATAGCCACAGAGATACTAGATTCCCCCAATAATGTGAATAAGTCTGAAGCAGATCTTTTCATTGTTAAAGTTCAAGATGAGAATGCAGTGTGGTCAACACCTTGACTGTAGCCTTGTGATACTCTGAGCAAAGGATCCAGCTAAGCTGTGACCAGACTCCTGACCCATCAAAATAGTGAGTTAATAAATGTGTGACATTTTAAGGAGTTAGGTTGGAGTTTTTTGTAGTAATAGAAAACTAATACAGGCAAACACATTTATTTTCCTCAGTTGTCTGGAAGTTCTAGGAAGAAATGTGGACCCAATGAGAAGTGTGCTCAAGTAGAAAGAATACTAAATGAGGCATCACTTCCTGGTTCAAATCCTGGCTCTGCTTGAACTAGAATAAGCTGGTCAACCCCTCTGAGTCTGTAACCTTACCTATCAGATGAGGTTGATGTAATCTGACTAGCCCTTCTCGTAAGCTTTGGAAGGAGGACTTTGAAAACTGTAAAATGTTGGACACATATCTTATAGCACTTACCATGCTCTGAGTAGTATTCTGATTTTCCTATATATATTACCTTACTTAATCCTCAGATGACCCTATAGATATTTTTTATAATCATCATTTTTATTTTATAGATGAAAAAAATTAGACACATGGACTTGAAAAAACTTGTCCAAGATTACACAATTGTTAGTAAATAAGAACAAGCATTTAAACCCAGGCAATCTGGTTCCATATTCTGTATTCTTAATCATTATACTGTGTTGCCTCTTGTAGTTTTAACAAGTATGGGAAATCTACTCCCTCTGAAGCAGGCTGAGCCTTGATACCATATTCTGATAGAGATTCAGTATCCCTATAAGCCTCCACTTTGAAGCATTCTTCCAGATTTACCTCAGTTTTTCTAACACAGCCACATATTTATTTTCCAAAAGCGATTCACCAGGAGGCAACAATCCTCCTTTCCTTTTATAAAGTATATTGCCACCATCCATACTGCTCAGCCGTACTGCCTTGTACCCAAGACCACCTCTCTTTACTGTTTTCTGTTATTACTTAGCTTACAGCACATAAACATCTGTTTACAATCAACAATTTCCCCTCAAATACAGATTCACATAAAACAAAGCATAAATGGAGTCAAACCATTTTTATTAAATTGCTTTTAGGTACACTGCATGATTTCCATTATGTATACTGCCTGATTTTGCAAATCTCTGAGTATGCAGGATAAGTTCTTAATTTATCAGAAAAACATGAGAGCTAGAAGAGGGCTTGCTTAAAGAATCATGTTGTACATTCTCCTGCCTTTGGGAAGATGAACTATTACTTTAAGTTTTCTTGAGGTTAAAAAAAAATGTCTTATCTACTTTAATGAGACACTATAGTTCTTAAGATAATATTGAAAATTTTTTCCTAAAGTCAAACTGAAATCTCCCTTGCTTAAATTTAAGCAAGCAAGGCTCCATTTAAGCTTCCCTGACCATTCCCTGACACCCCTAGATTAAATTAGCTCCTTAACCCTTCAGCACTTTGTGCACATGTATCTTTATTATGCTATCTGTATATCTATATCTATAGATATAATGCTGTTGTTTATTAATAGATCTGTCACCACCCCAACAGAGATGAAGGCAGGGACAATGTTTTACTTATCTTTGTTTCCCCCACACCTGGAAGAGTAACCAGCACATAGTATAAAGTTGAAAGAAAATTTTGAATGAATTAATAAATGGAGCAGATTTTATATGGTTCCATCTCTGAGTAGAGAAAATAACTGAGAACCTTCCTGTTCATAAAACCTTTCTTATAAAGACCAAGATTAGCTCTCTCCTTTTATCTCTTGCTAATTAAACAACCTCAATTTTTTTCCTTTCCATAGGAACTGTTTCCCAATCTGTAGGCCACAGTTTCCTTGACAACTGATAGTTTCATATCTATTTCAGTGGATTGATACAGTGGATTAAATATCAGAATCACCATGCTATACGTGTTGATAATTGTGTACCTGTTTTTATACAACCAAGATCAGAATTATGTTATATACATTAATAAGTGTGTTTAAATGTATTTTGCTTTATAAAATTAGGTTCTTTCCAAATAGTTGGTTGTGAATAGAGTTATCACAAATTAATTTCTATATAAAATTCACGAGGGCAGCTTATTATTTGGGAAATATTCAAGTCTTAAAAACATGTGTTTTTTTAATGAGTAATCTTCTCATTATTTTCCCTTAAGAGGAACTATGGTTTAGTGGGAATCATATCACAGTTGAAGTCAAAAGTCTTGAATTTAAAACCAGATCTTCCTGTATTCCCTCAGGCATTTCACTTTCCTTTTCTGAGTCCATTTTCTCTTTTGTTAAATGGAAAATATAATAATAAATAACTCATAGGGCCATTGTCAGAATCAAATAAACTTTAAATATAGTCTATGGTCATGCCACCCTAAATGTGCCCAATCTCATCTGATCTTGAAAGCTAAGCAGGGTCGGGCCTGGTTAGTACTTGGATAGGAAAGCACCTAGGAATACCAGGTGCTGTAAATGTTAAAACAAACAAACAAACAAACAAATAAATACACATTAAAGAATTTTGTTCAATGTAAAACAAATATTAATGGTGATTATAAGTTGCAATAATAAATTTTATATGTAGTTTTCTTTAAGTGAGAGTCCCCAATCTAATAGAAGAATCACTTCATACATTTAACATAACTTGATTTTTTTCAACATAACACTTCATTGCTTGTTTTTCTTTAACTTGAGATCAAATATAACTTTCAGATCTTTGTCTGTGATGCTTTGGACTAACCAGTCTTTTTCAACTCTGTATTTGTGAATTTGGGTGTTCATCTCCCTGTGATAGTCTGTCCTTTTATTGTTGTGTGTGTGTGTGTTTAATTTTCTTTCTAGTAAGATATTTTTCCCCTAACTTATGAAGGTCATTTTGAGTATTTTTCTCTGACATCTGTCAAAACACTTTGTAACAGGCACCCAAGAAGTATATAGATTGGCCAGCATTCTGTAGGTTCTTCCTCTATACAGGAAGTATCTTGCTATGGGGGAAGTCTTTGCAGTAGTGTTAAAGATAATTCGTTGACTATATATGGGACAGTATTGGGTAGCTCTATGTATGGCAGATGGAAAAAAGAGGCAACTTTCTCTCTTAATGAGCATAGCATAATCTTCCCTGATACACTTAGAGAGGTCAAAGCAGCTCCCAGAAACCTTTCTAGGAGTGAGCCTTATTGGTAAATGAGTTTTGCCTGGCTTTCATAGACAGATGCAAAAAGGTCTGTAAGTGGAAAGTACACCAATCTCTTATATAATTCAAAAAAGCTGAATGAACTACTTAGAGGAGGGTAGTGATCTGAGCTACTTCCATTTACATGTTGTGTAAAATTAACTGTATATTGCAAGAAGGCCAAAAAACAATGGCTTTAGGGCTCATAGTGAAGGACAGCTAAATAATATCCCAGAACCTTAGCAGTGGGATTAAAGA
The DNA here is from genome assembly GCF_014176215.1 of Rousettus aegyptiacus. Lineage (NCBI taxonomy): Eukaryota > Metazoa > Chordata > Mammalia > Chiroptera > Pteropodidae > Rousettus > Rousettus aegyptiacus. The sequence goes on along the minus strand of NW_023416312.1, from coordinate 57,990,383 downwards.
GAAATGATAGATGAGACTAGTTTTAAATAAACAAGTGAATGTATAGATTTAGTAAGCACTAGGACTAGAACTAAAAATGGATGGGGTGGAGAAATCAGTATTTAAGAAGAGTCCAAATAGTTTGAAGTAAAGCTAACAGATGATGATGCAGAAAAGGAAAGAAAAAAGAATATCACGTCTCAGTACATAATGGGTTCTATTTTGCCAGATGTTGGTCTGCTTCCTCTTAGAATAATATTCAGAGAATTAACACTCGTTATATGTGTGACATGACATTGGGGGGAAAAAGGCACTTCAGAAGATTAGAACTCCTAGAGTCCAAAAGAACACCCGAATTTTAAAATAAGAAGTGTAACATCCTTAAATATGAGGCAGCTGAATATCAAAGATCCTAATGTGCAGAGGTTTTGGGGGAGTTCAGAATACAAGCATAAAAACAGAAACTTCAGAACTTTAAAATTAAGTCTAGAAATTGAATAAAAATTAATTGCATAAGGCACTGAACTGGCCAAAATGATAGTGTAGGGTGAACTAAGAACATTGCCCCTCCACATACTATAAGACTGTTAGCTGCCTGGCCAACAACTAAGGAAGGCAGTACACAAAGAGCTTTGAGCGGTGCCTGGTCCCAAGGACTTTTTTGCTGCTCCCATGGATGTTATCTGCTTCTGTAACCAAGCAGCACATCTTGCTCCTATCTATCGGAGATAGTGGCTGCTCCCCCAATGAGATTACCCTTCTTTCTGCTTGTGTGTATAAAAACAACTCTGCTTGCTCTTAGAAGCTTTATTCCTGTAACTTCAGCCAGCTGCTGCTGAAGCTTCCCTGCCTTGTGAGTAAAAAATGGGATTTCTCACCTATATGGTCCACCTGGTGATACTTCCAGAATGTTCAAACCCAGGTGCAAGTTTCAGACCTGGGGCTTCTGTGTTACTAATAGCGAGAGTAATAAATACATGAATAGGGCACACCCTTTCTCCTGAAATAGCCAAAATTCTATTTGGGTTGTGTATATAAAAATATCTAACTTTTAGAGAGAAAAAGAGTGATGATGGCAACTCACTTTACTGTATATTAAAACATATTCCAAAGATACAATAATTAAAATAGTTTGGGCCTGTTATAAAAACCAGATATATAACTGCAAAAAAAAAAGGCATATACCAAGAGATTCGGACTCTAGAGCCGAAATAGATAAGAATCAAATAAATAAATAAATAAATAAATAAATAAATAAACAAATAAATAAATAGATAGATAAATAAAGCGACATTAAAGTTATCTAGTGTGGAGGCTTCTGGCCAAGATGGCAGAGTAGGTAAATGCTGTGGTTGCCTCATCTCATGACCATATCAAAATTACAACTAAACTACAGAATATCCATCATTGGAAATCACCTGAAGTCTAGCCTAACAAAAGTTCTACAACTGGTGCACACAAAAAGGTCACCTTGAAACTGGTAGGATGGGCAGAGGTGCAAAACAGTGTGATCCCACACCAGCAATTGGCGGGTGAGAGTAAGGAGAAATATCTCAGGTGCAGAGTATCCCAACAAGACTAAGGAGTCCCAGTTCAACAGTAGATTCCCTAGCACAGGGATTCAGTGCAAAGAAGACAAGTCTGCACAACTTCTAGCTATGAAAACCAGTGGAAATTGTGGCTGAGTGAGACCAAAGGCTTAGGGAGTCACAGCCTTTCCTCTTAAGGGGCCCGTGCATAAGCTTACTTGGTAATGGACTCACTCGCTCTGAGCTCCAGCTCTGAGGCAGCAGCTTGAAAGGCATCAGGAACATATGGGGAGGAACTGAGTTGTCTGGCTTCAGGGTGAAGGCTGAAGGAGCGGCTTTCTCCCAGAAAGAAGTGCTGGCACAGTGTGTTGATTCTTTGTTGACCCTCCTCTGACCAGCTTGCAGACATAGATGGGCACCATATCTGAGTCTCAACTTAGCTAACACTGGTTGCCACACCCTGGTGATTCCCTGAGACCCTGCCACTCCCAATGCGTGGGTCCACTCAAACCAGTTCCAGTGGATTTTCACAATGACCTGTCTTGGTTCATGCTGCAGACTTTTCTAGCATCTCTCAAAGCTTCAAAAAACCTAAACAAGCAGCATCTGGCCTAAGCATGCCCCATCCCTCTTGCTGAGTGGTCCCACGTCTGGCAATAGCGGCAGCTGGCCTTGGTTTGTGGCTTGGCCTCTCAGGCACTTCCAAGCCCAGTGTGGGTGGCAGCCATCTGTGGATTGCTTGGTGGCCCATACCAGGTGGCCCTGGGTAGAGCACAGGCTGCAGCTGAACTAGGCCTGTGGCACGGCCCCTCCCAGGAGACCCTGGCCTGCATGCCTTGTGGCAGGCTTTGGTCTGAGTCAGAGCACCACCTGGGGTCACGTCTGAGCATGACATACCCAAAGGGCAGACAGGGCAGGCAGCAAGCCCTGCTAAAGTGAATCTTGATCTGTAGGGTCAACCCCTTGACAACAGCTCCTCCACTGGTCACGGCTAGTCTTCACAACCAGTCAGCCTGAGGGTCAAACCCTCTCACTGAGGAGCAAACAGCAACCAAAGCTCAACTACAACAGGAGGGCACACACAACCCATACAAGAGATACCTGGAGCACCAGGCTCAGGTGACCAGGGAAATCTGTGCCACTGGGCTCCACAGCACACCTACCACATGAAGCCATTCTACTAAGACCCGGAGACATAGCAGCCCTACCTAGTACACAGAAACAAACACAAGTAGGCAGCCAAAAATGGAAAGATAAAAAAAAACATGTCCCAAATGAAAGAAGAGAACAAAGCTCCAGAAAAGAACTCAACAAAATGGAGACAAGCAATCTACCAGATGCAGAGTTCAAAAGACTTGTTATGAAGATGCTCAGTGAACTTAGGGGAAGAGCAGGGGAATTCAGTGAGAACTTTAACAAAGAGATAGAAAACATAAAAGTGGAGATGGAAAGCATACAAAAAATCAGTCAGAAGTGAAGAATACAATAACTGAAATGAATACCTTAGGAGGAATTAACAGTAGATTAGATGAAGCAGAGGGTCAAATCAGCAATTTAGAAGATAAGGTAGCAGAAAACACCCAATTAGAACAGCAACATGAAAAAGGAATAAAAGAAAATATGAGGCTAGTTTAAGGGGCCTCAGGGACAGCATCAAGCGTATCAACATTCGCATCGTAGGGATACCAGAAGGAGAAAAGAGAGAGCAAGGAAATGAAAAGCTATTTCAGGAAATAATGACTGACAACTTCCCTAAGCTAGCGAAGGAAATAGACATACAGGCCCAGAAAGTACAGAGTCCCTAAACACTACTTTGATGAACTCAAAGAGACACATACCAAGACACAACATAATTCAAATGCCAAAGATTAAAGACAAAGAAAAAATCTTAAAAGCATCAAGAGAAAAGCAGTTAGTTACTTACAAGTGCGTTCCCATAAGACTGTCAGTTGATTTCTCGACAGAAACTTTACGGGCAAAAAGGATTGGCACACAATATTGAAAGTGATGAAGAGTAAGGACCTGTAACCAAGATTACCCAACAGAGCTATCATTTAGAATTAAAGGACCATTAAAAACCTCCCAAACGAGAATAACATAAAAAGCAAGTCATCATCACCAAGCCAGGATTATAGGAAATGTTATAGGGACTTCTTTAAGAAGGAGAAGAAAAAAGATAAAAAGATTAAAAACATGAATAATAAGAAAATATAAATCAAATCTGGGGCAACATGTGATTGATTTTCTTAGATGGGTTTAAATTTTTTTCACCATTTTTTAGTGTCACAGTAGTGTCATTTGGCGAAAATAAAGCTGAATTTGGTGAACATTAAAGGTGAATTGCAGGGTGTAAAAATGTTCAAAGCATGGCATCTTCCATAGCATGTGAAAAACTACAATTGCCCTACAGCCAATTTTTAACTCTCTAAGCCTGTGACCTTTAGTCTGACTTATTGTGTAAGAAATATCATGTAATACAATTCTCCAGTCTATTTCTTTTTCAGAAAAATTCTGAAAGAGACTCTGTCTTTGCAATTTTTTTATTGCATTTCCAACCTTTTATATTTGTATTAGAACTTGGTCAATTTACAAAATTATAAAGAAAGGAAAAAGTCCTAGCTGAAGTATGCTGGACAGGTCCCTGCTACCCTTAGGAGTTTGTAGTTGCTGATGCAATTTTTCGAAGTTTATGTTTCTAATTTGGGGCCTTATCACTCATTCTGAAACTCATAACAGCTATGCTCCACCCTCTCTCACTTGTTCTGCAATTTTTAAGCATATACAAATAAATAAAAAGGATTTATAATGGGAGGGACTGCTGCTGACAGATGGTGAAAATAACTGTGTCAGGAGAGAGGATAGGTGGATTTTAAAGCAGTTCAGTAGAAAAATGTTAACAATTGTTATTTATTATTGCAAAAACATATTGGCATCTTTTATTTCATTTTATTGTCAAAGTGTGTTTTAAAATAAGGATTCATATAATATACATATTTACTCTTCCTTTGATATCCTACAGAATGAGAATTTCTACAAATATAATCTATTCACGTTCCATAAATTCTATGTACTAAATTTTCATTGTTTTCCTTACACATTTATTTTACCATCATCTTTCCCATAATTCACAGATCTTGTCACTTCTATTTGTTAAAATGCCTGAATCCACCCACTTTTCTCCTTTTGTACTTCTAGTCCTAAATTTATCTTGCTAGCTCAGGTTCCTCTACTGAACTCTGAGAATATATATCTAGTTCTTTCTATATGTCCACAGAATGTTTCAGAGGTCCTTTAAACTTGTTTTATCTCTATCTAAACTTACAATGTTCTACAAACCTATACCTCTTCCAGTGTTTCCAATCTCATCCATTTAATGCAATCCGGAAACCTTAACATCATCTCTGTATTCTCCTGATAACTTTTATCCATTTGTTATCATTTTTTTAGCCATGTGTTCATAATCTCTTACTGGGACTATTACCAAAGCTACTATAATTCCTGACCTCCAATCTTTCCTCCTTTCAATTGAAACCAGTATGGCATTTCCAAAAGGCAAATCTGATCATTTTATCCTCCTGCTTACAAATCTTTGATGGTTCCTCATTGTCTTTGGCATGGTTTAAAGACCCAATTTCTATCTCTCTTTCTGGCCTCATTTTCTACTAAAATCATCTACATATACTATAATTCAGTTGTACTCCATGTACACTATACATCTTCATACCTCCATGCCTTCTTTCTTCCCTGGACTAGGTGACCAACTTCTAGATAGCTTTTAAGATTCAGCTCAAAGGGTAACCTCCTCCATAAAAGAGTTTATAATTATTACCTTCTCTGTAAAAGGGTCTATAATTATTCCCTCCTCCTGAACTTATTCTTCAGTCCCACTCCCATGAAGTTAGGCATTTTTTCTTTGCCTCTATAGAAGATTGTATATAATTGAATACAGCAACATCTCACAGCATTGGAATGTCTTATATAATATTTTGTGTATACTGGATGGGGCAACTTTGAAAGCAGAGAATAGTATTTATTGTATAACTCTCACTACTTAATATGGTAGGCTGTAGGGTTAACCCAGCACATAGCCTCTCCACATACTCAGAAGACTGATAACTGCTGGGGCAGCAGCCAAGGAAGGCAGTACACAAAGGGCTTTCAGCAATTCCTGCTCCCAAAGATTTTTCCTGCTTCTCCCATGGGCATTATTTGCTCCTGTAACCAAGCAGCCCATCTTGCTCCTGTTTTTCTAAGAAGGCATCTACTCCCCCAATGAGATAACCCCTTCCTCTGCTTGTGTGCATAAAAAAACTCTGTTTGTTCATGATCAGCAGCTTTATTCCTGCAGGTTTGACCAGCCACTGCTGAAGCTTCCCTGCCTTGTGAGTAATAAATGGCATTTCTCCCCCTTCTGGTCTTGGTGGAATATCCAAACCCAGGTGCAAATTCCAGGCCTGAGGCTCCTGTGTTACAATTGGTGTAGCCAGCAGGGTATTCCAGAAAGTATCTTGTTGAGTTGACCTTGAGCAAGGGGGAGAACATGCCTGGTGAGGGACTGCCAGCAAGGAATCCCAGGGTGGGCCTCTGGGTCCACATCTTCTGAGGTGGCAAGCCTTTTAGATTCTTGGGCTCCACCAAGGGAATGGGAAGATGCTTCCAACACACAAATGGTCCTCTTAGAGGTTATATTGAAAGTAGAGGAATTGTATTCTTTAAACAAGAAGAACGATCTGTGGGTTGTAGCAGCTGCAGTGGGCTGGCCCTTTCTGCAGGCTCTGTGTGAGGCTACCACTAAACCATTGCAGACTGAGGAAAGGGTGAAGAAAATGGAAGAGGAAGTAAGGCTGGGAAGAGACCTGTGAGTCACACAGGCCAATAGCATGGATATTTTTGGACAATAGTTAGAACAGACTAGTGAACAACTGCAAGACCTAGTCTGCTGCTTTGTGATAGTTTGGGGATGAATGCTAACAAGATCTTACATACAGGCAATAATTGGACAATCTGAATGGAACCCTAGTAAGTGGGACCCCACAGCAGAAACTGAATCTGAAGTAGAGGTGTCTCTCCCAGAGGAAGCCACATGTGTGTCTTGGGCCAGCCTAGTGTTCAGAAATTAAAGACTAAACAAGAACACCTTGAGGGGCAAAACCCAAGGTACCTGCCTCCTACTCTTAGACATTTATACATTTCCACTTGGCCATGTACACCCACGGAGTTGGTAGAACTGTCCACCAAATTCCACCAGAAAGGATCAGAGTCTATCACTGGATGGCCACTTTACCTCTGGGACACTGGTGAAGATGACATAATACTGTCTGGGGATGAACTGACCTGGATGGCCTCTATCACCACCCTCTCTTCTTTGCATCAACACATATATAGGGCAATCCAATATACAGAAAATGCACTGCTGCTGAATTGGCTCATGGCAGATTGCCACACGGCTGATTTTCTGATTGCTCAGCTATGCTTGATGTCCATGTAGCAAGCTATTTACATCGAACCATTTAAGAGCCCTAATGTGGTGCTATTTACTGCAGGTATGAGGGACTACATCATCCAGACTGCCCCATTCGCCTTTTATGGTACTTTGGTGCTCATCCTGTCCACCCTAGTGTTGAGGACAAACCAGGTCACAACACAGGCTATTGCCCATTTGGGGAAAATTGAACTGGCCAGGCAGAAATAGGGGACCTGATAGGTCCAGGGGAAAGGGAGATGCTGACAGCCTTATATCTATAAATATTTACTGACAGCTTTACAAACTCAGAAGCTGGTTTATAATTTGTTCTGATTATTAACATTTGTTTTTCTCTTGTTTTCATAGACATAGGAGATATCTATACAATGGCTAATATAACCACCTAAACCTATAAGTGACACCTCTGGGGAAGTTGAGACTCGAATAAATAGAATCATGTGGAAGGCTGCTTTGTATTCGTAGTAAACCAAAAACTAACATATATTCAATTGAATGTTGGACAGTTTCATTCTCCTAACCCGCAAACTCTATCCCTTTTTACAGAAAACAGCTGGAGTGGTCATCGCAGCTCTTCCCTTAAGATTCAAGAATGATCAAGAGACTGGGGGGAATTGTAACAGGAATTGTAGCCTCATGCATTGCAGCACTTGGAGCAAAGCCCAAAATGTCTTGGTGGCTATCATTGGGCTCTTGGGGCCAATACCTGGTAACAGGACAGCTTGGCTTATGTGTACTGTTAGTGGTAGAATATAGTCATTATTGTATTTATGATACATGAATGCAATTACAGATGCTCCAACCACCCAGGGACCCCCTATCCAGAAGAATTGATGTGAAGAATGTGTAATGGAGGAGACTATGTCGGGGTGGAGTGTAGGGTTAACTCAGAGCATAGCCTCCCCACATACTAGAAGACTGATAGCTGCCTGGCCAACAGCCAAGGAAGATAGTATATAAAGAGCTTTTAGCAATACCTGCTCCAAAGGATGTTTCCTGCTGCTTCCATTGATGTTTTCTGCTCCTGTAACCAAGCAGTACACCTTGCTCCCATCCATCTGAGAAGGTGGCTGCTCCCCCATTGAGATAACTCCTCCTTCTGCTTGTGTGCATAAAAATATTCTGCTTGCTTTTGGTCAGCAGCTTTATTCCTGCAGCTTTGACCAGCCACTGCTGAAGCTTCTCTGCCTTGTGAGTAACAAATGGCATTTCTCACCCCTCTGGTCCTCCTGGTGGTTCTTCCAGAATGTTCAAACCCAGGTGCAAGTTCAAGACCTAGGGCTCCTGTGTTACATAGGCACTGGGACATATGTATGTTCAATAAATGAAGAATGAATGAGGGATATGCTTTATCTTTTTACCTAATTTTTCTTCTGGTTCTCTAATTAACTTTTAGGCATTGGAATTTCTATTTTGCCCCCAGAGGGTCTTAATTCCTAAGACCATAATTTTAACTTTTAAATTTCCCTTCCTATTAAGACTCTGTGAAATATTTTAAAGCCATAACTTGACTACTTTTTATATAGAAAGCTAAGCCAATAACCTCTAAAAATGTTTCCTGATGACAGTTTAACACATTCAAAGACCAAGTATTCCTCTGTTTCCTCATGCATACACAATTCTTTTGGGATTTTTCCTGCTACCCCATAATTTTAACTCCCTGGTTGTTACTAGAATATTCCATGAAACTCCTCAGACTTGTCCTGTACTATTTTTTTTGCCACTGTTTAATTTATTGTTTTAATGTTCTAGTGAGTTCGTCAATTTTTACTTTACGAATATTGTCCCTTTTTGATGACTTTTTATGTAAAACTTTCTTGATTCTATATATTTTTTTGTTTGGATCTTGACCTTTAGCTTCCATCTGTCACTTGTTTTTTAATCGTATTCTTTTTTCCTTCTTATACCTCTCTTTCTGTGGTTTTGACCTGCTTCAAATTTTATTTCCCTCCTTCTGAGAGCTGTTTCCCCTCCCACCTACTGTTTTGCAGATGGGTTGTTTGGGTTCCTTATGTAGTGATATCTATTTTCCTCTTTCACTTTCGTCTTCACACTCACCCCCCCCACACACACACACGTAAATTTCTTCATGTACTTTCATTATTTTCTCCTATATATAACTTTATTGTTTCTTATAAACCAATGAAAACCCATCGCATTCCTCAGCTGTTCTGCTTGCTCATCTCTACTCATTATGTCTGTTTGCTTGCCTTTGATTGTTCCATTGTCTGTATTCTTACAAAAGCACCCTTCTTTATTCTGCACATACTGGCTGTTCAGTGTAAGTTTGCCTATCATTCCAAATCCTTGAAATGGACCTGATTTATTAAAACACTTGATATGTGGTATAAGATTATAACAAAGCAAAGGGATAAAAAAATAGATTACTTTGCAACATTAAGAAAACTGGCTAAATACTTGAAAAAAATTCACACCTCACATGTCCTAAAATAAGCTCTAGATTAATTCATTATCTAAATGTAAAAAATAAAATCATAAATGGGTAGAATAAAATGTAAGTGAAGATTTAACTGTCAACTTGTTAGAGAAGAACTTTCAAGGCATAAAACAATGAAGAAATCACTAAGTAAAATTTTAATATATTTATGTATATGTTATATTTTCTACACAACAAAAAGCATAAAAACAATAGTATAATCAGAAAACAAGTTAGGAAAATGTTGCTATTGAATATGACTAAAATTAATGTTCTTAATATATAATTGAAGAATAATAATGTAACAAGAATGACATTGAGTTGGAAAAACACATAAAAAAGACAGTTCACAAAAAATTTAACATCAAATATGATAATTAAAGAAATGAAACTTTTTAATATTTTGCATGAAATATTAGTGTAGATAAACTGAGATGAATATTTTCATATATTGTTAGGAGGAGTACAAGCAATCTTTTTGCAAAGCAATCACTGTCTATGTGTGTGCATATACATATATGCACATACAACACACAACATACATGAAGCCATAAAATGTTCACATTACAACCTTTTGAGAATGTATGCTTAGAAAATATAAAAAAAGCCCACATCAGTATTATTTATAATTATACAGTTTCATGATTAAATATCCAGCAATGGAGAGATGTTTATATATACCCAAAAACAGAATACAAGGTAGCTATTAGTAGTCAAAGAACATGCACTTCTTGAGAAGATGTTAATAATATGATAAATAATAAAATGCAGATGCAGAGCTACATATACAAAATTATACTTATTTAAAAATCTGTATTGTGAAAGAAGTCAGGTATATACATCAAAGTGTTAATGATGATGAGATTATAGGTAATTTTAATTATAAAAATATTTTCCAACAATTTTCACATTTTCTTATGGCCACATTTTACTTCTAAAATTAGATAAATAACAAGCATTATTTTATGAGGGGTACTATATGACTCTCCCTGTCTTCCTTTTGTGGACAAGCTCTTGGATAGTTTGCATTGCTTTGGAATTTGTAAATTAAAAAAATAAAATATTGAAAATGCTTTCTTTTACTCTCTTAGCTGTGATTTTTGCCTCCCCATCCCAATTTCTTATGAAGCTTGGTCTTTTTACTAATACGTTCTCTAAAATTGAATTTCTTTGTTAATCTGAAGATCATACTCAACCAAGGATCTGAATTACAACAAATAGATCACTTGGAAACATTCAAATTAAAATATTACTTGGGACACCTTACACCAGTTCTCTGTGTAACTCCTTTGTGAAGTAAATTCATAAAACAAGCTTCTTTTGAACATATTCTGTTGTTCCCTTTTAAAAGTCCTGCCTCCTTTCCTTTTTCTCTTCATTCCTCTCCCTCCCCTTCCCTCTTTCACTTTTCCTGCCTATTTCCCTGGTTTCTGCTCTGATCAACTATATCTACTTTACTTCCTTTGCTTACTCTTCTCATTTATCTTTGTTTTATGCCTGTCTTATTGTCTCCTGCATGAATTCGTTTGATTTTTCCAGTCACATCTCTGTATCCTACTTACCTATCAATCCTTTAGGTTGACATCCTGGACATACTGTAGTGCTTATAGACGGGCATAACCTTTCTTCTTTTTTCTCTATTAAGAAAAAAATTATTTTCGTTACTTGATCAGCATTAACCCTTGGGGTTTGACAGTCATGTTGCTGATGCACGTTCATTTTACTTTCTACCACAACCTTTAGACCCTCTTGTGATTCCATCTTACATTGGTGCATTTGATTATTCTTCTCTTTGTGAATCACATTACTTTTATAAATGCTTTATAGAATCTTATTTTATTGATTTCTGCCTGTTTAAAATTTTATCCTGCTTACACTCTATTTGTATGTCAATCCTGCAATGTGCAGGCATACATCCAAATTTTATTAGTGTCTTTTCCCTTCTATTCTATAAGTAGTAAATAAAAATATTGAATTGTATTGAACTCAAACTGGACTCCTAAGGGACTTCCTTGACACCTCTACCAAATGTAATATTGAACTGTTAGTAACAACTCTGTAGTCAATTTGTTTTATCTAGTTCTGTGTCTAAACAATCCATCTATGGCACTTCTACCTGATTTATCTTAAAGAGAAAATGTGCTAGCCCAACTCTCCACCAAAGTTTTCTTTTTTAATGTATAAAATTATCCCATTCAAGGAATGATCGAATTGTGATTTTACATGATTAGTTTTTGATAATCTGATACTACCTAATACTTGTCTCATTTCTTTGCAGTCTAAATTGATCATTATCAACAGCTTCACATATTGTGTTAGCTATACACTGCAATGATTCAGTAGTGATTTTATTGATTTCTTGCTCTTTGAAGTCATGTTTTCCTCTCCACATAGCCTTTCTGCACTTTGTGAAGGCCTTAGTTAGTCAACAGGTCATCAAAATAATTGTCTCTTTATCTATACAATTTACCTTTCATCTCCTCTGGTTTCAAAGGATCATTCCTTGGTGCATAATATGAGCTGCTATAATAAAGTATCTTCTGATTTTCCTAGTGAGGGTTCAGCTCTACAACATTCTGTTTGTCTCTTTATTTAATAGGGTTAATCCTTTTGTTTTAGAAACATTTGTCTCTTAAGACCAGATCTTTATTTTGGAGGCATCGTAATAATTCTTATTCCATCCCTAAATTAGAGCCAGCCCCCAATTATTTGTACCAGTGAGAAGGGTTTCTTTTAACCTGGATGTGACAAAAGCATTTCTAGCTATGATGCCAAATGCAGAAATCATAGAAGAAAATATTGATAATATTGATGTCATAATTTTTTTAGAAATTTATGACAAACCACTGAATGAAAAATTGAAACATAAATGACAAACTTTCAAAACTTTATTTGCAATTTATATCCACAATGGGCTACTCTTCCTATTATACAATGAGTTTCTACAAACCAATAAGAAAATACTAAAACAATCAACTGAAAAATGTAAAAAGGTTATGGATGGACATTTCATTGAAAAGACTCTTAAACATTGGAAAAAATACTTATTTTCATTCATAATTAGAGAATTGCAATGATATATCATTTTCATCTGTTTGGCAGATATGAAAATGAAGTTTGATACTATTCTATAGGTACAACTGAGAAGAAATAGACAATCTTACTTACTATTGGTGGAATGCAATTGATTCAATACTTATGGAAGATAATCCATCAAAACCACATGTATATTCTTTAACTTAGTAACAGGTTCTTTATGAGCTAATTCTGCAAATATACTGTCACACATGCAAAACGGCTCATGTGCCATATTACTCATTGTGGCAATGTTTGTAATAGAAAGTGATTGAACAAAACCCAAATTTCCATTGGTAGGGGAGTAAATACAATATGGTATGTTGATACAATGGAATACCATGAAATTATAACTTTAAAAAAGTTACTTTATTGAAGTATGATTGACATACCAAAAGCTATACATGTTTAATGTATAGAACTTGATGAGTTTGGAGATAAACATATACTCATGAAATCATCACCACAATCTATGTCATAAACATATTCGTCACCTCTAAAAAGCTTCTCCTCACCCCCTTTATTTTATCTATCTACCATCGATATATCTGTAAGACAATTTTCTAGAGCAGTTTTAGGTTCACAACAAAATTAAGAAGGAGGTACAGAAGTTTCTCCTATACCTTCTGTCCCTACACATGCATAGTCTTCCCCTTCTCAACATTTGTTACAATTAACAAACCTACATTAACATATCATAATCACGCAATATCCATAGTTCACTTTTGCTGTTATAGATTCTATGGGTTTAAACAAATATATGATAGCATGCAACCATCACTATAGTATTATACAGAATATTTTCATTGCCCTAAAAATCCTCTATTCTCCACTTACTGCTCCCCCGACCCCAACTCTCCACCATAACCCCTGGCAATAACAGATCTTTTCATTATCTCCATAGTTTTGACTTTTCCAGAATATCGTACAGTTGAAATAATACAACATGTAGCCTTTTTAGATTGGCTTCTTTCACTTAGTAGTATGCCATTTAAAAGTACTCCATGTCTTTTCATGGCTTTATAGCTCATTTCTTTTTTGTGTTAAGTAATATTTTATTGTCTGGTTGTATCATAGTTTATTTACTCATTTGCCTACTGAAGAATATCTCATTTGCTTCCAAGTATTGGCAATTATAAATAAATTTGCTATAAACATTCATGTGCAAGTTTTCAACTTTTTAAAGTAAACACAAAGGAGCATAATTGCTGGATTATATGGTAAAAGTATGTTTAGTTTTGTAAGAAAAGCCAAACTATCTTCCAAAGTGACTGCACTATTTTGCATTACCACCCATGGTTCCACATCCTCAATAGCATGTGATGTTGTCAATGTTCTGGATTTTAGCCATTCTACTAAGTGTATAGAGGTATGTCGTCATTTTAATTGCATTTCTTTGATGGCATATGATGCGGAGCATCTTTTTTATATGTTTATTTGCCATCTGTATATCTTATTTGATGAGATGTCTGTTGAGAACATTGGCCTATTTATTTTATTGGGGTGATATTGTTTAATAACATTATATAAGTTTCAAGTGTACAATTTATAATACATAATCTGTATATTGCATTCTGTGCACAGAATCCAAACTATAGTCTTCCCCTGTCACTGTAAATTTGATCCCTTTTATCCTTTTCATCATCTCACTGCTCCCCTTCCACTCTGGTAACCACCCTTCTGTTGTCAATACCTATGAGTTTATTTGTTCGTCTTACTTGTTAATTTGTTCCTTTCTTTTTGTATCCCACATATGAGTGAAATCATATAGTTCTTGTCCTTTCCCATCTGACTTATCTTGATTACTGTGATACTCTCAAGATCCATCCATGTTGTTACAAATAATATTTCATCTTTTCTTATGTCTGAATAGTATTCCATTGTGTACATATGTACCATTTCTTTATCCAATCATCCATCAAGGGACACTTAGATTGTTTCCTTGTCTTGGCTACCATGCATAATGTGGCAGTGAACACAAAGGGTACATATATCTTTACAAATAAATGTTTTTAAAAATTTTCAGATAAATACCCAGAAAATGAATTGCTGGGTCCTATGGTAGCTCTATTCTTATTTTTTTGAGGAACCTCTGTACTGTTTTCCATAGTAACTGTACCAATTTACATTTCCACTAGCAGTGTATGAGGGTTCCTTTTCCTCCACATGCTCTTCAACAGTCATTTCTTGTCTTTCTGAACAGAGACATTCTAACAGGTATGAGATAGCATTTCATTGTTCTGATTTGCATTTCCCTAACAGCTAATGAAGTTGAGCATCTCTTCATATATCTGTTGGCCATTTGCATGTCTTCTTGGGAACAGTGTCTGTTTGGGTCCTCTGTCATTTTTTAATAGGATTGTTTGTTGTTGTTGTTGTTGTTGTTGTTTGTTGTTGAGTTGTATGAGTTCTTTATATATTTTGTATATTAATATCTTATCAGAAATGTTGTTTACAAATATCTTCTCACGTTCAGTTGGTTGCTTTTTTGTATCGTTGTTGGTTTCTTTTTCTGTGCAGAAGCTTTTAAGTTGATATAATCCCGTGCATTTATTTTTATTTTTACTTCTCTTACCTTTGGCTCATTTTAAAATTAGGCTACTTGTTTTCTAATTGTTGAATTTTAAGAAGATTTTTTTATATATTTTGGATAATAGTCATTTATCAGATGTGCGTTTTGCAAATATTTTATCCAAATCAGTTGCTTATTTTCTTATTCTTTTGAAATTGTATTTTGCAGAGCAGAAGTTTGTTTGTTTATTTAACACTTATAAGTCTACCCTCATAGGAAAATTTAAAGTATACAATATAGTATTATTAACTATTACCTCTATGGTGTATAGTAGATCCCTAGGGTTTATTTATCTTCTATAATTGAACATTTATACACTTAACTAATGCATCCCATATTCCCCCCACAGTCCCATTCTACCACCATTCTACTTTATCTTTCTATGTGTTTGAATATTTAAGATTCCTAAGATAAATATTATCATGTAGTATTTGTCCTTCCATGTCTGGCTTGTTTTCACTTAGCATAATATCCTCGAGTTTCATCCATACTGTTGAAAATGTCAAGATTTACTTTTTTTAAAGGCTAATAGTTTATTGTATATACACTATACATTCTTTGTTTTTTTATCTGTTGGTGGGCATGTAGTTTATATCCACTACTCGGCTACTGTGAATAACAATTCAATGAACAGGGTAGTACAAATATCTCTTCAAGATTCTGGTTTGAATTTGTATGAAATATATACCCAGAAGTGGAATTTCTGGATTATATGGTAGTTCTATTTTTTAATTTTGGGGAACCAACATATTGTTTTCCATGATGTCTGCACAAATTCCATTCCATCAAAAGTACTGAAGGATTTTATTTTCTCCACATCAGTGTCAACACTTGTTGTCTTTTCTGTTTGAGGAGGGATGCTATCTTTATTGTATAAAGAAATACAAAAAAAATGAGAGTAACATGTTCGACTCTGCATTGTATCAATTTTTACTCATTTATCCACTGAACAGATGTTGGAAATTCTAGCTAGGTCAAATTTTAGAATTCACCTGGTAGATGTGAAAGCGCTTGGATGCTGGCTCCAAGGAAGTCCACATAGAGCAGAAGTAAAGGAATGACATTCTTTTTAAAAATTAATTGTATTGGGGTGACATTGATTAATAAGATTATATAAGTTTCAAGTGTACAGTTCTATAATACCGCAACTGTATATTGCATTGTGTGCTCACCACCCCAAATTTAGTCTCCTTTTGTAACCATATATTTGATCCCCTTTACCCTCCTCAATCTCTCCCATCCCTCTTCCCCTCTGATAACTTCCATACTGTTGTCTGTGTCTATGATTTTTTTTGTTCTGTTTTTTTCATTGTTGCTTTCTGTTTTATATCCCATATATGAGTGAAATTATATGGTTCTTGTGCCTTTCCATCTGGCTTATTTTGCTTAGCTCAGTACTCTCAAGATCCTTCCATGTTATTGCAAATGCCAGTATTTAATCTTTTCATATGGCTGAGTAGCATTCCAAGTGTTTTGGTGATAGGTATCCTAACATGTGTGAGGTGACATCAAATTGTGGTTTTGATTTACATTTCCCTGGTGTTTAGTGATGTTAAGCATCTTTTCATAAAGCTGTTTGTCATTTATTTGTAAATCTTCTTTGGAGAAAGGTCTATTCAAGTATTTATGCATTTTTTTTGCCTTTTTATCTTGTTTATTATACCCTTTATTGTGAAAAAGAATTTTATTTTGATGTAGTCCCACTTGATATTTGCTTTTATTGTATTTGTTTTTGAAGTCAGATCCCCAAAAAATCACCACCAAGTTCAATGTCAAGGAACTTATGGCCTAGGTTTTCTTCTAGGAGTTTCATGGGTTCAGGTCTTACATTCAAGTTTTTAATTCGAGTTAATTTTCGTGTATGGTATAAGATAGTGGCCCAGTTTTTTTTGTGGCTATCCAGTTTTCCTAATATTATTTATTGAAGAAACTGTCCTTTCACTATTGTATATTCCTGGCTCCTTTGTCATGAATTAATTGAACACATCCATGGATTTATTTCTGGCCTCTCCATTCTTTTCCATTGATCTATGTGTTTGTTTTTATACCAATACTATGCCATTTTGATTACTACAGCTTTGCAAAATAGTTTGAAATCAGAGATCATGATGCCTGCAGATTATTATTATATTTTGCCTTCAAGATTGTTTTGGCTATTCAAGGTATTTAGTGGTCCCATACAAATTTTAGAATTGTTTGTTATATTTCTGTAAAATGTCATTGGAATTTTGATAGGCATTGCACTGAATCTGTAGATTGATTTGAGTAGTAATGACATTTTAATGATATTAATTCTTCCAATTCATGAACATTTTATTTCCATTTATCTGTGTCTTCTTTAATTACTTTCATCAATGACTTGCATGTTTTATTGCACAGTTCTTTCACCTCCTTGGTTAAATTTATTTCTAAGTACTTTATTCTTTTTGATGCAATTGTAAAAGGAAATTAAAAAAAATTCCCTTTCTGATAATTTGTTGTTAGTGTATAGAAACACAACAGATTTTTGTGCATTAATTTCATATCTTGCAACATTACTGAATTTGTTTATGACATCTACTAGTTTTTGGATGGAGTCTTTAGGGTTTCTATATATAATATCATGTCATCTGTAAAGAGTGACAGTTTACTTCTTTCTTTCTAATTTGGATGCCTTTTAATTTTCCTTGCTTAAGTTCTTTGTCTAAGACTTCCAATACTATGTTGAATAAAAGTGACAAAAGTGGGCATCCTTTTGTTATGCCTCATCTTAGAAGAAAAGCTTTAAGTTTTTCACCATTTTTAAAATAATATTTTATTTTTTCAGTAACACTTCGCATTTAATACTATTTATTTTCAGGTGTACAATATAGTGATTAGACATTTATATAACTTACAAAGGAATCACCCTAATAAAGTACCCATCTGACATCATATATAGTCATTATAATATTATTGACTATATTCATTATGCTGTACTATCCACACAAATATTTTTAATTAGCAATTTGTACTGCTTAATCCCTTTCCTTTTTAACCCATCCCTCCAGCAAACCCCCTCCCCCCACTCCATCAATATGAGTTGGTTTCTGTTCTGTTTTTTCACTTATTTTGTTTGTTAGATATCATATATAATTGAAATCAAAGGGAATTTGTTTTTTATTTGCCTGACTTACTCCACTCAGCATAATACACTCTGGACCCATACATGTTGTTGAAGATGGCAAGATTTCATTCTTTGTTACAGCTCAGCAATATTTCATTTTTGAGCCTTATGCAACTTCTTCTTTATTCATTCATCCATTGACAGTAACCCTGGTTGCTTCTATATCTTGACTATTGTAAATAACGCTGCAATAAACATATGAGTGAACTTGTCCATTTGAATAACTTTTTTGGATTTCTTCAGATAAATATCCAGAAATGGAATTATTGGTTCCCTCTTTGTCTCTTGTTTTAGTCTTTGTTTTAAACCTAATTTGTCTAGTATAAGTATTGCTACCCCAGATTTATTTTTCCATTTCCATTTCCATAGAATATATATATATATATATATATATATATATATATATATATATATATATATATATATATATTTCATCCCTTTCCTTTCAGCCCGTGTCTGTCTTTTGATCTAAAGTGAGTTTCTTGTAGGCAGCATATGTAAGGGTCTCTTTTCTTATCCATTCAGCCATCCTTTCTTTTAATGGAGTATTTAATCCTTTTACATTTAAACTAATTGTTTAAACATATGTAGTTACTGCCATTTTATTATTCATATTTTTATCTTTTTCTTCTTCTTCTTAAATAAGTATGTTTAACATTTCTTGAAATACCAGTTTAGGGGTGATGAACTCCTTTATTTTTGTCTTGTCTGGGAAGCTTTTTATTTATCCTTTGATTCTAAACAATAGCTTGCTGAGTAGAATAATCTTGGTTGTAGGTTCTTGCTTTACATCATGTTGAATGTTTTGTGCCAACGATTCTGGCTTTCAAAGTTTCTGTTGAAAAATCATCTGACAATCTTATGGGAGCTCCCTTATAGATAACTAACTGATTTTGTCTTGATGTTTTTAAGACTCACTCTTTGTCTTTAACCTTTGAAATTTCAATAATACTGTATCTTGATGTGGGCCTCTTTGGTTTCATGTTATTTGGCACTCTCTGCACTTACTGGGCTTGCATATCTATTTCTTTAACCAGGTTAGGGAAGTTTCCTTTCATTATTTTTTCAAATAGGTTTTTAATTCATTTTCCTCTCTCTTCTTCTTCTGGTACCCCTATGATGCAAATGTTGATATGCTTGATGTTCTAAAGGCACCTTAAACCAGTGGTCCCTAATCTTTTTGGCATCAGAGACAAGTGTTTCTATGAGAATCTAATGCCTGATGATCTGAGGTAGAGCTGAGGAAGTGATGCTAGCTCTGGGGAGTGGTTGCAAATACAGATAAAGCTAGCTCACCCATGGCTTACCTCCTGCTGTATGGCCCGATTCCTAACAGGCCATGGACTGGTACTGGCCTGAGGCCCAGGGGTTAAAGACCCTTGGCTTAAATTATCCTTATTTTTTTGGGATTCTTTTTTCTTGTTGCTGTTCTGATTATGTATTTTCTGCAACCTTATCTTCTAGTTTATTAATTTGATTCTCTACTTCCTTTAATCTACTGTTGATTTCCTCTAATTTATTCTTCACCAGTTATTATATTAATTTCTGACTGATCCTTTTTTATGTTTTCTATTTCTATTTTTTATATTTTCTACATCTTTGTTAAAGTTCACACTGAGATCATCGAGTATATTTATAGCCAGTGTTTTGAACTTTGTACCTGGTAAATTACTTGCCTCCATTTTGTTAAGTTATTTTTCTGGAGCTTTGTTATATTCTTTCATTTAGGACATTTTTTGTCACCCCATTTTGGCTGCATACTTGTGTTTGTTTCTATATATTAGGTAAGGCTGTTATGTCTCCTCGTCTTAGCAGAGTGGCTTTATCTAGTAGGTGTCCTCTGGGGCCTAGTGTCGCATTCTCCTTGGTCACCTGAGTCAGGTGCTACAGATGTGTCTCTGTGTAGTTTGTGTGTGACCTCCTATTGTAGTTAAGCCTTGGTTGCTGTTTCCATGTCAATGGGAGGGATAACCCTTAGACTGGTCATTTTTTGAGGAGTAGCTGTGACTATACCGGAGGAATTGTTGTGCAGGGGCATATTATAGGGAGCAGAATTCACTTTAGCAGGTCTCTGGTGCCTGCTCAGTCTTCACTCTTGATACGTCATCCATGGATGTAGCCTAGTGGTGCTCATGCTTACTATGAAGCCAGTCAGTGGGCAGGTGGGCCCGTCATTTCCTGGGAGGGGTCCTGCTGCAGGTCTAGTTCCATCACAGCCTGTGCCCTGCCTGGGGTCACCTGGCATGAGCCACCAGGCAATCCGAAGATGGCTGCCATGCAGGCTGGGCTTGGATGTACCTGGGAGAAGCCAAGGATCGAACTGAGGAGGCTTTTACTGGTGCTGGACTTCAGGATGCTCAGCAGGAGTTATGTTGACATCAGATGCTGCTTTTTTTTGGATTTATGAACCTTGAGAGATTTTAGAAATGTCCACATCATGGACCGATATAGGTCATGTATGGTTAAGGCACTAGAAGTGGCTTGGGTGGGCCTGCAAGTTGGGTGGGACAGGGTCTCAAGGATTCTTCAGCATGGGTCAAATGGTGTTAGTCAGGTTGATGAGTTTCAGATATGTCACCCACCTACATCTGCACATGAGAAGTGGGGAGAGCTCAACAAAGAAACAATGACTTTTGCCAGCACTTCTGTATGGGAGAAAGCCACCCCTCCAGCCATTGTCTTGAAGCCAAACAACTCAGTTCCTCCAAAAGCACCTTTCAAGCTTTTGCCCCAGCGCTAGAGCTCAGAAAGAGTGTTCATTCAGCAAGTAAGCCCATGTGCAGACCCTTTAAGAGAAATGCCTGAGACTCCTGCAGCCCTCTGTCTCTCACAGCCACAATCTCTGCTGGTATTCATGGCCAGAATTTGTGGGGAATTCCCTTTCTGACACTGGAAGCCTGGATGGAGAGACTGGTATGGGACTGAGACCCTTCACTCTTCAGTGGGGACCTCTTTAGCTGAGATTTCTGTCCCTATTTTTAACTTCAATTTGCCGGGCTGGGACCAGCCTCTTTTGTGACTCTGCCTTTCTTACCGATTCTTATGTGGCTTCTTATGGATGTCCTTAGTTGTAGGAGTTCTGTTCAGCCAGCCCTCAGGTGATTCTCAGTGATAATAGTTTTGTGGTTTAGATATAATTTGATGTGATCATGAGAGGATGAAAACACAGTGTTTACCTATTCAGTCATCCTGACTGTTCTTTTTTTTAATGTAAGCATTTATTGCTATAAACTTTCCTCTTAAAACTGCTCTCATTGTCTCCTAATATGTTGGTTATATCGTGCTTTCATTTTTGTTCGTCTTGAGATATTTTTATTTCCATTTTGATTTCTTTTTTTTGATGTAATGATTGTTCAAGTTTGTTGTTTACTTCAATATATTTGCAAGTTTTTCTGTCTTCCTTTAGTAATTGACTTTTAGTTTCATTTAATTGTGGTTGGAAATGATACTTGGAATAATAGCACTAATTCAAAATTTGTTAAGACTTATTTCGTGACATGGTATTGTGATCTTGCCTTCAAAATATTTGTGTGTGATTGAGAAAAATGTGTATTCTTCTGCTCTTGGATGGAATGTTCCTTATATGTCTGTTAGGTCCATTTGGTATATTATGTTGTTCAAACCCTCTGTTTCCTTATTAATTTTTCATCCATATAATCTATCCATTACTGAAAATGGGTATTGAAGTCTCTTACTATTATTATATCACTGTCTCTTTCTCCCTTTAGTTCTTTCAATACTTTCATTACATTTTTAGGTGTTCTGATGTTAGATGCATATGTATTTACAATTGTTGTATCTTCCTATTGAATTGAATCTTTTATTATTACATAATGTTCTTCTATGACTCTAGTGACTATTTTTGACTACAGTCTATTTTGTCTTATGTAACTACAGCTAGTCCTGCTCTCTTTTGATTACCATTTGTATAGTATATCTTTTTACAGCCCTTCACTTTAATCCTATGTGTGTCTTTAAATCTCAAGTGAACATCTACTAGGCAGCAAATAGTTGGATCTCATTTTTAAAAATCATTTAACCACTCTATATCTTTTGAGTGGTGAGTTTAATCCATTTATATTCAAAGTAAATGTTCATAAGTACAGATTTACTATTGTCATTTTTTAAATTGTATTCTGTTTGTTTTGTAGTTCTTTTCTTCTCTTACTATCTTCCTTCGTTATTTGATGATTTTTGTTGTGATTTACTTTGGTTCTTTTCATCTCTTATGTATTTACTATAGTTTTTTTCTTTGGGGTAGCCATGATACTTACATAATGGTTTTTATAATCATAACAGTCTATTTTTAAAATTATACAAAAACTCCTCATATTTACTTTCTCTCCTATCTACTTTAAGTTATTGATACCGGAATTAACTTTTTCTTGTATGTATCCATTAATATATTTTAGAGGAGTTATACTTATTCCTAATCCTTTTGTTTTTTGACTTTTATACTAATGTTAAAAGTGATTTATGTACCACCATTGTATTACTACCTTAATATGTATTTTTCTATATATTTACTTTCATCAGTGAGATTTATACTTTCACATGCTTTCGTGTTGCTATTTAGCATCTTTTCATTTCAACTTAAAGAACTTTTTTTGGCACTTTCTTGTAAGGAAAGTTTGGTGGTAATGAACTCCCTCTGTTTTCGTTTGGCTGGGAAAGTTTTTATCACTCCATTTTTAAGAGAATACGCCCTCCCCTTTTTTTTACTTGGTGTAGAATTCTTGGTTTGCATTCCTTCCTTCCTTCCTTCCTTCCTTCCTTCCTTCCTTCCTTCCTTCCTTCCTTCCTTCCTTCCTTTCTGTCTTTTTCTTTCTGTCTTTCTTTTTTTTTTCAATGCTTTGACTATATCATATCACTCCCCTCTGGCCTGCAATATTTCTGCTGAGAAATTCACTGATAGTCTTAACAGTCAGTCCCTTGTATATGACAAGTCACTTTTCTCTTGCTGCTCTAAAAATTCTCTTTTTGTCTTTGAATTGTGCCAGTTTAATTATAATGTGTCTCAGTGCAGACCTCTTTACATTCAACCTTTTGGGGATCTTTTAGGCTTCTTGAATCTAAATATTCATTTCCCTCCTTAAATTAAAAAAAAAATGTATATATCAACCATCATTTTCTGAAATAAATTTTCTGCCCATGTCTCTTTAACTCTATCTTCTGGGGTTCCCATCATGTATAATTTGATTTTCCTGATGGTTTCCAATATGTCTCATAGGTTTTCTTTACTCTTGTTCACTTCTTTTACTTATTGTTCCTCTAACTGGATAGTTTCCAATGACTTGCCCCTGAGTTTACTGATTCTTTGCTCGATTAAGTCTGATGTGAACTCTCTATTAAATTTTCATTTCAGTGATTGTATTTCTTCAGTTCCAAAATTTCTATTTGTTTCTTTTTGTGGTTTCTATCTCTTTGTTAAACTTATCATTTTGTTCATGTATTATTTTCTTGATTTCATCTAATTGTCTCTGTGTTCTCTCATAGCTCATTGAGGTTCTTATGATAATTATTTTGAATTCTTTGTCAAGCAGTTCATAGATTTCCATTCCTTTAGTATTGGTTGCCACAGTTTTGTTACTTTGGTGATATCATGTTTCCTTGATTCTTCATGATCTCTGCAGCCTGGTTTTGATCTCCATACATTTGAAAAATAAATCACCTCTTCTGGACTTTACAAACTTGCTTTAGCAGGTAAAACCTTTCAACAGTCAGCCCAGTAAGAGATTCTGGGTGTGCTGGCTGCTGAGATCTGTGGGCCAATGAACTCACTTTTGAGTTCTGTGGGCTAGTTCTTGAAATCTGGACTAGTCATTAAAATCTGTACGCTGGCTTTTGAGGGCTCCTTTCCTTTTTCTTTGTTTTTCGGTTACTCACAGGTGATCTAGTTATGTCAATTACCTATCAGTGTTCTAGGTGGAGCATGATAGAAACAGGCCTCTCATGTAGTGCCCTGAAAAGTTGGGGAAGGAAGATGTTCATTTGCTGCCTCTTTCTACCTTGGGAAAACTTGCAGGTTGAGGGTATAGGAGTGAGAGAAAATTTATATGGATTTCTATTGGCCTGTGAGTGTATAACGAACTCTTGAAGAAAGAAACAAAAAGTGATAATATTTATTCCCATTTGGGGGCATGGGAACGGGAGAGAGGACAGCCAGTATTAGGAAGAAGACATTTTTACTTTTTATCGTTTGAACAATGTGTATCTAATACCAATCTATTCAACCAATTAAATAATTTTTCAATCACATCATTCATAAATTGATACCTTGGAATGCTTTATTGACATAGGTACAAATAAATGAGATTAAATATGTTATGATTTAAGAATAAAGTCTGTACTTATAATTTGAATGATTTACTATAAATCAGTAGTTTGTTGCTTCCAAGATTGGTAATTACCAAGCAAGTCAAGTTCTGTGGGACTTAGTTTTATTGACAATAAAATAGGGAAAAGCTTGATAGCCACCTTAATGTATTCAAGGTATTTTGAAATAATTAATTGATTAAGAACTATTGATTATTTCAGAACCAAAATTTTCATGTTATTAAATAATATAGAATACACCAAATTAAATGTTATATTATTTTAAATACAGATCATAGAGAAAAAATTTTCAGCCAAGTTTTGTTTTTTTCTAAGCTAAAAATGTAAGTTAAAACATTGAACAGAACCTAAATGTAGCATGATTTACCTAACATAAACCCAGAAAACAAATTTTCTATGTTTTATTACAAAAAAATTTGCCTTGTTCTTACTTAATTGGCAGATTCTAGAGGTTACACAAGAAAGAATCTGTTTTATTTGATATGGCACATACCTGCTTTTTTGTGTTTGTGTATGTGTGTGAATACACACTTTTGGGTTCTTGTTTTGTTTTTCATATATCAAGTAGGTATTTGTCTTCAATCAATTAATTATAGTAGAATTAATTCTCAGCATGAACTACTGAGAGCCTTGTATTTGTATCTTATTATTTTTTCAAGAAAAGAAAAAACTTGATGGTCTTTGTTCCAGTTATTATTTTCCAAGAGTCTACTCTCTTATCTTTATTAATGTGAATTAATTATTCCATTCTCCACAGAAACACTATGAATCTCAAGAACGACTAATGCTTGATTTTGCTCTCAACTTTTTAGCTTATGATCTGATGAAGTGTGGAAAAACCATCCCCGTTTTTAAGGTATTCAGTTTGGAAGTAGATGCAGGCAAAACAATGTCTCTGGTGAAATATCTGCTGGGAAAATGTTTGTGTTGCATATCCTATGGAGAGGATATTCAAAGTTAGTGTGATAAGATTCCAACACTGTACAGCAAGGTATGTGGGATTCTTGCAATTAGGTGTATAAAACAGCATTAATATCTCTTTCTGCTTCTTTGTGAAATGAGAATTTTTACTTCTCATAGTGAACCTAAAACAATAACATTGACTACTCCCTTATAAGTTTATGTTTCATATGTGATTTGTCTGTTGTATCTACAAGGTACATCTCAGTTACACTGATTATATTACCAGATTATCTGATGGTTAAGGTCATTAACAATTCACTTGTGTAGTCAACATAACAATGTTGGTTGCCTTGAAGTAATAATTAGAGAACGAAGCAATTTACTATAATTAGGTACTATCTGAAAAAAAGGTATCTACGTTAAGGGAAGTTAAAAAGATATCTTTCTTATGGTTAGGGACTACTCTTTACAAAATATTTTTTTCTGGATTACAAAGAAAATTATTGCACTTTTAATTTGCTCAGTATTATGAATGCAGAAACAAAACAGTTTTTTTTCAGAGTTTCCCCATGTGGATTTGGTCAAGTTTCTTAACCTTTCTCTGCTCTTATTTCATCATCTAGAAGGCAGTGATAATAGTCATACCACAAGTAGATTCTGATGGGTAAATAATATTTGCAAAGTTCTTTGAGATCCTGGTAAAGAAAAAGTTCTACAAGTAAAAATGTACGATTATATAAGACATTTATATTTATTGCAATAGCTTTGCTCGAACTGAAGACACGACAGCAAACGGCTTTTGTTTCTTTATAATTTCTCTTCATCAAATTAGAACATTTTATTTTCACAATTGTAATATATTTTCAAATTCTCATTATGGTGTTCTTTACTTCCGTAGTCTGGAATAAGATTATCGTATACTTTTTGGTGTCCTTCAAAAATCCGAAAGCTCTACCTAAATAAAATAGGATTAACCATTTGGGAAACAGATTTTTGTGTTTGTTTTTAGAAATGCTACAATAGGAAGGACAGGATTGGTTTGTTTGTTTGTTTGTTTGTTTGTTTGTTTGTTTGTTTTAACAATACTTTGTATCTCCAGGCTTGGCCACTTGTCTGTTCCTGGCATCCAGGGGCAGCTAAGGGAAGAAGAGATAGTGGCTACAGGGATCCAGCTAGGTGGATTGGACAAGATGTTCTAGAGATATACATTCTATCTTACAATTTGGAAAACCTGTAGGTATTGGGGAACCTAGTTAGTCTGGTAAAGCATAGCTATGGCACGGTCAAATGTTAGGTAGCTCAGTGGTCATCATCTCATGTTTCTCTCCAAGTATGCCTGAACCTGGAAGAGGATTTAAGTACTGGGTTGGATAACTGAGTAGGGATTCAGAGTAGTGGGTAAAGTAGAAGCTTAAGCAAAAGCTTAATAAACCAAATCAACATGGATGTTTAAGGGAATGTTGTAAAAAAAAGAGACACAAATCAATAAAGGAGAAGCATTTCCATGAGGAAGTGGATCTCAGGCATTTTAGTACATGAACATGAGCTTGAAGTGCTTATTATGTGCCAAGCACTAAGAACTTTAGAAAGCCTCCCACATTTAAAATTTTTTCCATCTTTATTGAAATAGAATAGACAATTAGTTGCTTGTATTAACTTTGTACAATTCAATGAGGTTTTTTTTCACTTATAGTTGGCATACAATAATATACCAGTTTCAGTTGTATAGCACAGTGATCAGAGATCCACATAACTTGCAAAATGATCACCTCACTAAATCTAGTATACTTCTTCCCCCTTACATATTTATAACATTATTTACCCTCTTGCCCATGCTACACCCTACATCTCCATGTCTATTCTGCAACTATACATTTGTACCTCTTAATCCCTTTGGGTTTTTTTTTGCCCCCACCCCTCTTCCATCTAGTATCCCTCAAAATATTCTCATTATCTATGAGTTTATTTCTGCTTTTTTGTTGTTGTTTATTTTGTTCTTTGAATTCTACATGTATATGAAATAATGCAATATCTGTCATTTCCTATCCAATCCATTTCATTCAGGGTAGTACCCTTTAGGTCCATCAAGGCAATATCTATTTCCATTCCATTTCTTTCAGTCTGTGTGTGTCTTTTAATCTGAAGTGGCTCTCTTGTAAGCAACATATATAGGAGTCTTGTTTTCTTATCTATTCAGCCACTCTACCTTTGGGTTAGAGCACTTAATTCCTTTCCATTTGAGATACTTGTTGATAGGAATGTAGTTATTACCATTTTTTATTCCTGCTTTGTATACATGCTTTTTCTTCTTAAAGAAGTCCCTCCAAAATTTCCTGTAATACTGATTTGGTGTTGATAAATTCCCTTAGCTTATTTTTGTCTGGGAAGCTCTTTATCTGTCCTTCAACTCTAAATGATAGCTTTGCTGCATAAAGTAATCTTGGTTGTAGATCCTGGGTTTGCATCATGTTGAATATTTTGTGCAAAACCCTTCTGTCTTGCATAGTTTCTTTTGAGAAATCAGCTGCTAGTCTTCTGGATGCTGTCTTGTATGTAACTAACTACTTTTCTCTTGCTGCTTTTAAGATCCTGTCTTTATATAACTTTTGGTATTTTAATTATAATATGTCTTTGAGTGGGCCTCTTTGGGTTCTTCTTTTTTGGGACTCTCTGAGCTTCTTGGGGTTTTATGTCTATTTCCTTCATCAGTTTAGGGAAGTTTTCCATTGTTATTTCTTCAAATTGCTCTTCATCGTCTTTTTTCTTTTAGTACCCCTATGACATAGATATTTTTACATTTAATAGTATTCCATGGGCTTCTTAAATTATTACTATAGTCTTGGCTTCTTTTTTCTTGCCATTCTGATTGAATATCCTTGGATTCCTCATTCTCTATATAGGTCATTTGATCCTCTTCTTTATTCACTTTGTTTATTCCATTTAATATACTTCTCATCTTAGATAATGTGTTCTTCATTTTTGACTAGTTCCCTTTTTCAGTTTCCATTTCCATTTTTATGTTTTTTATCTCTGTTGAAGTTCTTACTGAATTCATTTATACTTCCCAAAGTTCATTGAACATCTTTATAACTAGTGTTTTGAACTCTGCATCTATTAGATTGCTTGATTCCATTATTTCTGAATCTCTGTTCTCTTTTCTCATATGGTTTCTCCTTCTTTGTCTTCCAATTTTGGCTGTCTTTCTGTATCTATGTATTAAACAAAGCTCTTAAGTATTCCAGTCTTATTAGTGCAGCTTTGTGTGGTAGATGTCCTGTAACACAATCCAGGGGTTCAGCTGAAGGCTAAGTTAGCCCCAGCCTGTGCCTCTCTGTTAAGATTCAGCAAGCAATTCACAGATGCTGTGTTTGTAG
The DNA here is from genome assembly GCF_014176215.1 of Rousettus aegyptiacus. Lineage (NCBI taxonomy): Eukaryota > Metazoa > Chordata > Mammalia > Chiroptera > Pteropodidae > Rousettus > Rousettus aegyptiacus. The sequence goes on along the minus strand of NW_023416312.1, from coordinate 57,961,551 downwards.
TTGCCTCAAGAGGCCGCACCAGAAACTGAGGCCAGTTGCCTCCAGTGTGAGTCTAAGCATTGTTCAGCAAGGAGCACCTGATTAAGTGAGGACTCACATGCATGTGGCTTGGAGTGGGACCATGAGTTGGGGGAGGCAGAGTATCAGGGAATCCTCTGGGTGGAGCGATGTCTGTTATCCAGTTTGATAATGTCTCAGCTACTGTGGAGCTGAGTCAGTGTACTTGGAAGGGGGAGGACGCAACAGAGGAACAATGTATACTTCCTGCACTTCTGCACAGAGTGAGTCTCCCCTTAGCACTCACTCTGACAGCTCACTGTCCCCCTGTACCTGGTGCCCCCTGCACAGCCGAACCAGCACTAGTGCTCAGAGTGAGCAGGTCTGTCACTGCAAAAGTTTGCTTATAAACACAGCCCCTTTAAGAGGTGTCTACAGCTGCCAGCTGCCACTGAGATGGCCTCTGTGCCCTTCAGCCGCTCAGGATCCCACAGCGTCATGTCCTTGCCCCATCCTCCTTTCTGTCATTGCAGGGTGATTTCTTAGTTCTCTCCCTAGTTGTATGGCTTGTTTATCTAAATCCCAGGTGATTTTCCTTGCTGTTTGCTCCTTCTTTCTATCACAACTTTGGTTTGGTTGCCAGAGGGATGAAGAGAGCCTCTATCAACTATGTAATTTTCTTCTCCCCAAACTGCCCACTTTTAATATCCTCAAAAAGTTTATGAGTTAGATAATATTATTACCTTCATTTTATAAATGATGAAACTGAAGACTATACAAGTGAAATATTTTGCCCAGAGCTACAAGGCCAGTAGCTGACAGAGCTAGGATTTGAACTCAGACAGTCTAGCTTTGGAATCTATGCAAATAACTGATATCTACTAACGATTTTTATTGTTGGTTGTTAACAAAACAACGTAAGAGAAAGTTTAGAACCTTGGCGATCTTTACTGAGCCACTAGCTCTCAGAAAGGCTGGTCTAAACTTAAAGTAAACTTAATTATGAGACTGAATCTGCTTATACTCTCTTTAATTTTAATTGTCTCAGGGGCTGGGAATGGTTTGTATTTGCAATGTGGGTCACTACTGAACTCAACTATGAGAAACCAAGGAAGGGAAAAAGCAGAGAAGCAGAGTAAGAATAATAATTGCTTCCTACTAGAATATTGGAATTAGTATTTGTTATTCTGTGGTCTTCTAGTGTTATCATCTTCATTCAGTCAAAATGGTTCTATGACTTTTAGGTGAGCTCTAATAACATCCATAGATCCATGCTAGAATGTTAGCTTAGCTCACATTCTCAAAGAGACTCAAAGAGAAAGTCATTTTATTGTTTACTATGTAATTCTCTTTAGTTAATGAAGCCAGATAAAGTCGAAACCTAAATATACACATACATACGTACATACATTTAGAAACTTAGCTTTTTACCTCTAACATTCTTCATAATTTGACTAGATTTGCAAAATTCTTCTGAAATAAAACTTACCAATTTGAACATTCTGAAAATAGTCAACCTCTGGAATGAAAGACATATGTGTATGTATGTCTGTGTGTATATTCTGTGTAAGATTATGTATATATAATCTATGTAAGCTTCTCAGTTGAATTTAAACCTTGAACTGTGAAATTCCTAATGTCACTATAACATCTGGGGGTGAGAAGGAAAAAGCAGAGTGGAAAAGACTTGATTGGGCTGGTAATATAGTGCACGGAAAATTAGAGAAGTAACATTTACTGCATGCCTACTGTATAGAAGGCTTAATGACAAATAGCTAACATATACAGTATTATCTTACAAATTATGTGAAGGAATATTATCATTCTCATATCACAGGTGAGAGAATTGAAGCTCAGAGAGGTTAAATACTTGTCTCAAGGTCACACTGCTGGTAAATATGTGGTAAAGCCAGGTAAATTCAGATCTGTTAAGTGTAATGTACAATATTACAATGGTTCATCACATTCTTGTATTTTGTTCATTTTTCTTCTCTATGGTTTAGTCTTAGTTGAAAAGCGCAACTTACATGTAAGTCATTTATTTTACTAAATTTGTGCCATGATAGCTAGAGTCTAATTTTGAAGCTGGTTAAATAATAAAAATACTAGTAATAATTAAAAAGTTAATAATAATAAAATCAATTCGTGAGCTGTACTAGATGGCAAACAGCATACAAAAGACTTTACTTGGATTATTTCATTTGTTCTTTACAACTAACATTATGATGTAGATAATGGTGATTATCCCTGTTGAGGAAACAAGCTCAAAAAACCAAACTGACTTGTCTACAATCACACAGCTAGTGAGTGTCAAAGCCAGGACAAAACTTCAGGTCTGTCAGACTATAAAGCTCAAGTTCTTTCCTACTACTTCCTCAGGCTCTTCTAAAATATTTTTGGGTTAACTTCATACTAAGTTAAAGTCTGGGCTTCAAGTATTTCAGTAGAGCATTGTCTTCTCAAGGGCTTCTAACCTATGTACTGTCATAATGAAAAATGATACCTCAGCCTGTAAATTGTCCTGTTTTGGAATCCATAATGAAGCACTATAAAGTGAGTGGGTAGTTCTATTCCTTTGTTAGTCTTTAAGTATACCTTACCACTACTTTAAAGTTTCTCTGTCTCCTGCACTGAACTCGATATATTTTGTATCTGAGTCATTTGATGGTATTTTCCTGGTTGCATAAACACTAGTCTGCCATTTTCACAAAGTGAATTGAGATGGGGTGGTGGTCATGCTGAGTTTTCTTCTACTTTATAAATCTCTGTGAGAAAAGTGGTAAAAATTAATGAGGGGCTCTGAAATAAGACAGAAACAGCAAGAGGAGTTTGTCACAAATTTATTATAATTACTGGACAAAAAGGAAAAAGGCCTTAGATAAAAGGAGTGAAGCTTCTTGCTGTCTTGCATAAAGTTTAAAGATTTCTATTTCACATGGAAATTCAAACCGTTTTTCTTTAAGTAGGCACAGTTGTGCCTCTCCATGCAAAAAGCAGAATCTCTAAAAGTTGGGCCACTTTTGCCTTTTCAAAAACTGGGGAAACTGAAAACTCATCACTTTGGAAATTAAGAGTTGATATTTGGTATTCATGATAAGGAGATCAGAAGTGAAGAGGAAGCCAGTGGGAAAGCATTCCAGTTACCCATAAAGCTTCTAGCAAGCTGAGGTTTTGGGAATGGTTTTTAGAAGATTTGGTTGCCAGTTAATAAATTCCAAGACAAGAATAATTGATGCTGTCTTGGCTGTTACTTATGTAAGAATTTCCTATTCAAGACCTGTGCCATGAAAGGCATAGGCGACATAAAATGTTGCAGGCCGACTTGACAAAACAAACTTGGTAAGGGAACTGTCAATTATAATCACAGGCAAATATGTTACAGCTTGAGTCAGTCTGGAGCCAGGCTGCCTGCATGCTGTTCTCTTCTACAGATGGGGCAGCACTTGGCAAAGTTGACATAGTTTTGGAATTGAAAGCTATGTGGTGATTTCACTATTTCATTTTCCTGCAAATCAATAAGGATGATTCAAAACCAAACCAGATGGCCATGCAGCTATTGTGGAATATCAGCTACAGGCCAGCATTTAATTTTTCTTCAGAACATTTCGTCTTATAACAAATTTAATTTCCAAAATGCCTTAAAAGCAGCATTTTGGGAAAATCTATTATATGGCTCTTTTTCTTACAACTGCCTTTAGGATTCTCAGAAAGATCTAATGCCTCTCAGAACTCAGGAAACCAGTACATACATTCAAAACTAGAGAATGCAGAGCATCTTGATAATCATCAAGAGTGGATTGGGAGAGAGATGTTGTTGGGATTGTACTTTGTTGTCCACTTTTTCATTTGATTTTGTCTTTGACTAAATCGCTGCAAGGAGAAACATGATGATGGCAATTATAGAGTTCAAAAAAAAAGACTTTATCAGGTGTTTCAACCTCTAAAATACTGTTTTGAAAGAAATTTATATCAGAAACAATAACTCCAGATAGACTTGTGATGTGTGTTTGTGTGTGTATGTCATTTTATATGCTCTTCCAGCTCTCTTAGAGACATTCATATTTTTCTCCTGAATCACTAACTGCTAGTAAAATGATCCTTTTGCTCTTCACCTCCCTTATTTTAACTTTTTATTTTGAAATAATTTTATATTTATAGAAAAGTGGTAAAAATAGTAGTTCTTGTATACCCTTCATCAAGTTTCCTCTCATGTTAATACCTTACATAACTATGGTGAATTTATCAAAACTAGGATATTAATATTGATGCACTAATATTAATTAAACTGTAGACTTTCTGGATTTTACCAACCTTCCCATCAATGTCGTTTTTCTGTTCAGGAAGAAATCCAGAATTTAACATTTTATTTAGTCATAACGACTTAGTTTCCTTCAATATGTGCTATTTTAGAACCTTTTCTTGTTTTTCACGACTTGGACATATCTGAAGAGTGCTGAGAAAGGTAGGTTGTAAAATGGTCAATTTTGAATTTGGCTGATGATTTCTCATGATTGGACTGGAGTTATGGATTTTTGGAAAGAATACTACAGAAGCGATATGCCCTTTTTCATTCACATCATATCAGGGTGTACATGATATCAACTTGATTTATGAGTCATGATGTTAATCCTGACCAGGTCTTCATTTAAAAAATGTACCTGCATAGTGTGTTGCTTAGTTAAGTGGCTAACTGATTGGACAAATTTTGACACTCAGAAAATGTCCATTCATTCATTCAGTCATTCAGCAACAATTATTTATTGAGTCAGCCAATGCAATAAATGCGCCAAGGCTATTTATACATTTATCTATTCATTAAACAAATATTTATTAAATGATATTTATGTCCAAGGATGAGACTAAAGCAAAAAAAGTGGAAAATTTATGTTGAATGCAAAATTTAAGTATAGCAATAAGCAAGTGCTAGTCTAAATGAGAGTAGTCTATTATTTGAACACCAGTGGTAATTGGTAATAAGTAAGTTACATCAATCTTGATTAAGTTTACATTTGTTAGATCTTGGCCACTTAGCAACTGTATGAGCTTGGGCTAACTATTTAATGCTTTAAGTTCCATTTTTCATAATTTTAAAATGGGAACAATAATAGTACCTACCTCATAAGGTTTCTGTGAACATCAAATAAGATGTGATGTATAACATGATCAGTGCATGATCTGGCACTTAGTAATTATTCAATTATTGGTGATTGTTATTTTTATCAACCTCTCAAGCAGTTATTTAAATCTCTCATGTATTATTTTTATTATTCTATCTTGCCTTGTTCACTAGCAGTATCAATAATCAGATAAATTACTTTACCAACTGAGAACATCCATGCAACAACCACCACTGCCACCAATCAGTCATACAATAAATGTTAAAAATATAGTAGATTTTTTTTATTACTAATATTGTTGTTAATGCGATTATTATTGCTTAACAGGGTGAAATGGATCCCAACTGCAGGCACCTATAGAGCCTTCCTTTAAGAATTGTCAAGAACTATGAGTGAGAGATTTTACTATGCTTTCAAGGTGCTATAGTTTCATTTACGCTGTTAAAAGACAGAAAATTCCTGGGTCAGAGACAAAGGATTTTATTTCTCAAAGCCAATAGTAGTGATCAGAGTACCATCATTTCCTTACACCAGTTTCCTGTGATCCAATTCCTACAGGGCAATATAAGGAGGGCTAGATGATATTTGCATATGCATTGGGTTGTTTATAGGAGAGGAATCCTGAGCTTAGGGAACCCAAATCTTTTAAAATTAGCGGTAAGTATTCTTACCCTTATTCTAGAGGGAGACCTTAGCTCTATCTTTTAAGGCTGTTAACTATACAAACATCCTTTTAAAGATGGTCTAGAACAGGTTAGTGCTTCTACTCACTAGATGTGCAGAGAAACAAGAAATCTATGAAAAAATGTCACAACAGGAAGTAGTGTACATCTGCCCAATCTTATTTGCTACACCAAGAAAAGCAATTTAAGTGGGAAAAAAGCCACAAAGGCAAGCACTTCCTAATTCATTATCCTCTCCTCTGATTTGCCTTTAAAGCCTACTTAAGTGATCTCACTAGATTCTTAAGATGGTAGTCTGACCTCTCACTTAGAATGTATTCCATAACAGAAATGCCAATGCTTTTGGTACTGTTGTGAATCTTGCCTGTATGCTGAGACCTAGTTTTTGTTTAGGCCCTCATACCCGATCTAGCACCACAGACTCTTACCCTGGTTTCATAACTTAGCTTATGTAATTGGCTTACTTTTTTCAGTGTGACCTATCTTGAACTTGACCTCAAATTTGTTCTCTAGATTGATTAAAAGGTCTCTTTTCAAATTGTCCTATTTTGGTAAACTTTTGGTAAAGAGTTTTAGGATACCATAAATCATATATGGCCTGAGACTGACGTGGTCTTGTTGCAAGAGGAAATTGACCTCATCCTGTGTGTGGGGTCTGTGTGGAAGACCTGGATGCTGCTGATGGAAGATTTCCTTTTGGTTTTGACCCAGGGCAGAGAGATTCAGGCTCAGAACGTCTTCTTTAGCTTCACTCTGATGAATCTGTGGCACTCCTCCAACCAAGGCAGGGCCGACCTAGGGGTCAGGCACACTGGGCATCTCTAACCCATGAACTAAAATGTCACTGACATTGTCTTCTATTCATACGCTCTCTCCTATGGGGCTGGTATATGTAAGCAGTAAGCTATTTTCCCTGTGTGGAGGTCTGGCAGTACACACCTACAGAAATTTTCTCCTTAATTGAGCCACCACTTTGAATGTATAAATACATGCTGTCCTTCATATATTTTAAATATTAGCCCCTTCTTGGAAGGATTGTTTCCATACAAATCAACAGAAAACAATGGGCAGAGGATCCAAACAGATAACTTTTTCCAAGAAGACATACAAATGTCCTACAGAAATATGAAAAGATGCTTAACTTTACTAGCTTTTAGAGAAGTGCAAATCAGAAAACCACAATAAGTTGCTACCTCACATCTGCTAGAATGGCTATTGTCAATAAAATAAGAAATGACTTTTGGAGAGGATGTGAAGAAAAAAAGGACCCTCATACACTGTTGGTGGTAATATAAATTTGAACAGCCACTATGGAAAACAGTGTGGAGGTTCCTCAAAAAAAATTAAGACTAGAATTACCCTACAACCCAGAAATCCTTCTTCTGGATATTTACTCAAGAAAACTGAAAACGCTTATCCATAAAAATATATGTAACCTGATGTTCATCGCAGAATTATTCACGGTGACCAAGACATGAAAACAACTGAAGTGCCTTTAAATAGATAATTGAATAAAGAAGATATGGTGCATATATTTAATGGAATATTACGCAACTACAGAAAGAGATAAAATACTGTCATTTCTGACAACATGGATCTATTGTGAGATAATCATGATAAGTGAAATAAGTCAGACAGGAAAAGTTTAGAACCATATGATTTCACTCATATGTGAGATATAAAACTGAAAGCAACAAATGAACAAGACAAACAATCAAAAGTTCTTGAACTCAGAAAACAGTTTAGTGGTTACCAGAGAGAAATGGGGAGGGGGAAGGTAAATAAGGGTAAAAGGGGTCAAATATATGGTGATGGAAGAAAATTTAACTCTGGGTGGTGAACACAAAATGCAATGTACATTAAATATTAAAAGCTATAGGATTTTTTCCAGCTTTACTGAACTATATTAGACAATTAGTTGCTCATGTTTATATTGTACAATTCAATGAGATTTTTTCTTTCAATCGTAGTTGACATATAATAATTTACCAGTTCCAGTTGTACAGCATAATGATCAGAGATTCACACAACTCACAAAATGATCACCCCACTGAATCTAGTACCCTTCTTCCCCCTTACATATTTATTAGATTATTAACCATCTTCTCCATGCTACACTCTGCATCTCTATGTCAATTCTGCAACTATCCACTTGCCTTAATTCCTTTGCCTTTTTTCTGCTGTTCCCCAAACCCCCTCCTGTCTACTATCGCTCAAAATATTCTCATTATCTATGAATTTATTTCTGCTTTTGTTGTTGTTGTTTATTTTGTTCTTTAGATTGCACATGTACATAAAATCATGTGATATTTGTCTTTCTCTATCTGACCTATTTTATTCAGCGCAATACCCTCTAGGTCTATCAAGGCAATATCTTTTTCCATACATTTTCTTTTAGTCTGTGTGTGTCTTTTAATCTGAAGTGAGTCTCTTGTAAGCAACATATGTAGGAGTCTTGTTTTTTTATCCATTTAGCCATTTTATCTTTTGGTTGGAGCACTTAGGTCTTTTTCACCTGAGCTAGTTTTTGATAGGAATGTAGTTACTACCATTCTTTATTCCTTTATTTTGATACATGTTTTTTCTTCTTAAAGAAATCCCTCCAACATTTCCTGTATTATTGTCGTGGTGGTGATAAATTTCTTTAGCTTATTTTTTGTCTGAGAAGCTCTTTGTGTCCTTAAACTCTAAATGATAGCTTTGCTGGATAAAGTAATCTTGGTTGTAGATCCTGGGTTTTCATCATGTTGAATATTTTTTTGCAAAGCCCTTCTGTCCTGCATAGTTTCTTTTGAGAAATCAGCTGCCAGTCTTATGGGTGCTCCCTTGAAGGGAACTAACTGCTTTTTTTCTTGCTGTTTTTAAGATTCTGTTTTTGTGTTTTAACATTTGGCATTTTAATTATGATATGTCTTGGTGTGGGCCTGTTTGAGTTCCTGGTTTATGGGACTCTCTGAGCTTCCTGGGTTTATATATCTATTTCCTTCACCAGGTGAGGGAAGCTTTCCTTCATTATTTCTTCAAATAGCTCTCTAATATCTTGTTTCATTCAGGTACCCCAATGACACAGATAATTTTGCATTTAGCAGTGTCCCATAGGCTCCTTAAATTATTATTATAGTCTTGGCTTCTTTTTTCTTGTCATTCTGATTGAGTGTTCTTGGCTTCCTCATCTCCTATATTGGTGGTTTGATCCTCTTCTTAATCTGCTCTGTTTATTCCATCTAATATACTCTTCATATCGGATAATGTGTTCTTCATTTCTCACTGGTTCCCTTTTATAATTTCCATTTCCATTGATATGTTTTTTTTTATTCCTTTGTTAAAGTTATCATTGAGTTCATCTACTCTTCCCCTAAGTTCATTGAACATGTTTATAACAGTGTTTTGAACTCTGCATCTGTGAAATTGCTTGACGCCATTATTCCTGGATCTCTGTTCTGTTTTCTCATATAGTTTCTCCTTTGTCTTCCCATTTTGGCTGCCTTTCTGTGTCTATGTACTAATCAAAGCTCTTAAATCTCCTGATTTTATTAGTGGGACTTGGTGTAGTAGGTGTCCAGCAGCACAGTCCTGAGAAGGATTCAGCTGCAGGCCAAGTTTAGCCCCACCCTGTACCCCTCCAGGGCCGCCTGTTAAGATTCAGTAAGCAATCTACAGATGCTGTGCTTATAGTTGCCTCAAGAAACCAGACCAGAAACTAAGGCCAGCTGCCACCAGTGTTAGTCTTGGCACTGCTCAGCAGGGAGCACCTAACTCACAGAGGACACACATGGATGTGTCTTGGGTGGGGCCGCGAGTGGGGGAGGTGGAGTTTCAGGGAATCCTGAAGTGGGTGGGGCCGCGAGTGGGGGAGGTGGAGTTTCAGGGAATCCTGAGCAGGTGCATCACCAGAAAGTCCTCAGGGACACAGCCCCTTTAAAAGCCATCTGCAGCTGCCGGCTGCCACAGCCTCTGGTCCACTCAGCTAATTGGGACCAGGCAGCCTCTTGTCTATGCCCCCTCCTACCTTCTACTGTTGTAGGTTGATTAATTATTTCTCTCCTTATTTGTAGTGCTTCTGTTCCTCTAGATCCCAGGCGACTTTCATTGCTATTTGCTTTATGTTTCTGTCACAACTTTGATTTGGTCGCAAGAAGGATGAACAAACCTTCTATCATTTATGCCATTTTGTTCTCAAGTCCCCAAACCAATAGAATTTTATTTAACAATGTCACCCAAATAAATTTAATTAAAAAAACCCACATACTATTGTGCTTAATCTGACTGCAGATGTATATCATGAGACACAGGGTCACAAGTGAAAATGCTAGAGCTGTCATTTATAAAGTGGTTCCGTTTTTCTCACCTTTTTAATTCACAGCCAAATAACAAATTTTTATTTTGGATTAAACTTAATATCTCTTGGTCTTAACCCACAGCCTAAATCTCTTTGGGTGGTAGAAGTAGATCCATTTACTTGTTTCTTAGTTACAAAAAAGGAAAAGAATAACATGTTTGAATGCATTCTGTTTAGTGAGCATATCTTTGGAGACCCTATGTCTGCAGTACGAAAATAGTGACAAACCTGAGCCAGTGATACTCAAGATTAAAACAAACAAACAAACAAACAAACATATATATAGTCAGTTTTTTCTGAAGCGAGGATAAAGATATTGGAGATTGCTTTTTCTTTTTCTATTTCCTTGAAAAAGGGCAAAGAGCAATGTGTCTTTGTAGTGGTGGACACAGACTTTTGCCTCTTGCTAATGGTATAAGGAAACTAACATTAGTGATTCTTTATCGAATTACTTATAGCATCTTAAAACAGGAAGAGACCCTAGAACTCATTAAGCACAACCTGCTTATTTTTACAAAAGGTAAAGTTCAGAGAATTTATTTGCAAAGGTCATTAAAATGAAAACTTTATGAACCAGTATTTATGCTTATTTCTTAATACTGTAATATTAATAGGTTTATCGCAGGTGCTTCATAAATAATTATTGGAAGCATAGTACATCACCAGCATTCTGGCTGGTGTACCCTCTTAGTCACTACTCTTTCTTTCCAAATTGCTATTCTGACTTATATTCCAATTTATTAATTTTGCTTTTTTTTGATTCCTGTAAATGAATCACATATTACATACTCTTTAGTATCTGAGAGATTTAACTTTATTGTTAGGTATACCTGTAGTTTATTCTCATTGCTGTATAGTATTTTACTGTATGACTATATAACTTCATTTATTCACTCTACTATTTATGGATTTTGGAGTTGTTTGCAGAATTCTGTTTCATGAATATTGCTCTTATAAACATTCTTGTTCATGTCTTTGCTGCACATACGCATTTATTTGGTACACATATGGGTATGTGTAACAAAGAGTAGACTTGCTAATGTACCAAATGTTGTTGATGCTCTGCTTCATATACCCTAGATCCATCTCTGAGGTCACCTACAGCTACCGTGGAACATTATTATAAATGCTAACAACTTCCCATATTAAGCACTTGGATTTCTCCACCATTCTTTTATTAGAGTGTCTAGTTTTTTTTTACAATTAATATAATTATTGATATAGTTGTGTCTGAATTATAATCTTGTCACTTGTTCCATATTCATTTAACCTTTTCTATGATCTTTTCCTTTCTATTTAGCCTTATTTTGAAACAATCAAATATTTTTATTACTCCATTTCACCCTCTAATTGCTTGCTATTTATACACATTTTTATTATTCTTTTAGTAGTTCCACTAGAGATTACATCATACATTATATAGACTCTAGTACAATTTAGCATTTGGTCACTTCTTAGACAACAAGAGGATATTATAATACTTATAATAATATAATTCTAATTACCTCTCCCACATTTGCATTATTGTCACAATTTATTTTAATAGTACGTAGATTTTAAACTCCACAATTAGGTACTATTATTGATTCATGTGGTCAGTATTGATTTGGAGATATTCATCTATTTAACCATTTGATTGCTTTTTATTCTTTCTTGAATTTCATATGCCAATCTGGAATCATTTCCTTTTGCTCAAATAACCCTCTTTGGGGTTTTTTGGTGTGAGTATACCAGTTACAAAATCTGTTTTATTTGTCTAGAAACGTCTCTCCATTGCCTTTCATTTTGAAGGCTACTTTTTTCTGAGACTAGAATTCTAGGTTGGCTTTATTTTCATTCGGTACTTTTAAGGTAACACATTGTCTTCTGGCTTACACCATTCTGTCCTGAAGTTGGCTGTCAGACTTACCATTCATTTGAAAGTAATGGTCCTTTTTTCTTCTCTAGCTGATTTTAAGATTTTCTTTTCCTCAGATTTTCAACAGTTTTACTATGGTATATCTAGATGTGCATTACTTTGCATTTTCCATTTAGCATTTGAAACACTTCTTAACCTTTTTGTTTGATGGCTTCAATCAATTAAAAAAAATCCATCATTACCTCTTTAAATATTGCTCCTACCCAATTCTTTTTTCTCTTCCCACTCTGATATGACAATTAGATGTATATTAGGCCTTTTTATCACATACTGTATGTTCCTTATAAGTTTCTGTGTTTTCTATTCTTTATTCTTGCCAAGATTCAACCTAAATATTTCCTACAAATTTATCTACTGGTACATAAATCCTCTGTTCAGCTGCTTCAATTTTTATGATAATCTATATTTGATTGAGTCTTAGACATTATGTATAAAAAACTGTAGAGGTTCTGCATAATGTGATATTTTTCCAGAGTGGATAAACTTTATTGTTTGACAAATAGCCAGAGTAGAAGTTGATTATCTTAATCCAGTCGTAATCTGAGCTGAATCAAGGCTAGATTTCAGACATTATAAAGCTTGGTCTATTTCTGGTTTGTTGTCACTCCTAGGGTCTTTCTCTCAAGGGATCCCAATTAAGCTTTGTGAGTTTCCCAGAGCTCTTCCTGTTTTGAAGAAATCTGACTTTGTCTACTCAGATCTATTAAGTAGATGATAATAACTTCACTGAGCTCTTTAACTTCTTTTTGATCTGCTTCCTTTATAGCTCGGTGTAGCATAAGAATGAGTTTCCCTTTTCTCTGGGATCTTGGTCCCCTCAAGTCCTGTCTATCTTTGAAGTTCTTTGAAAACTTCAGATTGAATTCACATTTGTATTTTATCTAGTTTTTTTTTGTTTTTCTTTTTTAATGGGACAGTTAGTTTACTACATGAACCTCTGTCATACTTAGGAGCAGAAGTCATAACTTATTCTTAAGTGACTACATTGTAAATGCTTAAAATATAAAAGATTCCTGTATTCAGTGAGAAATATCTATTTGATTACATGTACAGAGAGTAGTTGGGCGTGATATGACTTATTATGGATTTATTATTTATGATGAAGTTTTACCAAATATATGTTATGTAAAAGACAGGTATGTTTTCCTGTTGTGTCCAGCTTAATGTAACCTAAGAGTCCCAATTAATCAATTAAAATTTATATAAAATAAGAAAATAAAACAAATTCTCTAACATTATTTCATTTGATTTGCAATAAAAAATCTCTGGTTAAATAGTCATATGAATAACATTCCATTATATACTTACTCTGATGCATGTACAATAATTATTCTTGCTGAACACTGACCATTCTGTGGATTTGTAACCATCATTTTATTTTACTTCTTAAGATTTTATTTTTTTCACATTTTGGTATATTTATATGTGCACATGCTTGTTTTAGAAACATAAGCAAATGGTAGAAGCAGCCGCCATGATTCCAAATTATAATGCCAGTGTTTTTATTCTTTCTTAAAAACAAGGTCCTATACTATTGTAAGGGAGAGAGTTGAAGAAATTTAGTGAACAATCTTTTGGTTATAAGTAATAAAAATTCGACAAAAGCCTAGTTTAATCCAAAAGGATTTTATGGACTCATATAATTACGATGTTTAAAAGTGGATTCCAGCTGGAGGCTCATCAGGAACAAGGGACTCATAAGATGTCAGGGCTTGGCCTTTAATTCCATCTTTGAAATAAGTTTCTCTTTGTATACTGGTCACATTTTTATAGCCAGGCATTTTTTTTTGTACAGTCAGAAATGTGGCTCCAAACCTGCTCGGTCACGTTTGATCATTCAAACAGAAGAGAACTCTTTCTCTTTTACTGTCTCCATATCATGTAAAGGCATATTTTAAAGATATTGTGAGTCCAGTTCCAGACCACCATAATCAGGTGAATATTATAATAAAATGAGCCATAATCTTTTTGCTGGTGGATGGTCTTGCCTTCGATTTTAAAAGTTGCAACATATGTGAAACACAATGAAGTGAAGTGCAATAAAACAAGATATGTGGGTAGGGATAATTCAGACCCTTCACATACTCAGAAGACTGATAGCTGCCCAGCAAGCAGCCAAGGAAGGCAGTATGAAAAGAGATTTCAGCAGTGCCTACTCCCAATGATGTTTTCTGCTGCTCCCATGGACGTTATCTGCTCCTGTAACCAGGCAGCACATCTTGCTCCCATCCATCTGAGAAGGGAATATTACCTCAATGAGATAACCCCTCCTTCTGCTTGTGCACATAAAAAGCTCTGGTTGTACTTAATCAGCAATGGTTTTTCTTCCTGCAGCTCCGACAGGCCACTGCCGAATCTTCCCAGCCTTGAGAGTAATAAATGGCATTTCTCACCCCTCTGGTCCTACTGGTGGTTTTTCTGAAATATCCAAACCCAGGTGCAGGTTCTAGGCCTGGTGCTCCTGCATTACATGGTATTAGAATTTTACTGTGTCAAGTGTGGGTGAAATGGAGAGGACATGCTTCACATATAAACAAGTTATATATGACTTCTTTATCTTTTCATTGGATGATTATTTACTTATTTATTTATTTTTATTTTTCAATTATAGTTGGCATACAATATTATATTAGTTTCAGGTGTACAATATAGTGATTAGACATTTATGTAACATACAAAGTGATGATCCCGATAAATTTAGTACCCATCTAATACAATAGATAGTTATTGCAATATTATTGACTAGATTCCTTGTGCTATAATTTATATCCTCATGTTGTTTTCATATCTTAGATATTGTAAATAGTGCTTCAATGAACATAAAGCTACATATATATTTACAAATAAGTGTTTTCATAATTTTGAGGTAGATACCCAGAATAGGGATTTCTGGGTCATATGGTAGCTCTATTCTCAATTTGTTGAGGAATCTCCATACTATTTTCCGTAGCAGCTACACTAATTTACATTCCTACTAACAGTGTACAAGAGTTCCCTTTTCTTTATATTGTCTCCAACACTTGTTGTTTTCTGTCTTTTTAATAATAGCCATTCTAATCGGTATGATGAGCTGCTGTCTCACTGTGGTGTTGGCTTATATTTCCTTAATAATTAGTGATGTACATCTGTATGCCTTCTTTGAAAAATACATATTTGGATCTTCTGCTCATTTTTTAATTGAGTGGTTTATTTTTTGGTCATTGACGCGTATGGGCAGAGGCTGACTCTTAGAGCCTAAATGCACTCTAGAGGCGGGGCAAATGCTAGGGGATCAACTCAGAGAGGAGAACTAATATTTATTGATTGCGTACGATCTACTAGATGCTTCACAAATATTTTAAACTGTTATGACTTTGATAAGAGGAATCGCCCCAACCCTTATTTTACAGAATGTGAGGCTCAAAGAGGTGAAATAACCTCTAAGATCATGCAATTATTCAAAAGTTGAACTAGTATTCAATCTTCCAGGTAACTTTGACTCCAAAACCTGAATTATTTTCAATGAAGCAAGTGATGGGAGGAAATTTAGACATGGAAGCTGAAGAATATGGTGCCTTCTCCTTTTCAGAGGAACTGAACTCCCCAAGGAACTGAGGATTATGGTGATAATCAAAAGATGAGAATTAGTTCAGGATTTCTATGAGTATATCTGTAGTAGGGACATCAACTGAAGATAGCACAGGCACCAGGAATTGAAGAACGAGTACACCAGGAAAAACTGATGTTATGTCAAAGCTTTCAAGTCTAAATGCTAAATTTAGAGATCAAAGCCTGGTTAAGGCCAGGTTTAAAGTTTGACATAAGCAGGATGAATGGGCAGAGATTCAGAATGAGTATGGGAGGTGGGAGATGATTTCCAAAATTATTGCTATCAGTTAAGTAGGTGTTTGTGATTCATCATTAAGGAACATGGTTTTTAGGTGGGTACTATAGGTTTAAGGGCGAGAATTACATAACACAACAGCTAAAAGAGGCAAGACTTCCCAGTATATTCAGCAAAGGAAAATAAAAAAAAAAATTAAAACAGGAACAGGTGAATGTCCAGGAAAGCAGTGATTAAGACTGTGGCACTAAGACTTGCAGAGCATTAATTAAAGCCTGTCAAGTATTCTGTCCCCCAGGTCAAACCCTTTGAATGGGAGATAAGCAAGCAGCTCAGCCAAGGCTTTGAACTGGCTAGGAGTCCAAGACAAAGAGTGACAAATAAGTCTAGTTCTCAAAATAGCAGTTGCTTCCACTAGTCAATGAACATTTTTCCAGCTCACCCAGTGTGAAAGGGATTGTTAATCCCCCTATTGTCTTTTTAGCCACACCCATAGATCAGAACTGTCATTAATCTCCTTACACACCAAGCTCTGGCAACTCTTAAAAGGAATTTTCCAAGTGCTTTAGTTCAGTGTTCTAATGGTCACAGCTCACAAGTCATGCCCTGATTCCTTCTGCACCTGGAAACTGTGGGTGGGAGTGGTTTTCTGCTAGACCTCAATGACTAAAGCACACCTGCATATTCTTTTGTTCTCATTGGCAAGAGAAATATTTCACAAAACAGCTTGAAGAAAGTATTGTCAAGAAATTTGGGCAACAATTCCTACTTGGGCCTGATTTTCTTCAAAACTGAAATTAGGTGACATTTTTCAGGATCTTAGAATTAGTATCTTTTTTTTCATAATTTGTTTTTTCTTAAATTTAATTTAGTAGCTTTTAGTGGGAAGACAAGATTAAAAGTTACAGTTCCTTTTGATCTGAATGGATTCAAGGAAATGTATCTCCTCTCATTAGCTATCATGTTAATTTTGGATATGACTTTTAGATTATAATTCTGGTTCTAGGAGGTGACTTTAAAGAAGTACCACCTTAATTTGTGTACCTGCTAATCTGCTTAAGCTAACATTCACCAATTGCTATGCCTTCAAAAGGAAGAAAAATTGTTATAGCTAAAGAAAATTTAAAGATCATGGGAATGCTGTTTTTGTTTGTTTGTTTGTTTTGGGGGGAGTGAAGTAAGAGGGAGAAGAAATCTAGGCTTGGGCAGAGAGTGAGTTCACAGTTTGCATTCAAACATCTAATTTACACAGTTAAATGTCAATCTTGGCACATAGTAGGTATCCAACAAATGTTCTATTATGTTGCTGCAACAGATTATGGATGCCAATCAAGGAGTTAGAACTGGAGACATTTAGTTTTGGGCAAAGTTATAGAAAATAGACTGTAGTAAGGGATAAAAAAAATCAGAATCAAAGCAACAAAGTAGGCTTCGAATATGTAGAACATCAATGGGCAGATTAAATTTCTGGTAGGAAGCCAAGCAAACAGGAAAGTACCGGGATACAATTAACTAAGAAACAATGCAGGATGTCCAGAGCCTATGTTGTTTCCAAAGCAATGAGTGGTACAAGAAGTCTAGAGATGTGTGGCCCAAATATAGTCTCTGGAGATTAGTGAGGCAACTAAACTGAAATTGAAAAATAAAATATGGCTGAGAGCCCAGGTTAGAAGTATCAGGCCAGTAGTCGTAAAATGGTGGTAGTATTCTAGCTATGGACAGGTTTTTCTTGGTTTGTATAGTATTTTGAAAGGCAAAGTAAGAAGATGTTATACTTGGTTGTAATACAAGACTGTTCACACCTATTGTCTTATATCATACCAGCTTTATGCATTTGTTGTTCTCGCCTTGTTTATGTTAGATATTTCAGTTTGCTACTCCTGATGGAGGCTATATGCTTGCTACTTTACCTCTACATCCCTTCAGTTCCTATAGCCATTTAGTTCCAACCATCAGGAATGGTTGTACCCTAGTCTGGAACCAATAAGCCTCTTTCTAATCAGAAGGGAATAGGGAAGTCCGATCTATTTCTTACACACTTCAGCTGTACATTTGCTATGCTTCTCATCTAGTGCTCAGTTTTTTTTTCCCAACTGGACTCTACTGCTTGTAACTAAACTCATTCCTGTACTTTAGTTTTAGTACTTGGATTCTTGACTTGTTCACTGGTATTAAAATCCTGTCTTGGTATCCTGTCTAGTATCCCATTTCTGCTCATTGATATACGACAGAAGCCCTTACTTATGGAGTGTATTTATTTGTGAGACTTTAGCTAGGACTTCTAGTCATTTTAAAGCCTTTGCTCTGCCACCTACCAATCTTCCATTCAAACAATCTAACCAAAGGAAATATACAGCATGGCAGTTTATAATGAATGTTATTCACAAAGTTATTGCTCCACAACAGCAATATTTCTTGAAATACTGGATTATCAAATGAGTAGCTTTAAAAGGATGAAGAGAGAATTTGAAAAATAAAATTAAAGGTAGGGGAGAAAGATAAATTACTCACATCTACCTGGCACACACATAGATGCGTGCATGTGTGCGCACACACACGCGCGCGCGCACACGCACACACACACACACACACACACAATTTTGACAAACTGAAAATGAAATGTTTGAAAACTTGGCATGGTAGTCATTGGTGTCATTCCACAAATAATTCTTGCTCCCCTCCTTTCTGGACTTATTGTAGGTTTGTATTTCTTGGCCCCCTGTGGTTTGGTGGAACTGTATAATTAGTTTTGGCCGGTGGGTTATGAACAGAAGTGACATACCTAATTTTAGGGCCAGAGTGCCAGAACATTTAATTGCCTGAGTGAGATGCCTTCTAGGTTTCTTTCCCTCTGCCTCTGTGACAGGAGATGTTCAAGATGGTGGCCTAAATCGCTGAAAGATCCCTGAGTAACTACAATGAGAAGAGTACCCCACCACCATCACCTCCCTCTTCAGCAAACCATAATAGAAATGTAGCATTAGCACAAGATAACATGTTTGTTGTTTTAAGCTACTGATATTTTAGTGTTTTTGTTACCACTACCACAGCACGACCTAACCTATTTTGACCAATAGGCCTAACCTAGATATCAGGTTCTTCACTTTAAATTACTCAAAGAATAAATTGCATATTTATTGGTGATTGATAGCAGTTTGATTTTGAAAGGAAAACATATTTTTTTAATCAAAGCGAAGATTGCTGATTCAGAAGAATGCACTCCACTAGCTTTTTCTCAAATACATGTGTCTGGCTTAGAAATCTCCAAGCTAGATACTGACCTCGATGTTACAGCTCAGCTTGAAATCTCTATAAGAACAAGGATGTCAATAATAAGGCTGCTCGCACTGACCAAGCTTGTATATTCCAGTAGTGACTTAACAGTTTTATTTATTCTACAAAAATGGCCTTTAGGATTCAGTTTTAGGTCAAAATGAAAAATGCCAGAGGAAAGTAGAAAAATTTATGATGTATTATATGACTATAAATAAGAAATATTTGAGATTAGATAAGAAACCTAGCCCAAGAAGACAGTGTAGAAAGCTTTCATGTAATTCTATTCTCATTCTTTGCCCAAATTCTAATTAATATCTTTCTTTGATTTTATACTTGTTATTTATTTCATTTAGGTCAACTAGCAATAGTTTATAATACATATATTATAATTTTATTGAAATTTTCAGTATTATGTACTGTAATCTGGAAATAACCTCAAACTATTAAAAATTGAAATATCTTGTGGTTGTGATTTATTGTTGATTGAAAATGTGTATGCAGAATTCTGGCGAACCTCTGATTAGGCTATTTCATCTTGTTAACATTTATGAGAAATAATCAGGGAATTTAGTTAAAAGAACTTTTATTTTCTCCCTGTGAGCCAGTCCCTGAACAAAACTTGAAACTTCCTCTTTAAAAATAGCATTTTATTCTTATTTTTAAATAATAAATAATAATTACAAAAATACAGACAAAAAAGTAAATATTCTTAAGTTCATCACAAAAAGGAACTACTGCTAATATTTTTATATACTTTTATAGAAACAGGATCATATTCTTTAGAAATTTGCCTTATTCATTTAATATATCATGGAAATGTTTCATATCTTTAAATAAGCTTTTACAATGCATTCTGTGGCCTTATTTTATTATATGGATTAACAATAATTTATATAACTGTTCCCCCTATAACTGCACATTAGGTTGTTTCTAAATTTTCTATATTATCAAATAATATAATTAACAGTTTTATAGTTAATCTTTTCCCATTTTTGTACTTCTATAGTATTTACTTAAGATACAGTACTAGAAGGAAAATTTCTGGGGTAAAGAGTGTATACATTGTTAAGGGTTTTGATACACATTAAATTATAAAATTTCCTCCTTGTAATTTACATTCCCTTAAGCTTTGAATAAGAGTGCCTATTTCTCAGCACCTTTACAGATACTAGATGTTGCTATTTAAAATTAGTTGACAACTTGAAGGTCAAAATCCACTGATTTTACATTTTAAAGGTAAACCTCCTTGAAAAAGAATATGTGCAGTGTGTTCTAAAATAGAGTTATGCTATAAGGTCTGGATGTGGTTAATTTCTTACTTAACTCTCCATTTAAAATTTCCCACAGAATTTTGTTTTATGCAATGCCATTCATCATAACCAGAGATGTGCTACACACAGAAACCCACTAATCATTCAAGTCCTGGTAAACTTGTAATATTTTCAATCTGTGTGTATTGCACATATTTATCTATTTACTTCACTTTCATCACCTGTAGGAAAAGAGCTATATTTGTCTCAGTAGCATCATTAGGGAAAAGAATAAGTTAGCTTTCACCCATTTGTATTCCTTTATCTCCTTTATCATATGTGCAATATGATCATTTGATTTGTGAAGTAATGATACTGAATGAGGAATCAGAAAACAAGCAAAGAAAATATGTTTTAGCAGAAGATCTTTTTTTTAATTGTTTCACAAGTTGGAAAGGTAGAGCATTCAGAAAAGAAGAGTATGTCATCATAAAACTGAGTTTGTTAATAAGCAATAAGGCATAAAAGTATTTTTTTAATCTTTTGGATAGACTTTGCAAAAATTTTCAAGAACCAATTACATAGAACAATATATCACTAGGGTATGCATTCTCCTTAGTTGTTTTGTGACTTTCCATAATTGGTAAATATACTGCTTCATGAAAATAGAAATATGCAAGCAGCTCTCTCTAGCTTGGCATTTTTCTGGCTTGCATTGGCTCAGCTATGGTTCTTGGCTTTGGTTTTTCTACAGATCATTTTACTGGAAGAGGGAAAGGAAAAATAAAGTCAATTTGTTTTCATGTCCTACCTGCAATAACATTCAGTGGGAAAATTCTGGGGTGCAAGACTTCCTTCTCTATTTCTTCAGTGAAGCAAGGTCACAGATTTCTGAAGAATGCTAATATTGGTGATTTTGTTCCCTCTCAGTCTGTAGCATGGGGCAGATACGTTTTGGATGTTGATTTTCCCCATGCATTATTTAATACACCCATCCCTCTCCCTACTTGTAGTTTACTAATTGTTTACTAAGAAAAAAAATACCTTTGAAGGATAACATGGATCCAAACAGGCATGATCCACTGTGCCAGCTCATTGTGCCAGCTCATTGAAATAAGATTAAGAATCATGTCTCTAGTGATAGCTCTAGCCACCTTTGATTTAGAATTTAATTGTCATTCCAAAAACTCTGTAGTATGTGAAATAAAAGAATCCTTAATAGTGGTTGGAGTAATCAATCACTCTTCTTAGCTATTTCAATTTCTACTTTAAGTAATATTTTATGTAACTTCTGTAACAATCAATACAAATTATTACACTTTTTCAATTCTGGACTTCCAGCTTTAAATGGTATGTTGGTCTTTTATTAGTGTGATGGTTATATTTATGTGTCAACTTTACTGGGCCACAGGGAGCCCAGATATTTGGTCAAACATTATTTTGTGTATATCTTTGATGTTTTTTTGAATGAGATTAACATTTGAATCAGTAGACTAAGTAAAGCAAATATCCCTCCCTAATGTGAGCGGGCCTCATCCAATCAATGAAGACCTGAATAGAACAAAAAAGTTGAATAAGAGGGAACTCAACCTTTGACTGTTAGACCTAGAATATTGGTCTTTTCCCGCCTTTGGACTTTCACCAAAACATCAGCTTTTCTTGGATCTTGAGCCTGCTAGATTTTGGACTGGAACTCACACCACTCCTGGATCTCCAGCTTACTGACCCCCTCAGTTCCAGGACTCCCTGTGGACTCTAAAATCCGAGGATGCTCAAGTTCTCTATAAAAATGTTGTAAATAAGTGCATACAGTTGGCCCTCCACATCTGCAGACTCCCAAAAGCAGATTGAAAACAGTGCAGGCATTTATTGAAAAAAAATATGTAAGTGGACCTGCATGGTTCAAACCTGTGTTGCTCAAGAGTCAACTGTATATAGGTATGTTAGGGACAAAATTGCCTGTCTGCCTGTCTGTCTGTCTGTCTGTCTATCTATCTATCTATCTATCTATCTATCTATCTATCTATCTATCTATTATCTATCTCAAATCTTTGGGGACATTCTCAGCATCTTTATACATGACATCATGCTGTTACCTCTCACAGTATATAGATGTGATAAAGCTAACTTGCAGAGTGACAATTAAATAAAAGTCTTCCTATGCCTTTGCGCGCGCGCGCGCGCGTGTGTGTGTGTGTGTGTGTGTGTGTGTGTGTGTGTGTAGACTAGAAAAAGTATAGAAAATTTTAGTTTTAGAGAAGTTTTAATATTGACTTGATTATTTTTTCTTATACTTTAATATCCTTAGGACATAGTTTATATATTATGTGTTTTACATATTCCATGACTTGCACATATTACATAATGAAGTGTTCTAACTGAATAGATACCCTTAATTGTATAATATTTTTACAAGCCTTGAGTTATAGTGGGTAGTGAGTAAGGACTTTGCTAGTTGGGAGACACACAATACGGCCATTTGGTACAGGTCTTATTTTACTTGGGCCACCTGTTGATAGGGAAAGAGTGCTAGTAGTTGTCATGTGCTCCTAGAGGAAGCACTCTCTCAGAGGGTTATGGATCTGTTGAAAACGTATCAGCCACTTATTGTCATTTTAAATAATCTCTGCTTCTCAGTACTAGTTTTACAGATCATATGATCATTTTTAGTTTCTAAAAATTTATTATAAGATATAGGGATTGAGAAAATTAGCAATATGGGAAATTTATCAATTTGTGGGCGAGGTAAAGACCCAAACTGTAGGAATGTGAAGTATAAAATGTATTTAGTGTTGTCTTCCTTTCATTTGAATATCCTACCTTCTTAACCCTCTCATTCCTGCACCAAAATTCTGTAGGAAATGAAATCCCTTACAGAATGACAGCAAGGAAGAATTAATTGTGTCAGGGGACTTTAACTTTGGCCTGATAATTTCAATCTGACCTAAGTTGGTAATGAAAGTTGCTTGATGCATTATGGGAAGTTTGATGGTAGTCTAGGGCCAAACATAATGGACAAATATATCTATCAACACAACATATAAGCACTAAGCAATCACATTTATGATTTCAAAAGAATTAAAGAGGCAATGAAGGTAAAATACTTTTCAAGGAAAACAGGTAGGTTCTTCTCCGTCAAGGCTGAGATTAAAATTCTCTGAGCCAAGGTTCTATTTGCCACTTTTAGTACTAGTGCTGCAGAAGTGAAGTCATGGAATTTTAATTTGATGAAAAACTTAAGTGCCCTAAATTCTGTGGTTTTAGGTTTTCATTACAGGCCATTGAGTCATAAGATGGGAAACATCTGTTTGAATGTGCAAGAAAGTATCGGAGATTTCTAAATGCAGTTCATCAAGACCCAGAAAAACCAGAGCAACCAGAAGGTCAAGTGGATAATATGACCATTTCCAGATCCAGAAGTTGCCAGGAATGTCCTGTAATTAGGAATCACCAAGTTGCTAATTATTATAGTACAGGTACTAAGGTCATGGGGAGGAAATTGAAGCATTTATTGAACAAAGATCTCTAGTTCAGAAGTGATTAGGATTGGTTATCAATTATAAATATGGGATAATGTAGATGGTGGTCTAAAGATAATGATGAGGATACCAGAGGACTCTTGGTTCTTAAATCAATACGCAAACAAATATTGCAATGTTTTCATCGTGGAGTGCAATGCAGCTGGCAAGGAGGAATTGATTGAATCAGGAATGAAAGAAGGGAAATTACAACCGATATCACAGAAATACAAAGGATCATACTAGTATACCATGAAAAAGTATATAACACCAAATTTAATGACTTAGAAGAAATGGACCAGTACTGAGAAAAATACAACCTTCCTGGACTGAATCAAGAACATCTATAAAATTTAAATAGACCAAGCAGCACTATGGAAATTGAAACAGTCATCAAAACCGACCAAAAAGTAAAAGTCCGGGACTAGATGGCTTATCGGTCTTTGAAAGAATACTAATGAAGAAAACTCTGAGTTTCTTATGTTTACTTTATTAATCAGGAAGAATGTGTGAGGGAGTGTCTAGTTGCCCAAACTCTCGAATACTCTAAAGCAATAATTCTCAACCATGGCTGCATATTAAAATCATGTTGAGAGTTTGAAAACAGAATCCATTGCCTTAGCCACCCTTTACTCCAGCAATTTTGATTTAACGGCTCTTGGATAAGGTCAGGGTACCCGTATTTAAAAAAAATCCTCAGGTGTTTTTGTAAGCCAGCTGTTTGAGAGTGAGATAAATATACCATCAGTGTTATGTATTCTCATAGGTCAAGTAGGTGGTGCTCAAGTGATGAATTTCCTCAGTCCCTTGGTATATTTCTGGCATCATCCCTGCTATACTGCCCAAAATAACTATCTTAGGATTTTTATATCCTAGCTAAAATGCAGATGTTATTTCAGCTATCTATATCTCTATCTCTATCTCTATCTCTATCTCTATCTCTATCTCTATCTCTATCTCTATCTCTATCTCTATATCTATATATCTATGTCTATCTATCTATCTATCTATCTATCTATCTATCTATCTATCTATACACACACACCTTATTTTAAGTTTATTTATCAGATTAACTAGCAAAGGGGGCATGGATTTTAATAGGGGAGGCTATATTCTAAAACATGGAGGGCTATCTAAGGTGGAAAGTTATGCCTAAGTTGATTAACCTTTCCTGCTTCTTTAGGTTTGAGGAGTCTCCTGGATTGTAGGACTTACAGTTACAAAAAAAAAAAACAAAATGATTTGATAATAATAGTCATGGATAGAGCATCAAGGTCTATGAGGGTTTGGGACATCTAGGTTAGAGTAAGGGACTCTAAAGGAGGAAGAAGAGAGCAAAATGGAAGACCAATTTTAATTATTTTACCGTTTTTCCTGGAAATTATTTAACAAGCACAGCAGGATAATTTATTTAAATACTAAGTAGTGTGTATTATTTATTTTTTCTTATTTTATAGAAGAAACACACCAAACAAGTTGTAAATTTTATTATTTGTATTTTCCTCTCCAGCTTCTAAAAGGTAGTTATATCATTTTGTACATGAGGGTAGGGTGTAGTTGATGTTGCCAAAGTTACCACAAACAAACAAGCAAACAACAAATAAATCTTCTGACTTTTGGAAGTGAGAGGTCCTAAGGTGAGATCATTGAAAGTGGATAGGAGGCAACAGCAAGATAATGAGAGAACAGACGTTGAAATGAGAAAGGGGATGGATTGAGGTATCAAGAAACTGGAGTGCTTAGTCTGTGTGTGTATTTTCTGAATATTTGTATTTATATGTGTATGTGTGTAGAAGGCTGGATGGATATTTAGAAATGCCAAATCTGAGGCCCATAATATGATAAAATTTTTGTGCCCAGTATTGTACGGAAGCAACCGAATTTCCTATTTTCAAAAGAGCCATGTGCACTTATCAGTGGTGACTGGTGTAAACCTACAAACAAAGCCCTTCTCTAATGTTCTGCTCAATGTAAGACTCTTGGGATACTCAGTAATGGAGGAGATTTAATTTACAGCTAGCCCAGTAGAATGGGACCTCAGAGTATAAAAAAAGTGACACTTCTAATATATACAAAGATGCGAAGAAAAATTCATACCCAGTACAATATTTGTTTTTAAAAACCTACTATGTGGCGGGTTTTATATACTTATTTTTATAAAATATAAACATAAATATATTTTATAAATATTATATTTTATATCATATAGATAAAAAAGTACAAATTTAACTGTATTTTTAGACACTTGTACAACTCAATAAAACAACCTCATAGGTTGTACATAATATGCATAATTATATATACATAAACATAAGCTTATATTTAATATATATGTATGTATATACTCAGATATAATAATCACATTTTACAGAAAAGAATCAGAGAGGTAAAGTTGACTCATCACACAATTTGTAAAAATTGGCAGAGCTGAGAATTTTAATCCATGCTCTCCCAATTGTAAACCCTATCCTCTTACCACTCATCATGTTCCTTTTGCATTGGTTAGACAGAATAATGGAAAAATAAAATACTGAAATACTTCTCTGGCTATTTCCTTTCTCTGAAGGAAAATGTGTAAGTACAGATTGAAGGAACAAATGTGTTGACATGTTCTATGTGGTTGGCCTCACTTCTATGGATGACATTTTGAGTACTTTTTAAACCTAAGGCTAGAATTTAGGCTCTGGAATAGGCAGTTCTATGAGAGAGTTGCTTGGCACAGCTGTTTTGGGGTGTGTATGCATATTTACCTGGAACAAATTCAACTTTATTTCTAGACACTTGTAAATGTGTTTCTTATGGCTTTTGACCACAATTCATCACCAAGTGATTTTTTCTTGGCCAGTTTCCATTTATCATTCAACTGCAGCAAGAGAAAGATCAACTCTAGAAAATGGCACATAGCCTGGTCATTATTTTACTTTCCTATCTTGAGAGCAATTTTTAGATAAGTGGTGCCTCTTTTGGCTTCCTAAGTTTACTGCATAGACAGACA
The DNA here is from genome assembly GCF_014176215.1 of Rousettus aegyptiacus. NCBI lineage: Eukaryota > Metazoa > Chordata > Mammalia > Chiroptera > Pteropodidae > Rousettus > Rousettus aegyptiacus. The sequence goes on along the minus strand of NW_023416312.1, from coordinate 57,934,635 downwards.
GTCCCCGACTTAATTTTTTTTCTACTTCATAATGATGTCAAAGCAATATGCATTTAGTAGAAATTGCACTTTTAATTTTCATCTTTCCCAGTCTAGTGATTTGTGGTATGACACTCATGATGCTGGGAAGCAGCAGCAACCTGCAGCTCCCAGTCAGCCATGCGATTGTGAGGGTAAACAACTGATATTCTACAGTGTACTGTTTCCAGCGTTTTGTGAATATTGTATTTTGTGTTTTTGTATCCTATGATATCTACAAAATGCCCACCTGTGTTTCCTGCTTCTGGTAAGAATAAGAGAAAGGCAATTACTCTTGAGATAAAACTCCAGATAATTGCCCAATTGTAGGTTAAAGCGAGTGTTCTGAGCACATTTAAAGTAGGCAAAGCTCAGCTATGATGTTAGGTAGATATAGTGTATTAAATGCATTTTGACTTACAATATTTTCAAATTATAGTGGGTTTAACAGGATGTAACCTTATCATAAATTGAGGAGTATCTGTAGTTCTGACATGGTTTGAGTACAGCAAAAACATCAAGAAGACAATCCGGATTTAAACAAAGGCAAAACCATTAAGGATTTGAAAACTAGAACAAGGATGAGAGTGGACCCTGTCATGTTCTTAAGGATTCTTGCTATGGTATCATGTGTAATTCGAAAAAAAAATTGTTGACAATAATGTCTTCAAAGGTATTATTACCACATGTCAGGAGTTAGACAGACTTCAGTTTAATTCTGGCTCCAATGCTTGATCTGAGACTTTATGTAAGTTACACAAACTCTCTAAGCTGTATTTTTTCTCATCTTTAAATGAATATGACAATATGTAACTCATTAGGAATAAATGAAACAATGTAATTAAAACAATTGGCACATTATCTGGCATGTAAAAATGCTCAATAAATATTAGCTATCATCATCATCACCATCATCATTTTTCTTCTATATCAAGCACATCACATTTGTTTTTTTGAAGGAGTCATACCATCTTCCCTTAGGTTTAAAAAAAATGCTCAAAAGTTTTGTCCTTACAATTCAATAAAACAATTTAACGCAACTGGATTTTAGGCACTGTTTAAACATATAGAGACAATGAAAAACATGTGAGTGTTTGATATTATTAGAATTAAAATATTTCTCCTAATAACTTGTAAATAAGTTGGACAGTCTTTCTTCTAGGTCCTTGGTTTAGCTTACCTTGCAGTCTTGTCAAAACATGTCTTTGACTATTAATTCTCCTGTTTCTTTTGTACTGTTAAAATCATGCATTACCTCAACCAAAAATATTTATTTCTCATCTAATGTGTGCCAGGAACATAAGTCTTTGCCTGAAGGGAGTTTTAAGTCTAGTAACTATGCCATTACGGTAGCAGATGGTGACTTTCATGTGGACTTGACTATATTTATTATCTGAGCAATTTCTCTCTCTCTCTCTCTCTCTCTCTCTCTCTCTCTCTCTCTCTCTCTCTCTCTCTCTCCATTTTACTTTCTCTCTGTGAACCTAATGTATGGACATTTGAGTTTTTACCAGATGAAAGGCAACGTCAGTGACCAGTCTTGATTTTATTTTTAATCATCAAGGACTGTTAGATGTAGCAAAGATTAAATTGTTCTTTAATTGTTCCAAAGAACCAAACTAGGATAGCTAAGTGGATATCAGGGATGAATATTTGGGCTGGATTTTAAAAACTGAAGCCATTTGCAAAGTGAATGGGTTCCTCAGCTCTGAAAATGTTTAAATAAATGTTAGATAACCAGAGGGCTGGGTAGTTGCAGAGTTCATTTCTACATTTATCAGAAAATTGACCTGGATGGTCTTTCTGATTCCTCTTAGCTCCAAATTCTATAAAACATGGAGAAATCTCTAATGAATTAGATTTCCAGGCTGTTAACAAGACTCGTTTTTTTTTCAATATTTCTCTGGTGGCATTACAAAAAGTATATAGCTTGTTGGACAGTTTAATTCCTTAAATTTATCATTTCAATCTTGTAAAGTATAACTTGGATAGATTTTTAAAAATATTATTTGTTTTATTTTTTACTTACAGTGACATATGATATTATATTAATTTCAGGTGTACGACATAGTGATTAGAAATTTATATAACTTACAAAGTGGACACACTAATAAATCTAGTACCTATCGGGCACTGTACATAGTTCTTACAATATTACTGGCTATATTCCTTATGCTGTACTTTATATTTTCATGACTATTTTGTAATGACCAATTTGTACTATTTGATCCCTTCCCTTTGTTCTCTCACTCCCCCCTAAACCCCTCCCACCCGGCAACCATTAAAATGTTCTCTTTATCTATGAACTTGATTCTGTATTGTTATTGACTTTGTTCTTTATTTTGTTCTTTAGATTCCACATGTAGTGAAATCATATGGCATTTGTCTTTCTCTGTCTGACTTACTGGACTCAGCACAATACTGTCTAGGTCCATCCATGTCATAGCGCATGGCAAGATTTCATTCTTTATTTCTGGCTGAATAATATTTCATTGTATATAAGTACCACCTCTTCTTTATCCATGCATCCATTGATGGACACCCAGGTAGCCTCCATAGCTTCAGTAGTGTAAGTAATCTTGCATGGGTCACATGTCCCTTCAAAATAGTGATTTCGGTTTCTTTGGATAAATACCCATCAGTGGGATTACTGGGTCCATTTTTGTCTCTTAGCCGTTGTATTAAAGTCTATTTTTTCAGGTATAAGTATTGCTTCTCCGGCATTTTTGTTTTTAACTTCATGAAACATCTTTTTCTATTCCTTTACTTTAAGCCTGTGAGTCTTTCGATCTGAAGTAAGTCCTTGTAGGCAGGGTATGTAAAGGTCTTGTTTGCTTATCCATTCAGCCAAAGTGTCTTTTCTTTGGAGCATTCAATCTTTTAATTTGAAGTAAATATTGATAGATTTGTAGTTATTGCAATTTTATTATTCATATTTTTTATCTTTTTTGTCTCCAAATCACTCTTCCATTCTACTTTCTGAAGCTAACATTTTTTGAGGGGTAGAGTGTGGCTGCACCATTCATTCATTCATTCATTCATTCATCCATTTGTTATGGTGGCATTGGTTACAAAATCCAGTAAGTTTCAGGAACAATTCAACAGTAAGGAATATATATACATACATTGCATTGTGTGTTCACTGCCCATAGTTAGATTTTTCTGTCACCACATATTTGACTCCTTCAACTCCATCTACCTTCCAGCTACCCCCTATCCCCTCCCTGCCACCATTCAGAAAACACTAGTCTATTGTCCATGTCTATGAGACTCTGTTTGTCTTGTTTCTTTGTTGCTTTTAGGCTTATATGCCACATATAAGTGATATCAAGTGGTTTTCATCTTTTTCTGCCTGGTTTATTTTACTTATGATTTTATTTTATGACTATCTCAAAGTCCATCCATGTTGTCACAAATGGAAGTATTTCAGCTCTTCCTATGGTGGAGTAATATTCCATTGTATATATGTACCACAGCTTCCTTATCCAATAATATATCGTAGGACAGTTTGGTTGCTTCCATGTCTTGGCCACTGTGAATAATGCTGCTATGAATATCGGTGTGAAAATATCTTTTCAGATATGAGCTTTCAAGTCTTTGGAGTAAATACCCAGTAGAGAGATTGCTGGATCATATGATAGATCAATTCTTAGTTTTTTGAGGAACCTCCATACTGTTTTCCATAGTGGCTGTACCAATTTGCAGTCTCACCAGCAGTGTATGAGGGTTCCTATTTCTCCACATCCTCACCATCATTTATTATTACATGTTCTATTGATTATAACTATTCTAACAGGTGTGAGATAGTATTTCATTGTGGTTTTGATTTGCATTTCTTTAATAGCTAGCAATGTTGAGCATCTTTTCATATATTTGTTGGCTAGAGAAGTGTCTGTTCAGCTCCATTGCCCATTTTCTGATTGAAAAGTTTGTATTATTGTTGTTATTGAGTCATATGAGTTCTTTGTACATTTTGGATATTAGGCCCTTATTGGGGGCATTGCTTGCAAATATATTTTCCCATTTGGATGGTTGTCTCTTTACCTTTGTGACAATTTCTTTTGCTGTGCAGAAGCTTTTTAGTTTGATGTAGTCCCCATTCATTTATTTTTGCTTTTACTTTCCTTGCCTTTGAGGTCAAATTCATATAATCCTCTTTAAGTCCAAGTTGCATGAGTTAGTTTCTAAGTTTTCTTCTATTCAATTTATTGTTTCAGGCCTTACATTCAGGTCCTTAATCTATTTTGAGTTCAGTTTGTTGCCTGGTGACAGATAACAGTCTAAATTCATTCTTTTGCAGGTGGCTACCCAGTTTTCCCAGCAAAATTGATTGAAGAGGCTTTCCTTTCTCCACTGTATCTTTTTGGCTCTTTTGTCAAAAATTATTTGCCCATATAAATATGGGTTTGCTTCTGGACTCTTGATTCTGTTACACTAGTCCATGTGTCTATTTTTCTAACAATACCATACCGTTTGATTATTGTTACTTTGGAGTATAATTTGAAGTCAGGCAGAAGGATGCCTCAAGCTTCATTCTTTTTTCTCAAGATGGTATTGGCAATTCAGGGGCTTTGGTGTTTCCATACAAGTCTGATGATTCTTTGTTCTATTTCTTTAAAAAATGCCAATGGGATTTGATAGAGATTGCATTAAATCTGTTTAATACTTTAGGTAATAAGATGATTTTAACTGTGTTAATTCTTCCAATCTAAGAACACAGGAAAATCTTTCTATTTCTTTGTATCTTCTTCGATTTTTTTAATAAGGTCTTATAATTTTCATCATACAGGTCCTTCACAAGTTTTGTTAAATTTATTTCTAGTTATTTTATTTTATTTTGTGTTGCAATAGCAAAAGGAATTATGTTTTCCCCTTCTTTTTCGGACACTTTACTATGAGAATATAGGAAATTATGGATTTTCGAACATTGATTTTTGTATACAGAAGTTTTACTGTATTTGATTATTGTTTCTAGTAGTTTACTTGTGGGGTCTTTAGGCTTTTCTATATAGAGAATCCTGTAATCTGCATATAGTAACAGTTTGACTTCTTTGTTTCCTATTTGGATGCCTTTATATCTTTCCCTTGCCTGATTGCACTCACTAGGAACGCCAATGTTATATTGAATAAAAGTGGTGATAGTGGCCAGCTTTCCCTTATTCCTGATCTTAGAGAGAGGCTCTATAGTTTTTCACCATTAAGTATAAAGTTGGCTGAGGGTTTGTCATAGAGGAACTATCATTGAAAATGTCCTGAAGACCAGCTAAACAGAATTTCTACAGTTAAGGATATAAAGAAGAAGCCATATTGATATGAGTAAGAGAGGTAGAGACAAGATCTCGTCAGGACCTTCACCCCAATGTGCAAATGACAAGCAGGAGGTATGTCATGACTGCGGTGATCTCCCCTGAGGAGCAAGGGGTCTGAGCATCTCAACAGGTGCCCTAGTCCAGGGGGCATAGACCAGGACGAGGAGACCACACATCAATCATTGATAAGCAGAGGGCATACATCCAAGAGAGATAAAAGAATCATGGGAAAATGAGCCTTTACTCTCAAAGGACCCATACACAAACTCTCTCACTCTGAGCTCCAGCCCAGAGGCAGCATTTTGAAAAGCACCTGGGTTATTCATTTAAAAAGAACAGTGAATAACTTTAAGGTGTGTGCTAAAGGGACAAGGATTAGTAACAACATTTCTCCAGGGATGGAAGCTCTGGTTGGCACCATAATTTCTTTGTTTCTTTTGTTTTACTCACCTTCCACCCGGCTGGCCTGGTGCAGGAAGTTGCCAATTCTGACACTCTCCATTAACCTGGCTAATACTGTTAGACCTGCCCTGACATTTCTCTGAGATCCCATCCTATCGAATCTTCCCACCTAGGCCAGAGCCCATCTTAAGTGACTCCAACCCTGGCACATAAAGCAGTTGGCCTCAGCTTGCATGTAGCTGCTAATATGCAGCTCCTATGCTAGCACACATGGAAGCCAACCTCGGTTTGCATTTTAGATGCTCCCAAGTAGCTCCAGACCCCATTTATTCAGTAGATAGCCTCAGGCAGCACTGGAGCCCCACCAAAGCAGCTCCCAATCTTCAGGGTGAGCCCCCACACACCAGATCATCTGCAACAGTCATAGCTAGTCCTTGCAAGTTAGCCTGAGGGTGTACCCCACCAACTGGCATTCCGGCAACAATTGCCACTCAACTACAACAGGAGGGCACTCACAACTCACACAGGGAAGACCCACAAAGCACCTGGTTCTGGTGACTGAAAGGATAGTGCTACTGGACACCACAGGACACCTTCTACCAAAGGCTACTCTTTCAAGACCAGCAAATGTGCTAATCTACCTAATACATAAAAAAAAGAAACACAAAGATAGGCAAACCAGGAAGATAGAGGAATATGTTACAAACAAATGAACAACAAAAATAAATAAATTTAAAAACACACACACACACTATCTCAGAAAAAGAAAAAAGCGAAACTGAAAAACAATCTATCAGATAAAAAGTTATAAGCAATGCTTATAAATATGTTCAGTGAACTCAGGAGAAGAATTGATAAACCCATGAGAATTTTAAAGAAAAGAAAGAAAATATAAAAAGAACCAATTAGAAATGAAGAATACAATTAACAGAAATGAAAAATATACTAGAGGGAATCAACAGCAGCTTAGATAATACACAAAAAAATAAATCGGTGATCTTGAAGACGAGGTAGAAATCATTCAATCGAATGGCAAAAAAGAAAAAAAAAAAGGAATAAACAAGAGGCCACACCAAGACTGGTAGGAGGGGTGGAGACTAGGAACCGGCTGAACCACATTCATGAGTGGTGATTGAGCATCAGGAGGAATATCTCAGTTTCTGAGACACCACTGGAAAAGTAAAGGGCCCAAGTCTCAAACCAGGTTCCCCAGTTTAAGATTATAGTGCTGGGAAGAGAAGTGCCCATAACATCTGGCTGTGAAAATCAACAAGGATTCTGTCTGTAGGGGTGAGACAGAAGGCTTCGGCTGAGAGATGGTGACTCAGGAGGTGCCAGAGACATGCAAGGAAAGACTGAGTTATGTGACTTCAGAACAAAGGTTGAGGGACAGTCACCATTACAACTGTGTTGAGGTCTCCTCTTGTATAGCCTGCAGAGGAGTACAATCCTTTCTGTGATGAGCCCTCCCTACTTATGGCCTAATCTGAATCTCCATTGGCTGGGTGAATTCTGCTTGCTCCACCCTGTTAACTCCCTGAGAAGTCACCCCGCCTAACTAACACACCACCAAGGCACTTTTGGCAGCCAGACAAACAACTCTGCCACACACAACACAGCAGGCTCTTCAGCAAGGAAACAAACAACCTCTGTTTCTGCTCCACCAGAGGAATTTTCAGTGGCGGGCAACCAGTCCTGACCTACTCTGCAGTCTTTCTTGGACAACCCTCAAGGGTCTGTGGGATGAAGTGGGTGGAGTCTGGCCTTGGTGGACTCTGAGACTTTTGTAAGTGTCCCCATACTTAGCACTGGTGCCAAATCTGAATCTTCATCAACCTGGTAAACACCACTTTCCCCACCCTGGTGACACCCTGGAAGCCCTCCTCAACCAACTGGTTTACCACCCAAAGCTCTTTCAGTGGCTGAGCTTTATGGGAAGTCAGAAGGTGGCATCAGGACTTGGGGTGCATTGAGCCTTTTGCTGAGCTTCCCCAGGCCTGGTACTGGTGGGGGACAGCCTTTGTTCACAGGATGGCCTCTTCCATGTATCCCAAGGTCCAAAACAGAAGATGAGCAAATATAGATAGCTTCGTAGCTCCTACCAGGTAGCTCCAGCCCAGTCAGAGGCAGCAGTTGACCCTGGCCTGCACAAGAGAGCCTCTCAAAAGCCCCAGGTCCAACACACCAGGAAAATGGCTTCAGATCACAAAAGAGCACTATTGATAGTTCCAAAAGTGGCACTCACAAACTACATCAAAGCCCACTGCGGGGTATCCCACTCTGTAAGGTCAATCCCCACATAGCAGCTCACATGCCATGGGCATGACTGATCCTCACAGCAAATTAACCTGAGGCAACATCAACAAATGGCATGCCAGCATCAATCAAGGCTCAACTCCAATAGGAAGGCACACACACCTAACACAGAGAACATTTCTGGAGCACCCAGTACTGATATTTAGGGAGACTGCATCATTGGGACACAGAGGGAACCTACAAAATAAGGCTACCTAGCCAAGACTGAGAAATATAACATTTCAACCTAATACACAAAAAACAAACGCAGAGAGGCAGCCAAAATGAAGAAACAAACAAGCAAACAAACAAACAAAAAATGTTCCAAATTGAAGAACAGGAGAAAACTCCAGAAAAAAAAAAACTAAATGAAATAAATGCAAACAACCTACCAGCGACGGAATTCAAAACACTAGCTATAAAGATGATGTTCAAAAAACATAGTGTGAACTTCAGAAAAGATATAGTAAGCAAAAAAAAAAGAACACTAAAAAAGAGAAATAGATTATAATAACTAAAATAAAGAATGCACTAGAAATAATCAATAGCAAATTAAGCGAAAAAGAGGACTGAACCAGTAATTTGAAAGACAAGGTAGCAGAAAATACCCAACAGGAACAGCAGAAAGGAAAAATAGTTTTTAAATTAAGATAGTTTAAGGATTGAGAACCAACTTGAAGAAATAATGACTGAAAACTTTCCTATCTGGTTAAGAAAACAGACAGACAACTCCAGGAAGTACAGAATCTCAAACAAGATGAACCCAAATGGACCCACATCAATACTTATTATAATTAAAATACCAAAAGAAAAGACAAAGAGAGAATCTTAGAAGCAGTAAGAGATAAGAAATTAGTTACTACATGGAAGCTACAATAAGACCGACATCTGATTTCTCAAAAGAAACTCTTCAGGCCAGAAAGGATTGGCATGAAATTTTCAAAGTGGTGAAAGGTAAAGATGTACAACAAAGACTGCTCTGCTCAGCAAGGCTATTATTTAAACTTGAAGGAAAGAGTGGAGGAGAGGGAAGATGGCAGAATAAGAAAAAGAAGGGTTGGTATCCTCCCCGGTATGCATTTAAATTACAACCAAATTATAAAATAATCAAGGTGGAGAATCACCTGAAGTCCAGCTGATCATAACACCTATGTCTGATAAAATAAAGAAGTCACATGGAAGCCGCGGGAAGGCCCAGGCACAGAAGTTGCATCAAAACTGAGGCTGTATTGGCCGGATGGACCTTCTCTCCCTGAGAACCCACTTCACTCAAGCCACAAAGGGCCTGCAGCCCATTGACAAGCAGTCTCTTGAGTCCTGCGTGGCTCTGGAATTGTGCAGTCAGCACAGGCAACAGACCTTTGTTACCACAGTGAGCACATTTCAAGGAAAACAGTGTGGACAGACCACTGCTGCCTGTACGAGCTGCAATATCTCTTGGGGCTTGCAGGGGTCTGTATTGGCCTGACAGCCCTTGACTACCTGAGCTGCTGCCCCATCCAATACACAAAGTGCATCTGTGTTCTTGAGAGATATCGGTCTGTAGTTTTCTCTTTTGTGTGTTATTTTTACCAGGTTTTGGTATCAGGGTAATAGTGGCCTCAAAATGAGTTAGGAAGTATTGCCTCCTCTTCTATTATTTGGAAGAGTTTGAGAAGAAGAGGTATTAAATCGTCTTTGAATATTATGTAGAATTCAGTGGGGAAGTCGTCTGGTCTTGGACTTTTTGGTAGGTTTTTGACGACTATTCCAAATTCCATACTGCTGATCAGTTTATTTAGATTTTCTAGTCCCTCTTGATTCAATCTAGGAAGGTTGTATTTCTCTAAGTACTGGTCCATTTCTTCTAGGTTATTAAATTCGATTTTATATACTTTTTCATAGTACTCTTGTAGGATCCTTTGTATTTCTGCGGTGTCTGTCATCATTTCTCCTCTTTCATTCCTGATTTTTGTTTATTTCTGTCCTTTCTCTTTTTTCCTTAGTGAGTCTAGCCAGGGGTTTGCCAATTTTATTGACCTTCTCAAAGAACCAGCTCTTCGTTGCATTTGTTTTTTTCTATTGTTTTTGTTCGGTTGTTTGTTTTCAATTTCATTTATTTCTGCTCTAATTTTGATTATTTCTTTCCTGACTTATGCTTCATTTGTTCTTCCTTATCTAGGTTTCTTTTTCTTTTTTTTTCTTTTTTTAAGATGAAGCATTAAGTTGTTTCTTTGGGCGCATTCTTGTTTTTGGAGGTAGGACTGTAATGGTATGAACTTTCTTCTTATGACCACTTTTGCCATATCCCAAAAGTTTTGTTATGTTGTACTATCACTATAATTTGTTTCTATGTATCTCTTGATCTCTCTTTTTATTTCTTCTCTGACCCAGTCATTCTTTAGTAGGATGTTGTTTAATCTCTATGTATTTGTGGTTCTCCCTACTTTCCTTTTACAGTTGATCTCCAGCTTCGAATCATTATGATCAGAGAATATGTTTTGTATGATTTGAACCCTCATATTTGTTGAGGGTATTCTGTGTCCCGATATGTTTTCAATCCTTGAGAGTGTTCTATGTGTACTAGGGAAGAATATATAAGCAGCTGTTTTGGGATGAAAGGCTCTGTAAGTATCAATTTTGTCCAGTTGATCTGTTCTTTCATTTAAGGATATTATTTCTTCTTGATTTTCTGTTTGGATGATCTGTCCGTTTCCTATAATGGGGTATTTAGGTCCCCTACTGTGATAGTGTTTTGGTCTGTTTCTCTCTTTAGTTCTGTTAGTAATTGCTTTACGTATTTTAGAACTCACTGATTAGGAGCATAGATATTAATAAGTGTTCTGTCTTCTTGGTTAATGATTCTCTTTATCATCATGAAGTGTCCCTTCATATCTTTCTTTAACTTTTTTATTTTGAAGCCTATTTCATCTGATATTAGTTCTGCTGCTCCTGCTTTTCTCCGAATGGCATTTGCTTGGAATATCATTCTCCGCCCTGTCACTTTGAGTCTATATTTGTCTTTAGAGCTGAGATGTGTCTCCTAGAGGCAGCATATTGGTTAGGTTTTATTTTTTGAGCCAATCCACAACTGTGTGCCTTTCTATTGGTGAGTTCAGTTCATTTGCATTTAGGGTGATTATTGAAGTACGAGGCTTTCCTATAACCATTTTATGTTTTTGCTTTCTGGTACCTTGGTGTTTCCATTGCTTCTTTGTCCTTGTGTGTCTGTTTTTGTTTGTTTGTCTGTTTTAATTTTGGTTGGGTTTCGTGGGTTTTCCCTCTGGTCCTTCTTGTTTTATGTTATATACTTCAGTTCTGAATCTTTGGTGTGTGGTTACCATTATGACTAAGTAGAGGATTTATACGTATTATACACATACATACATTTTCTTCTGAGTGCGCCTTATCTCCATTCCCCTTTGCAAATTTGGATTTTTGAATCCTGTGCTTTTCTGTCATTGCTATCTCAATTTGTTCCTACGTAGGCTGAATGCTCATTATTATCTTGTTATAACAAATCTCTTCTTATTGTTTAAACTTATAATGCCATGCTCTTAGTGAGGGTTGGACTCCTCTGCTTCTATCTGCCTGCTGGTTGCCTTACTCTTAGTTATGTATTTTTTTTTTCTTTTTGTCATTTTGTTTTAGGTGACTTGATCCCTTTCACTATTTCCGGCAACACAGGCCTCATAATGGAGAATTCCCTCAATTTTTGTACATCTGGAGAGGCCTTTATTTCTCCTTCATATCTATAGGAAATCTTTGCTGGACACATTATTCTTGGCTGATAGTTCTTTTCATTTAATAGTTTGAATACTTGATTCCACTCGTTCCTGGCTTGTAAGGTTCGCTCTGAGAAGTCTGATGATAACCTAATGGGTTTTCCTTTATAGGTTACTGTCTTCTTTTCCCTGGCTGCCCTGAGAATTCTGTATTTATTGTTGATTTTTGATAATTTTGATACAATGTGTCTTATAGAAGACCTTTTGGGGTTGAGATCACTGGGCATTCTGTTGACTTCTTGAATTCCAAGCTCCAGCTCGTTCCTTAGATTTGGGAAATTCTTGTCAACTATTTGTTTGAAAATGCCTTCTAATCCCTGCTCATTTTCCTCACCTTCGAGAATTCCCCTTATTCTTGTTTCCCCTCCTGATGGTATCAGCTAGTTCTTGTATTTCTCTTTCATGATTTTCCATTCTTCTGTTTCTCTCTTCTTCTTTCTGATTTATTTCTAGGTTTCTGTTTTGATATCACTGATCCTTTCCTCCATTTAGTCAACTCTATTTCCCAAGTTTGCTATTTCATTTTTCAACTCTTGCAGTGCGTTCTTCATCTCCAGAAGTTTTATTTGGTTCTTTTTGAGGGTTTCAGTCTCTTTGCTAAATAACTCATTCTGCTCATCTAGTTATGTTTTCAATTCCTGAAATTGTTGATATGAATTGTGTGGATCTCATTGAGTTTTTTTTCAGAAGTACCATCCTGAATTCTCTGTCATTTAAATCGCTTGTTTCTATGTCTTTAAGCTTATTTTCTGGAGATTTTTCTCTTTCTGAGATGCCCTGTCACCTTGGTTGTTCATGGTGTTTGCTCAATTATTTCTCTGCCTAGGCATGGAGTTTTATTATATAAAGGTCTCTCTTTAGCCTTTTGCTAAGATGGCGTTTTTCTTTTGGTTTCTAGTAGGTGGCATCTAAACCTCTTGGATCGCTGCTTTATATAAAGTTTTAGTAATGCTTTTTCTTTTCTTATAAATATTCAATCACCCTCACTATTCTCAGTCTCAGTCCCTGTCAGTGTTAGCGACAGTCTTGGTAGTGTTTGCTCAGATTCCACTGGGGCTCCTCGGTGTGTTTTGGGAGATATGGGTTGAGGGGGGTCCTCTGGGTTGGGGGATAGGGGCTGTGGTTCAGCCTTGTGTTTTGCAACCGCAGATGATAATAATCAGCTGTTGCTTCTCTGCCGTCCACACTTCTCTGCTTTCTGCCTTGATCCCTGGGCACTGCTGCTGCGTGAAGCTCACAGGTATTCTCAGGCAAGGCTGTTCAGGGAACCTACCGTACCTTCTCTTCTCTCACTCCTCTTGCAGGGAGCTCCAGCTGCAAGAGGCAGCTTCTTCCTTTCTCCCAGTCTACTGCCCTACTCCTGTGATTCTGACCTGTGGTAGCTCTCATTCATAGATCCCTTGCCCAGACATGCTTGTGTGCAGTTAGGGTGTTGTTGTTGTTGTTGTTGTTGTTGCTGCTGCTGCTGCTGTTGTTGAATTTTAGATGTTCATCTTATTGTTGTTTCAAAGGGAAAGATCTAGAGACATCTCTCACTCTGCCATGATTTTGAAGCTCCCTTTTCAACCTTTCTTCTTTCTTCTTTTAAAACAAAACAAAACAAAACATCTCTCCAACATTTTCTGTAATACTGGCTTGAAAGTGATGAACTCCTTTAGTTTTTTCTTGTCTGGGAATGTCTTTATTTTTCCTTTGATCTAAATGATATCTTCACTGGGGAGAATAATATTTATTGTAGGTTTTTGTTTTCCATCGCTTTGAAATTTTTCTGATGATCACTTCTGCCGTGCAAAGTTTCTGTTGAGAAATCAGCTGAAAGTCTTATGCGAGCTCTCTTGTACATAACTAATTGCTCTCGTCTTTCTGCTTTTAGTATTATCGCTGTCTTTAGTCTTTGGCACTTTAACTATGATGCGTCTTGGTGTAGGCCTGTTTGGGTTTACCTTGTGTGGAATTCTCTGTGCTTCTTCTGCTCGAATGTCTATTTCCTTCACGAGGTCATGGAAGTTTCCATTATTATTTGTTTTAAAAGGTTCTCAATTCCTTGTTTTTTTCTCCTCTCCTTCTGGTATCCCTATATTGCGAATGTTGGTGTGCTTGATTTCCCCTCCCCCCCACCCCTGCCACCGGAGGCCCCTTAAACTATCCGCATTTTATTTATTTTTTCTTGTTGCTGTTCTGTTTGAGTGTTTTCTGCTACCTTCTCTTATAAATCACTGATTTTACCTTCTGCTTCATATAATCTACTGTCGATTCTCCCTAAGGTATTCTTCATTTTAGTTATTGTATTCTTCACTTCTGACTGATAATTTTTTATGTTTTCTATTTCTTTTTTAAAGTTCTCTCTGCATTCATCTACTCTTCCCCTAAGTTCACTGAGCATCCTTATAACCAGTGTTTTGAACTTTGTATTTAGGAGATTGCTTGTCTCCATCTTGTTTATTCTTTTACTGGCACTTTGTTCTGTTCTTTCATGTGAGGTGTGTTTCTTTGTCTTTTTATTTTGGCTGTCTCCCTGTGTATTTTTTCCTATGTATTAGGTAGGGCTCCTATGTCTCCAAGTCTTAGTAGAGTTGCCTTATGTAGTAGAGTCCTCTGGAACTCAGTGACACAATCTCCCTGGTCACCTGAGCTGGGTGTTCCAGGTGTGTCTTTTGTATGGGTTGTGCATGCTTTCCTGTGGTGGACGAGCCTTGGTTGCTGTTTGCACATCAATGGGAGGAATTGACTCTTGAGCTGATTGATTGTAAGGAATGTCCAATGGCTACTGTGGAGGAGCTGTTTTACAGGGGCTGACCGTATCGAGCAGGATTTGCTTTAGCAGGGCTCTGGTGCCTTCTCATCCTTCCTTTTGGCTGTGTCATCTTTGGATGTGGCTCTAGGTGGTGCTCCAGCTCAGACCAAAGCCAGTCACTGGCCGCGCAAGCCATTGCCTCCTGGGAGGGACCCTGCCACAGGCCAAGTTCAGCTGAAGCTTATAATCTGCCTTGGGCCACCCCTTATGAGCCACTAAGCAATATGCAAATGGCTGCCTCTCAGGCTGGGCTTGGATATGCCTTGAGGGGCCAAGCCATGAAACAAGGCTGGCTGCTATTAGTGCTGGGCTTGAAGCTGCTCAGTCAGAGGTACAGGGCATGCTGAGGCCAGATGCTGCTTGTTTAGGTTTTGCAGTTCTTTGAGATATTTTAAGAGACCGAAAAGCATGAGCTGTGACAGGCTGTTTTTATGGAAAATACACTAAAGTGGCTTGGGTGAGCCCAAAGATTTGGAGGGGTGGGGTTTCAGGGAATCACCAAGGTAGGCCCACCAGTGTTAGGCCAAGCTGATGAGACTCAGATTTGGCAGTGGCTTGTGTCTGCCTGCTGAGTTGGGGGAGGGCTCAACAAAAGAACAATGCCCTCTGCCAGCACTTCTGTCTAGGTGAAAGCTGCCCCTCCAGCCTTCTCCCTGAAACCAGACAATTCAGTTCTTCCTTGTATGTTTCTGGTGCGTTTGAGCTGCTTCCCCCAGTGCTTGACCTCAGAGAGATTTCATCAGTGGGCAAGTCCATGCCCTGGCCCTTTAAGAGGAATGCCTGGGACTCCTGCAGCCCTCTCTCTAACTCAGCCATGATCTCCACAGACCTTCCCATCCAGATTTTCTGAGACCTTCTCTTCCTGACACTGTAACACTGACCGGGGTGTCTGGTGTGGGGCTAGGACCCAATGCTCCTCCGAGGGGCCCTCCAGAGCCGAGATATGCTTCCTGATTTTTAACTGCCCCAGGTGGGTGTGTGACCAGCATGTTTCATATCTCTCTTTCCCCCTACCAGTCTCAAGGTGGCTTCTGCTCTATGTCCTTAGTTGTAGGAATTTTGTTTCAGCTTGACTTAAGGTGAGTTTCAATGATAGCCGTTCTATAGTTTAGTTGTAATTTTGATGTGGTCGTGAGAGGAGGCAAGCAGAGCATTTACTTACTCCATCATTTTAACTGGGAATGTTGGCTAGTTTCTTGTATAAAGGTACACATGAGTCTTTGACAATCTAATATTTTTTATTGTCAAGAAGAAATGAGTACAATGAATCTCAACTCACAGTAAAAAGCAGAATAAGAAGTGTCTACTTATACGTGCAAAGCACTTTCTCTTACCAAGGAACACATATGCATCTTAGCTCTTGCCAAGAAAAGATATTAGCTCCTACCTCATTTCTCCTGCTTCTACTTTCTTGAATTCTCCCAGATTGGACTAGCAAGTTACCCACCCGCAGTCTCAGCTTTGTCTTTCTTTCTAGACCAATCCCATTTGAAGCTTACAATTTTGTGGCTTTCCTTGCTGGTCTGACTCAGAACATCTTAGCACTAATCTCTGAATTCTACATTGTTCTTAAGTCACTCTATATTAGTTTGTACTATGTAGAGTAGTGGCCTATATGACCTATGATTTGTCATTCTAGTGTTAACAACTGTTCTTCTGTATTGATTCTTGAGTTTTACCTTTTCCTTCCTGGGTACCCCTATTTGTAGATTTATACTTTTGTTTGTATTATTCCAATAAGTGGCTAGTAGAGTTTTCTTTTTCTTCTGATATAATAATAGTAATAATAATAGTTATTGTATCTTGGTGCTTGCTATAGAACAGCCTCACCATATTTTTAAAATCAAGATAGAAAACTGAAAAGGTTAGAGCAGAGTAGTGAAAAGGTTTAGAGTGAGTTTTTCTTTTTATATGAGAAAAAAAAAAACTACTGGGTTGGGGATTTTGTTTTAACGACAAGAGGTAATTTGAACCCTATATTCAATGATTGTAATAGAGAGAGATAGTTGATAGGTTTTTTTTTTTAATATTTCAGAGATTAAAAAGTGGAAAAGTGGTTAAAATAAAAGCAGTAAAAATTTCTATCCAGAATAATAAAAACCTTTATGATTATCAAGTTGGGGAAAGCCGGCTATGGTCAACTAATGACTGCTAATCACTCCTTCCTCAGTTTAAAAGTTGATTTAATGGTGGTTTATGTTTGTTTAGTTTAAAAAACAATTCTATACAACTGTTTTTTGGGCACTATGTAGACATAGAGAAAATGAAAATGTGTGAATAATTGGTATTATTATAATTAAAATGCTTTGCCGATTGACTCCAAGAAGAGGCTAGATGAGTGGTTCTGCGATGTTTTGCTATTCAGCTGCCTGGAGGCTGAAGAATGAATCCTCTAAAGTCCATTTTAATTCATAGATACTCATCATTCTTTGAGGTTTCAATCGAGAATGAAACTGTTTTGAATCAGAAAATTTTTTTTCTTTCTCCACTGAAATTTAAAACACACATTTTTCATGATCTTTGTGATGAAAAGGCAGTTGTATGTTTTGATTTATCTCATTTAATGATTATAATTAAATGCGATGTATCATTGTAGTTTCATTAATAAATCAAAATAGATCACAAGGCAAAATCATCTATCTTAACCATTCATGTGTTGTTTTAATGAGAAAGACATTAGCCAAGAGAGAATTAATAGACTCAGTTTAGGTGCCAGTTTCACAACACCTTACTCTTTAAGGCCATTTCGTAGCCACTTTATCAATATCCACCCTATATTAAATGGACATGACTTCAGACAGGCCTATTATCTCAGAATAAATACCTTTTAAGATATTTTCTGTTAAAACTCAAAATTTACCAATGCACAACTATCTATTCATGGTCAAACAGGTGGATCCAGCCTCATGAAGATTGCACAAGTGCCTGAAGGAGCAGCCCCAGATGCAGGAGCTCAGAGCTCAGTCAGGCAGATAAATAATGCTGAACAAGGGGCAGGGCAATCTTCAGGCATGGTCAAATAAACTGTGAATGTGATGAGAGAAGAATGGTCAAGATGAAAGTGTAAGATGCCTCGATGAGCACATAGAGTAAGAAGCAAACCAGGACATCTGGGAGCATATAATTCAGGAAAGAGTTGAGAGAAGTCTGGGACCTCATTCTTTTCATCTGTAAAATGGGGGTAAATATATATCTATGGGGTAAGATTTGTGGTGGACTAAGCGAAGTGTGTATAAAACATCTAACACACTGCCCGACACTTAGAAAAAGCCCAATAAATATTAGTTCTTTTAAGACTATGACTACTAAAGAGGTGGTGAATAATTCCTTGCTAATTATGATATTCTTCGGTACATTTCTGGCTCATCTTTTCCAGTAGTATTGCAATACTCATGCCTACTTCACTTTTAGACAGTTTTTGAATTCCTCTCTTAACCTGTACTTATTTTTAATGTCTTCTTCTCTCTTGTATTTGTGGTTGTCTTTTTTGATCCTTAATTTGTTTCTGATACTTTGTGCTTTTTCCTGTTGACATTATCCTGCTTCATAAGATCACTTTATCGGTATATCAATGTTCACTTTGCATGTTATTTCTATGCCATAACCTTGCCAGTTTTAATATTATGTGGATATTTGATTAACACATTTTTAACTCTTACTCCTGGAGATTTGACCCAAAGCCCTATCCACTTACTTTTGTCCAACAGAAGTGCTAATTCTATTCAAAGGGCAACAGCTAACAAATAAGGGGCTATCAAAGAAGATTAAACATATTCAATCGTTTTGTAACTTAAATTTTTATTTGAACTTTTTTTGAGCCTTCAGACACCCAATGCCAGTCTTATTTTTATGGCTAAATTAGATTGCTCATAGATGGCTTCTGTTCCCCAGCCAACCAAGATTTATTAATAAAAAGCTTCTTCTGGATTTTGGGAAACATGGCAGAGTAAGAGACATCCTCAGATCTCCCCCCTTGAAAAAACAATAAGCTGAACATCTAAAACTCAACAACAACAACAAAAAACACCCAAACTGCACACCAGCACGTCTGAGCATGGAATCTGTGCATAAGAGCTACCATAGGTCAGAACTCCAGATGTTCGGCAGTGGACTGGAAGAAAATAAAGAAGCTGCTTCTCGTAGCTGCCAGAGCTCCTTGCAGGAGGAGGGGGAGGGATGAAGGTGCGGCGACTTGTCAGATCAGCCTGCCTATAAGTGCCGGAACTTCTAGCAGCCAGCAGCGGGGCCCAGTCATCAGGGAAGGAAGCAGAGAAGCGGGATGGGACAGCAGAGAAGCAACAGTTGATTTTTTACTGGCCGCGGTTGAAAAACCAAGGCTGAGCCACAGCCCCCAACTCCCAACCCAGAGGGCCCCTCCGCCCATACTCTCTGAGACCTATCACTGCGGAGCCATAGGGGAATCTGAGCGAATGCTACCAAAACTGTTGCTAATACTGACAGAGACTGAACTGAGAGTAGCAGTGTGGTTACATAGCTACAAGAAAATAATAATAATAATTAAAAAAAAAAACATTTAGGCTTTACATAAAGCAGGGATCCAAGAGGCTTAGACGCCGCCTCCTGGAAACCGAAAGAAACGTGCCTTCTTGCAGCAAGCTAAAGAGAGACCTTTATATAAGATCTACTATCTACTTCTGGAAAAAGCAGACTACATTTCCATTAATGCACAGGCACAGAAATATTCCATTAAACACCATGAACAACCAAGGTGACAAGGCATCTCAGAAAGAAAGAGAAAAATCTCCATAAAATAAGCTTACACACAAGGAAATATGCAACTTAAATGACAGAGAATTCAGGATGGGTACTTTCGAAAAAAAAATCAGTGATATTCAAAATAACTCAAATCTACAATTTCAGGAATTGGAGGAGGGGGGAAAACAACTAGATGAGCAGAGTAGGGGATTGAAACGCTCAAAAGGAACCAGCTAGAACTTCTGGAGATTAAGAGCACACTGTAAGGGTTGAAAAATGAAATAGCGAGCTTGGGAAATAGAGTCGACCAAATGGAGAAAAGGATCAGTGATAGCAAAGATAGAAAGCTAGAAAGAAATCAGAAGGAAGAAGAGAGAAACTGAAGAATAAAAAATAATGAAAGAGAAATACAAGAACTAGCTGATACCGTCAAGAGAGAAAACATAAGAATAATGGGCATTACCAAAGGTGAGGAAAAGGAGCAGGGATTAGAAAGCATTTTTAGACAAATAGTTGAGAATTTCCCAAACGTAAGCAATGAGCTGGAGCTTGGAATTCAAGAAGTCAACAGAACACCCAATGATCTCAACCCAAAAACGCCTTCACCAAGGCACATCGTATTAAAATTATCAAAAATCAACAATAAATACAGAATTCTCAGGGCAGCCAGGGAAAAGAAGATGGTAACATATAAAGGAAAACCCATTAGGTTATCATCAGACTTCTCAGAGCGAACCTTACAAGCCAGAAAGAAATGGAATCAAATATGTAAACTATTAAGTGAAAGGAACTACCAGCTTAGAATAATGTATCCAGCTAAGCTCACCTTTAGATATGAAGGAGAAATTCAGACCTTTCCAGACATACAAAAATCGAGGGAATTCTCCACGATGAAGCTTGCACTACAGGAAATACTGAAAGATGTCAGCTCATCTAAAACAAAATGACCAACAAACAAACAAACAAACAAACAACCAAACAAACCCCTAATTAGGGATAAAGTGACTATCAGGCACATAGAAGCAGAGGAGTGCAACCCTTACTAAGAGCATGACATTATAAGCTTAAATAATAATAAGAGAATTGCTATAGCAAGATAGTAATGATCGTTCAGCATACATAGCGACAAATTGAGATAACAAGGACTGTAAAGGAGAGGATTCAAGATCCAAATTCGCAAAGTGGAAAAGGGATACGGCACATGAAGAGGAAAATGGACGACTGTGTATATATATCTATACTTTTCATATTTGTAATGGTAACCACACACCAAAGAGTCAGAACTAAAGTATATAACATAAAACAAGACGGACCAGAGAGAAAACCCACAAAAGCCAACCAAAATAAAGAAAATAGAAACACAAGGACAAGGAAGCAATGGAAACACCGAGCTACTACCAAGAAAGCAAAAGATAAAATGGCTAGAAGAAGATCTCAATATTTCATAATCACCCTAATGTAAATGGACCGAACTCACCAATAAAAAAGGCACAGAGTTGCAGAATGGATCAAAATACAAAACACAACCATACACTGCTTCCAGGAGACAAATCTCAGCTCCAAAGAGAAATATAGGCTTAAAGTGAAGGGTGGAAAATGATATTTCAAGCAAATTGCATTCAGAGAAAAGTGGGAGTAGTGGTGCTAATATCATATGAAATAGACTTCAAAAAATGTTAAAGAAGATATTGAGGGACACTTCATAAATGATAATAGGGAATCATACACCAAAAAGGCATAACACTTAGTTAATATCTATGCTCCCAATCAGTGAGTTCTAAAATATGGTCAAGCAATTACTAACAGAAATGAAGGGAGAAACCGAGACCAAACACTATTGTAGTAGGGGGACCCTAAATACCCAACTGTCAGATATGGACAGATCATCTAAACAGAAAATCAATAAGGAAATAATACCCTTATGACACAATTAGACCAGCTGACATTATTGATATTTAGAGAGCCATACATCTCAAAACAGCTGCTTATATATTTTTCTCTAGTGCACATGGAACATACTCAAAATCACCTACATCCTGGGACACAGAAATTGCCCTCAACAAATATAAGAGGATTTAAAATCATGCCAACAATATTCTCTGATCATAATGCTTTGAAACTAGAGATCAACTGCAAAGAGAAATCAGGAAGAACCACAAATATGTGGAGATTAAACAACATGCTACTGAAGAATAACTGGGTCGGGGAAGAATAAAAAGAAATCAAAAGATACATAGAAACAAATGATAATGATAGTACAACATATCAAAATTTTGGGGGACATGGCAAAAGCGGTCATAAGAGGAAAGATAATATCATTACAGGCCTATCTCCAAAAACAAGAATGAGCCCACATAAACAACCTACTGCTTGCTTCATCTTAGAAAACTAGAAAAGGAAGAATAAATGAGGCCTAAAGTCAAGAGAAGGAAAGAAATAATCAAAATAGAGCAGAAATAAATGAAATTGAAAGCAAACAAACAAACAAACAAACAAACAAACAAAAGAAAACAGTAGAAAGAATAAATACAACAAGGAGCTGGTTCTTTCAAAAGGTTAATAAAATCGACAAACCCCTGGCTGGACTCGCTAAAAAAAAGAGAGAGAGGGAGAGAAAGGAAACAAATCAACAAAATCAGGCATGAAAGAAGGGAAATTTTATCTGGACATCGCAGAAATACAGAGGCTCATGCAAGAATAGTATGAAATATATATGATAACAAATTTAATAACCTAACAGAAATGGACCAGTATTTAGAAAAATACAACCTTCCTAGACCGAATAAAGATGATCCGGAAATCTAAATAGACCGATTAGCAGTACGGAAATTGAAACAATCATCAAAATCCTACCAAAAGGAAAGTCCAGAATCAGATGTCTTCACCAGTTGAATGCTACCAAACATTCAAAGAAGATTTAATACCTATTCTCCTCAAACTCTTCCAAAAATTCGAAAAGGAGGCAATACTTCCCAATTTATCTTACGAGGGCCAATATTTACTCTGATACCAAAACCTGGTAAGATAACACACAAAAAAGAAAACTGTACACTAATATCTCTCATGAACACAGATACAAAAATCCTAAGTAGATACTAGCAAATCGAATACAGCAATATATTAAAAAGATTATATACCACGATCAAGTGGGCTTCATCCCAGGGACATAAGGATGGTTTGACATACGCAAATCGATTAATGTGATACACCACATAAACAAATTTAAAATAAGAATCATATGATCATATCAATAGATGCAGAATAAGCCTTCGACAAGATACAGCATCCGTTTATGATCAAAACACTTACAAAATCGGCATAGAAGGAAAGTACCTTAACAAATAAAGGCCCTATATGACAAACCCTCAGCCAACTTTATACCAAATGGTGAAAAACTAAAGATCTTCCCTGTAAGATCAGGAACAAGGCAAGACTGTCCACTATCACCACTGTTATTTCATATGACATTGGAAGTCTAGCAAGTGCAATCAGGCAAGAGAAAGGTATAAAAGGCATCCAAATATGAAAGGAAGAAGTCAAATTGTCTTTATTCGCAGACGAGATGATTCTCTATATAGAAAAGCCTAAAGACTCCACAAGAACACTACTAGAAACAATAAGCAAATACAGTAAATTTTCTGGATACAAAATCAATGTTCACAAATCCATAGTGTTCCTATACTCTAATAATGTGGTGTCAGAAAAAGAAGTGGAAAAAATATTTTTTTTTGCGATTGCAACAAAAAGAACAAAATACTTAGAAATAAATTTCACAAAATGTGTGAAGGAACTACATAATGAAAACTACAAGACCCTATTAAAAAAATCAAAGAAGACACAAATAAATGGAAAGGTATTCCGTGTTCTTGGATTGGAAGAATCAGCATAGTTAAAATGGCCAGATTACCTTAAGCATTATACAGATTTAATGCAATCCCCGTCAAAATCCCATCGGCAGTTTTTTTAAAGAAATAGAACAAAAGGTCATCAGATTTGCATGGAAGCACAAAAGACCCCAAACTGCCAAAGCCATGCTGAGAAAAAAAGAATGAGACTAGAAGCATCACTCTGCTTGACGTCAAATTATACTACAAAGCGACAATAATCAAAACGGCATGGTATTGGCAGCAAAACAGACACATGGACCAGTGGAACAGAATTGGGAGTCCAGAAGTAAAACCGTATTTGTATGGGCAAGTAATTTTTGACAAAAGAGCCAAAAACATACAGTGGAGAAAGGAAAGCCCCTTCAATAAATGGTGCTGGGAAAATTGGAAAGCCACCTGCAAAAGAGAATGAAACTAGACTGTTGTCTATCACCACACACCAAAATTAATTGCAAATGGATGAAGGACCTGACTATAAGACCGAAATCAATAAAATGCATAGAAGAATATATAGGAAATAATCTCAAGGACCTTGGACATAAAGAGGATTTATGAATTTGACCTCAAAGGCAAGGGAAGTAAAAGCAAAAATAAATGAATGGGACTACATCAAACTAAAAAGCTTCTGCGCAGCAAAATAAATCGTCAACAAGGTAAAGAGACAACCATCCGAATGAGAAAATATATTTGCAAGCAACGCCTCCGATAAGGGCCTAATATCCAAAATATGCAAAACATACAACTCAATAACAGCAAAATAACCACGAATGATCCAATCAAAAAATGGGCAGAGGACCCAAAGAGACACTTCTCCCTAGAGAACGTACAAATGGCCAACAAATGTATGAAAAGATACTCAACATTGCTAGCTATTATGGAAAGGCAAATCAAAACCACAATGAGATACCATCTCACATCTGTTAGAATAGCTATAGTCAATAGGACAAGTAATAACAAATGTTGGAGAGGATGCAGAGAAAAAGGAACCCTTTTACACTGCTGGTGGGACTGTAAATTGGTACAGCCACTATGGAAAACAGTATGGAAGTTCATCAAAAAAAAAAAAAAACGAGAATTAATCTACCATATGGTTCAGCAATACCTCTACTGGGTATTTACTCCAAAGACCTGAAAAGCCATATCGAAAAATATATTTGTACACCGATGTTCACTGCAGCACTATTCACAGTGGCCAGGACATGGAAGCAACCAAAGTGTCCTACGACAGATGATTGGCTAAAGAAACGGTGGTACATATATACAATGGAATATTACTCAGCCATAAGAAGAGATGAAATACTGCCATTTGTGACAACCTGAATGGATCTCGAGATAATCATGCTAAGCGAAATAAGCCAGACAGAAAAGTTGAAAATCACATGATATCACTTATATGTGGGCTATAAACCTAAAAGCAACAAATGAACAGGACAAACAGAGACTCAGTGACATGGACAGTAGACTAGTGTTTACCAGAGGGTAAAGGAGTGGAGGAGGAGAGAACTGGGGACAGGGTAAAGGGGGTCAAATATAGGGATTTGGGGGAGGGTGAAGTGGGTAAAGGGGATCAAATATATGGTAGCTGAAGGAAACTGGACTCTGGGTGGTAATCACACAATAGAATATATAGATGTCAAATTATAATGTACACCTGAAATTATATAATTGTGTTAACCAATGTTACCCCAATAAACCTAAAACATTTTTTTTTGTTCTGACACCATGGTGAAACAGCATTCCTTGGAATGTGGCTATTATCACAAGTCAATCAAACCTTCCCATAAATGCAAAATAAAATGGGATGAAATTCAGTTCAACGGTTTTAATTTACTGGTTGAAGAATTCAAAGAAATCAATTAGTCTTGTTTTCTAGTTTCTGTTAAAGGTAAATATTTGAAAATAACTACTGTTCATTGCAGATTGCTTGTGTTTAACATATATCCTGAAACACAAATTGTTTTTACCAAGACAATTGAGAGAAATAAATAACTAATTTTAGCTATAGCATGAGGCTGTCCAAAAGTTCATCAATTCATATTACATAAAGAAATTGGGAAACTAAATGAACATCATTTGGTCTAGTTTTCAGAGTAATTATTCTTCAGTGACTTAACATACAAGATAAAAATGAAGGTTAATACCTATGCTAATTAGGAAACTTTTCTTAGCTTTTTAAATTGAGTATTGAAATGCACATAGATTAATTCTAAGCTTTATTATATTGCATTCAGAGCACTATCATATATAAAATACATAGATCAGAACATGTTAGAATTCTGCTATAATATGAATTAATTCAAGACACATTCGATCTCCATTAGAGAAAAAAAAATCACTGGAGAATAATAGTAATGAGGAAGATTGTTTTTGAAATATTATTTAGGGTTATTAGGGGCCACGGTCCAAAGAAGTAGTAGTGGAAGTCCTGCTTTTCCCTTGTGTTAATGAGAAAATAATTGCTTGAAGATATCTTTGGTTCCAAGGAAAATCCTAGTGGGGAGGGATTCGAAGATGTATTCTTCATATCCTTTGAGGGAAAAGAGTGATTAAAAGATCTAAAAAAGGTGACGGTCAAAATTATTAAAGTTCCGGCATTCTAAATTTTCATTGTAGGAAAATGTAGATGATAGATGATAGATAGATAGATAGATAGATAGATAGATAGATAGATAGATAGATAGATAGATGGATGAGAGAGAGAGAGAGAGAGAGAGAGAGAGAGAGAGAGATTTTCTTCTTCAGAATAACTTCCTTTCCTATAGAGATCACTATATTGCATATTGAATTTGTCATTGGGGGTGCATTGTAATATACTTAATGTAAGTCCATCTTGAGTTCCCCAAGAACCTTGATTCCACTTCATAGAGCAGCCAATTAATTTCTTCCTCAGCATACCACAATGGCTCTAGTGTCACCTTCACAACAGTATCCCTTCTACCCCTTCCTCTCATAATGTAGATTTGATGTCCATGTAGGTATTTCAAAAAGTTACACACCTCTGTGATTTCCTTCTCCAAAATAAATGAAAATTTCACCCACTCTCCAGGGCCCTCATAGAGCATTCCAAGAAATGGGAGCAATTTCCACTGGATCAGTAAGTCTCAATTTACTTACATTTTGTTTAGTCTGGCGAGTCTTGGCTTTTTGTCTATATGTGCTGAAAGGAAGACCAATTTAAAGTGAAAAATATTTATATGTTGTAAAGATTCAATTTAACAGAATCCCTAACAGATTTTTTTCTCAAACATGACTTAATTGAAAAAAGAAAACAAATAAGACAATATTTGTTTGTTGAAGTCAGTATAAATTTGGTTTAGAACACTATGCTTTTACTCACATTCCTGAACAATCATAATTGATGACCAGAATGCACTTTTGAGGCTCTACAGGTTGTCATTCAACAGATATTTGTTTAGTTTGCTATGTAAAACACTAAGATTCAATTACTTTTCTATATTCCTTATTTACATGCCATAAAAATGATTGAATGCACATTATAATGGGAGTCAACAAAAAAGTTGAAACAAAAAGGATTTCAATAACCAGAAGACCTCATTTCCTGAGTATTTTAGTTAAGCTTTCTTGCATTCAGAACCCTCACTGGTCCAATTATACAACTTGCTGTCCATAACTAATTTAGATGAATATTTTATCTTTCTGAAGAAACCTTTATAATCAACATGGTAAGTGACATATAGGAACTGAACCTGGCATCCCAGGACCTAAGTTTAAATCCAAACTTTGCTATTAATCAACTATGTTTACCAGTTAATTAATTTCCCAAGCCTCACTTTTCTCATTTGTAAAACAGGGATGACAGTACTCAAGGTACAGAGTTGTTACAAATGTTAAATGAGGTATTGTAAAGGAAAATGCTTTGTAGAAAGATGGTGGACTAGGTGAAAGCAAGGTTCATCTCCTCCCAGGTCCACATTTAAATTACAACCAAATTACAACATAATCAACGTGGAGAATCACCTGACGTACAGCTGATCATAACACCTACATCTGATAATATAAAGGAACCACATTGAAGCCTGTAGGAGGGTAAAAGTCGCAAGTTGGGCTGGACTCACACCCACAGGTGCTGGAGGATCACCGGGAGAGAGACCGAGGTTTCACAGGCTCTCCTGAAGGAGAGGGGGATCCCGGTCTCGTCTAGGGGCTCCCCAACCCAGGGTCTCCATCCAGGAAAGAGGAGATTCCAATAACTCTGACTGTAGAAACCAGAAGGGATTCTGGCCATCTCGGCAAGGCTGAAGGAGACCAAGGAGACTGAAGACCTAGACATCCCTTTGAAGGACTCACGCACAGGCTTTCTGACCTGTGGACACTCACCCGGGACACCAGTGGTGGGTCAGAGGCTTGTGTGGGATTCATTCTGAGAAAGTCTGCATTGCCTGGTGCCAGAACGAGAGCTAGAAGGGCAGCCACCATTGTGCCTTAGACTGGCCCCCCTACAGGGTAATCTACAGACCACACCAGCTTGATTGTGCAGACCTCTCCCACAGAGCCATTAAGAAGCATTAGTCAGAGGAGATCAGCCCGCCCCGCCCAATCTGTAGATTGCCTGGGGAAGTTGTTTCTGGATGGCTGCAAAGCCCTGCTCCGATTCAGTGCCAAGCATTCCCAGCAGGTGAACAGCGGTATGAGCTGCATTTCCAGTCCTAAAGTGGCCAGCGCTGCGAGCCACATTTGCATTCCCAGCAAGCGACCAGTGCTGCGATCCACATTTCCAAGATAGGGTCAGGTGGATCACTGCTGCCAACACGAACTTGGGAGGATATCGGGGTCCAATGCGCCAGTCTCAGACAGCAGCTGGTCTGGCAGTGATCTGGGCCTTATGTGGGAACCCACGAACAGTTACCACAGTTGCAGCAAGACTGAAGCTGTATTGATCTGACTACCATTGTCTCTCTGAGACTCCATACCTCCCTATCCACAAATTGCCCCAGGCGGCACATTGGCAGTGAACTGTCACAGCCCAGCCCCTACCCTCACCTGAACTCCCATTCACACAGGCAAGAAGCTTGGGCTAGCACAGGGTGGGCACTGCACAGAAATCAGTGGCAGGCATACCTCTGCTGCCTGCAAGAGTTATAATATTGTGCCTGGGAGTCTGTGGAACTGCCCTAGACAGCAGCTGGTCTCACTGTGATCTGTGTCTGCAGTAGGAAGGCCCAGGCACAGAAGTTGCATCAAAACTGAGGCTATATTGGCCGGATGGACCTTCTCTCCCTGAGATCTCGCTTCACCCAAGCCACAAAGTGTCTGCGGTCCATTGACAAGCAGTCTCTTGTGCTCTGCTTGGCTCTGGGATTGTGCAGTCAGCACAGGCAACAGACCATTGTTAGTGGCAGTGAGCACATTTCAAGGAAAACAGTTGTGGACAGACCACTGCTGCCTGTACGAGCTGCAATATCTCTTAGGGGCTTGCAGGGGTCTGTATTGGCCTGACAGCCCTTGACTCCCTGAGCTGCTGCCCCATCCAATACGCAAAGTGCCCGCTGCACATTGATAGGCAGCTGCCCCTGCCTGGGGGTAGCACATTTAGGCCCAGGGTGGGCAGCAGCTGACCTTGCTACGGATGGAAACTTGTACAGGGAGCCACGGAGACAGCATCGGCACATAAACTGACATTGCAGTGGCAGAGGGAAATTTACTCAATAGACCCAGGAGATTCCCAGGGTCCCTGAGCCACCCAGAGGCTCATCCAGTTTCAGAGACTTACAGGCAACAGACAGGCAGTGTCAGGCCTTGAGGAGCACTGGTCCTTCTGCTAAAATGCCATAGATCAGGGACGGCGGATAACCAACCGCTGCCTACAGCGTTGTCTCTTCCACTTACTTATAGAAACAGAATAGGCAACAACCATCTGCGGATCGCTTTGTAGTCCTCACCGGGTAGCCCTGAGCAATCAAAAGCAGCGGCTGACCTTGGCCTACAGGGGAGACCCTCCCAAGGGGCCACAAAACCAACACCAATGGATGCTGGGCACCAGACAACAATGGAGCAACACCTGACTAGTTCCATTAGTGATACACACAAAGGGTGGTTGCAACAAGTACACAAGCCTGCTAGGTCAAATCCCACTCAGTGGGGTCAGCCCCCACACAGCAACTCTTACTCTGTGGGAGAAGCCAATTCCTACAATTAGTCAGCCTAAGCATTAATCCCATCCGCTGATCTACCAACAACAATAAAGGCTTGGAAACAACAGAAGATCCCACACAACCCCCACACAAGATCATGTCCAGAGCCCCTGTCATAAGGGATCAGAGAGAGTGCGCCACTGGGACACACAGGACACCTTCCACATTAGGCCATCTGGCCAAGGCTGAGAGACAAAACAAATATGCCTGACACATAGAAATGAACACAGAGAGGCTAATAAAATGAGAAAACAAAGAAATGTTCCACAAATGAAACAACAGGAGAAAACTCCAGAAAATACACTAAATGAAATAAGGCAAGCAACCTACCAGAGACATAGTTCAAAATACTTGTTAGAAGGATGCTCAGTGAAATTATGGGGAGAGCTGATGAACACAATGACAACATCAATAGAAGGATAGTAAGCATAAAAAAGGAAATAGAAACCATAAAAAAGAACCGAACAGAAATGAAGAATACAATAACTAAAATGAAGAATAAACTAGAAGGATTCAGCAGTAGATTGGATGAAGCAGAAGATTAAATCAGTGAACTGAAGGACAAGGTAGCAGAATATACACAATATGAACAACAAAAAGAGAAGAGAATTTTTAAAAATAAAGATAGTTTAAGAGATCTCTGGGACAACATGGGGTGTAAAAATATCTGGATCATAGGAGTACCTGACAAGGAAGAGAGAGAACACGGGATTAAGAATCTATTTGAAGAAATAATGACAGAAAACTTTCCTAACCTGGTAAAGGAATTAGACATACAAGTTTGGGAAGCACAAAGAGTCTCAAACAAAAGGAATTCAAACAGACCTACACCAAGACACAACATAATTAAAACTCTGAAGGTCAAAGACAAAGAGAGAATCTTAAAAGCAGCAAGAGAAAGGAAGCTAGTTACTTACAAGGATACCAGCATAAGAATGTCTGCTGACTTTTCAATGGAAACTTTGCAGGCCAGAAGGAAATGGCAAGAAATATTCAAAGTTATGAAAAACAAGAATCTACAGCCACGACTCTACCCAGCAAGGCTTTTGATTAAAATGGAAGGTGAGATCAAGAGCTTCCCAGACAGGAAAAAAACTTAAAGGAATTCATCACCAACAAGCCAGCATTACAAGAAATGTTAAAGGGACTTCTGTAAAAAGAGAAGGGGTAAAAAAGAAACTGGAAATAACAAATAGGAATAATAAAATGGCAGTAACAATGTACTTATCAGAAATCACTTTAAATAAATGGATTCAATGCTCCAATCGAAAGACATAGGGTAGCCAAATGAACAAGAAAACAAGAACCACGTATATGCTGTCTACAAGAGACCCACTTCAGATCAAATAACTCACAGACTGAAAGTAAAGGAATGGAAAAAGATATTCCATACAAACAGAAATGGAAAAAAAACAGGGTAGCAATATTTATATCAGATGAAATAGACTTTAAAACAAAAGTTATAATAAGAGACAGAAAAAAAGCCATTACATAATGATAAAGGGATCGATGAATCAAGAGGATATAACCCTAGTAAACATATACGCACCCAACATAGGGGCACCTACATACATAAAGCAATTATTGATGGCATAAAAGGAGAGATCAATAGTAATACACTCATAGTAGGAGACTTTAACACCCCATTGACACCAATGGACAGATTTTCCAGGCAAAGAAGCGACAAGGAAACAGTGAGCCTAAAAGACACACTAGAAAGGATGAATTTAATAGATATTTTCAGAGCATTTTACCCCAAGGCAGCAAAATATACATCCTTCTCGAGTGCACATGGAACATTTTCCAGGATGACCACATGTTAGGAAACAAAATCTCAATAAATTTAAGAAGATTGAAATTATATCAACCATATTCTCTGATCACAATGGTATGAAACTAGAAATCGACTACAAGAAAAAAAAAACAGGAAAATACACAAACACAAGGAGGTTAAATAATATGCTTCTAAGCAATGAATGAGTTATTAATGAGATCAAGGAATAAATCAAAAAAATACATAGAGCAAATGAAAATGAAAACACAATGACTCAAAATTTATGGGGTACAGCAAAAGCAGTCCTAAGAGGGAAATTCATAGCAATACAAGCCTACGTCAAAAAAAAAAAAAAAAAAAAAAACAAGAAAAAGTTCAAATAAACAATTGAACCTTACACTTAAAAGAACTAGAAAAAGAACAGCAAACAAAGCCCAAAGTGAATAGAAGGAAGGAAATAATAAAGGTCAGAGCGAAAATAAATTAAATAGAGTCTAGAAAAACAATACAAAAGATTAATGAAACCAAGAGCTGGTTCTTTGAAAAGATAAACAAAATTGACAGACCCTTAGCCAGACTCATGAAACAAAAAAGAGAGAGGACTCAAATAAATAAAATCAGAAATGAAAAAGGAGAAATAACCACGGACTCCACAGAAATACAATGGATCATAAGAAAATACTACAAGAAATTATATGCCAACAAATTGGGACAATCTGGAAGAAATGGGCACATTCATAGGAACATACAATCTTCCAAGAACTGAGTCCAGAAGAAACAGAAAAACTGAACCAACCAATTACCATCAAAGAAATCGAATCGGTAATCAAAAACCTCCCAAAAAACAAAAGTCCTGGACCAGATGGCTTCATAAGGAAATGTTACCACATATTCAAAGAATTATCACTTATTCTTCTCAAACTATTCCAAAATATTCAAGAAGAGGGAAGGCTCCCTAACTCTTTTTGTGAATCTACCATTACTTTGATTCCAAAACTCACAGAGACATTACAAAAAAAGAAAATTATAGGCCAATATCTCTTATGAACATTGATGCAAAAATCATCAATAGAATATTAGCAAACTGAATTCAGCAATACATTAAAAATATCATACACCATGATCAAGTTGGATTTATTCCTGGGATGCAAGTTTGGTACAATATCTGCAAAGAATTAATGTGATACACCACATTAACAAATCGAAAGATAAAAACCATATGATCATATCAATAGATGCAGAAAAAGCATTTGACAAAATTCAGCATCCATTTATGATAAAAACTCTTAGCAAAGTGGGAATCGAGGGAACATGCCTCACTATAATAAAGGCTATATATGACAAACCTACAGCTAACATCATACTCAACGGGACAGGCTAAAAGTATTTTCCTTAAAATCAGGAACAAGACAAAGATGCTCACTTTCATCACTCCTCATCAACATTGTATTGGAAGTCTTATCCCCAGCAATAAGACAAGAAAGAGAAATAAAAAGCATCAGAATTGAAAAGGAAGAAGCAAAACTCTCGTTATTTGCCAATGATGTGATGCTATATAGAGAGAACCCTAAGGATTCCACCAAAAAAACTGTTACAACTGATCAATGAATTCAGTAAAGTAACAGGTTACAAAATAAATATTCAGAAATCAGTGGCATTTTTATACAACAATGATGAACTTTCAAAAAGAGAAATTAAGAAAACAATCCCATTTACAACTGTGTCAAAAACTATATAATACCTGAAAATTAAATTAACCAAGAAGGTAAAAAACCTGTTTTCAGATAATTATGTCATTGAAAAAAGAAATTGAAGAAGATACAAATAAATTGAAGCATATACTCTGTTCATGGGTAGGAAGAAGCAGCATCGTTAAAATGATAATACTACCCAAAGCAATCTATAGATCCAATGCAATCTCTATCAAAATACCAATGGCATTTTTCAGAGAGCTAGAATAAATAATTCTAAAATTCATATGGAGCCATAAAAATCCTCGAATAGCCACGGCAATCTTGAGAAAGAAGAACAAAGTTGGAGGTATCGCACTACCTGATATCAAACTGTACAACAAGGCTACAGTAATCAAAACAACATGGCACTGGCATAAAAAAAAATAGATACATTAATCAATGGAACAGAATAGAGAGTCCAGAAATAAATCCACGCCTGTATGCTCATTCAATTTATGACAAAGGAGGCAAAAATATGCAATGGGGTAAAGACAGTCTCTTCAATAAATGGCAGGGGGAAAATTGGACGGATACATGCAAAATAAAGAAGCCGGACCACCTTCTTTCACCGTATGCAAGAATAGACTCAAAATGGATTAATGACTAAAATGTAAGACTCGAAACCATAAAACTTCTAGAAGAAAACATAAGCAGTAAACTCTCTGATATTACTAACAGGAAGTTCTCTTCAGATATAGCTCCTCGGGCAAGGGAAACAAAAGAAAAAAAAAATAAACGAATGGGACTACATCAGACCAAAAGTGTTTTGTACAGCAAAGGAAACCATCAGCAAAACAA
The DNA here is from genome assembly GCF_014176215.1 of Rousettus aegyptiacus. Taxonomy (NCBI): domain Eukaryota; kingdom Metazoa; phylum Chordata; class Mammalia; order Chiroptera; family Pteropodidae; genus Rousettus; species Rousettus aegyptiacus. Next base: position 57,900,993 of record NW_023416312.1, on the reverse strand, counting down.
AAAGAGAACCGACTGTTTGGGAGAAGATATTCTCTAATGATACATCTGATAAGGGGTTAATATCCAAAATGTATAATATAAAGAACTTATACAACTCAACAACATCAAAAAACAAACAATCCAATTTAAAAAATGAGCAGAAGATCTGAACAGATACTTCTCCAAAGAGGAAATACAGACGGCTTAATAGACATATGAAAAGATACTCAAGGTCGCTAACCATCAGATAAAGGCAAATTAAAACCACAATGTGATATCACCTCACACCTGTCAGAATGGTGATCATCAGTAAATCAAAAAACAGCAAGTGTTGGCGAGGATGCGGAGAAAAGGGAACCTTCATACATCGTGGTGGGATTGCAAATTGGTACATCCGCTATGGAAAACAGTATGGAGGTTTCTCAAAAAATTAAAAATGGATATGCCTTTTGACCCAGCAATTGCACTTCTGGGTATTTATCCAAAGAACACCAAAACAATACTTCGTAAAGATCTATGCACTCCGATATTCACGGCAGCACAATTTATAATAGCCAAGATATGGAAGCAACCTAAATGCCCATCAACAGACGGTCGGATAAATAAGTTATGGTTCATATATACAATGGAGCATTACTCAGCCATTAAAAAAATGAAATCCTACCATTTGCAACGACATGGATGGACCTAGAGGTTCTTATGCTGAGTGAAATAAGTCAGACAGAGAAAGATAAATGCCATATGATTTCACTTATATGGAGAATCTAAGGAACAAAAAGAACAAACTAATCAAAAACAGACTCACAAATGCAGTGGACAATTTGGTGACAGACAGAGGGGAGAGGGCTTGGTGCGGGGCTGGGAGAATGGTGTGAAGGGTTAAAGAAGTACAAAGTAGTAGTTGATAGTTGGTCACAGGGATGGGGGGCATGGCAGAGGGAATGCAGTGAGCATTAATACGATGGCTATGTGGAGGCCTAGGGGAGGGAGGGAGCAATTAGGGACATCATTTTATGAAAGAGATAGATGTTTAACCAATGTACTGTATACTTGAAACTAATTTAAATAAATAAATTTTAAAAAATGAAGGATTATAAAATAGTTCCACCAGACAAAAAAATATTTAAAAGAATTTTGTCATCACCAAACCATTATTATAATAAATGTTAATTGGACTCTTTTAAGCAGGAGAGGAGGGTAAAGTATAAAATAAACACAAATAATAAAGTCACAATAACTATTTGCCTATCAATAATTAGTTAAAATATAAATGGATCAAATGCTCTAATCAAAAGATATAGGGTAGCCGAATGTTAAAGAATACAAGACCGATACATATGTTGTCAACATGAGAACCAGTTCAGATCAAAAGGCACACAGTGAGTGAAAGTAAAAGAACAGATAAAGGCATTTCATGTGAATGGAAATTTTAAAAAATCTTGGGTAGCATTAATTATATCAGGCAAAATAGATTTCAAATCAGAGGCTAAGAGACAAAAAAGGACATTTTATAATGATAAAGAAGTCAATCTACCAAGAGTATATAACTCTTGTATACCATATGCACTCAACTTAGGAGTACCTAAGTACATGAGGCAAACATTGATTAACATAAAGGAAGGGATGATCAATAATAAAGACATGGTAGGAGATTTTAATACTCCATTGAAACCAATGAACAGATCTTCCAAACAGAAAATCAACAATAGCAACAACAACAACAAAAATAGTGGCCTTAAATGACACACTACTTTAGGTGGAATTAATTGATATTTTTGGAGCATGTCACACCAAAGCAACAAAATATACATTTTTCTCAGGTGCACATGAAACGTTTTTCAAAATAAACTTATTGTTAGTCTACAAACGAAGTTTCAATAAAGTTTAAATAAATTAAAATCAGAAGATTCCAAGGAAGATGGCAGACTAAATAGAAACAGGGGTGTGCCTCCTCCCAGGTCTACATTGAAATTACAACCAAATTATAAAATAATCAACATGGAGAATAACCTGAAATCCAGCTGATCATAACATATATATCTGATAATATAAAGAAAGAGCCACATCAAACCTGGTAGGAGTAGCAAAACAACAAATCGGGCTGGACCCATACCCATGGTGATGGAGGATCACCAGGAGGGAAAGCGAGGCTGCAGAGGCTCCAATGAAGAACAGGGGTGTCCCGGCCTTATTTGGGGGCTGCCCAGCACAAGGTCCCAGCTCAGGAAAGAGGAGTTTCCAATAATTTCAACTATAAAAACCAGAGGGGATTCCAGCTGTCTGGATGAGAATAAAGGAGATTGAAATCCTAGATGCCCCTTTGAAGGGCCCACATACAGGCTCTCTGGCCTATAGACACTCACCTGGGGCACCAGAAGTGGGTCAGAGACTCACGCAAGATTTATACTGGGCAAGTCTGCATTACTTGGCGCCAGAACTAGGGATGGACAGGCAGCCACCATTGTGCCTTAGTCACCTCCCGCCACCACCACATGGCAATACACAGACTGCTCTAGCTTGACTGTGCAGATACCTCTCACAGGGCCATTAGGAAGCACTGGCTTGAGGAGGTCAGCCTGCTCCACCTAACCTGCAGATTGCCCAATGCTTTTGTTTCTGGATGGCTGCCAAACTCTTCACCTATTAGGGCCAAACATTCTTAGCTGGAAGCCAGTGCTTTGAACAAGCATTTTGGAGACAGTTTCAAGCAGATCACTGTTACCAAAAAGAACTTGGGTGGTGCTCAGGGGTCTGTGGGCCAGTCCCAGACAGCAGCTAGTCTTGCTTTGATTTGGGATTTTCATGGGAATGTTCAGTTACTCAAGTTGCAACAAGACTGAGGCTGTATTGATCTGACTGGCACTGTCTGCCTGAGATCTCATTTCACCCAAACCACAAAGTACTTGCAGCCCATTGACAGGCAACCTCCTCTGCCTTGCATTTCTCTGGGTCTGCACATTCCATACAGGCAACAGACCTTGGCTAGCAAAGTGATCATATTTCAGAGAAAACAGTTGTGGGAAGACCACTGCTGCCTATATGAGCTGCAATATCTATTAGGGGGATCACAGAGGTCTGTGGGACCACCCCAGACAGTCATGTGTGTCTCCCTGTGACTACTGTGGGAATGTGCAGTCGCAAAAATTGTAGAAAACAGGCTGTTGGCATCATGGCCCTTGACTCCCTGAGAAAGAGCAATTAGGGGGATCATTTTATAAACTATAAAATGTCTAACCAATGTACTGTATATTGAAAATAATAAAAATTAAAATCATATCAAGCATTTTTTTCTGGTCACCATGGTTTGAAACTAGAAATCAACAAGAAGAAAACTGAAAAATACAAAAAGACATAGAGGCAAAACATGCTACAAAACAATAAATGGGTTAGAAATGACATCAGAGAAGAAGTCAAAAGACACCTTGAGACAAATGAAAACAAACAATAATGACCCAAAACATATAGGACATAAGGAAAAGACTCTGAGGAGGGAAATTCATAGCAATACAGGTCTACCTCATAAAAAGAAATTCAGATAAACAATCTAAACTTACACTTATGGAACTATAAAAGAAAAGCAGCAGATAAAGCCCAACATGAGTAAAAGAAAGGGGATAATAAAAACTATAGCAGAAATAAACAAATTGAGTCTGGAAAAATAATATAAAAGATCAATAAAACCAAGTGCTGGTTCTATGAAAAGATAAACAACATTGATAAAACTTTAACTGACAGATTTAAAAAATGAGAAGACCCAGATAAATAAAATCAGGAATGAAACATGAGAATTAACAACAGATACCACAGAACTACAAAAGATTATAGAAAATACTACGAGCAATTATATGCCAAAATAATTGGACAATCTGGAAGAAATGGATACATTCCTAGAAACATATGATCTTCTAAGACTGAGTCAAGAAATAACAGAAAATCTGAACCAACAAATTGCAACTAACAAAATCTAATCAGTAATAAAAAAACTCAATAAACAAAAATTCTGGACCAGTCGGCTTCACAGGTGAATTTTACTAAACATTCAAAAAAGAATTAACAACTATTCTTTACAAACTATTTCAAAAAATTCAAAAGGAGGGAAAGCACTCAAGTGAATTTTATGAAGATATTGTTACGCTGATTCTAAAAACAAAGACATTACAAAAAGAAAAAGAAAAAGAAAATTATGGGCTGATATCTTTGTTGAACTTAGATGCAAAACTTCTCAAAAACATATTAGCAAACTGAATTCATCAGTATATTCAAATATTCACACACCATGGTATGATGTCATATCAAGGCCAAGTAAAATTTATTCCTGACATACAAGGTTGGTTCAATAACTGCAAATCAATGTAAGTGATACAGCTCATAAAATAAATGATGAAAATCATATGATCATATCGCTAGATGCAGAAAAAGATTTTGACAAAATTCAGCATCCATTTATTTAAAGCTCTCAGTGAAGTGGGAATAGAGGGACTATACCTCAACATAATAAAGGCTATATGTGACAAACCCACAGCTCATGTCATACTCAATGGGAAAATGTTTAAATCATTTCCTTTAAGATTGAGCACAAAAGAAGTCCACTTTCAGCGCTTTTGTTAAAACAAAGTATAGAAGTCCTAGCCACAGTAATAAGACATGAAAAAGAAATAAAAGGCATCTGAATTGGAAAGGAAGAATTAAAACTGTATTATTTGCAAATCATACAATACTATATAGAAAGAAACCCAAAGATTACACCAAAAAACTATTAGAATCAAGAAATAAATTATAGTAGCAGGATATGAAGTTAATATTCAGAAACCAGCTGTATTTTCACACCCAAAAAGGATATGACAGAAAAAGAAATTATGAAAATAATACCATATGCAATTCCATCAAAAAGAATGAAATACCTAGGAATAAAGTTATTCAAGAAAATACAAAACTTGTATTTTAAAATTATGGGATATTGAAGAAAAAATTGAAGATACGAATAAGTGAAAGCATATATTATGCTCATAGATAGAAAAAATTAATATTGTGGGGCCAGCTAGTTTTGCATTTTCAACCCTCCCACAAATCTCAATGTGGACACTTTCTAATATCCTTAGTTATCAGTGTTCTGCTTAGTTAGTCTTCAGATGGTTCTTCAAGGTGATTGTTCTATAATTTAGCTTTGTTTTATTGTAATCATGGGAGGAGGCAAGAATATTTACCTACTCAGCCAATTAGACCAGAATCTCCCAAGGCTTGGAAGTTCTTGACTGAATGCAAACATTGCTTTTGAGGAGGGATTTACCCATTCAGTTATTAATTGATTAAAACATTCCAGTAGCCCCATCACAGAGCAGAACCCCTAAAATTTGGATCCTAGGGCATGGAGGTGATAAAAAGTGACTTGGAAATATTTAGAGCATTGAAGTGATATGTATTAGGAAAGTCAGTACACATAGCTTTCAGGAAGGCAGAAGCCTTTCCAAGGACAGGTACACAATAAATGAAAAAAATATGGAAATCATTCATGAAAATGGCCAAATGGGAATTCAAGTCAAACTGTACCAACTTTCTTATCATGCTCAGTGCTTGCTTTGAATATGACTAGGTTTTACATTTCTTTTCTGAAAAATTACCTTTATTTCTCATCTCCTTTAATGCTAAATGGCCCCACATTCTCTGGCATCCCATCACCCAGGTACTGGATAAAAGGTTTATCATCATTATTCATTCATTAATTTATTTATTCATCCATTCATCACTTCACTTTTAAAGTCATTTATTTCTAGATCATTAGTCTAGGTAAACTCCTTCTGTTCACTCAAACAACCAGAACTAAAATTGTGGAATTAGAGGAATAAGAGCTTCTTGATTGCACTAAGGCTCAGAGCTTTTTCCCAACCTGTTCTCAAATTGCTCCAAGCTATGATTTGACTGGTAAAATATCAAAGGCATAATACTGAGTGATTTCATCTACCCCTCTGAGCATATAAAATATATAACCTTATATGTGAAATATATAAATACATATGTAAATATATCATATAAAAATGAATCTCACTTAATAGCACTGACATTCACATATATATATTTCATATTTTTAATTTATTTTTAAAAATTATTAACTAGAGTTGACATTCAATATTATTCTGTATTATTTTCCAGTGTACAACATAATGGTTAGATATTTATATAAGTTATAAAGTGATCCTATCAGTAAGTCTAGTACCCACCTGGCACCATACATCATTGTTACAATATTATTGACTATATTTGCTATGCTGTACTTTACAGTCCCTTGACTATTCTGTAACTATGAATTTGTACCTCTTAATCTCTTCACCCTTTTCACCCAGCTTCCTAACTCCCTCTCATCTGGCAATCACCAATTGGTTCTCTATATCTATGTGCCTGTTTCTATTGTGTTTTCTCTTTTATTTCATTCTTTAAATTCAACCTATAAGTAAAATTATATGTTCATTGCAGTTTTATTTACAATAACCAAGATGTAGAAGCAACTCAAGCAATTGCCAATCAATAGATAATTAGATAAAGAAGAAGTGGTACATACATACAATGAAATGTTACTTTGCCATAAGAAAGAATAAAGTCTTACCATTTGCAATAACATGGATGGGCCCAGAGGGTATTCTGCTAAATAAAATAAAATTTTCATTTTTATATACAGATATTATAAATATAATAGTCACAAATCCCTTTGTATGACAGTTACAAATGCATTAGTCAGGGCACTATGATTTAGTAAGTTTGTTACATTCTTTTCAATTAACAATGCTTGGGATTTTTAACATCTTGATGATATAGATGAATGCCTAGGGAATAATCACTAGGATAGCATTAAATGTTGGTGGTTGGAATCCACTCCAATAACAAAGACTGTATCAAGTAATTAATGAAGTGACTATTAGCAATTTTTAGATCACAAATTCATTTTAAAACTATAGGATAAACTTGGTGATGCTGATTTCTCATTGATGTGGTTTAGGCTATGATGCTGACAAAATGGGTACAATTATTCATTCCTAAATTTCCCTGCAAAAAATCATAAGAGCCCTCCTGAGGTACAGCAACCTCTGTGACATAAGGAGATAAGATTCCTAGATTCACGGTGAACCTCAAATCTGAACCTCAGCTGTATACACAAGATTTACATTAAAAGAGCCATGAGCCACACAGTTAATTGTGCAATTGTTCGAACTAGCAAAGCAAATGATGTTGAAAGAATATGGAAGAGGTGGAGAAGAAAGCAGACAAGCAGAAGCAGCAGTGGGCAGGCAAAATTTTCTCCCCAGATGCAATGGCCTCACTTTTGCAATACTTACCAACTTTTCAAACATGTAAACTTTCAGACAAAAAAATATCAAAAAAGAAAAGAAACAAAAATATGCAAGTATAAGTTCTTAAATATGCTGCTTAATTGTTAGCATAGAATACCATTCTGTTGCATTACATTTGTTTCTATTTCATAGTATAAATAAACAACACTGTAGTCCCTTAATATTAGTCAATTATATGCCAAGAAAAACACTATATTGAGGTTTTCAGTATTAATGTACTAGAATTTTTCCCATTTTAGATATCTAATTATATTTGCTTCTGATGGTGATGTAAGGTTTCAGAACTAAGGATTGAAAGGCAACTCTAATGTTTACATATTTACCTTACTAAAAAGCAATATGTTATAAAGGTGGTTTCTGTTGTGGGCTTACCTTGTAAATGTGTTTTCCAATCAAATTCATTATGCTTCTATGCAACATTTTCAAAAATGCAGTTGATTGACACTTTAAAATAAACATGATGGTCATATTAACCAGAACTACAGAGCCCAACTTTTAAAAAAATAGATTCTCAATATTTTTCCAGCTTTATTGAAATATAATACACAATTAGTTGTTTGCATTTACATAATACAATTCAATTAATTTTTTCCAATTAGAGTTGGCGTACAATAGTATATTTGTTTCTGTCGTACAGCATAGTGATTGGAGATCCATACAACTCACAAAGTGATACCCCCAGTAAATCTAGTACCCATCTTCCCTGTTACATATTTATTATAATGTCGTTAACTATTTTCCTTATGCTACACTTTAGCATGTCTTCATGTCTATTTTATAACTACCCATTTGTACTTCTTAATCCTTTTGCCCTTTTTTACTGTCCCCCTTAATCCTCCTCCCAACTAGTAGCCCTCAAAATATTTTTTGTATCTATTAGTTTGTTTCCATTTCTGTTGTTGTTTATTTTGTTCTATAAATTCATGTGTACATGAAATCATGTGATATTTATTTTCTCTATCTGACTTCCATCATTTACCACAATACCCTCTAGGTCTATCAAGGCAATATCATCTTCCATCCCCTTCCTTTTAGTCTGTGTGTGTCTTTTAATCTGAAGTCTTGTGTAAGCAGTATATATAGGGATCTTGTTTTCTTATGCATTCAGCCTATCCTTTGGTTCCAGCACTTAAGTCTTTTTCACTTGAGGTGCTTGTTGATAGGAATGTAGTTCTTACTGTTCTTTATTCTTGTTTTTGATACATGATTTTCTTCTTAAAAAATCTCTCCAACATTTCCTGTAATACTAGCTTGGTGGTGATAAATTTCTATAGCTTATTTTTGTACAGAAACTCTTTATCTGTCCCTTGACTCTAAACGATAGCTTTGCTGGGTAAAGAATTCTTGGTTGTAGATCCTAGGTTTTTATCACATCAAATATTTTGTGCCAAGCCCTTTTGTCCTGCAAAGTTTCTTTTGAAAAATCAACTGCCAGTTTATGGGCTCTCCATTGTAGGCAACTAGCTGTTTTTCTTATGCTGCTTTTAAGATTTTCTCTTTGTATTTAGCCTTTGTTATTTTAATTACAATGTGTCTTGGTATGGGTCTTTTTGGGTTCATTTTTGGGAGGACACTCTGAGCTTCTTGGGATAGTATGTCTATTTCCTTTACCAGTTAGGGGAATTTTCCATCACTTTTTCTTCAAATATGTTTTCAACTTCTTGTTTTCGCTCTTCTCCTACCCCTATGACATGGATGATTTACATTTAATTTTGTCTGATAGGCTCCTTAAATTATCATTATAGTCTTGGCTTCTTTTTTCTTGCTGTTCTGATTGAGTGTCTTTGGCTTCCCCATCCTTGATATTGGTGGTTTGATTCTCTTCTTCATCCACTATGTCTATCCTCTGTAATATACTCTTCATTTCAGATAATGTATTCTTCATTTCTGACTCTTTTATAATTTCCATTTCCATTTTTATGTTTTTTATTTTATTGTTAAAGTTATAAATTTATCTACTTACCCCTAGGTTCATCGAGTATATTTATAACAGTGTTTTGAACTCTGCATCTACTAGATTGCTTGACTCCATTATTCCGGGATCTCTGTTCTGTTTTATCATATAGATTCTGCTTATCTTCCCATTTTGGCTGCCTTTCTATGTCTTTTTCTACAGACTAAGCAAAGCTCCTAAGTCTCCCAGTCTTATTAGCATGGCTTTGTATAGTAGGTGTCCAGTGGCACAGTCCTGACTGGGGTTCGGCTGCAGACCAAATTTAGCCCTAGCCTGTGCCCCTTCAGGGCCATCTGTTAAGATTCAGAAAGCAATCCACAGATGTTGTGCTTATAGTTGCCTCAAAAGGCCACACCAGAAACTGAGGCCAGCTGCCTCCAGTGTGAGTTTAAGTGCTGCTCAGCAAGGGGCACCTGACTTGCCAAGGACACACCTAGATGTGGCTTCAGTAGTATTGCGAGTTAGGGGAGGCAGAGTTTCAGAAAATCCCCTGGTAGAGTGACCTCTGTTATCCAGTTCTATGACATCTCAGCTATGACAGCGCTGTGTCAGCACACTGGGAGGGTGGAGGGCTCAACAGAAGAACAATGGATACCACCAGTACTTCTGTCCAGGAGAAAGCCTCACCTCTGGTCCTCGGACCAACAACTCAGTGTCCCCCTGTAAGTTCCTGGTGCCCCCTAAGCAGCCAATTGGGCACTGATTCTCAGAGCCAGCGAGTCTGTCACCATAAAGGTTTGGTTGCATACACAACCTCTTTAAGAGGAGTCTGTGCTGCCGGCTGCAGCTGCCATAGCCTCTGTGCCACTCAGCCACTCACGACCGGGCAGCCTTATGTCTTTGCGGCCTCCTACCTTCTAATATTCAGGGTGATTTCTTTTTTTCACCCTAGTTTCATGGCTTCTGTTCATCTAGACCCCAGGCAACTCTGCTTGCTGTTTGCTCCATGTTTCCGTCACATGGTGTGGCTGTAAGGAGGCATGAACAAAGCCTCTATCATCTATGCTGTTCTTCCCAGGCTCCTGGATCCTCAATATTTATTAAAGTAAGAGTCTTGCCATATTTGTGACCTACCATAGAACATCTATGTGACTACCATAGAACAAATAAATATTAAGATTGACAGGTGTGATTTGATGGAATGAATTGTAGATTTAAGGGTCAGAAAACCTGGCTTCTAGTCCCAGCACTGCTATTAACCAATTATCTTACCTTGAAGGAGCCATTTCTCTTTCTCTCTGGATTCCAATTGTTCATCTGAAAAATGTAAGGAGTTGCTTCATGATCTATGAAATCCCTTACATTTCTGATATTATATGCGTCTATGAGTGATTTGGAGACCAGGAGGTGGGTGGTTCCTAACTTAAGTTACTACCTAGTTCCTCAGGTAACTCCTTTACCTAGGGAAGAGAGTAAGTCAAATCCCTAGAGCAACAGGTGGGATGGGAGATCTTTGTGTCACTTAAGAAGAATCGTACATAAACATGAGTGTAGTCATTTCTCATTATCAAGGTGCTGATTATTCATTTTTCAGATTATCTGTGACCTCCACTTCTCTTCCTGGCTGCCTGGCTTTTAGACATGTCTTTGTTCATTAACATCTCCAATGTAGGTTAGAAAAGGAGGAAAGCACAAACATGACATTTTCCTGCTTATTAGAAACTGTCTTCTTAATTTCAAGTGGATTTAAGAGGAAGAAGTTTGAAGACATAAGGTAAAAACAAGGCTTAAGGATTACCACTACATTTCAATTATAGTGGATCACCCTATTTTTGGAGACTGGCAAATTAATATCATAAGCCACTTGCAAAGAATGAAAAAAAATGGCATGAAAGTGAACTTTAAAATCATAGCAGATAAAAAACAAATTAAAACTCATTTAAAAATCACATTTACTTCTTGATGTTAAAACAATGTTGTAGCATTGTTCCATCCAGGACATCCTCTATAGTCTTGTCCTGCTTAGTTTAAATTATTTGGACAACAAATGTCTTTGCTACTTTTTTTAGAATACTGTCCAATGGGTTAGTAGTACTCAGATAAAAATGCTTAGCTCTCATGCAGAGGGATTGGTAGGTGGAAACGAAGAAAGATTCTATGTTTCTCTAAAAAATTAACGAATTTCCCCTTGAAAAGCCCAAATTATTCCTATCAAGATGGCAGAATAGGTAAGCACTGTGTTTGCCTATTTTCACAACCGTGTCAAAAGTACAACTAAACTATCAAATAGCCATCATTGGGAGTCACCTGAAGTCTAGCTGAGTATAAGTCCTACAACTGGGGCACACAGGAGAGGTTATCACAAGACTGAGGGGTGGAGACACAAAACGAGCTGGTCCCACACTTGAATGTGGCAGTTGACAATCGGGAGAATATCTTGGCTACAGAGGTCTCCTTGGAAAAGCAAGGAGTACCAGCCCCACATCAAGCTCCCTAGCCCAGGGTTCTACTTCTGGCTTTGAAAACCAGTTGAGATTGTGGCAGAGTGAGATGAAGCACTGAGGGAGTTATAGACATTCCTGTAAAGGAGCCCCCACACAAACTTACTTAGTGACAAACTCACTCACTCTTAGCTCCAGCTCTGAGGCAGTAGCCGAAAAGTTTCCAGGGTCATAAATGAAGAAACAGTTGTCTGCCTTTAGTGCAAAGGCTGCAGGGGAAGCTTTGTCCCAGACAGAAGTGCTGATAGAGGGCACTGCTCCATTGTTGAGCCCTTCCCTTTCCAGTTTTCAGACCCAGGCAGGCACCATATCAGAGTCTCCATCACTGTAGCTAACACAGGTCACTCCACCCTGGTGATTCCCTGAGACCTCCCAATGAGCAGGCCTACCAAAGCCACTTCCAGTGGATTTTCCATACAAATGGCCTGCCTTGGCTCATGCTGCAGACTTTCCAAAAATCGCTCAAAGGTTCACAAAACCTAAATAAGAAGCATCTGGCCTCAACATGCCCCATATCTCTTGCTGAGTGGCCTCAAGCCCCGCACTAGTGGCAGCCAGCCTCATATTGTATTTTGGCCACTCCAGGCACTTCCAACAACTGCATGGGTGGCAGCCATTTGCAGATGGCTTGGTGGCTCATTCCAGGTGGCCCCAGGAAGGACACGGGCTGAAGCTTGATTTTTTTTTTTGTGGTAGGGCCCCTCCCAGGAGGCCTCAACCTGCACGTCCAGTGGCTGGCTTCTATCTGAACTGGAACACTACTAAGGATCAAATCTGAGAACGACACACCCAAAGTACAGATAGAAAAGGTACCAGAGCCCTGCTAAAGCAAATCTTGCTCTGTAGGGCCAGCCCCTGCACAAAAGCTCCTCCACTGGTCATGGCCGGCCATCACCACCAATCAGCCTGAGGGTCAGTCCCTCCCACTGATGTTCAAAGAGCAACCAGGCTCAACTACAATGAGTGGGCACACACAACTCATACAAAGGACATACTTGGAGCATTTCACTCAGGTGACCAGGGAAGACTGTGCCACTGGGCCACACAGCACACCTACTACATAAGGCCACCTTAACAAGATTGGGAGACATAGCAGCCCTATATAATAGATAGAAACACACACAAGTAGGAAACTAAAATGGGAAGATAAATGTATGCCAAATGAAAGAAAAGAGCAAAGTTCCAGAAAGGGAGCTCAACAAAATAGAGACAAGTAATTTACCAGATGCAGAGTCCAAAACACTGGCTATAAGGATGCTCAAGGAACTTAAGAAAAGAGTAGATAAACTCAGTGAGAACTTTAACAATAAGATAGAAAATATAAAAGTGGTGATAAAATATTTTTAAAAAGTCAGAAATGAATATAATACTGAAATAAAGAATACTTTAGATCGAATCAATAGTAGATTAGATGAAGCAAAGGATTGAATCGGTGATTTAGAAAATAAGTTTGCAGAAAACATCCCAACAGATCAGCAACAAGAAAAAAAATCCAAAAAATGAGGATAATTTAAGAGGCTCCTGGGATGACATCAAGCATATCAACATTCACATCATAGGAGTACCAGAAGGAGGAGAGAAAGAGCAAGGAATTGAAAATCTATTTCAAGAAACAAGACTGAAAACTTCCATAATCTGAAGAATAAACTAGACATACAAGCTTAGAAAGCAGAGTCCCAAACAAGATAAACTCATACAAGCCCACACCAAGACACATAATTAAAATGTGAAAGGTTAAAGACAGAGAGAGAATCCTAAAAGCAGAAAGACAAAAGCAATTAGTTACATACAAGGGAGCTCCCATAAGACTATCAGTTTATTTCTCAATGGCAATTTTGCAGGCCAGAAGGGATTGACAGGAAATGTTTAAAGTGATTAAAAGTAAGGACCTCCAAATGAGATTACTCTATGAGCAAAATTATCATTTAGAATTGAAGGACAGATAAAAAACTTCTCAGACAAGCAAAAACTAAAGGAGTTCATCATTAACAAGCCATTATTACAGGAAATGTCAAAATTCTTTAAGAAAAAGAAAAAAGAAAAAAATGATAAAAATATGAATAATAAAATGGCAATAATTACATATGTATCAACAATTACTTTAAATGAAAATGGATTAAATGTTCCAACCAAAAGGTAGAGTGGCTTAATGGATAAGAACACAAGACCCTCATATATGCTGCCTACAAGAGACTCACTTCAGATCAAAACATATACAGATTGAAAGTAAAGGGATGAAAAAAGATGTTTCATAAAAATGGAAATAAACAAAAATAAACTGGGCTAACAATACTTATACTGGACAAAACAGACTTTAAAACAGAGGCTATAACAAGATACAAAGAAGGACCCAGTTATCCCACTTTTGTGTATTTATTTGAATAAACCCAAAGCAGTACTTTGAAAGGATGTGTGAATCAATACATTCATTGCAGCATTATTTACATTAGCCAAGATATGGAGGCATCCTGGATGTCCATCAATCAATGAATAGATAAAGAAGAGGTCATACATATATGAAATCAAATTTTATTCAGCCATAAAAAAGAATGAAATCTTGCCATCTGCAACAACATGGATGAACTTAGAGGGTATCGTTCTGAGTGGAGTAAGTCAGACAGAGAAAGACAAATGTTAATTTGGAATTTAGGGAATAGGATAAACAAACAACAGAAAGAAGCTCATAATACAGAGCATTTTGATGGTTGTCAGATTGTGGGGGTGGGTGAAGGGGGAGGGGATTGAGAGGATAAATTGGTAGTTATAAAATAGTCATGGAGATGTAGAGTATAGCATGGGGAATATAGTCAGTAATATTGTAATAACTATGTATGGTGTCAGATGGGTACTAGATTTATCAGGATGATCCCTTTATAAGTTATACAAATGTCTAATCACTGTGTTGTATACTTGAAACTAATATAACATTGTATGTCAACTATTATTGAATATATATATATATATATAAATTTAAAAAATAAACTAATACAGAAAAACAGAAACACAACATGCTACACAGAGACACCTGGGGAAGCACCAGGTGGGTTAGGAGGCAGAAGGAAAACAGGCGAGAGCATAGTCTTTATGAGGGTTCTTGCTGGAAGGAATGGGCAAGGTAAGGTAGGTTTGCTGAGTAACTTTAGGATTGGAGAGTTTGAATAATCTCAGGAGGCTCTGGGCTATGAAGGTGGTCCCTAGATGTCTGGTAATTGGCTCTGAGTTTATTTAGGGCATGGAGAATAATGACTTGGTGTATGAGAGTCAGATTGAGGAGGTTAGGGCTGTGGGCTCTGGATTTGTTTATTTGCATTTTAAAGGCACGCTCACAAGGGATTAGTTTTCTTTCTAAGTCTAGGAATTAGTCTCACGATGAGTAGTGTCTCCAGGAACACTGTCCTAATGATGTCAAGCATCAAGAATAGAGAAAATAAGAATATACCAGCCTATGGCTCAAAACACTTTGTGTGCCTTCACTTCCTCTTTTGACCTTATATCTTCACCATAAAGACAAGTCTGAGCTGGCCTACTGTCAGATGAGGCCACATGAAAAAGAAATGAGTCGTCATCCCAGCTCAGGTCATGCTAAACCAGTGAGCCCCAGCCAATCCACAAGCTGACTGCAGATGCATGAGTGCACCTCGCTGAGATCAAAACAACTCCAGACCAGCAGAAGCACACAGTTTACCTACACACACCTGAGAAAAATAAATGCTTATTATTTTAAGCCAAAGAAAAAAAGCTCAAATGAACTAACAATAGAAAGGATTACAGTATATGTCATTTGCTCATATAACATATTCAAGAATTATACATTAAAAACAAGGAAACTGGCCAGGCACTCCAGAGAGAGTGAAAACATAAAATAGAAAATAACAAAATAAGATATCGGGATACCTAGCCAAGAAGACAGTTTTATGAAATGTGAGAATTTGCCACATACAAATAAAGGAAATTTTGGATTTTTGTTAATCAGGACAAAATGCCAAAATGCCAAAAAATATTGTATCTTTATTTATCTCCTATTTTATCAATCATATGGAAATTTGTACCAATACTCAAGAGAAGTTTGAGTAGAAAGGGAGCACTTATGTTCTTTAAAAAATGAATATTTAAACATAACAATGATGTGGATACCCTGGAGAATAAGAGATCAATAAAACTATTCTCCAGCCTTTAAAATACAAATTGTGTAAATAATAAAATGACATCTTGTGTCTTATAGTTTACAAAGCATTTTCATTTTTTAAATTTATTTATTTAAATTAGTTTCAAGTATACAGTACATTGGTTAAACATCTATCTCTTTCATAAAATGATGTCCCTAATTGCTCCCTCCCTCCCCTAGGCCTCCACATAGCCATCGTATTAATGCTCACTGCATTCCCTCTGCCATGCCCCCCATCCCTGTGACCAACTATCAACTACTACTTTGTACTTCTTTAACCCTTCACACCATTCTCCCAGCCCCGCACCAAGCCCTCTCCCCTCTGTCTGTCACCAAATTGTCCACTGCATTTGTGAGTCTGTTTTTGATTAGTTTGTTCTTTTTGTTCCTTAGATTCTCCATATAAGTGAAATCATATGGCATTTATCTTTCTCTGTCTGACTTATTTCACTCAGCATAAGAACCTCTAGGTCCATCCATGTCGTTGCAAATGGTAGGATTTCAATGTTTTAATGGCTGAGTAATGCTCCATTGTATATATGAACCATAACTTATTTATCCGACCGTCTGTTGATGGGCATTTAGGTTGCTTCCATATCTTGGCTATTATAAATTGTGCTGCCGTGAATATCGGAGTGCATAGATCTTTACGAAGTATTGTTTTGGTGTTCTTTGGATAAATACCCAGAAGTGCAATTGCTGGGTCAAAAGGCATATCCATTTTTAATTTTTTGAGAAACCTCCATACTGTTTTCCATAGCGGATGTACCAATTTGCAATCCCACCACGATGTATGAAGGTTCCCTTTTCTCCGCATCCTCGCCAACACTTGCTGTTTTTTGATTTACTGATGATCACCATTCTGACAGGTGTGAGGTGATATCACATTGTGGTTTTAATTTGCCTTTATCTGATGGTTAGCGACCTTGAGTATCTTTTCATATGTCTATTAAGCCGTCTGTATTTCCTCTTTGGAGAAGTATCTGTTCAGATCTTCTGCTCATTTTTTAAATTGGATTGTTTGTTTTTTGATGTTGTTGAGTTGTATAAGTTCTTTATATTATACATTTTGGATATTAACCCCTTATCAGATGTATCATTAGAGAATATCTTCTCCCAAACAGTCGGTTCTCTTTTTGTTTTGCTGATGGTTTCCTTTGCTGTACAAAACACTTTTGGTCTGATGTAGTCCCATTCGTTTATTTTTTTTTTCTTTTGTTTCCCTTGCCCGAGGAGCTATATCTGAAGAGAACTTCCTGTTAGTAATATCAGAGAGTTTACTGCTTATGTTTTCTTCTAGAAGTTTTATGGTTTCGAGTCTTACATTTTAGTCATTAATCCATTTTGAGTCTATTCTTGCATACGGTGAAAGAAGGTGGTCCGGCTTCTTTATTTTGCATGTATCCGTCCAATTTTCCCCCTGCCATTTATTGAAGAGACTGTCTTTACCCCATTGCATATTTTTGCCTCCTTTGTCATAAATTGAATGAGCATACAGGCGTGGATTTATTTCTGGACTCTCTATTCTGTTCCATTGATTAATGTATCTATTTTTTTTTATGCCAGTGCCATGTTGTTTTGATTACTGTAGCCTTGTTGTACAGTTTGATATCAGGTAGTGCGATACCTCCAACTTTGTTCTTCTTTCTCAAGATTGCCGTGGCTATTCGAGGATTTTTATGGCTCCATATAAATTTTAGGATTATTTGCTCTAGCTCTCTGAAAAATGCCAGTGGTATTATGATAGGGACTGCACTGAATCTATAGATTGCTTTGGGTAGTATGGCCATTTTAACGATGTTGATTCTTCCTACCCATGAACACAGTATATGCTTCCATTTATTTGTATCTTCTTCAAATTCTTTTTTCAATGACTTATAATTTTCTGAAAACAGGTCTTTTACCTTCTTGGTTAACTCGATTCCCAGGTATTTTATAGTTTTCGACACAATTGTAAATGGGATTGTTTTCTTAATTTCTCATTTTGAAAGTTCGTGAGTGGTGTGTAAAAATGCCACAGACTTCTGAATATTTACTTTGTAACCTGCTACTTTACTGAATTCATTGATCAGTTCTAACAGGTTTTTGGTGGAATCTTTAGAGTTGTCTATATATAGTGCCACGTCATCGGCAAATAACGAGAGCTTTATTTTGTCCTTTCCAATTCGGATGCCTTTTATTTCTCTCTCTTGTCTTATTGCTGTGGCTAAAACTTCCAATACAGTGTCGAAGAGGAGTGGTGAAAGTGGGCATCCTTGTCTTGTTCCTGATCTTAAGAAAATGCTTTTAGCCTTTCCCCATTGAGTACGATGTTAGCTGTAGGTTTGTCATATGTGGCCTTTCTTATGTTGAGGTATGCTCCCTCTATTCCCATTTTGCTGAGTGTTTTTATCATGAATGGATGCTGGATTTTGTTGAACGCTTTTTCTGCATCTATTGATATGATCATATGGTTTTTATCTTTCAATTTGTTAATGTGGTGTATCACATTAATTAATTTGTGGATATGGTACCAACCTTGCATCCCAGGAATAAATCCAACTTGATCATGGTGTATGATATTTTTAATGTCTTGCTGAATTTGGTTTGCTAATATTTTATTGAGGATTTTTGCATCAATGTTCATAAGAGATATCGGCCTATAGTTTTCTTTTTTTGTAATGTCTTTGTCTGGTTTTGGAATCGAGGTAATGGTGGCTTCATAAAAGAAGTTAGGGAGCCTTCCCTCTTCTTGGCTTTTTTGGAGTAGTTTGAGAAGAATAGGTGATAATTCTTCTTTGGATATTTGGTAAAATTCGCCTATGAAGCCATCTGGTCCAGGACTTTTGTTTTGTGGGGGAGGTTTTTGATCACTGATTCTATTTCATTGGTGGTAATTGGTTGGTTCAGATTTTCTGTTTCTTCTTGACCCAATCTTGGGGGATTGTATGTTTCTAGGAATGTGTCCATTTCTTCCAGATTGTCCAATTTGTTGGCGTACAATTGCTCGTAGTATTTTCTTATGATCCATTGTATTTCTGTGGAGTCCGTGGTTATTTCTCCTTTTTCATTTCTGATTTTATTTATTTGAGTCCTCTCTCTTTTTTGTTTCATGAGTCTGGCTAAGGGTCTGTCAATTTTGTTTATCTTTTCAAAGAACCAGCTCTTGGTTTCATTAATCTTTTGTATTGTTTTTCTAGACTCTATTTCATTTATTTCCACTCTGACCTTTATTATTTCCTTCCTTCTATTCAATTTGGGCTTTGTTTGCTGTTCTTTTTCTAGTTCTTTTAAGTGTAAGGTTCAATTGTTTATTTGAACTTTTTCTTGTTTTTTTTTTTTTTTTTTTTTTGACGTAAGCTTGTATTGCTATGAATTTCCCTCTTAGGATTGCTCTCACTGTGTTCCATAAATTTTGAGTCATTGTGTTTTCATTTTCATTTGCTCTATGTATTTTTTTGATTTATTCCTTGATCTCATTAATAACTCATTCATTGTTTAGTAGCATGTTACTTACCCTCCATGTGTTTGTGTATTTTCTAGTTTTTTTTTCTGGTAATTGATATCTAGTTTCATACCATTGTGATCAGAGAAGGTGGTTGATATAATTTCAATCTTCTTAAATTTATTGAGATTTTGTTTCCTAACATGTGGTCATCCTGGAAAATGTTCCATGTGCACTCGAGAAGGATGTATATTTTGCTGCCTTGGGGTAAAATGCTCTGAAAATATCTATTAAATTCATCCTTTCTAGTGTGTCTTTTAGGCTCACTGTTTCCTTGTCGCTTCTTTGCCTGGAAAATCTGTCCATTGGTGTCAATGGGGTGTTAAAGTCTCCTACTATGAGTGTATTACTATTGATCTCTCCTTTTATGCCATCAATAATTGCTTTATGTATGTAGGTGCCCCTATGTTGGGTGCGTATATGTTTACTAGGGTTATGCCCTCTTGATTTATTGATCCCTTTATCATTATGTAATGCCTTTTTTTGTCTCTTATTATAGCCTTTGTTTTAAAGTCTATTTTATCTGATATAAGTATGGCTACCCCAGCTCCCCCCCGCCATTTACGTGAAATATCTTTCTCCATCCCTTTACTTTCAGTCTGTGAGTGTTGTTTAATCTGAAGTGGATCTCTTGTAGAAAGCACATGCATGAGCCTTGTTGTCTAATCCATTCTGTTACCCTATGTCTTTTGAGTGGAGCATTTAATCTGTTTACATTTAAAGTGATTACTGATAGGTACATCGTTACTGCCATTTTATTATTCATATTTGTTATTTCTCTTTTCTTTTTTTATTCTTTCTCTTTTTACAGAAGTCCCTTTAACATTTCTTGTAATGCTGGCTTGTTGGTGGTGAATTCCTTAAGCTTTTTCCTGTCTGTGAAGCTCTTTATCCCACCTTCCATTTTAATCAAAAGCCTTGCTGGGTAGAATATTCGTTGTAGTAGATTCTTGTTTTTCATAACTCTGAATATTTCTTGCCGTTCCCTTCTGGCCTGCAAAGTTTCCTTTGAAAAGTCAGCAGACATTCTTATGGGGATACCCTTGTAAGTAACTAGCTTTCTTTCTCTTGCTGCTTTTAAGATCCTCTCTTTGTCTTTGACCTTTGGCATTTTAATTATGGTGTGTCTTGGTGTAGGTCTGTTTGAGTTCCTGTTATCTGGGACTCTTTGTGCTTCCCGAACTTGTATGTCTAATTCCTTTGCAAGGTGAGGGAAGTTTTCTGTCATTATTTCTTCAAATAGATTCTCAATCCATTGCTCTCTCTCTTCCTCTTCAGGCACTCCTATGATTCTGATATTTTTACGATTCATGTTGTCCCAGAGGTCTCTTAAACGCGCCTCATTTTTAAAAATTCTTTTTTTTTTCCTTTTTCTTGTTCTGATGGGGTGCATTCTGCTAGCTCATCTTCCAATTTGCTAATTCGATATTCTGCTCATCCAATCTACTCCTGAATCCTTCCAGTGTATTCTTCATTTCAGTTATTATAGTCCTCATTTCTTCCTGGTCCTTTTTTATGGTTTCTATGTCTTTTTTTTTTAATGCTGTTGAGGTTCTCATTGTGCTCATTCATTCTCCCCATAAGTTCGTTGAGCATCCTTATAACCATTATTTTTAACTCTGTCTTTGGTAGGTTGCTTGCTTCCATTTCATTTAGCTTATTTCCTGAAGTTTTCTCCTGTTGTTTCATTTGTGGCATATTTCTCTGTTTTCTCATTGTATTAGCCTCTCTGTGTTTGTTTCTGTGTGTCAGGAATATTTGTTTCGTCTCTCAGCCTTGGCCAGATGGCCTAATGTGGAAGGTGTCCCATGTGTCCCAGTGGCGCACTCTCCCTGATCCCTTATGACAGGGGCTCTGGACATGATCTTTGTGTGGGGGTTGTGTGGGATCTTCTGTTGTTGCCAAACTTTTATTGTTGTTAGTAGATCAGTGGATGGGATTAACGCTCAGGCTGACTAATTGTGGGAATTGGCTGCATCCACAGGGTAAGAGTTGTTGTGTAGGGGCTGACCCCACTGAGTGGGATTTGACCTAGCAGGCTTGTGTACTTGTTGCAACCACCCTTTGTGTGTATCACTAATGGAACTAATCAGGTGTTGCTCCATTGTTGTCTGGTGCCCAGCATCCATTGGTGTTGGTTTTGTGGCCCCTTGGGAGGGTCTCCCCTGTAGGCCAAGGTCAGCCGCTGCTTTTGATTGCTCAGGGCTACCCGGTGAGGACTACAAAGCGATCCGCAGATGGTTGTTGCCTATTCTGTTTCTATAAGTAAGTGGAAGAGACAACGCTGTAGGCAGCGGTTGGTTATCCGCCGTCCCTGATCTATGGCATTTTAGCAGAAGGACCAGTGCTCCTCAAGGCCTGACACTGCCTGTCTGTTGCCTGTAAGTCTCTGAAACTGGATGAGCCTCTGGGTGGCTCAGGGACCCTGGGAATCTCCTGGGTCTATTGAGTAAATTTCCCTCTGCCACTGCAATGTCAGTTTATGTGCCGATGCTGTCTCCGTGGCTCCCTGTACAAGTTTCCATCCGTAGCAAGGTCAGCTGCTGCCCACCCTGGGCCTAAATGTGCTACCCCCAGGCAGGGGCAGCTGCCTATCAATGTGCAGCGGGCACTTTGCGTATTGGATGGGGCAGCAGCTCAGGGAGTCAAGGGCTGTCAGGCCAATACAGACCCCTGCAAGCCCCTAAGAGATATTGCAGCTCGTACAGGCAGCAGTGGTCTGTCCACAACTGTTTTTCCTTGAAATGTGCTCACTGCACTAACAATGGTCTGTTGCCTGTGCTGACTGCACAATCCCAGAGCCAAGCAGAGCACAAGAGACTGCTTGTCAATGGACCGCAGACACTTTGTGGCTTGGGTGAAGCGAGATCTCAGGGAGAGAAGGTCCATCCGGCCAATATAGCCTCAGTTTTGATGCAACTTCTGTGCCTGGGCCTTCCTACTGCAGACACAGATCACAGTGAGACCAGCTGCTGTCTAGGGCAGTTCCACAGACTCCCAGGCACAATATTATAACTCTTGCAGGCAGCAGAGGTATGCCTGCCACTGATTTCTGTGCAGTGCCCACCCTGTGCTAGCCCAAGCTTCTTGCCTGTGTGAATTGGGAGTTCAGGTGAGGGTAGGGGCTGGGCTGTGACAGTTCACTGCCAATGTGCCGCCTGGGGCAATTTGTGGATAGGGAGGTATGGAGTCTCAGAGAGACAATGGTAGTCAGATCAATACAGCTTCAGTCTTGCTGCAACTGTGGTAACTGTTCGTGGGTTCCCACATAAGGCCCAGATCACTGCCAGACCAGCTGCTGTCTGAGACTGGCGCATTGGACCCCGATATCCTCCCAAGTTCGTGTTGGCAGCAGTGATCCACCTGACCCTATCTTGGAAATGTGGATCGCAGCACTGGTCGCTTGCTGGGAATGCAAATGTGGCTCGCAGCGCTGGCCACTTTAGGACTGGAAATGCAGCTCATACCGCTGTTCACCTGCTGGGAATGCTTGGCACTGAATCGGAGCAGGGCTTTGCAGCCATCCAGAAACAAATGCCCCAGGGCAATCTACAGGTTAGGTGAGGCGGGCTGATCCCCTCTGACCAGAGCTTCCTAATGGCTCTGTGGGAGAGGTCTGCACAGTCAAGCTGGTGTGGTCTGTAGATTACCCTGTAGGGGGGCCAGTCTAAGGCACAATGGTGGCTGCCCTTCTAGCTCTCGTTCTGGCACCAGGCAATGCAGACTTTCTCAGAATAAATCCCAGGCAAGCCTCTAACCCACTGCTGGTGTCCCTGGTGGGTGTCCGCAGGTCAGAAAGCCTCTGTGAGGGTCCTTCAAAGGGATGTCTAGGTCTTCAGTCTCCTTGGTCTCCTTCAGCCTTGCCGAGATGGCCAGAATCCCTTCTGGTTTCTACAGTCAGAGTTATTGGAATCTCCTCTTTCCTGGATGGAGACCCTGGGTTGGGGAGCCCCTAGACGAGACCGGGATCCCCCTCTCCTTCAGGAGAGCCTGTGAAACCTCGGTCTCTCTCCCGGTGATCCTCCAGCACCTGTGGGTGTGAGTCCAGCCCAACTTGCGACTTTTACCCTCCTACAGGCTTCAATGTGGTTCCTTTATATTATCAGATGTAGGTGTTATGATCAGCTGTACGTCAGGTGATTCTCCACGTTGATTATGTTGTAATTTGGTTGTAATTTAAATGTGGACCTGGGAGGAGATGAACCTTGCTTTCACCTAGTCCACCATCTTTCTACAAAGCATTTTCCTTTACAATACCTCATTTAACATTTGTAACAACTCTGTACCTTGAGTACTGTCATCCCTGTTTTACAAATGAGAAAAGTGAGGCTTGGGAAATTAATTAACTGGTAAACATAGTTGATTAATAGCAAAGTTTGGATTTAAACTTAGGTCCTGGGATGCCAGGTTCAGTTCCTATATGTCACTTACCATGTTGATTATAAAGGTTTCTTCAGAAAGATAAAATATTCATCTAAATTAGTTATGGACAGCAAGTTGTATAATTGGACCAGTGAGGGTTCTGAATGCAAGAAAGCTTAACTAAAATACTCAGGAAATGAGGTCTTCTGGTTATTGAAATCCTTTTTGTTTCAACTTTTTTGTTGACTCCCATTATAATGTGCATTCAATCATTTTTATGGCATGTAAATAAGGAATATAGAAAAGTAATTGAATCTTAGTGTTTTACATAGCAAACTAAACAAATATCTGTTGAATGACAACCTGTAGAGCCTCAAAAGTGCATTCTGGTCATCAATTATGATTGTTCAGGAATGTGAGTAAAAGCATAGTGTTCTAAACCAAATTTATACTGACTTCAACAAACAAATATTGTCTTATTTGTTTCTTTTTTCAATTAAGTCATGTTTGAGAAAAAAATCTGTTAGGGATTCTGTTAAATTGAATCTTTACAACATATAAATATTTTTCACTTTAAATTGGTCTTCCTTTCAGCACATATAGACAAAAAGCCAAGACTCGCCAGACTAAACAAAATGTAAGTAAATTGAGACTTACTGATCCAGTGGAAATTGCTCCCATTTCTTGGAATGCTCTATGAGGGCCCTGGAGAGTGGGTGAAATTTTCATTTATTTTGGAGAAGGAAATCACAGAGGTGTGTAACTTTTTGAAATACCTACATGGACATCAAATCTACATTATGAGAGGAAGGGGTAGAAGGGATACTGTTGTGAAGGTGACACTAGAGCCATTGTGGTATGCTGAGGAAGAAATTAATTGGCTGCTCTATGAAGTGGAATCAAGGTTCTTGGGGAACTCAAGATGGACTTACATTAAGTATATTACAATGCACCCCCAATGACAAATTCAATATGCAATATAGTGATCTCTATAGGAAAGGAAGTTATTCTGAAGAAGAAAATCTCTCTCTCTCTCTCTCTCTCTCTCTCTCTCATCCATCTATCTATCTATCTATCTATCTATCTATCTATCTATCTATCTATCATCTATCATCTACATTTTCCTACAATGAAAATTTAGAATGCCGGAACTTTAATAATTTTGACCGTCACCTTTTTTAGATCTTTTAATCACTCTTTTCCCTCAAAGGATATGAAGAATACATCTTCGAATCCCTCCCCACTAGGATTTTCCTTGGAACCAAAGATATCTTCAAGCAATTATTTTCTCATTAACACAAGGGAAAAGCAGGACTTCCACTACTACTTCTTTGACCGTGGCCCCTAATAACCCTAAATAATATTTCAAAAACAATCTTCCTCATTACTTATTATTCTCCAGTGATTTTTTTTTCTCTAATGGAGATCGAATGTGTCTTGAATTAATTCATATTATAGCAGAATTCTAACATGTTCTGATCTATGTATTTTATATATGATAGTGCTCTGAATGCAATATAATAAAGCTTAGAATTAATCTATGTGCATTTCAATACTCAATTTAAAAAGCTAAGAAAAGTTTCCTAATTAGCATAGGTATTAACCTTCATTTTTATCTTGTATGTTAAGTCACTGAAGAATAATTACTCTGAAAACTAGACCAAATGATGTTCATTTAGTTTCCCAATTTCTTTATGTAATATGAATTGATGAACTTTTGGACAGCCTCATGCTATAGCTAAAATTAGTTATTTATTTCTCTCAATTGTCTTGGTAAAAACAATTTGTGTTTCAGGATATATGTTAAACACAAGCAATCTGCAATGAACAGTAGTTATTTTCAAATATTTACCTTTAACAGAAACTAGAAAACAAGACTAATTGATTTCTTTGAATTCTTCAACCAGTAAATTAAAACCGTTGAACTGAATTTCATCCCATTTTATTTTGCATTTATGGGAAGGTTTGATTGACTTGTGATAATAGCCACATTCCAAGGAATGCTGTTTCACCATGGTGTCAGAACAAAAAAAAATGTTTTAGGTTTATTGGGGTAACATTGGTTAACACAATTATATAATTTCAGGTGTACATTATAATTTGACATCTATATATTCTATTGTGTGATTACCACCCAGAGTCCAGTTTCCTTCAGCTACCATATATTTGATCCCCTTTACCCACTTCACCCTCCCCCAAATCCCTATATTTGACCCCCTTTACCCTGTCCCCAGTTCTCTCCTCCTCCACTCCTTTACCCTCTGGTAAACACTAGTCTACTGTCCATGTCACTGAGTCTCTGTTTGTCCTGTTCATTTGTTGCTTTTAGGTTTATAGCCCACATATAAGTGATATCATGTGATTTTCAACTTTTTCTGTCTGGCTTATTTCGCTTAGCATGATTATCTCGAGATCCATTCAGGTTGTCACAAATGGCAGTATTTCATCTCTTCTTATGGCTGAGTAATATTCCATTGTATATATGTACCACCGTTTCTTTAGCCAATCATCTGTCGTAGGACACTTTGGTTGCTTCCATGTCCTGGCCACTGTGAATAGTGCTGCAGTGAACATCGGTGTACAAATATATTTTTCGATATGGCTTTTCAGGTCTTTGGAGTAAATACCCAGTAGAGGTATTGCTGAACCATATGGTAGATTAATTCTCGTTTTTTTTTTTTTTTGATGAACTTCCATACTGTTTTCCATAGTGGCTGTACCAATTTACAGTCCCACCAGCAGTGTAAAAGGGTTCCTTTTTCTCTGCATCCTCTCCAACATTTGTTATTACTTGTCCTATTGACTATAGCTATTCTAACAGATGTGAGATGGTATCTCATTGTGGTTTTGATTTGCCTTTCCATAATAGCTAGCAATGTTGAGTATCTTTTCATACATTTGTTGGCCATTTGTACGTTCTCTAGGGAGAAGTGTCTCTTTGGGTCCTCTGCCCATTTTTTGATTGGATCATTCGTGGTTATTTTTGCTGTTATTGAGTTGTATGTTTTGCATATTTTGGATATTAGGCCCTTATCGGAGGCGTTGCTTGCAAATATATTTTCTCATTCGGATGGTTGTCTCTTTACCTTGTTGACGATTTATTTTGCTGCGCAGAAGCTTTTTAGTTTGATGTAGTCCCATTCATTTATTTTTGCTTTTACTTCCCTTGCCTTTGAGGTCAAATTCATAAAATCCTCTTTATGTCCAAGGTCCTTGAGATTATTTCCTATATATTCTTCTATGCATTTTATTGATTTCGGTCTTATAGTCAGGTCCTTCATCCATTTGCAATTAATTTTGGTGTGTGGTGATAGACAACAGTCTAGTTTCATTCTTTTGCAGGTGGCTTTCCAATTTTCCCAGCACCATTTATTGAAGGGGCTTTCCTTTCTCCACTGTATGTTTTTGGCTCTTTTGTCAAAAATTACTTGCCCATACAAATACGGTTTTACTTCTGGACTCCCAATTCTGTTCCACTGGTCCATGTGTCTGTTTTGCTGCCAATACCATGCCGTTTTGATTATTGTCGCTTTGTAGTATAATTTGACGTCAAGCAGAGTGATGCTTCTAGTCTCATTCTTTTTTTCTCAGCATGGCTTTGGCAGTTTGGGGTCTTTTGTGCTTCCATGCAAATCTGATGACCTTTTGTTCTATTTCTTTAAAAAAACTGCCGATGGGATTTTGACGGGGATTGCATTAAATCTGTATAATGCTTAAGGTAATCTGGCCATTTTAACTATGCTGATTCTTCCAATCCAAGAACACGGAATACCTTTCCATTTATTTGTGTCTTCTTTGATTTTTTTAATAGGGTCTTGTAGTTTTCATTATGTAGTTCCTTCACACATTTTGTGAAATTTATTTCTAAGTATTTTGTTCTTTTTGTTGCAATCGCAAAAAAAAATATTTTTTCCACTTCTTTTTCTGACACCACATTATTAGAGTATAGGAACACTATGGATTTGTGAACATTGATTTTGTATCCAGAAAATTTACTGTATTTGCTTATTGTTTCTAGTAGTGTTCTTGTGGAGTCTTTAGGCTTTTCTATATAGAGAATCATCTCGTCTGCGAATAAAGACAATTTGACTTCTTCCTTTCATATTTGGATGCCTTTTATACCTTTCTCTTGCCTGATTGCACTTGCTAGACTTCCAATGTCATATGAAATAACAGTGGTGATAGTGGACAGTCTTGCCTTGTTCCTGATCTTACAGGGAAGATCTTTAGTTTTTCACCATTTGGTATAAAGTTGGCTGAGGGTTTGTCATATAGGGCCTTTATTTTGTTAAGGTACTTTCCTTCTATGCCGATTTTGTTAAGTGTTTTGATCATAAACGGATGCTGTATCTTGTCGAAGGCTTATTCTGCATCTATTGATATGATCATATGATTCTTATTTTTAAATTTGTTTATGTGGTGTATCACATTAATCGATTTGCGTATGTCAAACCATCCTTATGTCCCTGGGATGAAGCCCACTTGATCGTGGTATATAATCTTTTTAATATATTGCTGTATTCGATTTGCTAGTATCTTACTTAGGATTTTTGTATCTGTGTTCATGAGAGATATTAGTGTACAGTTTTCTTTTTTGTGTGTTATCTTTACCAGGTTTTGGTATCAGAGTAATATTGGCCTCGTAAGATAAATTGGGAAGTATTGCCTCCTTTTCGAATTTTTGGAAGAGTTTGAGGAGAATAGGTATTAAATCTTCTTTGAATGTTTGGTAGCATTCAACTGGTGAAGACATCTGATTCTGGACTTTTCCTTTTTGGTAGGATTTTGATGATTGTTTCAATTTCCGTACTGCTAATCGGTCTATTTAGATTTTCCGGATCATCTTTATTCGGTCTAGGAAGGTTGTATTTTTCTAAATACTGGTCCATTTCTGTTAGGTTATTAAATTTGTTATCATATATATTTCATACTATTCTTGCATGAGCCTCTGTATTTCTGCGATGTCAGATAAAATTTCCCTTCTTTCATGCCTGATTTTGTTGATTTGTTTCCTTTCTCTCCCTCTCTCTCTTTTTTTAGCGAGTCCAGCCAGGGGTTTGTCGATTTTATTAACCTTTTGAAAGAACCAGCTCCTTGTTGTATTTATTCTTTCTACTGTTTTCTTTTGTTTGTTTGTTTGTTTGTTTGTTTGTTTGCTTTCAATTTCATTTATTTCTGCTCTAATTTTGATTATTTCTTTCCTTCTCTTGACTTTAGGCCTCATTTATTCTTCCTTTTCTAGTTTTCTAAGATGAAGCAAGCAGTAGGTTGTTTATTTGGGCTCATTCTTGTTTTTGGAGATAGGCCTGTAATGATATTATCTTTCCTCTTATGACCGCTTTTGCCATGTCCCCAAAATTTTGATATGTTGTACTATCATTATCATTTGTTTCTATGTATCTTTTGATTTCTTTTTATTTCTTCCCCGACCCAGTTATTCTTCAGTAGCATGTTGTTTAATCTCCACATATTTGTGGTTCTTCCTGATTTCTCTTTGCAGTTGATCTCTAGTTTCAAAGCATTATGATCAGAGAATATTGTTGGCATGATTTTAATCCTCTTATATTTGTTGAGGCAATTTCTGTGTCCCAGGATGTAGTTGATTTTTGAGTATGTTCCATGTGCACTAGAGAAAAATATATAAGCAGCTGTTTTGAGATGTATGGCTCTCTAAATATCAATAATGTCCAGCTGGTCTAATGTGTCATAAGGGTATTATTTCCTTATTGATTTTCTGTTTAGATGATCTGTCCATATCTGACAGTTGGGTATTTAGGTCCCCTACTACAATAGTGTTTTGGTCTGTTTCTCCCTTCATTTCTGTTAGTAATTGCTTTACATATTTTAGAACTCACTGATTGGGAGCATAGATATTAATAAGTGTTATGCCTTTTTGGTGTATGATTCCCTTTATCATTATGAAGTGTCCCTCAATATCTTTCTTTAACATTTTTTGAAGTCTATTTCATATGATATTAGCACCACTACTCCCACTTTTCTCTGAATGCAATTTGCTTGAAATATCATTTTCCACCCTTTCACTTTAAGCCTATATTTCTCTTTGGAGCTGAGATTTGTCTCCTGGAAGCAGTGTATGGTTGTGTTTTGTATTTTGATCCATTCTGCAACTCTGTGCCTTTTTATTGGTGAGTTCGGTCCATTTACATTTAGGGTGATTATTGAAATATGAGATCTTCTTCTAGCCATTTTATCTTTTGCTTTCTGGTAGTAGCTCGGTGTTTCCATTGCTTCCTTGTCCTTGTGTTTCTATTTTCTTTATTTTGGTTGGCTTTTGTGGGTTTTCTCTCTGGTCCGTCTTGTTTTATGTTATATACTTTAGTTCTGACTCTTTGGTGTGTGGTTACCATTACAAATATGAAAAGTATAGATATATATACACAGTCGTCCATTTTCCTCTTCATGTGCCGTATCCCTTTTCCACTTTGCGAATTTGGATCTTTGAATCCTCTCCTTTACAGTCCTTGTTATCTCAATTTGTCGCTATGTATGCTGAACGATCATTACTATCTTGCTATAGCAATTCTCTTATTATTATTTAAGCTTATAATGTCATGCTCTTAGTAAGGGTTGCACTCCTCTGCTTCTATGTGCCTGATAGTCACTTTATCCCTAATTAGGGGTTTGTTTGGTTGTTTGTTTGTTTGTTTGTTTGTTGGTCATTTTGTTTTAGATGAGCTGACATCTTTCAGTATTTCCTGTAGTGCAAGCTTCATCGTGGAGAATTCCCTCGATTTTTGTATGTCTGGAAAGGTCTGAATTTCTCCTTCATATCTAAAGGTGAGCTTAGCTGGATACATTATTCTAAGCTGGTAGTTCCTTTCACTTAATAGTTTACATATTTGATTCCATTTCTTTCTGGCTTGTAAGGTTCGCTCTGAGAAGTCTGATGATAACCTAATGGGTTTTCCTTTATATGTTACCATCTTCTTTTCCCTGGCTGCCCTGAGAATTCTGTATTTATTGTTGATTTTTGATAATTTTAATACGATGTGCCTTGGTGAAGGCGTTTTTGGGTTGAGATCATTGGGTGTTCTGTTGACTTCTTGAATTCCAAGCTCCAGCTCATTCCTTAGATTTGGGAAATTCTCATCCACTATTTGTCTGAAAATGCTTTCTAGTCCCTGCTCCCTTTCCTCACCTTTGGTAATGCCCATTATTCTTATGTTTTCTCTCCTGGTGGTATCAGCTAGTTCTTGTATTTCTCTTTCATGATTTTTCATTCTTCTGTTTCTCTCTTCTTCCTTCTGATTTATTTCTAGGTTTCTGTCTTCGATATCACTGATCCTTTCCTCCATTTAGTCGACTCTATTTCCCAAGCTCGCTATTTCATTTTTCAACTCTTGCAGTGTGTTCTTCATCTCCAGAAGTTCTAGCTGGTTCCTTTTGAGCGTTTCAATCCCCTACTCTGCTCATCTAGTTGTTTTCCCCCCTCCTCCAATTCCTGAAATTGTAGATTTGAGTTATTTTGAATATCACTGATTTTTTTTTTCGAAAGTACCATCCTGAATTCTCTGTCATTTAAGTTGCATATTTCCTTGTGTGTAAGCTTATTTTATGGAGATTTTTCTCTTTCTTTCTGAGATGCCTTGTCACCTTGGTTGTTCATGGTGTTTAATGGAATATTTCTGTGCCTGTGCATTAATGGAAATGTAGTCTGCTTTTTCCAGAAGTAGATAGTAGATCTTATATAAAGGTCTCTCTTTAGCTTGCTGCAAGAAGGCACGTTTCTTTCGGTTTCCAGGAGGCGGCGTCTAAGCCTCTTGGATCCCTGCTTTATGTAAAGCCTAAATGTTTTTTTTTTTAATTATTATTATTATTTTCTTGTAGCTATGTAACCACACTGCTACTCTCAGTTTCAGTCTCTGTCAGTATTAGCAACAGTTTTGGTAGCATTCGCTCAGATTCCCCTATGGCTCCGCAGTGATAGGTCTCAGAGAGTATGGGCGGAGGGGCCCTCTGGGTTGGGAGTTGGGGGCTGTGGCTCAGCCTTGGTTTTTCAACCGCGGCCAGTAAAAATCAACTGTTGCTTCTCTGCTGTCCCATCCCGCTTCTCTGCTTCCTTCCCTGATGACTGGGCCCCGCTGCTGGCTGCTAGAAGTTCCGGCACTTATAGGCAGGCTGATCTGACAAGTCGCCGCACCTTCATCCCTCCCCCTCCTCCTGCAAGGAGCTCTGGCAGCTACGAGAAGCAGCTTCTTTATTTCTTCCAGTCCACTGCCGAACATCTGGAGTTCTGACCTATGGTAGCTCTTATGCACAGATTCCATGCTCAGACGTGCTGGTGTGCAGTTTGGGTGTTTTTTGTTGTTGTTGTTGAGTTTTAGATGTTCAGCTTATTGTTTTTTCAAGGGGGGAGATCTGAGGATGTCTCTTACTCTGCCATGTTTCCCAAAATCCAGAAGAAGCTTTTTATTAATAAATCTTGGTTGGCTGGGGAACAGAAGCCATCTATGAGCAATCTAATTTAGCCATAAAAATAAGACTGGCATTGGGTGTCTGAAGGCTCAAAAAAAGTTCAAATAAAAATTTAAGTTACAAAACGATTGAATATGTTTAATCTTCTTTGATAGCCCCTTATTTGTTAGCTGTTGCCCTTTGAATAGAATTAGCACTTCTGTTGGACAAAAGTAAGTGGATAGGGCTTTGGGTCAAATCTCCAGGAGTAAGAAGTTAAAAATTGTGTTAATCAAATATCCACATAATATTAAAACTGGCAAGGTTATGGCATAGAAATAACATGCAAAGTGAACATTGATATACCGATAAAGTGATCTTATGAAGCAGGATAATGTCAACAGGAAAAAGCACAAAGTATCAGAAACAAATTAAGGATCAAAAAAGACAACCACAAATACAAGAGAGAAGAAGACATTAAAAATAAGTACAGGTTAAGAGAGGAATTCAAAACTGTCTAAAAGTGAAGTAGGCATGAGTATTGCAATACTACTGGAAAAGATGAGCCAGAAATGTACCGAAGAATATCATAATTAGCAAGGAATTATTTCACCCTCTTTAGTAGTCATAGTCTTAAAAGAACTAATATTTATTGGGCTTTTTCTAAGTGTCGGGCAGTGTGTTAGATGTTTTATACACACTTCGCTTAGTCCACCACAAATCTTACCCCATAGATATATATTTACCCCATTTTACAGATGAAAAGAATGAGGTCCCAGACTTCTCTCAACTCTTTCCTGAATTATATGCTCCCAGATGTCCTGGTTTGCTTCTTACTCTATGTGCTCATCGAGGCATCTTACACTTTCATCTTGACCATTCTTCTCTCATCACATTCACAGTTTATTTGACCATGCCTGAAGATTGCCCTGCCCCTTGTTCAGCATTATTTATCTGCCTGACTGAGCTCTGAGCTCCTGCATCTGGGGCTGCTCCTTCAGGCACTTGTGCAATCTTCATGAGGCTGGATCCACCTGTTTGACCATGAATAGATAGTTGTGCATTGGTAAATTTTGAGTTTTAACAGAAAATATCTTAAAAGGTATTTATTCTGAGATAATAGGCCTGTCTGAAGTCATGTCCATTTAATATAGGGTGGATATTGATAAAGTGGCTACGAAATGGCCTTAAAGAGTAAGGTGTTGTGAAACTGGCACCTAAACTGAGTCTATTAATTCTCTCTTGGCTAATGTCTTTCTCATTAAAACAACACATGAATGGTTAAGATAGATGATTTTGCCTTGTGATCTATTTTGATTTATTAATGAAACTACAATGATACATCGCATTTAATTATAATCATTAAATGAGATAAATCAAAACATACAACTGCCTTTTCATCACAAAGATCATGAAAAATGTGTGTTTTTAAATTTCAGTGGAGAAAGAAAAAAAATTTTCTGATTCAAAACAGTTTCATTCTCGATTGAAACCTCAAAGAATGATGAGTATCTATGAATTAAAATGGACTTTAGAGGATTCATTCTTCAGCCTCCAGGCAGCTGAATAGCAAAACATCGCAGAACCACTCATCTAGCCTCTTCTTGGAGTCAATCGGCAAAGCATTTTAATTATAATAATACCAATTATTCACACATTTTCATTTTCTCTATGTCTACATAGTGCCCAAAAAACAGTTGTATAGAATTGTTTTTTAAACTAAACAAACATAACCACCATTAAATCAACTTTTAAACTGAGGAAGGAGTGATTAGCAGTCATTAGTTGACCATAGCCGGCTTTCCCCAACTTGATAATCATAAAGGTTTTTATTATTCTGGATAGAAATTTTTACTGCTTTTATTTTAACCACTTTTCCACTTTTTAATCTCTGAAATATTAAAAAAAAAAACCTATCAACTATCTCTCTCTATTACAATCATTGAATATAGGGTTCAAATTACCTCTTGTCGTTAAAACAAAATCCCCAACCCAGTAGTTTTTTTTTTCTCATATAAAAAGAAAAACTCACTCTAAACCTTTTCACTACTCTGCTCTAACCTTTTCAGTTTTCTATCTTGATTTTAAAAATATGGTGAGGCTGTTCTATAGCAAGCACCAAGATACAATAACTATTATTATTACTATTATTATATCAGAAGAAAAAGAAAACTCTACTAGCCACTTATTGGAATAATACAAACAAAAGTATAAATCTACAAATAGGGGTACCCAGGAAGGAAAAGGTAAAACTCAAGAATCAATACAGAAGAACAGTTGTTAACACTAGAATGACAAATCATAGGTCATATAGGCCACTACTCTACATAGTACAAACTAATATAGAGTGACTTAAGAACAATGTAGAATTCAGAGATTAGTGCTAAGATGTTCTGAGTCAGACCAGCAAGGAAAGCCACAAAATTGTAAGCTTCAAATGGGATTGGTCTAGAAAGAAAGACAAAGCTGAGACTGCGGGTGGGTAACTTGCTAGTCCAATCTGGGAGAATTCAAGAAAGTAGAAGCAGGAGAAATGAGGTAGGAGCTAATATCTTTTCTTGGCAAGAGCTAAGATGCATATGTGTTCCTTGGTAAGAGAAAGTGCTTTGCACGTATAAGTAGACACTTCTTATTCTGCTTTTTACTGTGAGTTGAGATTCATTGTACTCATTTCTTCTTGACAATAAAAAATATTAGATTGTCAAAGACTCATGTGTACCTTTTATACAAGAAACTAGCCAACATTCCCAGTTAAAATGATGGAGTAAGTAAATGCTCTGCTTGCCTCCTCTCACGACCACATCAAAATTACAACTAAACTATAGAACGGCTATCATTGAAACTCACCTTAAGTCAAGCTGAACAAAATTCCTACAACTAAGGACATAGAGCAGAAGCCACCTTGAGACTGGTAGGGGGAAAGAGAGATATGAAACATGCTGGTCACACACCCACCTGGGGCAGTTAAAAATCAGGAAGCATATCTCGGCTCTGGAGGGCCCCTCGGAGGAGCATTGGGTCCTAGCCCCACACCAGACACCCCGGTCAGTGTTACAGTGTCAGGAAGAGAAGGTCTCAGAAAATCTGGATGGGAAGGTCTGTGGAGATCATGGCTGAGTTAGAGAGAGGGCTGCAGGAGTCCCAGGCATTCCTCTTAAAGGGCCAGGGCATGGACTTGCCCACTGATGAAATCTCTCTGAGGTCAAGCACTGGGGAAGCAGCTCAAAACGCACCAGAAACATACAAGGAAGAACTGAATTGTCTGGTTTCAGGGAGAAGGCTGGAGGGGCAGCTTTCACCTAGACAGAAGTGCTGGCAGAGGGCATTGTTCTTTTGTTGAGCCCTCCCCCAACTCAGCAGGCAGACACAAGCCACTGCCAAATCTGAGTCTCATCAGCTTGGCCTAACACTGGTGGGCCTACCTTGGTGATTCCCTGAAACCCCACCCCTCCAAATCTTTGGGCTCACCCAAGCCACTTTTAGTGTATTTTCCATAAAAACAGCCTGTCACAGCTCATGCTTTTCGGTCTCTTAAAATATCTCAAAGAACTGCAAAACCTAAACAAGCAGCATCTGGCCTCAGCATGCCCTGTACCTCTGACTGAGCAGCTTCAAGCCCAGCACTAATAGCAGCCAGCCTTGTTTCATGGCTTGGCCCCTCAAGGCATATCCAAGCCCAGCCTGAGAGGCAGCCATTTGCATATTGCTTAGTGGCTCATAAGGGGTGGCCCAAGGCAGATTATAAGCTTCAGCTGAACTTGGCCTGTGGCAGGGTCCCTCCCAGGAGGCAATGGCTTGCGCGGCCAGTGACTGGCTTTGGTCTGAGCTGGAGCACCACCTAGAGCCACATCCAAAGATGACACAGCCAAAAGGAAGGATGAGAAGGCACCAGAGCCCTGCTAAAGCAAATCCTGCTCGATACGGTCAGCCCCTGTAAAACAGCTCCTCCACAGTAGCCATTGGACATTCCTTACAATCAATCAGCTCAAGAGTCAATTCCTCCCATTGATGTGCAAACAGCAACCAAGGCTCGTCCACCACAGGAAAGCATGCACAACCCATACAAAAGACACACCTGGAACACCCAGCTCAGGTGACCAGGGAGATTGTGTCACTGAGTTCCAGAGGACTCTACTACATAAGGCAACTCTACTAAGACTTGGAGACATAGGAGCCCTACCTAATACATAGGAAAAAATACACAGGGAGACAGCCAAAATAAAAAGACAAAGAAACACACCTCACATGAAAGAACAGAACAAAGTGCCAGTAAAAGAATAAACAAGATGGAGACAAGCAATCTCCTAAATACAAAGTTCAAAACACTGGTTATAAGGATGCTCAGTGAACTTAGGGGAAGAGTAGATGAATGCAGAGAGAACTTTAAAAAAGAAATAGAAAACATAAAAAATTATCAGTCAGAAGTGAAGAATACAATAACTAAAATGAAGAATACCTTAGGGAGAATCGACAGTAGATTATATGAAGCAGAAGGTAAAATCAGTGATTTATAAGAGAAGGTAGCAGAAAACACTCAAACAGAACAGCAACAAGAAAAAATAAATAAAATGCGGATAGTTTAAGGGGCCTCCGGTGGCAGGGGTGGGGGGGAGGGGAAATCAAGCACACCAACATTCGCAATATAGGGATACCAGAAGGAGAGGAGAAAAAACAAGGAATTGAGAACCTTTTAAAACAAATAATAATGGAAACTTCCATGACCTCGTGAAGGAAATAGACATTCGAGCAGAAGAAGCACAGAGAATTCCACACAAGGTAAACCCAAACAGGCCTACACCAAGACGCATCATAGTTAAAGTGCCAAAGACTAAAGACAGCGATAATACTAAAAGCAGAAAGACGAGAGCAATTAGTTATGTACAAGAGAGCTCGCATAAGACTTTCAGCTGATTTCTCAACAGAAACTTTGCACGGCAGAAGTGATCATCAGAAAAATTTCAAAGCGATGGAAAACAAAAACCTACAATAAATATTATTCTCCCCAGTGAAGATATCATTTAGATCAAAGGAAAAATAAAGACATTCCCAGACAAGAAAAAACTAAAGGAGTTCATCACTTTCAAGCCAGTATTACAGAAAATGTTGGAGAGATGTTTTGTTTTGTTTTGTTTTAAAAGAAGAAAGAAGAAAGGTTGAAAAGGGAGCTTCAAAATCATGGCAGAGTGAGAGATGTCTCTAGATCTTTCCCTTTGAAACAACAATAAGATGAACATCTAAAATTCAACAACAGCAGCAGCAGCAGCAACAACAACAACAACAACAACAACACCCTAACTGCACACAAGCATGTCTGGGCAAGGGATCTATGAATGAGAGCTACCACAGGTCAGAATCACAGGAGTAGGGCAGTAGACTGGGAGAAAGGAAGAAGCTGCCTCTTGCAGCTGGAGCTCCCTGCAAGAGGAGTGAGAGAAGAGAAGGTACGGTAGGTTCCCTGAACAGCCTTGCCTGAGAATACCTGTGAGCTTCACGCAGCAGCAGTGCCCAGGGATCAAGGCAGAAAGCAGAGAAGTGTGGACGGCAGAGAAGCAACAGCTGATTATTATCATCTGCGGTTGCAAAACACAAGGCTGAACCACAGCCCCTATCCCCCAACCCAGAGGACCCCCTCAACCCATATCTCCCAAAACACACCGAGGAGCCCCAGTGGAATCTGAGCAAACACTACCAAGACTGTCGCTAACACTGACAGGGACTGAGACTGAGAATAGTGAGGGTGATTGAATATTTATAAGAAAAGAAAAAGCATTACTAAAACTTTATATAAAGCAGCGATCCAAGAGGTTTAGATGCCACCTACTAGAAACCAAAAGAAAAACGCCATCTTAGCAAAAGGCTAAAGAGAGACCTTTATATAATAAAACTCCATGCCTAGGCAGAGAAATAATTGAGCAAACACCATGAACAACCAAGGTGACAGGGCATCTCAGAAAGAGAAAAATCTCCAGAAAATAAGCTTAAAGACATAGAAACAAGCGATTTAAATGACAGAGAATTCAGGATGGTACTTCTGAAAAAAAACTCAATGAGATCCACACAATTCATATC
Source organism: Rousettus aegyptiacus (assembly GCF_014176215.1). Lineage (NCBI taxonomy): Eukaryota > Metazoa > Chordata > Mammalia > Chiroptera > Pteropodidae > Rousettus > Rousettus aegyptiacus. The sequence continues at coordinate 57,862,784 of NW_023416312.1, read as the reverse complement.
AACAATTTCAGGAATTGAAAACATAACTAGATGAGCAGAATGAGTTATTTAGCAAAGAGACTGAAACCCTCAAAAAGAACCAAATAAAACTTCTGGAGATGAAGAACGCACTGCAAGAGTTGAAAAATGAAATAGCAAACTTGGGAAATAGAGTTGACTAAATGGAGGAAAGGATCAGTGATATCAAAACAGAAACCTAGAAATAAATCAGAAAGAAGAAGAGAGAAACAGAAGAATGGAAAATCATGAAAGAGAAATACAAGAACTAGCTGATACCATCAGGAGGGGAAACAAGAATAAGGGGAATTCTCGAAGGTGAGGAAAATGAGCAGGGATTAGAAGGCATTTTCAAACAAATAGTTGACAAGAATTTCCCAAATCTAAGGAACGAGCTGGAGCTTGGAATTCAAGAAGTCAACAGAATGCCCAGTGATCTCAACCCCAAAAGGTCTTCTATAAGACACATTGTATCAAAATTATCAAAAATCAACAATAAATACAGAATTCTCAGGGCAGCCAGGGAAAAGAAGACAGTAACCTATAAAGGAAAACCCATTAGGTTATCATCAGACTTCTCAGAGCGAACCTTACAAGCCAGGAACGAGTGGAATCAAGTATTCAAACTATTAAATGAAAAGAACTATCAGCCAAGAATAATGTGTCCAGCAAAGATTTCCTATAGATATGAAGGAGAAATAAAGGCCTCTCCAGATGTACAAAAATTGAGGGAATTCTCCATTATGAGGCCTGTGTTGCCGGAAATAGTGAAAGGGATCAAGTCACCTAAAACAAAATGACAAAAAGAAAAAAAAAATACATAACTAAGAGTAAGGCAACCAGCAGGCAGATAGAAGCAGAGGAGTCCAACCCTCACTAAGAGCATGGCATTATAAGTTTAAACAATAAGAAGAGATTTGTTATAACAAGATAATAATGAGCATTCAGCCTACGTAGGAACAAATTGAGATAGCAATGACAGAAAAGCACAGGATTCAAAAATCCAAATTTGCAAAGGGGAATGGAGATAAGGCGCACTCAGAAGAAAATGTATGTATGTGTATAATACGTATAAATCCTCTACTTAGTCATAATGGTAACCACACACCAAAGATTCAGAACTGAAGTATATAACATAAAACAAGAAGGACCAGAGAGAATATACAAAAACCCAACCAAAATTAAAACAGACAAACAAACAAAAACAGACACACAAGGACAAAGAAGCAATGGAAACACCAAGGTACCAGAAAGCAAAAACATAAAATGGTTATAGGAAAGCCTCGTACTTCAATAATCACCCTAAATGCAAATGAACTGAACTCACCAATAGAAAGGCACACAGTTGTGGATTGGCTCAAAAAATAAAACCTAACCAATATGCTGCCTCTAGGAGACACATCTCAGCTCTAAAGACAAATATAGACTCAAAGTGACAGGGCGGAGAATGATATTCCAAGCAAATGCCATTCGGAGAAAAGCAGGAGCAGCAGAACTAATATCAGATGAAATAGGCTTCAAAATAAAAAAGTTAAAGAAAGATATGAAGGGACACTTCATGATGATAAAGAGAATCATTAACCAAGAAGACAGAACACTTATTAATATCTATGCTCCTAATCAGTGAGTTCTAAAATACGTAAAGCAATTACTAACAGAACTAAAGAGAGAAACAGACCAAAACACTATCACAGTAGGGGACCTAAATACCCCATTATAGGAAACGGACAGATCATCCAAACAGAAAATCAAGAAGAAATAATATCCTTAAATGAAAGAACAGATCAACTGGACAAAATTGATACTTACAGAGCCTTTCATCCCAAAACAGCTGCTTATATATTCTTCCCTAGTACACATAGAACACTCTCAAGGATTGAAAACATATCGGGACACAGAATACCCTCAACAAATATGAGGGTTCAAATCATACAAAACATATTCTCTGATCATAATGATTCGAAGCTGGAGATCAACTGTAAAAGGAAAGTAGGGAGAACCACAAATACATAGAGATTAAACAACATCCTACTAAAGAATGACTGGGTCAGAGAAGAAATAAAAAGAGAGATCAAGAGATACATAGAAACAAATTATAGTGATAGTACAACATAACAAAACTTTTGGGATATGGCAAAAGTGGTCATAAGAAGAAAGTTCATACCATTACAGTCCTACCTCCAAAAACAAGAATGCGCCCAAAGAAACAACTTAATGCTTCATCTTAAAAAAAGAAAAAAAAAGAAAAAGAAACCTAGATAAGGAAGAACAAATGAAGCATAAGTCAGGAAAGAAATAATCAAAATTAGAGCAGAAATAAATGAAATTGAAAACAAACAACCGAACAAAAACAATAGAAAAAAACAAATGCAACGAAGAGCTGGTTCTTTGAGAAGGTCAATAAAATTGGCAAACCCCTGGCTAGACTCACTAAGGAAAAAAGAGAAAGGACAGAAATAAACAAAAATCAGGAATGAAAGAGGAGAAATGATGACAGACACCGCAGAAATACAAAGGATCCTACAAGAGTACTATGAAAAAGTATATAAAATCGAATTTAATAACCTAGAAGAAATGGACCAGTACTTAGAGAAATACAACCTTCCTAGATTGAATCAAGAGGGACTAGAAAATCTAAATAGACTGATCAGCAGTATGGAAATTGAAACAATCATCAAAAACCGACCAAAAAGTAAAAGTCCAAGACCAGATGGCTTCTCCAGTGAATTCTACAAAACATTCAAAGGAGATTTAATACCTCTTCTTCTCAAATTCTTCCAAATAATAGAAGAGGAGGCAATACTTCCTAACTCATTTTGAGGCCACTATTACCCTGATACCAAAACCTGGTAAAAATAACACACAAAAAGAGAAAACTACAGACCGATATCTCTCAAGAACACAGATGCACTTTGTGTATTGGATGGGGCAGCAGCTCAGGTAGTCAAGGGCTGTCAGGCCAATACAGACCCCTGCAAGCCCCAAGAGATATTGCAGCTCGTACAGGCAGCAGTGGTCTGTCCACACTGTTTTCCTTGAAATGTGCTCACTGTGGTAACAAAGGTCTGTTGCCTGTGCTGACTGCACAATTCCAGAGCCACGCAGGACTCAAGAGACTGCTTGTCAATGGGCTGCAGGCCCTTTGTGGCTTGAGTGAAGTGGGTTCTCAGGGAGAGAAGGTCCATCCGGCCAATACAGCCTCAGTTTTGATGCAACTTCTGTGCCTGGGCCTTCCCGCGGCTTCCATGTGACTTCTTTATTTTATCAGACATAGGTGTTATGATCAGCTGGACTTCAGGTGATTCTCCACCTTGATTATTTTATAATTTGGTTGTAATTTAAATGCATACCGGGGAGGATACCAACCCTTCTTTTTCTTATTCTGCCATCTTCCCTCTCCTCCACTCTTTCCTTCAAGTTTAAATAATAGCCTTGCTGAGCAGAGCAGTCTTTGTTGTACATCTTTACCTTTCACCACTTTGAAAATTTCATGCCAATCCTTTCTGGCCTGAAGAGTTTCTTTTGAGAAATCAGATGTCGGTCTTATTGTAGCTTCCATGTAGTAACTAATTTCTTATCTCTTACTGCTTCTAAGATTCTCTCTTTGTCTTTTCTTTTGGTATTTTAATTATAATAAGTATTGATGTGGGTCCATTTGGGTTCATCTTGTTTGAGATTCTGTACTTCCTGGAGTTGTCTGTCTGTTTTCTTAACCAGATAGGAAAGTTTTCAGTCATTATTTCTTCAAGTTGGTTCTCAATCCTTAAACTATCTTAATTTAAAAACTATTTTTCCTTTCTGCTGTTCCTGTTGGGTATTTTCTGCTACCTTGTCTTTCAAATTACTGGTTCAGTCCTCTTTTTCGCTTAATTTGCTATTGATTATTTCTAGTGCATTCTTTATTTTAGTTATTATAATCTATTTCTCTTTTTTTAGTGTTCTTTTTTTTTTGCTTACTATATCTTTTCTGAAGTTCACACTATGTTTTTTGAACATCATCTTTATAGCTAGTGTTTTGAATTCCGTCGCTGGTAGGTTGTTTGCATTTATTTCATTTAGTTTTTTTTTTTCTGGAGTTTTCTCCTGTTCTTCAATTTGGAACATTTTTTGTTTGTTTGTTTGCTTGTTTGTTTCTTCATTTTGGCTGCCTCTCTGCGTTTGTTTTTTGTGTATTAGGTTGAAATGTTATATTTCTCAGTCTTGGCTAGGTAGCCTTATTTTGTAGGTTCCCTCTGTGTCCCAATGATGCAGTCTCCCTAAATATCAGTACTGGGTGCTCCAGAAATGTTCTCTGTGTTAGGTGTGTGTGCCTTCCTATTGGAGTTGAGCCTTGATTGATGCTGGCATGCCATTTGTTGATGTTGCCTCAGGTTAATTTGCTGTGAGGATCAGTCATGCCCATGGCATGTGAGCTGCTATGTGGGGATTGACCTTACAGAGTGGGATACCCCGCAGTGGGCTTTGATGTAGTTTGTGAGTGCCACTTTTGGAACTATCAATAGTGCTCTTTTGTGATCTGAAGCCATTTTCCTGGTGTGTTGGACCTGGGGCTTTTGAGAGGCTCTCTTGTGCAGGCCAGGGTCAACTGCTGCCTCTGACTGGGCTGGAGCTACCTGGTAGGAGCTACGAAGCTATCTATATTTGCTCATCTTCTGTTTTGGACCTTGGGATACATGGAAGAGGCCATCCTGTGAACAAAGGCTGTCCCCCACCAGTACCAGGCCTGGGGAAGCTCAGCAAAAGGCTCAATGCACCCCAAGTCCTGATGCCACCTTCTGACTTCCCATAAAGCTCAGCCACTGAAAGAGCTTTGGGTGGTAAACCAGTTGGTTGAGGAGGGCTTCCAGGGTGTCACCAGGGTGGGGAAAGTGGTGTTTACCAGGTTGATGAAGATTCAGATTTGGCACCAGTGCTAAGTATGGGGACACTTACAAAAGTCTCAGAGTCCACCAAGGCCAGACTCCACCCACTTCATCCCACAGACCCTTGAGGGTTGTCCAAGAAAGACTGCAGAGTAGGTCAGGACTGGTTGCCCGCCACTGAAAATTCCTCTGGTGGAGCAGAAACAGAGGTTGTTTGTTTCCTTGCTGAAGAGCCTGCTGTGTTGTGTGTGGCAGAGTTGTTTGTCTGGCTGCCAAAAGTGCCTTGGTGGTGTGTTAGTTAGGCGGGGTGACTTCTCAGGGAGTTAACAGGGTGGAGCAAGCAGAATTCACCCAGCCAATGGAGATTCAGATTAGGCCATAAGTAGGGAGGGCTCATCACAGAAAGGATTGTACTCCTCTGCAGGCTATACAAGAGGAGACCTCAACACAGTTGTAATGGTGACTGTCCCTCAACCTTTGTTCTGAAGTCACATAACTCAGTCTTTCCTTGCATGTCTCTGGCACCTCCTGAGTCACCATCTCTCAGCCGAAGCCTTCTGTCTCACCCCTACAGACAGAATCCTTGTTGATTTTCACAGCCAGATGTTATGGGCACTTCTCTTCCCAGCACTATAATCTTAAACTGGGGAACCTGGTTTGAGACTTGGGCCCTTTACTTTTCCAGTGGTGTCTCAGAAACTGAGATATTCCTCCTGATGCTCAATCACCACTCATGAATGTGGTTCAGCCGGTTCCTAGTCTCCACCCCTCCTACCAGTCTTGGTGTGGCCTCTTGTTTATTCCTTTTTTTTTTCTTTTTTGCCATTCGATTGAATGATTTCTACCTCGTCTTCAAGATCACCGATTTATTTTTTTGTGTATTATCTAAGCTGCTGTTGATTCCCTCTAGTATATTTTTCATTTCTGTTAATTGTATTCTTCATTTCTAATTGGTTCTTTTTATATTTTCTTTCTTTTCTTTAAAATTCTCATGGGTTTATCAATTCTTCTCCTGAGTTCACTGAACATATTTATAAGCATTGCTTATAACTTTTTATCTGATAGATTGTTTTTCAGTTTCGCTTTTTTCTTTTTCTGAGATAGTGTGTGTGTGTGTTTTTAAATTTATTTATTTTTGTTGTTCATTTGTTTGTAACATATTCCTCTATCTTCCTGGTTTGCCTATCTTTGTGTTTCTTTTTTTTATGTATTAGGTAGATTAGCACATTTGCTGGTCTTGAAAGAGTAGCCTTTGGTAGAAGGTGTCCTGTGGTGTCCAGTAGCACTATCCTTTCAGTCACCAGAACCAGGTGCTTTGTGGGTCTTCCCTGTGTGAGTTGTGAGTGCCCTCCTGTTGTAGTTGAGTGGCAATTGTTGCCGGAATGCCAGTTGGTGGGGTACACCCTCAGGCTAACTTGCAAGGACTAGCTATGACTGTTGCAGATGATCTGGTGTGTGGGGGCTCACCCTGAAGATTGGGAGCTGCTTTGGTGGGGCTCCAGTGCTGCCTGAGGCTATCTACTGAATAAATGGGGTCTGGAGCTACTTGGGAGCATCTAAAATGCAAACCGAGGTTGGCTTCCATGTGTGCTAGCATAGGAGCTGCATATTAGCAGCTACATGCAAGCTGAGGCCAACTGCTTTATGTGCCAGGGTTGGAGTCACTTAAGATGGGCTCTGGCCTAGGTGGGAAGATTCGATAGGATGGGATCTCAGAGAAATGTCAGGGCAGGTCTAACAGTATTAGCCAGGTTAATGGAGAGTGTCAGAATTGGCAACTTCCTGCACCAGGCCAGCCGGGTGGAAGGTGAGTAAAACAAAAGAAACAAAGAAATTATGGTGCCAACCAGAGCTTCCATCCCTGGAGAAATGTTGTTACTAATCCTTGTCCCTTTAGCACACACCTTAAAGTTATTCACTGTTCTTTTTAAATGAATAACCCAGGTGCTTTTCAAAATGCTGCCTCTGGGCTGGAGCTCAGAGTGAGAGAGTTTGTGTATGGGTCCTTTGAGAGTAAAGGCTCATTTTCCCATGATTCTTTTATCTCTCTTGGATGTATGCCCTCTGCTTATCAATGATTGATGTGTGGTCTCCTCGTCCTGGTCTATGCCCCCTGGACTAGGGCACCTGTTGAGATGCTCAGACCCCTTGCTCCTCAGGGGAGATCACCGCAGTCATGACATACCTCCTGCTTGTCATTTGCACATTGGGGTGAAGGTCCTGACGAGATCTTGTCTCTACCTCTCTTACTCATATCAATATGGCTTCTTCTTTATATCCTTAACTGTAGAAATTCTGTTTAGCTGGTCTTCAGGACATTTTCAGTGATAGTTGCTCTAAATTTTGTTGTAGTTTTGGGTTATCCATGGGAGAATGTGAGCACAGGATCTAGCTACCCTGCCATCTTGACCCCGCCTTCATGCTATATATTTGAAACAATTATACCGAAAACTAATTTTCACTGTGTGAAATTGGGAAAAACAAAACAATCAAAATCATTTACTAAAAAATCTTGTCCAATATCCTGTCACAGTGCATGACATTCCATGCCCTTACTGTAACAGTTTAGACTTAAGATACTGTAGTATCTGATAAGTTAAACCGATTTTATTTTTTGTTTGGTTCATTTATTAGCTTTATTATTATTTTATATTAGTTTCAGTTATATAGTACAATGGCCAGACATTTACATAGTTTATAAAGTGATCCCCCGATTACTCTGGCACCCATCTGGCATACATACAGCCATTACAATAATATTGAGTATATTCCTTGTGCTCTACTCTACCTCATTGTGACTGTTTTCTAACTACTAATTTGTATTTCCTCATCCCTTAACATTTTTCACCTAGTCATCCAACCTCCCTCCCCTCTGGTGATCACCAGATTCTTTTCTGTATCTGTAAGTCTGTTTTCTTTTAGTTTGCTCTTTTTTGCTGTTGTTCATTAGATTCCACATATAAGTGAAATCATATAGTAGTTATCATTCTTTGTCTGACTTATTTCGCTCAGCATTATATACTCTAGTTCCATCCATGACATTGCAAATGAGAATATTTCATTTTTTATGGCCGAATAATATTCCATTGTATATATGTACTCTAACTTTTTTTCCAATCATCAAATCCTGGGCATTTCCGTATCTTGGCTATTATAGTGTTATGGTGAACAGAGGGGTGCACCTATCTTTATGAATAATTTGTTGTTTTCTTTGGATAAATACCCAGAGTGCAATTGCTGAGTCAAAGGCAGTTCTAATTTTAATTTTATTAGTAAGCTCCAAACTGTTTTCCATAGCGACTACCAATTTGCAATCCCATTAAAAGTGCAGGAAGGTTCCCTTTTCTCCACATCCTTGACAACACTTGTTTTTTTTTAATTTGTTGATGATAATCAAACTGACAGGTGTGAGTCGATATCTCATTTTAGTTTTAATTTGCATTTCTCTGATGATTAGTGACCTTCAGCATCCTTTTGCATGTCTACTGGCCATCTGTATCTCCTCTTTGCAGAAATATCTATTCAACACTTCTGCCCATTTTTTTTAGTAAGGACACAGTGTTTATTTTTATTACTTATGCATAAATAGGTAAACAAAATTCTATGCCCATTGGGTTATGAGCACATTACATCTATTAGTTGTCAAAGTTTAAACCTGAAGGTTTGCTAAAAATTTCAAGTTTTCCAATCAGTTTTTTAAAAAATTTATTCATTATAATTAGTTTCAAGTATACAGTACATTCATTAGACATCTATGTAGTTTGTAAAATGATCCCCCCAATTGCACCCTCCCTACCCTGACTCTCCAGCTAGCCAATGTATTAATGCTAACTGCATTGTCTATGCCGTACTCCTTATCCCTGTGACCACCCATCAGCTACTCACTTGTACTTCTTTAACCCTTCACCCCATTCTCCTAGCCCCCTCCTGAACCACCATCTCCTCTGTCACCAAATTGTCCATTATATTTGTGAGTCTGTTTTTAATTAGTTTGTTCTTTTTATTCCTTAGATTGTAAATGTAAGGGAAATCATATAGTGTTTATCTTTCTCTGTCTGACTTAAATAACTTCTAAGTCCATCAAAGCAATATCTTTTTTCATATCCTTCCTTTTAGTCTGTATGTATCTTTTAATCTGAAGCAAGTCTCCTGTAGGCAGTATATGTAGGGGTCTTGTTTTCTAATACTTTCAGCCACTGTATCTTTTGGTTGGAGCACTTAATCCTTTTTCATTTAAGGTACTTATTTATAGGAATGTAGTTGTTATTATTCTTTATTCCTGTTTTTGATTCTTCTTCTTCTTCTTCTTCTTCTTCTTCTTCTTCTTCTTCTTCTTCTTCTTCTTCTTCTTCTTCTTCTTCTTCTTCTTCTTCTTCAAGAAGTCCCTCCAACATTTTCTGTAATACTGGCTTTGTGATAATAAGTTCCTTTAGCTTAATTTTGTCTGGGAAGCTCTTTATCTGCCCTTCAACTTTAAATAATAGCTTTGCTGGATGAAGTATTCTTGGTTGTAGGTCCTGGGTTTTCATCAAGTTCAATATTTTTTTTGCCAAGTCCTTCTGTCCTGCATGGTTTCTTTTGAGAAATCAGCTGCCAGTCTTATGGGTAACTATATGCTTTCCTTTCTCTGCTTTTAATATTCTTTCTTTGTATTTAAACTTTGGCATTTTAATTATGATGTGTCTTGGTGTGGGCCTCTTTCGATCCCTCTTTTTCGGAGATTCTCTGAGCTTCCTGGGGTTTTACGTCCATTCCCTTCACCACGTCCCAGGTTAAGGAAGTTTTCCATAATTATTTTTTCAAACAGCTGTTCAACATCTTGATTTTCTTCAGGTATGCTGATCGGATGGATAATTTGACCCTTAATAGTGTACCATATGCTCCTTAAATTATTTTTATAATCCTGGCATATTTTTTCTTGCCATTCTAATTGAGTGTCCTTGGCTTTCCCATACTCTAGCTAGGGGATTGGATTCTCTTTATCCACTTTGTTGCATTCTTTGTTTTTCCATTTAATATACTTCTCATCTCTGATAATGTGTTCTCCATTTCACACTGGTTCCCTTTTATAATTTCCATTTCCATTTTTACGTTTTTTTAAATCTCTTTGTTAAGTTCTCACTGAATTTATCTACACTTCCCAAAAGTTCATTGAACATCTTCATAACCAGTGTTTTGAACACTGCATCTGTTAGATTAATTGACTCCATTATATCTGGATCTCTGTTCTGTTCTCTCATGTGGTTTCCGCTTCTTTGTCTTCCCGTTTTGGCTGCCTTTCATGTCTCTTTCTATGCACTAAGCAAAGCTCCTAAGTATTCCAGTCTTATTAGTGTGGATTTGTGAAGTAGATGTCCAGTGGCACAGTCTTGAGAGGGGTTCAGCTGCAGGCCAAGATTAGCCCCAGCCTGTGCCCCTCTGGAGCCACCTGTTAAGATTCAGCAAGCAATCCACAGATGCTGTGCTTATAGCTGCCTCAAAAGGCCCCACCAGAAACCGAGGCCAGCTGGCTCCAGTGTGAGTCTAGGCACTGCTCAGCAGGGAGCACTTGACTCACTGAGGATATTATGCCTGGATGTGGCTTGGGTGGGTCCACGAGTGAGGGAGGCAGGGTTTTAGGGAATCCTCTGGGCAGAGCGACCTCTGTTATCCAGTTTGATGATGTCATGGCTATGGCGTTGCTGTGCTCGTGCACTGGGAGGGAAGAGGTCTCAACAGAGAACAGTGGATACTACCGGCACTTTGATATAGAATAAGTCTTGCCTTGGCCCTCACTCCAACAATGTCTCCTTGTAAGTCCCCTCCACGCAGCCGCATGTGCACTGGTGCTCATAGTGAGCAGGTTCGTCACCGCTAAAATCCGCTCATGGATGCAGCCCCTTTAAGAGCCTTCTTCATCTTCCACTGTCACTGCTGCAGCCTCCGTCTCACTCAGCTGTTCGAGTCTGGGAGCCCCGCTTCCTCTCCCCATCCTACTTTCTGCTACTGCAGGGTGATTTCTTGGATTTCTCCCTAGTTGTATGGCTTGTTCATCAAGATCCCAGGTGATTTTTCCTTGCTGTTTGCTCCTTGTTTCCATCACAATTTTCATTTGGGATGAATAGATCCTCTATTATCTATGCCAATTTTTCCCCTTTCTGCCCATGTTTAAATTAGATTTTATATTAATTTTGAGTTGTATGAATTCTTCATAAATTTTGTATATTAATCCCTTGTCAGAAGTATAATAGACAAATATCTTCTCCCAGTCAATGGGTTGTATTTTTGCTTTGTTGATGGTTTCTTTGCTGTGCAAAAGTTTTTAGTTTGATGTAGTTCCATTTGTGTATTTTTTTCTTATACCTCCTTTGTCTGAGGAGATATATCAGAAAAAAAATACTAAAAGCAATACCAGGGAGTTTACTGCCAATGTTTTCTTCTAGGAGTTTTATGGTTTTGGTTCTTATATTTAAGTCTTTAATCCATTTTGAGTTTATTCTTGTATATGCTGTAAGAAGGTGGTCCAGTTTAATATTTTTGCATGTATCAGTCCAGGTTTCTGAACACCAGACTGTTTTAACCCCACTGTATATTCTTGCCTCATTTGTCATAGATTAAATGTGGATTTATTTCTGGGTTTTCTATTCTGTTCTAATAATCCATGTGTCTGTTTTTATGCCAATACATACTGTTTCGATTTCTATAGCCTTGTAGTTTAGTTTGATGTCAGTGTGATAGCTCCCACTTGTTCTTCTTTTTCAAGATTGCTGTGGCTATTCAGCATCTTTTACGGTTCTAAATAAAATTTTGGATTATTCATTCTATATCTACTATTATTTGTTCTGTAATATGTCATTAGTATTTTGATAGGGCTAGAATTGAATCTATAGATTGCTTTGGTAGTAGAGGCATCTTACTGATGTTAGTTTTTCCTACCCATGAGCATAGTATATGCTTCCATTTATTCGTATCTTCTTCAATTTCTTTTTTCAAAAACTTATAATTTTCCAAGAACAAGTTTTTACCTCCTTGATTAATTTGATTCCTAGGTATTTTATTGTTTTTTATAATGCAATTGTAATTGGAATTGTTTTCTTAAGTTCTCTTTCTAATAGTTAATCATTGGAGTATGACATGCTACCAACCTCTGAATATTAATATTGTATCCTGCTACTTTGCTGAATTCACTTATTAGTAATAACAGTTTTTTTTTGGTGGAATCTTTATGATTCTCTAAATATAGCACCATGTCATCTGTGAATGACAATTTTACTTCTTTTTTTTCCCAATTGGGATGTCTTTTATTCCTGTTTCTTTTCTGATTGCCACGTTAAGGTTTTCTAACACAGTGTTGACTAGAAATGGTGAAAACGGACATCCTTGTTTTGTTCCTGATCTTAAAGTAAATGCTTTTAGCTTTTCTGTATCAAGTGTGATGTTAGCTGTAGATTTGTCATATATGGCCTTTATTATATCGATATGTGTTCCTTCTATTTCTTTTGCTGAGAGTTTTGTTGAATGCTAGATTTTGTTGAATGTTTTTTCTGCATATATTAATATGATCATGTGATTTTTATCTTTCAATTTTTTAATGTCATGTATCTAATTGACTTGCGAATATTAAACAAACCTTGCAACCTAGGAATAAGTCCCATTTGGCTATAGCGTATGATATTTTTAATAGATTGCTGTTTTTAGTTTGCTAATATTTGGTTGAGGATTTTTGCATCAATGTTCATCAGGGATATTGGTCTATAGAAAATTTTGTCATGTCTTTGACTGGTTTTGGAATAAGGGTGATGTTGGCCTTGCAAAAAGAATTGGCTTTCCCTCCTCTTGAATTTTTTGGAATAGTTTGAAAATAGGTCTTCATTATTTTTTGAATGTTTGATAAATTTTATCTATGAAGCCATCCCTCCTAGGACTTTTGATTTTGGAATTTTTTTGATTACTGATGTGATTTCTCTGGTGGTAATGGGTTGTTTGATATTATCCGTTTCTTTGGGACTCAGTCTTGGGAGATTGCATGTTTCTAAGAATTCATCAATTTCTCCCAGATTGTCCAATTTGTTGGCATATAATTGCCTATAATATTTTCTTATAATCTTTTGTATTTCTGTGGAGTCTGTAGTTATTTCTCTTTCATTACTGATTTTATTTATTTGAGACCTCTCTCTTTTTTTCTTGATGTGTTGGTTAAAAGTTTAATTTTATTTTTCCTTTCAAAGAACCAGCTCTTGGTTTCATTGACCTTTCATATTGTTTTTCTAGACTCTATTTCATTTATTTTTTCTCTGATCTTTATTATTTTCTTCCTTCTATTCACTTCGGATTTTCTTTGTTCTTTTCCTGGTTCATGTAAGTGTAAGTTTAGATTGTTTATTTGAAAATTTTCTTGTTTCTTCAGGTAGATCTGTACTGTTATGAATTTTCCTCTTAGAACTACTTTCACTGTATCCCACATATTTTGAGTTGTTGTGTTTTCATTTTTATTTGTCTCGATGTCTCTTTTAATTTCTTTCTTGATTTCATTATTAACTTATTATTTAATAGCATGTTATTTGGTTTCCACATGTTTGTGGGTTTTCCAGTTTTTTTTCTTGTAGTTAATTTCTAATTTCATATCATTGAGGTGGAGCAAGACAGTTGATATGATTTCAAACTTATTAAATTTATTGAGACTTGTTTTGTGTCCTAATATATGCTATATCCTGGAAAATATTCAATATGTACTTGAGAAGAATGGATAGTCTGCTGCTTTGAGGTGAATGCTCTGAAAATATCAATTAAATCTGTTTTGTGTAGTGTGTCATTTAAGCCTGCTCTCTCCTTATTGATTTTCTGTCTTGAAGATCTGTCCATTGGTGTCTACTATGTAGACTGTATTACTGTCCATCTCTCCTTTTATGTCAGACAATAATTGCTTTATATATGTTGGTGCTCTTGTGTTGGGTATATATATATTTACTAGGGTTTTGTCCTCTTTTTGTATATTCTTTAATAATTATGTAACATCCCTCATTGTCTCTTATTTTAGTCTCTGTTTTAAAGTCTACTTTATCTGTCATAAGTATGGCTACCCTGGCTTTTTTTTTTCATTTCTGTTTGCATGAAATATCTTTCTCCATCTCTTTATTTTCAGTCTGTGAGTGTCATTTGATCCGAAGTGGGTTTCTTGTAGCCAGCATATGCATGGGTCTTGTTTTCTCATCCATTTGGTTACCCTATGTCTTTCGATTGGAGCATTTAATACATTTACATTTAAAGTGATTATTGATAAGTACATAGTTATTTCCATTTTATTATTTGTATTTATATGCCTTTTCCCCTCTTTTTCTCTTTACAAAACTCTCCTTAAGATTTTTTGTAATATCAGCTTTTTTTTTGTAATGAATTTCTTAGCTTTCTTCTATCGGGGAAGCTCTTTGTCTCCCCTTTCATTTTAATTGATAGCATTGCTGGGAAGATTAGTTTTGTTTGTAGGTTCTTATTTTTTATTACTTTGTATATTTCCTGCCAATCTCTTCTGCCCTGCAAAGTTTCTATTAAATAGTGAGCTGACATTGTTATGGGAGTACCCTTATAAGTAACTAGCTGCCTTTCTCTTGCTGCTTTTAAGATTCTTTCTTTGTCTTTAACCTCTGGCCTTTTGATTATGATGCATCTTGCTGTGGGTCTGCTTGAGTTCATCTTGTTTGAGACTCTGTGCTTCCTTGACTTGTATGCTTATTTCCTTCTCCAGGTTAGGGAAGCTTTCAGTCATTATTTCTTTAAATAAGTTTTCAATCCTTTGCTTTCTCTCTTCTTCTGGTATCCATGTGATGCAGATGCTGGTATGCTTGATGGCCCAGAGGTCTCTTAAACGTTCCTCATTTTCTAAAATCTTTCTTTTTTCACTGTTCTGATTGGGTGTTTTCCGCTATCTTGTCTTCCAACTTGCTGATTTGATCCTCTATTTCAATTAATCTACCGTTGATTTTTTTCTAGTGTGTTCTTCATTTCAGTTTTATATTCTTCATTTATGATTGGTTCTTTTGTATGGTTTCTATCTACTTTTTTTCTCTCTGTCGAAGTCATCACTGAGATCATATATTCTCTTCCTAAGTTTATTGAGAATCCTTATAAACAGTGTTTCGAACTCTATCTCTGGTCAGTTGTTTGCCTCCATTTCATTTAGTTTTTTTTCTTCTGGAATTGTCTCTTGTTGTTTTATTGTGTGTATTTCATTGTTTTCTCATTTTAATTGCCTCTCTGGGTTTGTTTCTACTTATTAGGAAGATTCGTTATGTCTTCCAGGTTTGCCATGTGTCCTTGTGAAGTAGGTGTCATGTGTGGCCCATCGACACAGTCTCCCTGATCACATGTGCTGGGTGCTCTTGGAATGTTCTCTGTGTGGGGTGTGTGTGTTCTCCTGTTGTAGCTGAGCCTTGATTGCTGTTATTACATCAGTGGATGGGACTGACTCTTGGATTGACTTGCTGTGGGGATTTGTCATGCCCAGAGAGTATGAGCTGCTGTTTGGGGGCTGACCCCACAGAGTGGTATTCTCCCCAGTAGGCTGGTATACCTGTTGAGACTATGCTTTTGGCTTGACACTTATGAAGATGGTCAGGTGGTACTCTGTTGTAGTCTGATGTCAGCCTCCAGGTGTGTAGGTTCTAGTGCCCTATGGGAATGGCTCCTGTGTAGGCCACGTTTACCTGCTGCTTTCCATTGCTTGAGGCTGTCTGGTAGGAACTACAAAGCCATCCCTGGATGGTTGTTTCCTGTGCTGGATCTGAATGCACGTGGAAGAGACCATGCTGAGAGCCGAGGTAAGTTACCCCCAGTACTAGTTTAACAAAAGGACCAGTGTACCTCAAGGCCTGATGCTGCCTTTCAGCTGCCTGTAAGACTCTACAGCTAAAAGCCTTTGAGTGGGGTGGGGACTCAGAAGGTCACTGGTATAAAACAAGCATATTTCACTGAGCCAATGCAGAATCAGATGTCATCACAGTGCTGAATCTGTAGCTTCCTATAAAAGCCTCAGATTGCAGCAAAGTCGGCTACTGTCTACCCCAGGCTCAGATGCCCGAGATATTTTTATGAAATATTGTAGTTCAGAGTGGGCCTTGTTGTCCACCACTGGAATCTTTCTCAGGATTCACAGGTTGCATGAGCTAGGGCCTGTTGTTTGCTGTTGAATTTGTGGCCCATGAAAATCACAAGATAGGTCTGCCTGCCTGGGAATAAACTTGCTGTGGATAATTTGTGGGTTGGGTGGTGCAAGGTCTCAGAGAGACATGGGGTGGAGAGAGCCGATCATCATCAGGCCAATACAGATTCAGAATTTTTGCAAGTGCTGAGCCTGTGGTCTCTTGTAAAAGTCTCAGATCACATTGTGTCCAGATGCTGTCCACCTTGAGCCCTCGGATCCCCATGATCTGCCCAAAGAGATCCTTCAACTCGGGCTAGAACCAGTGGCCTACTATGAAAATTCTTCCAAGAAATATGTGGGCCTCTCAAGCCAAGGGACATTGCCTACCGATGAATGGGCGGATCAGGTAAGGTGCAGGATGGGGCCAGTTGCCTGGAAATGGGCCTATCATGGGCAATTTGTAGGTTGGGTGTTATGGGGTCTCAGGGATATATAGGGTGGAGTGAGCCAATGTTGTCTGGTCAATGCAGATTAGGATTTGCTGTCAGTGCTGAGCCTGCAGGGTCGCACAAAAGTCACAGATAACAGGGAAGACAGCCTCTGTCCACCCCTGGCCCACAGACTCTCACAATCTGCCCAAGACACACTTCAATTAGGACTGGCACCAGTGGCCTGCCACCAAAAGCCTCCCCTGTAATGTGTGGGGCCACGTACAGGCCACATGAACTGAGGGTTGCTATCTGCCCATGAATGAGCTTCCCAGGGTGCAGGGTGGGGCTGGCTGCCTGGCTATGGGCAATTTGTGGGTTGGGTGAGGCAGGATCCCAAGGAGACATAACATGGAGCAGGCCGATATAACTGGGCCAGTGCAGTTTCAGAATCAGCCATGTGGTGGAAGGGCTCAACCCAGGCAAGATGGTGCCCATCTGTAGACTGCCCAAGAGGAGGGCCCGAAAAGAGAACAATGGTGGCTGTCCCTCCAGCCCTTTCTCCAGTGCCACATAATTCAGTCTTTCCCTTTATGTCTCTTGTACCCCCTGAGTAGCTGGCTCTTCTTCGGGTTCCAAGGTGAGAGTATTTGCAAGTGAGTGAGTCTGCGTGTGAGCCCTTGAAGGGGAACATCTGTATTTTCAGGTTCCTTCATTCTCACCCACATGGCTTGGATCCTCATTGATGTTTACAGTCAGATTTTGCAAGAACTCCTCTTCCCAGGACTGAAACCCTGGGCTGAGGAGACCCTGTGTGAGGCTAGGGCCCCTCTTTTCTTCAGAGGGGACTCTGCAGCCATGTTTTCCATCCTGGTTCTCAATCACCATGCATGTGTGTGAGACCAACTTGTTTCATGTCTTCGTGCCTCCTGCTGGTCTCAATGTGACCTTTTCTTTATCTCCTCAGGTATATGTGTTATGATAGCTAGACTTCAGGTGTTTTGGAAAATTGTTTGTTTTATAATTTGGTTATAATTTTAATGAATTCATGGGGGGAGGTGAACCCCACTTTTGCTTAGGCTGACATCTTGAGCAGAAGCCAGAATTTGTTTAGTTTTGTAAATGAATACTACTACCTCTAGGAGTTAGGTTTTGAGAGGTAAAAACAAAATCAAATTTGAGATCACAGTATGGTTACATTCTAGGTCCAGGAAAAGCGCCTGTGTTAGGAAGACATGAGCCCTATGGGGATAGCTTGTAGTGTCTTAGTGCCTGGCAGCAGTGGGACACATTGAAGAAAATATCTGTCCATTTCTCAGTTTTGTTTGGGTCCAGGACTCTATGAACATTTTTTTTTATTATTAGAAAGCTATCTACAAGAATGTTATGAGATTTAATTAACTGTTGCCAAATGCTTTGCAAAGATAACTTCTTGTGTAAATGATATATATTTGCATCAGAAAGCAACTAAGACTCTGTTAGGAAATATACCCTGGATTGTTATTTTCTGCTGTAGAACATGGGAACAGATATAAAATGAATCTAAGTGAGGAGTAGAGATGTAAACATAGTTTGATAAAAAGTTTATATATCTCTTGCCAGAGAGTAAGTTCCCTGTCAAGAAAAGATTTAGGAGTAGTGAAGGAGGGCTTGGTCCTATTTCTTAACTGAACAACATTGATGTTTCAGCAGTTGGCTGGCCAGTTTGCCATTGTAAATAAATGGGGTCCTCAAACCTTAGGTCCCTTCAAATTGGATCCAAGAAGCTAGGTCTGAAGCACCACAGCTTTCTTGGCTCATTCTCTCAGACAAATTAGAAGTATTTAATTTTCTTTCTTTTTTTAATGTCTATAATTTTTATAATCAATTTATGTAAATCTATACATTCAATCTCCTTGTTATCTCTCTTATCTGTTCTTGTTTTCCAATTCCTCTTCATCTTTCCTCAGGACCACAGAAAGTTTTGATTGATATATTGTGATATTATCATAATGTGTTTCTCTTCTACTGTTTTAAAATATTAATTATGACTTTTTGGAGAATCTTATTAAGTGTCACATAAAATTGTCTTTAACTTTGCAAGCGAAATAGGCTGTGGGTTAAAATCATGAAAATATAAATGTTTAAAAAATACTGTTATTTACACAAAACCTTACCTTAATACTACTTTGGGAGTTGAAAGGATTGGCATTTTAATCATTAACATAATAATATCAAGTAGGGATACAATAAGACTGCATGAAATATTTTAATATTACTTCATACTAATCACCCCCTATAGGGAACAGAAAAATAACAATTAAGCAACATGAAGATGGATAATTTTGAATAGCTACCCTTGATATATTCCATTTCTCTCTGCGGATCCATCCTCCTCTCATATACACCTTTTATTGTGCCTTATATGATGGGCTTTTTTGGACTATACTAACAGTCCCCCTTCTGCTCTGCTGTGGCTTCTTGTCACATATAGCCAATGAGATTTACTTACAGAAGACCAGAGGCTGGAGAAAATAGAGATAAGGCTAACAGTTGGCTATGATTTTATTTCTTTCCCAAAGGCCAGAGTTCCAGCTTTATCCAGATTCTGTGAACTATGTTTTCTTCCTTACCCATTTAAATCTAGGAGGGCGATAGATCTACACTCTTACTAGCCTGGGATATTAATGAGAACTTGTTGGTTTTACTCACAGTGTCATTTTTTAACCCTGTCAACACTTTTAAAATTCCCTTCATTAAGTCACCCTCAAGTAGCCTATTTGAATATATGATATGTATCTCCTGCTAATACCCTGACTGATACAACAGTTTTATTCGACACTGGACTATTTACTGCCAGAGAAAAAGAAATTCATAGAATACTCAGAAATCAAAACTATTTTTTTATGGTACATGTTACCCAACATTTTCTGACATAAGTATGGATTCTATGTATTACATTAACTACTTCCTACTTCAGTAACTTAAAAGTACATGTTGTAACCAGTTTATCAGGGAGTTCATAAGGCAGATAAAGTTTATATGGATGCTCTATTTGTCATGATAGGCTAAGCTTATGTGATAGTAACAAATCTCATGGGATTGACACAGCAAACCTTTATTTTTCACACAGTTGAAGTCTTCTGGGGGTTTGGGTAGTTTCTCAGGGGTGGCTATTTCCCATGCAGTGACTCAACAATCTAGCAATCTTGAAATTCCATGATATTAACCTAAAGCCTTCTCTCTAGCACCCTAACAGCAAAAGAGGGCAATTAGAGAATTGTCCAGGGACTAATCACGACCTCATTCTAGAAGTGACACAATCACGCTTCATTTATGAGTGCCAATCAAATACCCCTGCCAAATTTCAAGAGAGCTGGGAAGAGGTTTTTGTATACCAAGCAAAGAAGGAGGGTCATAGGCCCAAAATATGAGATTTGGTAAACATACCTGCTGCAGGTGATATAATAAGACTGGTTTTACAGTTGAGGTTGGTATTTGGTTAAACATAGTCAAATTTTTTCCAGGTTAAAATTATTATAGCTTTGATCTTCCATTTGTCTCTTAGAGTAAAGCTAAATTTTTTTTATAGGTCAAAACCTTTGACTTGTCCTTAGTACTCACTCGACATGTTCCCAGATAGGTTTATGGTTGTGACTTTTTTTTACTAAGGTGGGTGTCCTTGTAAAATACTTAGCATGCACTTAAAACAGGAGAATAGAACAGCTCTATAGTTCCATTCAAGTAAATCATCAAAAAGTATAGCCTCAAAGTCTGCATAAAGGATCTTATACAAAATTACCCTTTGAAACTGGCTGTTATATTTCATGTAAGGTTGCTGTTTAGATTGTTTACCACATTTCCTAGCATCCTCATGAAGACCTATAAATAAATTGTCATTATAAGAGGAAAAGTGATGCTTTTTCTGAATGGTTTAAGATAATCTCAAGGACAATGCAAATTGTATGGATGGCTATGTTTCCCTTTAATGTTGGCTGCTAATTTATTAGGAATCAAATTTATTATTTATTATTTCCTTCTTAAAAGTATACCTTGCTTCACAATATACATTTGGTTCATTTTATTTTTTCTATAATTATTTTCCTTGATTTCATCACAGTTTTATTTCCATTTTGTTTTGCTATATTGTTTATATGTTTATATCTTGTCTTACAAAATAGCATATAACTAGATATAAAGCCAGATTCTGCTACCTGTATGAGTCCCTAAATACTAAAACTTGCCACTAGCTAGTGTGGTTTTAACCGCTTGAACATTTCTTTTTGCAGTAGAAATTTAGTATTTTATAGTAAGAGCACAACATAGTGGTTCTAGATGTGTGTTTTTAAAGCCTAATTAGGCGAACTCACTGTAAACATCAAGTTAGTATTTCATGAGAGGTTGTCAGAATAGGATCTTCAAATTTCCCCCATTGTCTAACACAATATGATTAAATAGATCCATCAGTGACTAAGATGAAAATTTGTAAAATATATGAAAGGATGCTTTCATTTCTTTTGTGCTTGGGAATGATCTCAACAGTGAATCATTTCATTCAGGTGTTGAAACCTGAGGTATAAACAACAATTATCAATTCGAGGCTCAGAACAAGCTAGCTAATTTATCTGGCTCCTATATTTCTGATTCAGAGCTTGGGACAAATATTTCTAAGGATTTTGGACATTGCTTCATTGAAAGAAGCCTGCTTTTCTTTGCTGATATTACTTGGAAGAAAATAAAATATATAGATGTCTATATAAAAATCTCTATCTATGTATCTAAATATCATCTATCTATCTATCTATCTATCTATCTATCTATCTATCTATCTATCTGCTGTCTATCTATATCTATCTATCTATCTGTCTATCTATCTATCTATCTATCTATCTATCTGTCATCTGTCTAATT
This sequence comes from Rousettus aegyptiacus, assembly GCF_014176215.1. Lineage (NCBI taxonomy): Eukaryota > Metazoa > Chordata > Mammalia > Chiroptera > Pteropodidae > Rousettus > Rousettus aegyptiacus. The sequence goes on along the minus strand of NW_023416312.1, from coordinate 57,841,491 downwards.
TATCTATCTGCAGCTTTCTTTTGTTTTTGTTATTCCCTTCCTGTTCTCTTAGCTTGGTGTTTTTCTCCCCTATTCTATCTCATTTACTGACATATTTTTCTTTCCCCTGTGTTAATAATCTCTTTCATTATCAGTCTTCTTTCTCTCATTGTTTGATATTTATTTCATTATTTTCCATTTCAGTTCATTGGCCTTCGTTCCATCAAACTTTGAATGGGAAGCATGCAGCTTGGCTCCTAGCCTTTCCCCTTTCCCTTTGCCTTCTCACTCTGCTGCCCAGCTGAACTGCTTACTGCAATAGTGTTTTAAAAGGTAGAGTCATTTGATGCACAGAGCTAATGGATTGTGTGAAAAGAAGGGAAATGGTGTTACTGTTCTCACGTCGTTATTTAGGGGAATGTCCTATTTGCTATTAGCTCTCCTATATTGGGGAAAATTTAGCCTATGTATTTTTTTTCTTCTGATAAGAACTTAAGTTATTAACAGTTTTTCTTCTCACCATGGAGACAGATAGACCAATTAGGAGAATTCATGCTCTTCTTCCCCATGGAGCAATTGCTTTTTAAAATCACCTGACCTCCTTCTGCTCCCCACTAGTCTCTTCATGTAAAAGGATACATGTTCACAATTGTGTTCTAATTTTTTATTTTGATGGAAATGGTATGTCCATAACAAATGAAAAATGTATTATTTTAGTAGATTTAGCATCTTTGGGAACTGGCCAAATTCCAGTGTGCTGTCTAAAAACGACTTAGTCAATTGTATTCTTCATCACCTCTTGTTAAACCTGCTGAGCTGTGTAGCAGCCTGCTGGTCCATTTGTCATATTACCTTTTTTTTTTAAATGTGGCTGCATTCCTGAGAAGAGTGAAAGTAGGGTAAGTTAGTTCATGAAACAGAGATTCTTTAAGTTACAAAACACTGAGTCTACCAATTCAGTGGAATAGTTGATTGTCCTATCAGATCTTGAGTTCTATTCATAATTTTACTTACCTGAAAAAGTGCTAATTCATCCACAAGTCATTTACTTAGCAGTTAATATATGCCAAGCACTGGCCTAGGCAGAAAAACTACCCTCTCAGAACTCAAGGGCAAGAGTTCTCAGGCAAGACCACATATTGGAATCACCTTGTGAGTTAAAAAAATGTACTTAAATCTGAGTCTCACCCCTAGTGATTCTGATTTAATTGATCTCAATGTGAAATGGATACATTAATTTGTAAAAGCCCTGCAGATGATTCTAATGTTTAGTCAAGTTTGGTATTCATTGGTCTAGGGCAGTGGTTCTCAGTGTGTTATCCCAGATTAGCAGAATCAACATCAATATCACTTGGGAACTTGTTATAAATGAAAATTATTGGTTCACACCCTTAGCTTACCAAATCAAAAACTCTAGACCTGAGACCCAGCAGTTTGTTTTAACAAGCCCTTTAGGGTCAGCGATCTACAAATGTTTCTGTTAAAGGACATATAATACATATTTCAGGCTTTGTGGACAATAGGCCCCTGTCACAACTCATCTCTGCTGTTGTAGCATTAAAATAGCCATAGACAATATTTAAAAGATAACTGTGACTGTGCTCTGATAAAACTTTATTTAAAGACTGGAAGCTGGGCTGGATTTTGTCCTTGAACAGTCAGTTGTTGACCCCTGTAGGTGATTCTGATAAATGATACAGTTTGAGAACTACTGATATAGTGAAAATTATGAATGGTCAAAAAATGCTATCAGGTATTAACTATTTGCTATGGAAATAAAAATTGCCAAGACAGTACATTCGAAGACACCTAACCCAAATTTGCTGGGTAGGAAAAACTTCCTAGCAGAAAGTATCAAAAAGTAAGGGTGGGATTAAAAGGCAAGGAGGGAACATTCTTGGAAGTGTGTGTGTGTGTGGGGGGGGGAGCTTTCATGCCACTTTTTCTGGATATGCACCTCTTACTCCACTCAGACCTGCCTCCTTACTGCCTTATTCAACCATCAAGGACATTCTTGCATCAGTGATTTTGTTAATACTATTTCACCTTCTTGGAATATCCTTTCTATTCTTCCTCATCCCTTTTAGTTCTACCTATTCTTTAAGGCCCAGTTCAGATTGCAAAGGGAGTTGGGAATATTTTTCCTGTCACCATACATGTGAGATGTCAATATGTCAGAGACTCCAGCTGCTCATGAGAAGGCAGATGCACAGCCTTTAAGATAAAAAGCCAGAGAGCTGCCGAAGTCAACTACATATTTGCAGGTCATACTAGAAAGAGGCAAAGTCTTTGGGTGAAATTGATGGATAAATATTGAGTATTCAAATATCTTAAGCAAATGACAAGAAATTTCTATGATTTTAATTAAAAATTGCAACAATAAAGATCTATTCCAGAGAACAAATTGTATGAGATGAGATTAATTTTGGACACACAAGAGAGAAATCAGGTTAGACTAAATTAGTCTAATAACCACTTTAAACCATCATAAGAATTATTAGCTCTTCCTCAGTGAGAAAACCTGAAAGCTGCTATCCAAATTCACTCTCAAGTCTTTATGGATGTTGGTATTTGTCCATTGAGAGAAAAATATTTTAATTTTCATTATAGACAGTAAATTTATGTTTTTAATAAATACTTTCATTATCCGAATAAAGTTCTATGTTGAAGTACCTTTCTAGATACTTTCAAATCGATATGCCTACACTGGGCGGACTCTACTTGACTATTAAGAACTGGGTTGTTTGGATTGGATAAAATCAGATAGAACAGCTCTCTTTATAGTATTATGTATTAATGAGGATTATTTTACTTAACGTCTACTAAAAGTCACACTGAAACATGGAAGACATAGAGAGATAGAATGAGAGTGAGAAATAGAGGATTGTATTTACAAGGTTAATTCAACACAATGTTAATACAGGGAAAAGGTAAATGATGGGTTATGGCTGGAGAGGTAGGCAGGGATTAGAAATGTTGGACTTCATATCCTATGTTGAGTCGTTTGGACTTGACCTTGACACACATGATGAGCCATTCATATTATAACATTTACAAGAATGATAGAACTTACTTCACATTTCACAAAAATAAACTGGATAGAGGTACTTCTGGGCAGGGAGAAGATAGTAAATTCTATTTTGGATATATTATATTGAGGTGCCTCTGGAAATTTCCTAAATTTTTTCCACACCATCCCACAATTTCTTACAGCGATTTATCAATTGGAGCTCTCTATTCAAATCTAAGTCCTTCCAGGATTCAACAGCTCACTTAATAATCACATATGCATATAGAGAAAATTACAAAAGTATAAAAGCAAAAAATATTTTAGAGAAATCAACTAGTCAAGCCTCCTCATTTTAAAAATAAGGGTTATAATTATAAGAAGATTTACATTACTTCATGTTAATCTCATAGAAAAATCTGTGGAAGATATAGAAAAATTAAAGATAAAGGAATCAAAACATCCCACTAAAAAACTAAATCACAAAAGAAGACAGCAAGAGAGGAAGAAAAGAACAAAAGAACTATAAAGTGGTGAGAAAATAGTTAACAAGGGGCAATAGGAAATCCTTACCTATCAGTAATTATTTTATTTTTTAAAATTTATTTATATATTTTTATGGTGACATTGGTTAATGAAATCCAATAACTTTCAGCAGTACACTTTAACAGTAAGGCATATATATATATATATATATATATATATATATATATATATATATATATATATATTTTTTTTTTACTCTGTGTGTTCACCTCCCATAGTTATATTTCTTTCTGTCACAACATATTGGACCCCTTTACTCAATCCACCTCCCCACTCCCCCCTACGCTCTGGTAACCATTAGTCAAAAATCCATGTCCATGAGTTTCTGTTGGTTCTGTTCATTTGTTGCTTTTATGTTTATATCCCACATATGTGATATCATGTGATTTTCAACTTTTTCTGTCTGTTTATTTCGCTTAGCATGATCATCTCGAGATCCATCCATGTTGTTGGAAATGGAAGTATTTCATCTCTTCTTATGGCTGAGTAATATTCCATGAGCAATATCCCATTGTTTATATGTATCACCGCTTCTTTAGCCAATCATCTATCATAGGACAACACTTCGATTGTTTCCATGTCTTTGCCACTGTAATAATACTGTTATGAAGATCGGTTTGTGCAAATAACTTTTCAGAAATAGGTTTTCAAGTCTTTGGGGGTAAATATCCAATAGAGGAATTATTGGATCATATGGTAGATCAATTCTTAGTTTTCTGAGGAACTTCCACACTGTTTTCCATAGTGGCTGTACCAATTTGCAGTCCCACCAGCAGTCTATGAGGGTTCTTTTTTCTCCGCATCCTCTCCAACATTTATCACTTGTCCCGTTGAGAATAGCTATTTGTACAGGTGTGAGATGGTATCCCATCGTAGTTTTCATTTGCATTTTCCTAATAGCTAGGGATGTTGAGCATCTTTTCATATATTTGTTGGTCATTTGTATGTCCTCTAGGGAGAAGTGTCTCTTCAGGTCCTCTGCCCATTTTTCGATTGGATCATTTGTGGTTATTTTTGTTCTTATTGGGTTGTATGAGTTCTTTGTATATTTTGGATATTAGGCCCTTATTGGAGGCGTTACTTGTAAATACATTTTCCCATTCATATGGTTGTCTCTTTATCTTGTTGATGATTATTTTTGCTGCACAGAAGCTTTTTAGTTTGATATAGTCCCATTCACTTATTTTAGCTTTTACGTCCCTTGCTTTTGAGGTCTAATTCATAAAATCCTCTTTAAGTTCAAGGTCCTTGAGTTTATTTCCTATGTTTCCTTCTAAGCATTTTATTGTTTCAGGTCTGATATTCAGGATCTTAATCCATTTTGAGTTAATTTTGGTATATGGTGATAGACAATAGTCTAGTTTCATTCTTTTACAGGTGGCTTTCCAGTTTTCCCAGCATCATTTATTGAAGAGGCTTTCCTTTCTCCACTGTATGTTTTTGGCTTTTTTATCAAAAAATATTGGCCATGTAAACATATATTTATTTCTGGATGCTCAATTCTATTCCACTGATCTGTATGTCTTTTTTTCTGCCAATTTTATTACTGTCACTTTGTAGTACAATTCGAAGTAAAGCAGAATGATGCTTCTAGCCTCTGTCTTTTTTCTCAGGATGGCTTTGACATTTTGGGGTCTTTTGTGCTTCCAAATGAATCTGATAATTTTTTGTTCTATTTTTTAAAAAACACTGATGAGACTTTGATGGGGATTGAATTAAATCTGTATCATGCTTTAGGTAATATGTTCATTTTAACTATGTTGATTCTTTCAATCCAAGAACATGGAATATCTTTCCATTTCTTTATATCTTCTTCGATTTCTTTTCATAGGGTCTTATATAGGTTTCACTACATAGGTCCTCCACATGTTTCATTAGATTTATTCCTAGGTATTTTATTCCTAGGTATTTTATTTTTGTTGCAATTCCAAAAGGAATTATTTTTTCCATTTCTTTTACTGACATCACATTTTTTGAGTATAGGAACATTATGGATTTTTGAATGTTGATTTTGTATCCAGAAACTTTATTGTATTTGCTTATTGTTTCTAGTAGTGTTCTTGTGGAGTCTTTAGGGTTTTCCATATACAGAATTAAGTTATCTCCCAATAGTGACAGTTTGATTCTTTTGTTTCCTATTTGGATCCCTTTTATATCTTTCTCTTTCCCGATTTCTCTTTCTAGGACCTTCAATGTTATATTGAATAACAGTGGTGATAGCGGACAGCCTTTCCTTGTTCCTGATCTTAGAGGGAATGTCTTTAGTTTTTCACAATTCAGTATAAAGTTGGCTAAGGGTTTGTCATATAGGACCTTTATTATGTTAATGTACTTTTCTTCTATACCGATTTTGTTAAGAGTTTTGATCATAAATGAATGCTATATCTTGTCAAAGTCATCTATTTTTTTGCATCTATTGTTATGATGATATGATTCTTATTTTTTTAAATTTATGTGGTATGTCATATTATTCAATTTGCATATGTTGACCATCCCTCTGCACCTGGGATAAAGCCCACCTGACCGTGGTCTATAATCTTTATAATATGTTGCTGTATTCAGTTCATTAGTATCTTATTTAGGATTTTTCCATCTGTGTTCATGAGAGATATAGGTCTATAGGTTTTTTTTTTTGGTGTTATTTTTACAAGGTTTTGGTATCACAGTAATATTGGCTTCATATAATGAGTTAGGAAGTATTGCCTCCTCTTCAATTATTTGGAAGAATTTTAGGAGACTAGGTATTAGATCTTCTTTGAATATTTGGGAGAATTCACTGGTGAAGTCATCTGGTCTTGAATGTCTACTTTTTGGTAGGTTTTTGATGATTGTTTCAATTTCCATATTGCTGACTGGTCTAATTAGACTTTCCAGTTCTTGATTCAGTCTAGGAAGGTTGTATTTCTCTAAGTACTGGTCCATTTCTTTCAGGTTATTAAATTTGGTGTTATATACTTTTTCATAGTATTCTTCTATGATCCTTTGTATTTCTGCAATGTCTCTAATAATTTTCCTCTATCATCCTTGATTTTGTTGATTTGTATCTTTTTTTTCTTTTTTCTTTAGTGAGTCTATCCAGGGGTTTGCCAATTTTATTAAACTTCTAAAAGAACTAGCTCTTTGTTGCACTTATTTTTTCTATTGTTTTTCTTTGTTTGTTTTTAATTTCATTTAATTCTGTTCTAATTTTGATGATTTCTTTCCTTCTGCTGACTTTAGGCTTTATTTGTTCTTCCTTTACTAGTTTTTTAAGATGAAACATTAGCTTGATTATTTGAGTTCATTCTTGTTTTTGGAGGTAGGCCTGTAATGATATTAACTTTTCTCTTATGACCACTTTTGCCTTGTCCCAAAAGTTTTGATATGTTGTATTATCATTATCACTCATTTCTATGTATTTCTTAATATCTCTCTTTTTTGTCCCCCTATGACCCTATTATTCTTTGGTAGCATATGTTTAATCTCTATGTATTTGTAGTTCTCCTTGATCTCTTTCTACAGTTGATCTCTAGTTTCAAGCTACTGTGATCGGAGAATAGGGTTGTTATGATTTCAACCCTCTTATATTTGTTGAGGCTACCTCTGTTTCATAGTATGTGATCAATCCTTGAGAATGTCCCATATGCACTAGAGAAGAATGTATAAGCAGCTGTTTGGGGATGAAAGCCTCTGTAAATATCAATTATGTTCAGTTGGTCTAATGTGTCATTTAAGGATGTTATTTCCTTATTGATTTTTTGTTTCAATTATTCGTTCATTTCTGACAGTGGGGTATTTATGTCCCCTACTATAATAATGTTTTGGTCTGTTTGTCCCTTTAGTTCTGTTAGTAATTGCTTTAGATATTTTGGGGCACCCTGATTGGCAACATAGATATTAATGAGTGTATGTCTTCTTGGTGCATACTTCCCTTTATCATTATGAAGTGTCCCTCAGTATCTTTCTTTAACTTTTTTATTTTGAAGTTTATTTTTTCTGGTATTGTTTTTCTCTGAATGCAATTTTCCTGGAATATCATTGTCCACCCTTTCACGTTGAGACTATATTTGTCTTTGGAACTGAGATGTATCTCCTGGAGGCAGTATATTGTTGGTTTTCGTTTTTTGATCCAATTTGCAACTATGTGCCTTTTTATTGGTAAGTTCGGTCCATTTACATTTAGGGTGATTATTGAAATATGAGGTCTTCTTTTAACCATTTTATCTTTTGCTTTCTGGTAGCTTCATGTTTCCATTGCTTCCTTGTCATTGTGTTTCTGTTTTCTTTATTTTGGTTAGCTTTTGTGGGGTTTCGCTCTGGTTCTTCTTGTTTCATATTATATACTTCACTTCTGAATCTTTGGTGTGTGTTTACCATCATGAATGTGTAAAGGATACACACACACACACACATATATGTGTGTGTGTGTGTGTACACATACATATATACACATGTATATGTATGTATATATATGTTCATTTTCTTTTGTGTGTGCTTTATCTCCATTCCCCTTTTTGAATATGGATCAATGAATCCTCCCTTTTTCAGTCATTGTTGTCTCAATTTGTCCCTATGTATACTGAATGTTCATTACTATGTTGCTCTTGCAATTCTCTTATTATTTATGCTTGTAATGCCTTGTTCTTAATAAATTTTGCACCCCTCTACTTCTGTTAGCCTGCTAGTTGACTTACTCTTAATTATGTATTTCTTTTCTCATTTTGTTTTAGGTGAGCTGACCCTTTTCAGTATTTCCTGTAGTGCAGGCCTCAAAGTGGAGAATTCCCTCAATTGTTGTTTATCTGGAAAGGTCTTCATTTCTCTTTCATTTCTAATGGAGAGCTTAGCTGGATACATTATTCTAGGCTGGTAGTTCCTTTCCCTTAATATTTTGAATATTTGTTTTTGTTTCTTTCTGACTTGTAAGATCTCTGCTGAGAAGTCCAACAATAATCTAATGAGTTTTTTTCCTTATAAATTACCATTTTCTTCTTCATGGCTGCCCCAAGAATTCTTTGTTTTTTATTTTTGATAATTTTAATACACTATGTCTTGGGGAAGGCCTTTTTGGTTTGAGATAATTGGGTGTTCTGTTGACTTCTTGAATTCTAAGTTCCAGCTCATTCCCTAAATTTGGGAAATTCTCATCAACTATTTGTCTGAAAAGGCTTTCTAGTCCCTGCCCCTTTTCCTTGCCTTTGAGAATGCTCATTATTCTCGTCTCCTCTCCTAATGGTATCAGTTAGTTCTTGTGTTTCTCTTTCATTATTTTTCATTCTTCGGTTTCTCCCTTATTCCTTCTGGTTTATTTCTGGATTTCTGTCTTCAATATCACTGATTTTTTCCTCCATTTGATTGACTATTTCTCAAGCTTGCTATTTTATTTTTCAACACTTTCAGTGTGTGCGTGTGTGTGTGTGTGTGTGTGTGCGCGCGCGCGTGTATCTACAAAAGGTCTATTCTGTTATTTTTGAGGGTTTCGATCTCCTATTCTGCTCATCTAATTGTTTTTTCAGTTCCTGAAGTTGTTGATATAACTCGTTTCAGAACCCACTGAGTTTTTTCAAAAATACCATCCTGAATTCTCTGTCATTTAAGTCAAACATTTCTATGTCTATGGCTTATTTAATGGAGATTTTTCTCTTTCTTTCTGAGATGTCTTATCGCCTTGGTTGTTCATGGTGTTTAATGGACTATTTCTCCACCTGGACATTAATGAAAGTGTATTTTGCTTTTTTTTTCCAGAAATAAGATTTATTATATAAAGGTCTCTCTTTAGCCTGTTGCAAGGAAGGCACTTTTCTTTTGGTTTCCAGTAGGTGGTGGAAACCTGCTTGGATCCCTGCTTTCTTTAAAGCTTTGATAATGTCTTTTTCATGTTCTTGTAGATATTTAATCAAGCTCGCTACCATCAGTCTCATTCCCTGTCAGTGTTAGCGCCTGTTTCTGTAGTGTTTGCTCAGATTTTCCTGTGGCTCTGTGGTTATCAGTCTTAGATGGTATGGGGGGAGGGGCCCTCTGGGTTTGAAGATGGGGGCTGAGGCTCAGCATCCGTTTTGCAACCTTGGCTGCTAAAAATCAACTGTTGTTTCTCTGCTGTCCTGCTTCCCTGATTCTGCTCTGATGACTGGGCCCTGTTGCTGGCCACATTGAGCTCACAAACCTCCCAGACAGAATTGTGCAGGGAACCTTCCACATCTTCTTCTCTCCCCCTCTACCTATAGGGAGCTCTGGTGGCTGGAAGAGGCAGCTTCTTTATTTCTCCTAGGCCACGGCCCAACACCCAGGGTTCTGATCTGTGGTAGTTTTTATGCACAGATCCCACGCTTGTACATGCTTGTGTGTAGTTTGGGTGGGTTTTTTTTGGTGTTGCGTTTTAGATGTTTGGTTTATTGTTATTTCAAGGGGAGAGATACGAGGTCATCTCTGTCTCCACCATGTTTCTCCAAAACTCGAGCCTTCAATATTGTTAATCTCTAAAAGTGGTTAAGAGCACTTCTATGAATCAGGCACATTCTTTTTTTAGTATTTGGAGTATAGTCTTGAACAAACCATACAAAGCCTCAGCGCTCAAAAATCTTGCATTATGTGCAGCCACCAGCACAGTTCCTGATGGAATAGGAGCCCGAGGACAGCTTAGTGGTAGATGCGGCAGGCAGAATTATTTGGGAGGCTCCGGGCACCCTGGGTGGTGTCAGACTGAGCACACAGAGGCTGCTGTGATGGCGGGGCTCCTAATAATTACTTTAAATGTAAATGGATTAAATTCTCCAATCGAAAGACATAGAGAGGCTGAATTAATTAAAACAAGACCTAACTAAATGCTGCCTATAAGAAACTTACATTTTCATTATAGACACAGATAAACTGAAAATAAATGGATGGAAAAAGATATTCCATGCAATAATAATAAAACAAAGAGCAGGGGTAGCTATGCTAAAAGTAAAAACAAAAGAGATATCAAGTTAAAAATTGTCAAAAGAGACAATGAAGGTTATATTTAATGGAGGAGGGGTAAATTTATCAAAAAGTATAAGAATTATAAATATATAGCATCCAATGTAAAAAAAAAAACCCAGAAATATATAAAATATACATTAACAGAACTGAAGGGAGAAATCGACAGCAATACAATCATAGCTAGCGACTTAAATATGCCACTTTTATCAATGGAGAAGTCATCTAGACATAAAATCAATTAGGATACAGCACTTAAACTGCATTTTTTAAACAAATGGATGTAATAAATATGTAAGTAGGGGTATAACAAACATATATAGAATATTTCCCCAATGGCAGCAGAATAAATATTAATTTCAAGTGTACGAGGAAAATTTTCCAGAATAAATCACATGTTAGGCCATGACAATTTAAGAAAATTGGAATTGTATCAAATATTTTTTCCAATGACAATGGAGTGAAACTGGAAATTAATAATGAGAGAAAAATAAAAATTTCACAAATGTGTGAAAATTAAGCAACACAATTCTGAACTACCTATAGATCAAATAAAAAAAAGTGAAAAGGACATCAACAGCATTTTGAGACAAATGCAAATGTAAATACAACATAAAAAACTTTTGAGATGCAGAAAAAGCAGTTCTATTAGAAAATTATATAGTAATAAAAACCTGTATTAAGAAAATGAAAGAGCTTAAATAAACAACCTAACTTTATACCTCAAGAATCTGGGTAAGGAAGAATCGAATAGGAAAAAAGTAGGAGAAGGTAGGAAATAATAAATATCAGAGCACAAATAAATTAAGTAGAGACTAGAAAAACAATTGAAAGAGCAGCAAAACTGAGTTGTTTTTTTGAAAAGGTTAACAAAATTTACCAGCCATTAGTGTACTGAGAAGGAAAGAGAGAAGGCTCAAATAAATTTTTAAAAAATACAAATAAAAGAGAAGAAATTACAATAGAAATAAAAAAAATTATAAAGTGCTACTATGAACAATTATATACCAAAAAATTTGACTACCTAGAAAAAAAATCTATAAATTCTTAGAATACAACCTATCAAGAATGAATCATGAAGAAATAGAAACTCTGAATAGACCAATAATGAGAGGAAATTGAATTAGTAATTAAAAACCTCCATCAAAGAAAAATACAGAAATAGATAGTTTTACTGGAAAATTCTACCGAACCTTTAAGCAAGCATTAATAGCAAATCTTTCCAAACTATTCTAAAAGGGGGTTAATAAGGTCCAACTTATTTTATGAGGCTCACATTACCCTGATACCAAGGCCAAGCAAGAACACTACAAAAAAGAAAAATTACAGGCCAATATCCTTGATGAACATGGATCCAAAAATTCTTAACAAAATACTAGCAAGCCAAATTTAATGGCAAATTAAAAGGATGATAAACTATGATCAAATCAGATTTATCCTTGGAAAGCAAAGATGTTTCAACATATGCAAAGCAGTAAATATGATACACTTTATTAATAGAATGAAGGTTAAAAATTACATGTTCATTTCAGCAGATACAGAAAAATATCCGACAAAATTCAACATCCTTTCATGATAAAAATAGACATGGAGACCTCATAACTAAACCCATGTATATACAGTCAACTAATCTTCCACAAGAATACAAAATGAGAAAAGAATAGTCTCTTCAATAGATGATTCTGAGGAAGCTGGACATCTACATGCTAAAGAATAAAATTCAACTCATATTTTACACTATACACTATAACCAACTCAAAATAGATTAAAGACTTAAATGTAAAATTTGCAACTGAAAATTCCCATAATAAAACATAGAGGAAAAGCTTCTTGACATTGGTCTTGGCAACGATTCTTTTGGATATAACACCAAAAGCAAATATGATAAGCAAGAATAAAGAGCTGGGATTACATCAAACCATAAACTTCCACACAGCAAAGGAACAATCAACAAAATGAAAAGGCAACATATTTAAGAAAAGAAAATATTTGAAAACCATATATCTGATAAGTGGTTAATATTCAAAATATGTAATGAACTTCTATAATTCAATAGAACAAAAAAACAATCCACTTAAAAAATAGATGGAAGACCCAAATAGACATTTCTACAAAGAAGGAAAACAAATGGTCTATTAGTATGGCTATCATTAAAAGGCAAAAGATAACAAGTATTGGCAAGGAGTTAGAAAAGGTAACCTTTTTACAGTATTAAGGGGATTGGAAATTGGTTCGGCCATTATGGAAATAAGTATGGAGTTTCCTCTAAAAATTAAGAATGGAACTACCATAATATCCATCAATCTTATTTCTGGGTATTTATTCAAAGAAATTGAAATCAGGATCTCAAAGAGATATTTGCAATCCATGTCCGTTGCAGCATTACTCACAATAGCCAAAATATAGGAACAAACTAAATGTCCATCACAAATTAAATGGTTAAAAAATGTGATACACACAATGGAATATTATTCAGCCTTAATAAAAAAGAAATTCTGCCTTTTGAAACAACATAGGAGGGCCTAGAGGATACTTTACTAAGTGAAATAAACCAGACACATAAAAAATTGTATAATTTCATGATTTATATGTGCAATCCAAAATAGTCAAACTCATAGAAGCAGAAAAGTGGAATGGTGGTTACCAGAAGTTGGTAGGAGAAGAAAATGTGCTGTGTTGGTCAAAGGATACAAAGTTTCAATTGTGTAAGAAAAAAAGTTAAGAGATGTATTATACAGCACAATGTCTATAGCTAACAATAACATATACTTAAATATTGCTAAGATTGTAGTTCTCATGTTAAATATTCTTACCAGAAAATAATAGTAATAAAACTAATACAAGAGGTGGAAGCAAGTTTTGGGAGGTGATGGATATGTTCGTGCCCTTGCTGGTAGTGATGATTTGTGTACATTAAATATGTACATCTTTTTGCACATCAATTATATCTCAGTAAAATGGTTTTCCAAAAATAAAAAAGAATCTGAGTGTCAGGGAGATTAAATAACTTAACCAAGGTCACAACTCTGATGGTGAAATTTGAATAAAACACAGTAGTTTTACTTCTATTTGAGTATTATTAAAATTATAATGTCTTGTGTGTGTGTGTGTGCATGTGTGTAAGTTTGTGTAGCAAGAAATATGCAGATATACATGCAGATATACTATATTGTACAGAAAACATCATAGATAATATTTAGCCAAGGTTAATTCCAACAATAGCTGGATGGATTTCTTACATTTAACAGAAATTCAAACAAAAGAAAAAATTTTCTTATTGTATTTTTATAGCTGTACTTTTCATGATTAATCCAAGAAATTGAACTAATTTTTACATCAAAGGGAAAGATTCATGAGTTTCAGATGACAATTAATATTAGCCAGTCGTTTTTGGCTAACATTAGCCATTAATCAATCATTGAACATTGGCTGTAATATATGTACATGTTTACACATATGCATTACACAGGTAAATTTATAAACATTAAGGGGTATTTGAAAAGTTCTGATTATACATAAATGTCCTCCAATTTAAAATAAACATCTAAAAATTTTTGTCAAAATAAAGAGTTTAAAAAAATCTCATATAGACAAGTAGTCATAGAATTAGAAGGTAATTTAGATTTGTTTAAATTATTTTCAGATTGGTATGTACCTTCAAATGAACACATCTTTGTAATTGGACATAATATATATAATTTGTATACTCAAAATCACCATTTGTAGAAAGAATATTTGGATTCAAAGTGGAAAGAATTAACTCCCTGAATTAATGCTTTGGATTTCTTTGGATACTCAAAAGTAGAATTGCTGGGTCGTAAGGTAGTTCTATTTTTAAATTTTTGAGAAACCTCCATACTGTTTTCCATAGTGGTTGTATAAACTTGTAATCCTACCAATGTATGCACTCCTAATTTCATTGCAGCATTATGTACAATAGTCAAGATATGGAAGCAACCTAAGTGCCCATCAATAGATAATTGGATAAATAAGTTGTGGCATATATATACAATGGAGTATTTCTCAACCATAAAAAAAAAATCTTACCATTTGCAACAGCATGGATGGACCTGGAAGGTATTATGCTAAGTGAAATAAGTCAAACAGAGTAAAACAAATAACATATGATCCCACTTTTATGTGGAATCTAAAAAAACAAATTAACAAGCAAAACAGAAACAGACTCATAGATACAGAGAACAAACTGATGGTTGTCAGATAAAAGGGGATTTGGGGGTCTAGATGAAAAAGGTGAAGGTATTAAGAAGTATATATTGGTGGTTACAAAATAATCATGGGGATGTAAAGTACAGTATAAGGAATTTAGTCAATTATATTGTAATAATTGTGTATGGTGTCGGATGGGTACTAAATTAATTAGGGGATCACTTCATAAATTATATAAATGTCTAACCACAATGCCACACACCTGAAACTAATATAAAATAATATTAAATGTCAATTGTAATTGAAAAGAAAAAAATAAATTAAAATAAATAAATCAATAAGAAAACTTCATTTTGGAAATGAAGGAAAAAAGGAAAAGAAGGAAAAAAGAGAATGAACTCCCAAACACTGTGGTATATGTAAGGGAGGGAATTGAGAAAAACAATAGAAGAAAAATAAGACATTCATGTATATATTCCTGAAATGAATAAACATTGCCTAGGATGACAATGTCTTATTTTACCATTCTTATCAGTTGTCCACAAAAGGTCTGAACTGAGTGAATGTTAATTTTGGGGAACTGACATATTCTGTTTATACTTATTCTTTTGTTTCTAAGGGTTATTTGAAAAAGCACCTTTTGGGGATGTATTAAGAACTCTAAATGACACCACTAAAATTTTTAAAAAAATGTTTATAATTGAAATATCCATACTGGTGGAATTTATAATGTACAACACATTATTGGGTATCCATTTGGATATGTAAAATATGTACAATTACGTGTAGAAAATAATTGCATACTAGAAGCTGTGAGATGTTTTCCTTTCCAATTTTTATAGCCTTAACAAAGATGTCCACCACATTCTCAAGCTACCAAATTTAAGGATAAACCATGTTTATTATCTCTTGGATCCTCTTCCCAGTTTATCTGGTAGTGTATGTCAAGTTGCAAGTGGAATTACTTTTCACTGTCATTTCCCTTGAATTCGTAAAGTCATCATTTCTTTGGTTTCATTCTTCACTTTTCGGCAGAAGTTATTCCTTCTGAGCCCCAGTCTTTTTTCTCCCTCTTTGCTTACCTTTCTGCCTCACTAGGTTCATTTCTTCTTTCTCCTCCAACATGGCCGTCTTTTTTTTTTTCATGTAATGCCCTCCTTAGCAATTTCAGTTAGTCACTGTTGGCACCAAAGCATGAAAATAGGTTTTCCACTAAGGAAAAAAAATGCTATTAATAATTTTGGTCTGTCTTCTATAATGTTTCAATGAAAGCATGATTATTCTTTTTGTCTCAATCTTTCTGGCTTGGACTAGTTTATACCATGTCATTGGAAACACATGCTGTGGTTTATGCATTTCTTGTTCATTATGTAGTTTCAAAGAGGAAATGAGAAATATGTCTTAAGCCTAAATTTGTATAGTTTAAGGAAAGATATAATAAAGACAGATAAGATTTTTCAAAAGTTTCTTCCCTTTGTCCTTTTAAAAAGTCTCTAGTTGCTTCTCTGGTTCCTAGCAGGGGATATCTTGTCAGCTTTATTTCGTGGCCTCAAACACATGGTTTCAAGTAAAATCCCTTTTTGGTTCAAGTCTGCTTCATCTACAGTAATACTAAAAGAAAAAAGTCTATTTTCTTTTAAATAAGTTTAAAATGTGCCTTCATGTCTTCTTTTACTAAGAAATACTGATTGTGCCAATCTGAAACTGAGCTAAACACAGGACTGACTTGCTTTTTTTTCTACTTTTTAAGATCAAGACAAGTAAAATTAAGTTTTTAGAATTTGTCAAGATGCTTATCATAAATTAAAAATCATTTTGGTTTTTATATAATGTGAAAATTAGTCAATATTTGTTAATGCTGATATACCAATTGTCTAAGAAAATATTTTCAAATAAAACATTTTCTTCCCTAACAAAATTTTCCTTTGTTTCAAAACCAAACATGTTGAATTGCACAAAGAATGATGAAATTTTTATAAAAGGATGCAACTTTCTTTTTTGAAAGAAAGTATTCTGATGTGTTTTTGGTTCTGTTTTATTAAATAGATTATACCTTCATAGGCTTGTTTAATAGGCACACCTCTTGAAGGAATTCAGGATAAGCATTAATTCATGAATCTGTGTTTATGGAAGTGGCACCTGAGTTATGCCTTCTTTTTTAAAAAATAAATTACTGACTGTCAGCTTTTAAAAAATATCCATACATTTAGGAGGTAAAAAAATTGACAAGGACATTCTGAAAATATTTCTGCCAATATATGAATATCTAAAAATGTTCTGCTTATTGATTTTCATATCTATACTATTTAAATACTTTGGTTGATATGAGTGTGTGTTAGTCAACTTCTCAGGCTTAGAGATGATGTTTTATGAAGTGGTCAACATTCTTCCATAAAGGATATTTATTTATTTTATCTCTAATCCTTTTCTTTGGTTATAAATTGTGTTTTAGTTCAGTAGTAGGTTACTTTCTTGCTGTCCCTTCAAGGACTTTTGTTACTACTTTTAGGCAATGCAGTGCTCCAACTGATTATAAAATGTTAATATTAAGGCTAGATATGGCACACTTTTCCAAAAGAGTTGACAAAAATGGGGCTAAGGTGGAACCAACATGAAAGTACCAGGTTTATGAGGAGTTGGATAGGCCTAAGACAGGGATTCTCTGAAGAAAGGGACAAAGTAATAGTAGACAATATCTTGGTCTTCATTTCTATTCTCTAATAAAAGGAGATAGGGCTCTTTGAAGAAGTGGTTAATACTAAGGCTGGGACACGGGATATATAAGATGAGACTGCACATCTTATAGTGCCATAAATTAAGAAAGTGCTCAAAAATTCATGAGGGTATGTCAAAGGGACACAGGCACCAATTGGAAAGGACTCTCAATAACTAAAGGTAGAACAATATGTTGAACAAAATGAACAACATGGTATTGGATTATACCCTAAGAATAAATAAATATACATGAGTCCAAACTGATATAAATAATTATGTACATACATACAGAAGAATAGGCAAATATCACATGCATAACATATGTAGATAACTTTTCTTTCAGGAGATGAAACTTCATTCCACTCCCTTGAGTGAGGGCCTGACTTAGTGACTCACTTCCAAAGAATAGCATACGGAATAAGGGAGAGGTGTAATTTTATAGTGGAGAAACCTGGCATATGCTACCTAAGTCATGAAATCAAGGCTAACATCATTAGTGGTAAGACATGTTGATTACTGTACCTTTTGTATGATGGGATGAATATAGCACTTCACCTCTATGATCTTACTCCCCTAAACCCATAGCCTTAGTCTAACCATGAGAAAAACATCAGGCAAGCCCAAATTGATGCACATACTATAAAACACCAGATAAGTACTCACCAAAATTGTCAACGTAATGAAGAAATGTAAGCAAAGACTGAGAAACTGTCACAGAAAAACGGAAACTAGAGTAACATGATTACGATATGTGATGGTGATGTGGGATCCTCAAGTGGAAAAAAGATAGTAATAAAAAATTAATGAAATATGAATAAAATCTCAAATTTGTTTAACAGCAATATACCAATGTTATTTCCTTAGTTCTGGTAAATGAAGCATGATTATATAAGATGCCCACAACAAGGGAAACTGAGTAAAGAGTAAAGGGGATATCTGTACTATTTTTGCAACATTTTTATAAATCTAAAATTATTCCAAAATTAAAAGTTTGTTTAAGTAAATGGTAAGGAGGTCTTCCAAAAGGAATAGCTGTAGACATCAATTTTGCATATGTCATAATTGTTACTTTGAGCCACAACTCAGTTTGTTTATATGTAATGGAAGATTACTTACCATTAGGTAAGTATTCTCAAGCAAAATTTTAGAGAGGATGATGAAATTCCCAGATAATGGATGTTGTTGAGATTGTGATGTGTATTTCTAGTACTTGTAGCATGTTGGGGGAGAAAAGAGAGTCTTAAATTAAATGAGGCTCTGGGTAAACTAGATGGCTCAAATTCAAGGATGAGATCTACTAGAGATAAAGAAAGAGGGAGCAAGGGAGAAAGGGAGAGGGGAAGAGGGAGAGGAAGATGGGGAGGGAGAAAGATAGAATATGAGAATATAAATGGGAAATGATGGGAATAGTTTCCTCTAGGAATAATGTTGACATTGTGATGTTTGTAATTAAATAAGATATAGGAAAAACTAGAATTGAGGTCAGTTGCTGCAGGGAGGAGATTGGGGAAATAGAACACAAATTTAAAAGGTACATGTAAAGGTCAGATATGGGAGAAAGGGGAAAATGATACTTTAATTTCTTTCCAAACTGAAGGAAGGATGAAGGGGAAGAGAGGGTGGTGTAGGTACCTAGAAAGAGAAATGATAGTTTAATTAAACTACAGAGAAAAGCCAATCAAGCAAAAACTCTGTCTGCTACATCAGATATTTTGGCAGATGGTCCCATATTTGCCAGCAGTTGAAATGATTAACATCTTGGGAATGATTCTAAGGTATATTAGTCATCAAGTTACCAGGTCTGGAGGAGATTGAGGCAAATTTAGATCAGTAGTTATTTAAGAGGGAGAGTCAAAATCGTTGAAGCATCATTTTGGTAGTCTCTGAATAAATCTCTTGGTTTTGTCCAGTAGTGAAATAGTGGTATTAGGAAACTCGTGATTGAGATTATACTAAAATATACTGGCAGGACATTTGGATTATGGAGTAAAAGTAAAAGTGAGAGTTGAGGTCAGGGGAGGCCAGATATTTTCTCTGGAAATTGAGATTATGAAAATAATGGAGACTATTACATGTTCTAGCATGACTCAAAGAATAATAAGCATGCTTTATAGCCAGCTTTCAGATATGCGAAGTAGCAACAGAATGTGGGGATAACAGTTTCTATTACCTTTGCCAAAAAGTATAGTCTTAAGTACACAAAATTTAATAGCATAAAAACAAGTATAACAAAGGTAGCCGAATGTCTGTTGAAACAATATTTTATCCAATAGTTATCAAAGAGGAGAGCAATCTGATTCAACTTTTGATGCTCTATTGGCTATTTTACCAGAAACATGGTTAAATCCAGAATATAAATAACTCCAAGTCTACATATTTAGTGTGATATATTTTTTTTAATTATACAGTGGCTGAGGATAATTACAAATTGGCAAGTTCAGTAACTTACTCTGAATTGTCTATTGTCTTTTAAAGAATAGTTTAAAAGCAGTTTTATATTTTTGTATTAAGATGATTCTATGAAAATTTCTATTTTTTTTTCTTTTGTAAAAACAATTGAGTAGCAAAGCATACTATATTCTCCTTTTCTCATCCATGGATGTCATTCAGATCAAATTCCCAATCAAAGTCCTGCAGTTGGTGACATGTCTGAAATGACAGTAATAAACTCATGTGGAAATAGTTCCCAGAGTCCTGAAAATTGTAAAATGAGAGCAAACACAGGAACCTTGTTAGAGTGTATTGAGTTTTCTGAATATGAGCAGAAGGAAGTGCTTTAAGAAGAGAATTATCAGTGGTGATAATAGAAAACGTTTAAAGTAAAAATAGAAGAGAAAAGGAGAGACAAAGATGCAAAGAGAGCCAAAAGAGAGAATGATGCAGGAACTCAAGGTGAAATATTTTCCTGTCAAAAGCAGGATCATATATAGGAGGAAAGACATCAGCTGTCATTCATGGCAGAAGAATGAAGATGGAGCTGAGTGAAAAAAGGCCCAGGTAAAGAAAGTCTGGCCACAATCCTCAAGGACTGTCTGAGCCATTTCAGGATGTTGCTTCTTAAAATTTTAACCATTTTCATTTAAATGGGTTTTTAGGGACAGTTTTTAAAATTAAATTTATTTGGGTGATATTGGTTAATAAAATTATACAGGTTTCTAATGTATTATTCTAAAAAACATCATATATATATATATATATATATATATATATATATATGTATATTGAATTGTGTGTTCATCACCCTTCTGTCACCATATATTTGATACCCTTTACCCTTTTCTACCTCCCTCCTACCCGCCTTTTTCTTTGGTAACTCACAGACATAGGACCAGTTTTGAGAGAGATCTTTCAGATGCCAACTAAGAACAAATTGCAAAGGCATTTTAGAGGTTTCATCTTATGTTCCACCTGGTTTGTGCTGGCTGAATCTCACAGTGCCTGTCTTTCCTTACTGCTTGTTTCATATTCCCAAATTTCAAGTCTGTTTAATGAATATAAGGCAGCAAGGTAAAGGAATTACAGCAGTTTGAGATTTATGTAGAGACTGTCATCAAGACTTTTGTTTATTCTTCCAGCTTTACAAAGTGTATGGACTACCAGGCAGAGATATGTGGGATTTGTAAATAAGCTCAAACATAATAGTGATGTTTGGAACTTGTATTTAATTTACTGGAGATACTTCTTTCAATCTTAGAGCTTTACATAACCCTTGTATGCACTGTGATTGCCTTTATAGATAAATTCATAAATTACTCCTGGTATATACAGGATACATGGGAGGCTGACTACACAGTATGGGACAAATACCTGAGTGTTCAAATGTTGGAAGATAGTTGGAATACAATCTGTTTAAAGTCAATCGGAGCCTCCAGGTCCAGTCGATACTACCTTAGAACATCTAGTGAGAACTTGGAAAATCTTACTGAGTTTTACTTTTATCAATTTAGTAACCTTGGAACCTCTCCTTTATTTCCCTCTTTTTATGTATTTTGATCTATAACATTAAGCTTACTAAAGTACCTTGTCTCTGATATGCTGAGCTGTGTTTCCAGAATACAGTAAACCATATCTGCCCTTGCAAAAATTGTAAACATATTTTCCTTCTATGAAGAGGAACAGATCTTGAAGAAATCTTGGTTTTGATTTGGGTTTCTCTCCTGCCATAAAGGATAACAGAGACTGAATGCTGCAGTATCTAAATTAAACCAACCTTGGTATCTCTTTGTTAAAAATTAACCCTCCAAAAGTGTAGATGTGGTAGTTCCATAGGTTTACATTGTGTGCTTTCATACTATTATTAGTTTCTCTCAGTGTACTACTTACTCTATGTGTGGAAGATAAATGATGTTGGCAACTTATTAATTCCTTGTGGCATCCATTAAATAACTATAAAAATTAATATAATAGCTTCTATGGGCTGCTTGCTATCCAAGGAGAAGGCCCCAGACTTTTAGGCTACCACAGACCTGCCTAAAGATTGTTCTGGGGAAGCGTGATCACAGGTATACTCCCCTTCTTCAGTGGCTCTTCGACTTGTGCCTAATTGGCTACAGATAGGGCTTCTGAAGGGATCTTGGTTGTTGGGACCTAAGATATAAATTCTTAATGAAATCACAGAAGTTCTTATTAAATAGTAAATAACCAGATTAAGAAGTCAGAAGTGTGGAGGAGTGGGTGTTTCATTTTCACTTGCTACTCTGTCTGACCTTTTTGGCCTCATTAAGATTAGATGTTTCAGAGGCAAATGACTGAAGATAAGAAAATGAAAATTTCCAAATACAAGATTGTAAAGATTCTATGTGAGTCTCTGAATAAATGTATAAGTTGGGGAAACACCCTAAAATTAAAGCTGATTAGCTGTATGCTTCTCCCAGAGTGGATGCTTTTAGTTTGCCAATATTCCATGAGTCCCTTAGGATTGCTTGATTCACTTTTTCCTCTGATTACACATATTATTCACTTACTGTGTGCAAAATTATGAAAGAATGATTAATGAATGTGCTGTATACACACACACACATAAAATATTTCAGTGCTATAATAATAGATTTAATTTTGCAATTTAAATCAGAACTGTAGGTTTTTATATAGTGTATTTAATACAATGTGACATCTCCACTATGAATACTAAAAGCTACATGCTGTCTATAGTCCACATGGGCAGAACCTCGGTGTATATTGAAAGAAGTTATGTATGTCAATCGTAGGTAACATGAAAAAAAAAAAAACAAAAACATCACTGCTACATTAAGGAAAGCATTTGGATTTATTTTTTTCTTTTCTTTGGTGATAGTTTGTGTAAACAGCTATTGAGTCTCTGTCGAATCTGTGTTGTATAGCAATCGTATGACTGTTTACTTTTTCTTCTGAGTCATATCAGTCCAGTTCTTTCATTTTGTTAAATATGATATATTTGGCAGAGGTAATGTTACATATTATCTTTCATGTTTGCACCATTTCTAGATTGTCTGGAAATGGCCCACACATCTTAGGCTCAATGTTCAATATTATCCTTTTAATGCTTGAATATAACACTTTCACACTTTCTAGAAATCTATAGTTAAGTGTGACTTCTATCAGAATGCAATAAATATTTGTTTCTATGAACTGCTTTTGAGAGATAATATCTGGGTATTTCATAAAATCAGCATGATGGTTTTGTCTGGAGGACTACATGTGTCAAACATTTTAATGTGCTTTGGTTAACTTTTCATTATTTATAGATATCCAGGACTGGAAAAAAATTGAGAAAGTACACAGTCCACATAACACACACATCAGCCCTGTATCTTCCTGTAAGTGACACCACAAAAAATTCCAATTTATGAGAAGCTCATCTGTTTTCTTTTTTATTAAAAAGTATTGGAGTGACATTAATAAAATAAAAAAAAAGTTTCAAGTGTACAATTCAATAGTATGTCACATATGTATTGCATTGTGTGTTCACCACCCAAAGTTAGATTTCCTTCTGTCACCAAATATTTTACTGCTTTTACACCTATCTACCTCTTCCATCTCCCTTCCCTCTCATAACCATTATTCCACTGTCCATGCCCATGAATCTCTATTTGTTTGTCATGTTTGTTTTGTTCCTTTTGGTTTTATATCACACGTATGAGTGAAATCATATGATTTTCAACTTTTGTGTCCTATGATAGATGATTGGATAAAGAAGATAAGGTGCATATATACAATGGAATATTATCCAGCCATAAGAGATGAAATACTGTCATTTGTGACAACATGGATGGATCTTGAGATAATAATGCTAAGCAAGATAAGTCAGAAAAAAAGTTGATCTGTTTTTCCTTTTTTTCTTTTTTTAAAATTTATTTATTTTAATTAGTTTCAAGTATACAGTACATGGGTTAGACAATTTTATAGTTCATAAAATGATCCCCCACCAATTGCTCCCTCCCTCCTCTGACCCTCCACCTAGCCAACATGTTAATGTTAACTGCTTTCCCTACCCCTTGTTCCCCATCCCTGTGATCATCCATCAACTACTAATTTGTACTTTTTTGAACCTTTACTCCATTCTCCCAGCCCTCCAAATTCCCCTGCCCTCTATCCATCACCAAATTGTCCACTATATTTGTGAGTCTGTTTTTGATTAATTTGATCTTTTTATTCCTTATATTCTGTATTTAAGTGAAATCACATACTGTTTATCTTTCTTTGTCTGACTTAAAAATAACTTCTAGGTCCATCAAAGCAATATCTTTTTTCCATACCCTTCCTTTTAGTCTGTGTGTGTCTTTTAATCTGAAGTGGGTCTCCTGTAGGCAGCATATGTAGGGGTCTTGGTTTTTTGTTTTAGTTTAGTTTAGTTTTGTTTTTGTTTTTTTTATCCATTCATCCACTCTAACTTTGGTTGGAGCACTTAATTCTTTTCTATTTCAGGTACTTATTCATAAATATGTAGTTATTACCATTCTTTATTCTTGTTTTTGATACATGTTTTTTTTTTCTTTGTAAAGAAGTCCCTCTAACATTTTTTATAATACTGGCTTGGTGGCAGTAAGGTCCTTTAGCTTAATTTTGTCTGGGAAGCTCTTTATCTGCCCTTCAACTTTAAATAATAGCTTTGCTGGATGAAGTATTCTTGGTTGTAGGTCCTGGGTTTTCATCAAGTTGAATATTTTTTTGCCAAGTCCTTCTGTCCTGCATGGTTTCTTTTGAGAAATCAGCTGCCAGTCTTATGGGTAACTATATGCTTTCCTTTCTCTGCTTTTAATATTCTTTCTTTGTATTTAAACTTTGGCATTTTAATTATGATGTGTCTTGGTGTGGGCCTCTTTCAATCCCTCTTTTTCGGAGATTCTCTGAGCTTCCTGGGGTTTTACATCCATTCCCTTCACCACGTCCCAGGTTAAGGAAGTTTTCCATAATTATTTCTTCAAACAGCTGTTCAACATCTTGATTTTCTTCAGGTATGCTGATCGGATGGATAATTTGACCCTTAATAGTGTACCATATGCTCCTTAAATTATTTTTATAATCCTGGCATATTTTTTCTTGCCATTCTAATTGAGTGTCCTTGGCTTTCCCATACTCTAGCTAGGGGATTGGATTCTCTTTATCCACTTTGTTGCATTCTTTGTTTATTCCATTTAATATACTTCTCATCTCTGATAATGTGTTCTCCATTTCACACTGGTTCCCTTTTATAATTTCCATTTCCATTTTTACGTTTTTTTTTTATCTCTTTGTTAAGTTCTCACTGAGTTTATCTACACTTCCCAAAAGTTCATTGAACATCTTCATAACCAGTGTTTTGAACACTGCATCTGTTAGATTAATTGACTCCATTATATCTGGATCTCTGTTCTGTTCTCTCATGTGGTTTCCGCTTCTTTGTCTTCCCATTTTGGCTGCCTTTCATGTCTCTTTCTATGTACTAAGCAAAGCTCCTAAGTCTCCCGGTCTTATTAGTGTGGATTTGTGAGGTAGGTGTTCAGTGGCACAGTCTTGAGAGGGGTTCAGCTGCAGACCAAGATTAGCCCCAGCCTGTGCCCCTCTGGAGCCACCTGTTAAGATTCAGCAAGCAATCCACAGATGCTGTGCTTATAGCTGCCTCAAAAGGCCCCACCAGAAACTGAGGCCAGCTACTGCCAGTGTGGGTCTAGCGGCTGCTCAGCAAGGAGCACCTGACTCACTGAGGATATTATGCCTGGATGTGGCTTGCGTGGGGCCATGGGTTGGGGGAAGCGGGCTTTCAGGGACTCCTCTGAGTGGAGTGACCTCTGTTATCCAGTTTGATGATATCACAGGTATGGCAATGCTGTGTCCCAAACACTGGGAAAGGAGAGGGCTGAACAAGGAACAATGTATACTACTGGCACTTCCATACAGAGCAAGTCTCACTTCGGCCCTCACTCCAACAATATTTCCCTGTAAGTCCCTGGTGCCCCCTGTGTGCAGCGAAATTTGCGCTGGTGCTTAGAGCAATCAGGTCCATCACCACAAAAAGGCCACTTTAATAGGCTTCTGCAGCTTTCACTGCTGCAGCCTCCATCTTGCTCATTTGCTGAAGACCAGGTAGTCCCATGTCTTCACCCCATCCTACCTTTTGCCATTGCAGAGTGCTTTCTTGGATTTATCCCTAGTTATATGGTTGTTCATCTAGATCCCAGATGACTTTTCCTTGCTGCTTGCTCTTTGTTTCTGTCACAACTTTAATTTGGTCACCAGAGGGATGAACAGAGCCTCTGTTACCTATGCCATTTTTTAAAACTCTTTCTGATCTGTTCTCTTAAAATCCTTGGTAGAGGAAATTCTTGGCTCCCATTAATTACTTATCTCTGTAACTGATAATCTTTACTGTCAGGGAATTCTTTCTTATGTTGAACAGACTTGGCAAGTTTCTGGTAAAAGCAGCTCCTTTTAATTTGCCATGGTAGATGTGGGAAATTGTTTCCTTTCTAGGGGGAACAAAACAAAAATCCTGAAAACAACTACAAAACAACCCTTATCCCTCTCTTATCTGGTCTGAAGAATTTTAGTTTTTCTCTAGATCTTATTTAAATATATTTTAGTCACATTTATCATTATTTTCTAGATGCTATTTAAGTACTTTATATTTCTTTAAAAATGGGTATTCCAACATTGGATACAGTACCCTGAGATTAATATATGTATCTCAAAATCTCAATTCCCCAAAGCATTTTCTCACTTAGACCAATCCCAAAATGCTGAAATCCAATTACACAAAGAAAAAATAAGTAGTGTCTGCCAATACCACTTCTTGCTTCAGTACTATTTAATTCCAATTCTGTATATAAGGCCCTTCTTAACCCCTATTTTTTAAAACTCCATCAGAAAAGAAAAAACAATGTTCTACACATTTAAAAAAAATTATCTTACTTTGCACAATATTCAAATAACTCCTCATTGCCTGCCAAGTTGGTGATTTGACAAAGATTTTTCATTTTCAAACTATGTATATAGCACCATGCTCAGTGTATCCCCATGCATACTTAAATTATGTGATACTTCTAGGCTTGAATTTGGCTTTCAGTGTTGGCAAATGTTGAGGTAAATTTGCTACTGTGATAAGGTACCATTCTGGAGATGTAGAATATTTATACAGAGGCAGTATTCTGGTTTTCTGAATCTCTGTATATGAGAAATATAGGGTCACTGATTTATTGATTTATTCAACATTTATTCAGCAAATATACATTATGTACATACTATGTTCTAGGCACTATTTAGTTGCTGATTTTCAATGCAAACAAACACACACACATGACCACCCTCATGGAATTTCAATTTAATGGAGGAAGTAGACTTTAATCAGAGAATCATTCAAGTGTATAAATTTCATGAGAGTAAAAATGTTGTAAAGATGTGTAAGGTGTTATAAAAGCATGTAATAATGGGACTTGGTCTGTCAAAGAAGGGAGGGAAAGCTTCATGGAGAAAAGAATTCTTGAATTGAGACCTGAAAGAAAAGAACGAGTGTCCTAGATTCTCATTAACCTCCATAATGTAACTGTACCTGCTCCAAAATTCATTAGAGTTTGGGAGAAGAAAACAGAGGTCAAGTATGGAAGGTTAGAACCAGGATGGTATTTGTATATTATAATTACAGGTACGATAGAACTGGAGGGTCAGGAAGCAAGTAGCGGATATGTAGACAAATTGCTATTTACATTTTTAAAAATTTGTAAAAAAGGAAAATTTACCTGCCTTATATGTTCAATCAGGAGGGAAGATGAAACGATTAAACACTGGTACATAAGTGTGAAGACCAGAAGTCATGTAGTATTGCTTATTGGTGGATTCTGTGATGACTTTTTTTTCTTATTAATTGCTAGTGTTGAAAGTTGATATCACCTATCAACTTTGAGGAATATGATTTTTAATAGTGAAGTGATCCCATGGTTCCTACTAGCTAGAATACAATAGGATTATGGATTTATAGTTGAAAGTTAAAGATAAAAGTGTTTCAAAATGAATAAAATAATTGTTTCATGTGCCCTAGTGCATTACAACAGAAATTTGAAGAAACAACTAATTAAAAATAAAACAGGACTCTTTTCTCTTAATACGACAAATTTAAAAGCTGAATTACCAGTTGTGAAAGATAGTGAAGAGAGTTACATTTGGTAAACTGAATATCTAAAGTCAAATGCTATAAGACGACAACAACAAATTGTCACAAAATGTTTATAAAATATTCTCCTGACACAACAATGCCTGAGAGAGGACATGACAAATCTAAGGTGGAAAAGTGAGACCAGATGTGTTTGTCAACTTTAATAATGCCTCTAAATTGTGAGTAAGTAAATCTGAGGACAAAAAGGAATGCTTCTTCAGTTTGGACAACACAGATATAATTCAGTATAATTCTATGCCAAATGTGGTATAGAAAGGATTACAGGTGTTTTCTGTTTGTTTTGTTTTGTTTTGTTTTTAGAATTGCAGAAATATTTGTTTTTTTTTCTTATTTTCACTTTAGGATTAAGATATATTTTTCCTGTTTTAAAATGTAACTTTTAAATTTCAAGCTATATCATTGTTTTATAAAAGTTTACTTTAATTTAAAAACTATTTAAACAATAACAAAAGAACATTTAAATCTCTCTTGTTTAAATTCGATATACTAAAAATAATGTAGGTTTTAAGGCATCATTTGTGTATACCTATAATCTAGCATAATGGTTAAGAGTATGGAATCTTGAGTTCTGGGCAAGATGACAGAGTAGGTAAATGCTGTGCTTGCTGCCTCCCATGACCACATTAAAATTACAACTAAATCAAAAAACAATCAACCTGGAGAACCATCTGAAGACTATCTTAACAAAATTCCTATAACTAAGGATATAAAGAAGGGGCCATGTCGAGACTGCTAGGAAGGGCAGAGATACTAAACTAGCTGGTCCTACATACACAGGTAGTGGTTGAGCATCAGGAAAAATATCTCGGTGGTAGAGTTCCCCACAAGAATTGAGGGGTCCCAGCACCTCACTGGGCTCACTAGTCCAGGGGTACGGTGCCAGGAGAGGGGTCCCTACAACATCTGGCTGTGAAAATCAGTGAGGATTCCACCCATTTGGGTGGTGCAGAAGGCTGCTGGAAGCACGGACATCCTCTTAAAGCTCCAATGCACAGACTCACTTATAGGCACTTATCCTTGGCTCTGGCAGAGGGGCAGCAACCCAAGAGGCATCAGAGATATACAGGAAAAAAGTGAGTTGTGTGAATTCAGAGTAAGAACTGGAAGGAGAGCCTCTATTATCCCTGTGTAGAGCCCACGTATCATGTAGCCTACAAGAAGGTGTGATCTTTCCTTTGTTGAGCCTTCCTCTACATGGCCAAATCTGAAACCACATTGGCCTGGTGAACTCTGCTCACCCTACCTCGGACATGCCCTGAGACCCTGACCAACTAGCACAGCATCACCTGAACCATTTTTGGGGCCTGGGTAACCATCCATGCTCACTGCACTGCAGGAGGCTCTTTCAACACCAAGTTGTCCACAACAGATTACGGGCCATGTGAGGAATTTTCAGTGGCAGGAAACCAGCCCCAACTCATGCTGCAGCATTTTTTAGATGACTCTCAGTGATTTGCGTGCTCAAGGCAAAGGGTGGCTAACCTCTATGTTCTCTGGGCATTTTGCAAATTGGCTACAGGTTCTGTACTGGTGCCAGAACTGTATCTGCATTAACCTTGTAAACACCACCCTCCCCACTCCAGTGACTACCTGGAACCTCACCCCACCTAACTTCAGCAGCACCACTGGAGACACTGGGGCAACCAGCCCCACCCTGTGCACCTCAGGAAGTTTTTGCAGTGGCTGAGCCTTACAAGCAGTAGGGAAATGGCGTCAGCCTTCGAAGTGCCTTGGAACTTTTGCTAAGCAGTTCTGGGTCAAATACTGGTGGCAGCTGGCCTCAGTTTTCAGCTCGGGCATCCCCACAAGCTAATTGGTCCAGAACAGGCAACAACCAATCATGGATAGTTTCATAGCTCCTACCAGGTAACTCTGGGCCAATCACAAGCAGCAGCTGAACTTGGCCTGATGGGAGCCCCACCCAATAGGCCCCAGAAACAGTGCACCCAAAGGCTGGGTTCATACCACAACAAAACATTACCTGATTAATCACAAAGAGGCAAACCCAAAGGGTGATCTCAAAATGTACAGGAGCCTGCTGAAGCAAATCACACTCTGAGGGGTCAGCCCCCATAAAGAATCTCCTTCTCACAGCCAGTCAGCCTGAGTGTCAATCCTAGCCAATGAAAGGCCAAAATCAATGAAGGCTCAACTACAACAGGAGGACACATATAATCCACACTAGGGATACTCTTGGAACACACTGCATAGATGATCAGAAAGGATGAACCATTGGGCCATACAGGACACCTACTACATAAGACAACCTGGGGAAGACTGAGAGACATAGGAGATCTACCCAATACAGAAAAATGACCACAGAGAGGCAGTCAAAATGAGAAAACAAAGAAACATGTCCCAAATGAAAGAACAAGATAAAACTCCAGAAAAAAAATAAATGAAATGGAAATAAGCAATCTAGCAGAGATGGAAATTAAAACATTGGTTATAAAGATGCACAAGGAACCTAGGGGAAAAATAGATGAGCTCAGTGAGAACTTCAACACAGAGATAGTAAGCATAAATAAGGACATAGGAAGCATAAGAAAGAATCAGTCAGAAAAAAAAACAATAAGTAAAATGAAGAATATATTAGAAGACATCAATAGCAAATTAGATGAAATAGAAGATTGAATCAGCCATTTTGAAGAAAAGGTAGGAGATAACATCCAATTAGAACAACAACAATAACAACAACAGAGAATTCAAAAAATGAAGATAGTTTAAGGGACCTCTGGGACAACACCAAGCGTAACAACATTCACGTCATAGGAGTATCAGAGGAAATAAAAGAGAGAGAAAGGGATTGAAAACCTATTTGATGAAATAATGATGTGAAACTTCCCTAACCTGGAGAAGGAAATATACATATAAGTCCACGAAGCACAGAGTGTCCTAAACAAGATGAATTCAAAGAGGCTCACACCAGGACACATCGTAATTAAAGTATTCAAAATTAAATGGCAAATGTTAAAGCCAAAGAGAGAATCCTAAAAGCAGCAAGACAAGACAACTAGTTACTAACAAGGGAGCATCCATAAGGCTGTTAGCTGAATTCTGAACAAAAGTTTTACAGGCCAGAAGGGAATGGCACGAAATATTAAAAGAGATAAAAGCAAAGACTTACAACCCAAACTACTCTACCCAGTAAGGCTATCACTTAAAATTTAAAGAGAGAGAAAGAGCTTCCCAGAAAAAATAAACTAAAAGAATTCATCAAAACCAAGCTAGTGTTATAAAAACTATTAAAGGGATTTTTTAAGAAAAAGAAGAGAAAATATAAATATGAATAATAAAATGGCAATAAGTATGTACTTATGAATAATCACTTTAAATGTAAATGGATTAAATACTCCAATCAAAATATATGGGGTAACTGAATAGATAAGAAAACAAAACCCACACATATTTTATTTACAAGAGATCCACTTCAGATCAAAAGACACACAGGGACTGAAAGTAAAGGAATGGAAAAAATTATTTCATGCAATGGAAATAAGAAAAAAGCTGAGATGGCAATATTTATATCAGACAAAATAGACTTTAAAACAAAAACTATGAAAATACACTATGACGAATGTTACATGATGATAAAGGGATAAATCAAGTAAGAGGATATAATCTTACTAAACATTCATGCACACAACATAGGAGATTCTTCATATATAAAGAAAATATGGACTGACATAAAGGGAGAGAGTAACAGTAATTCAGCCATAGTAGGATACATTAATACTCCATTAATACCAATAGACAAATCTTCCAGACAGAAAATCAACAAAGAAAGAGCAGACTTAAGGGACACACTAGACCAGACAGATCAAATTTATATTTTCAGAACCTTCTACCCCAAAGCAGTGAAATATACATCCTTTTCAAGTGAACATGAAACATTATCCAAGATAGACCACGTATAATGCCACAAAAAAGTCTCAAATTTAAGAAGATTGAAATCTCATCAAGCATATTCTCCAGCCACAATGGTATGAAACTAGAAATCAATTACAAAAAAATTCCGAAGACCACACAAATACGTGGCAGCTAAATAACATGCTACTAAACAGAAAATGGGTTAACAATGAGTTCAAGGAAGAAATCCAAAGTTACCTTGACACAAATAAAAATGAAAACACAATGACCCAAAATCTCTGGGAAACAACAAAGGCAATCAAAAGAGGAAAATTCATAGCAATACTAGACTACCTCAAGAAACAAGAAAAATTTCAAATAAACAGTTTAAGATTACACTAAACAAACAAACAAACAAACAAAAAACCTAGGTAAAAAAAACTACAAATAAGGCTCAAAGTGAGTAGACGAAAAAATAATATAGAGCAGAGCTAAAATAAACAAAATCTAGTCTAATAAAACTATACAAAAGATCATATATCTTTATAAGATAAATAAAATTAATAAACCATTAACCAGACTCATCAAGAAAAGGAGAAGACACAGATAAATAAAATCAGCAATAAAAGAGGGTAAGCGAAAACTGACACCATAGAAATACAAAAAATTATAAGAAAATACTATGAGCAATTATATGCCAATAAATTGGACAATTTGGAAAAAATGGATAAACTCTTAGAAACATACAATCTTCCAAAACTTAATAATAAGAAATAGAATATTTGAATAGACAAATTACTACAAATGAAATTGAATCAGTAATCCAAAAACTTCCAGAAGTAAGTCCTGGACCAATGGCTTCATAGGTAAATTTTACCAAACGTCAAAGAAGAGTTAACACCTATTCTCCTCAAACCATTCCAAAAAAATTCAAAAAGAGAGAAAGCTCCCAACCTCATTTTATGAAGCCATCGTTGCTCTGATTCCAAAACCAAAGACATTACAAAAAAAAAAAGAAAAAAGAATATTATGGGTAAATATACCTGATGAACATAGGTGCATAAATCCTCAACAAAATATTAGCAAGCTGGATACAACAATACATTAAAAATATTATACACCATGATTAAGTAGGATTTATTCCTGGGATGCAAGATTGGTTCAATATCCACAAGTCAACATGATACACTACATAAGCAAAATGAAAGATTAAAATCAGATGATCAGATCAATAAATTTGCACGAAGACATTTGACAAAATCCAGTATCCATTTATGGATGTTCTTAATAAACTGGGAATAGAGGGAACATATCTCAGCATAACAAAGGCCATATATAACAATCCCACATCTAACATCATACTCAATGGAGAAAAAACTAAAAGACTATCCTGAAGATCAAGAACAACAAACTTTCACCACTTTTATTCAACATAGTATTGGACATCCTTGCCTTGGCAATCAGACAAGAAAAAGAAAAAGAAGGCATCCAAACCGGAAAGGAAGAAGTAAAACTGTCATTATTTGCAGATGGCGTGATATTATATAGAGAGAATACTAAATGTTCCACCAAAAAACTATTTGAACTGATAAATGAATTCAGTAAAGTAGCAAGATGCAAAATTAATATTCAGAAATTGGTTGCATTTTTATACACCAATAATGAACTATCAGGAAGAGAAATACGAAAGCATTCTCATTTACAGTTGAATCAAGAAAATACCTACAAATAAATTTAACCAAGGAAGTAAAAGAAAATTATACAACATTGAATAAAGAAATTAAAAGATATAAATAAATAGAAGCATATATTGTGTTCATGAATAGAAAGAATTAGCATCATTAAAATGTTTAAAATAACCAAAGCAACCTACAGATTCACTGTAATCCCACTCAAAATATCAGTGACATTTTCGCAGAACTAGAACAAATAGTGCTAAAATTTATATGGAGTCACTAAAGACCCCAAATAGCCACAGTAATCTTGAGAAAGAAGAACAAAGTTGGAGGTCTCATGTTACCTAATGTTAAACTATATTAAATACCATAGTCATCAAAACATCATGGTACTGGCTTATAAACAAATACAGTTAAATGTAACAGAATAGAGAGCCTAGAAGTAAACCCATGCCTATGTGATCATTTAATTTATGACAAAGAAGGCAAGACTATACAATAGGGTAAAGACAATCTCTTCAACAAATTGTCTTGGAAAAACTTGACAGATACATGCAAAAAAATTAAAACTGGACTACTTTCTTACTCTATATACAAGAATACGCTCAAAATGAATTAAAGACTTAAATATGCAAATGGGACTACATTGTACTAAAAAATTTTTGCCCAGTAAGGAAATATCAACAAAATAAAAAGACAACTTGCTGAATGGGAGAAGATATTTGCCAATGATACATATGATAAGGGTTAATGTCCAAAATTTATAAAGAACTCATATAACTCGATATCTAAAAAATCAAACAGTTTAATTTAAAAAATGAGCAGATGATCTAAATAGACATTTCTCCAAAGAGGACATGCAAATGCCCAATAGACATATGAAAAAAACTCAACATCACTAATCATGAGAGAAATACAAAATAAAACCACAGTGAGATATCACCTCACCCTTGTCAGAATGGCTATCATCAATTAATCAACGATCAAGTTTTGGCAAGGATGTAGAGAATAGGGAGCTCTCCTACACTGTCGGTGGGATTGCAAATAGGCGCAAACCCTGTGGAAACCAATCTGAAGTTTCCTTATAAAATTAAAAATAAAAATACCTTATGACACAGCAATTCCACTTCTGGGTATTTATTTAAAAAATCCAAAACACTAATTCGAAAAGGTAGCCTTATGAAGTACATGTTCTGTATGGTCCAGTAGCACAGTTTCTCCCATTACGTGGGCTGGGTGCTCCAGGATTATGTCTTGTGCGAGTTATATATGCCTTTTTGTTATAGTTGAATCTTAATTGCTGTCTGCATATCAGTGGGTGGGAATGACTCTCAGACTTATTGGCTGTGGTGACTGGCCAAACCCACAGTATATAAGCTGCTGTGTGGGGGTTAACCTTACAGAGTGGGATATACCCCAGAGGGCTAGTGTGCCTGCTGAGACCGCACTTTGGGAGTGTCATCTGTAGTGCTAATCGGGTAGTGCTCTGTTGTGGTCTGAGATTGACTTCGGTGTGTGCTGTTTCTGGGGCCCCGTAGGAGGGACTCCTGGATAGGCCAAATTTAGCTACTACCTGTGACCAATCCAGGACTACCTGTTAGGAGCTTCAAAGCTGTGTCTGAGGTTGGTTGCTGCCTTTGCTATCTCTAGAGGCATCTGAGAGAAAACTGAGGTTGATTGCCCTCAGTACCAAGCTTGGGGCAGCTCAGAACAATGTCCAGGGCACCCTGAGTCCTGATGTCACCATCCTGCTGCCTGTATGTCTCTGAATCTGAGAGGCTCATGTAGTTTGAGGGTTGGTTGAATCTGTGTCCCAGTTAGTCATCAGGTTTGGGTAAGTGCTATTTACCAGGTTAAATGCAGATTTAGTTTTGGCAGCAGTGACGAACCTGGGTCCCTTTGTGAAAGTCTCAGAGCACACTGAAGCTACCCATCATCTGCCTCAGGCCCAGTTTCCCAAGAGTTTTCCAAGAAAGACTAGTGCAGACTGGGGCTGTTTGCCCACCACCAAAATTGACTCAGGCAGGGTGTAGTCTGAGGCCAGCTGTTTGCTGATGAAAGAGCTTTCTGTAGTGTGTGGGGTGAGGCTGGCTGTCAGGGCACCAAAAGTGCCTCAAGCAGTTTAAGAGTTGGACAATGAGGTGGGGGAGGGTGGGAGTGGGTGGGAAGGGGGCAGATACCAGACCAATGCAGATTCAGGTTTTGCCCTGTATAGGAAGGCTCAACACAGGAAAGATAGTGTCTGCCTGTAGGCTACATGAGAGGAAGACTCAACTTTGGGGCAACGGTGGCTGTCTTTCTACCCCTTGCCTTAAATCCACACAAGTCAGTCTTTCTCTGCATGTCTCTGGTGCCTCACGAGTCACCAGAGCCCAGGGTGAGTGCCTATGAGCAAGTGAGTTTGTGCGTGGGACCTTTGAAGGGAACCTTCCTTCTCACCTGGAAGCACAGAATCTGTGCTGATTTTCATCCAGATTTTATGAGCACTCCTTTCCCTGGCACTGAAACCCTGGGCTGGAAGCCCGATTGGGTGTGGGGCCAATGTTTCAGTCTCCTTCCCTCCTACCAGTCTTGAAGTGACCTCTTCTTTATAGCCTTAGTTTTAGGTATTCTGTTCAGCTAGTCTTCAGATGGTTTTCCAGGTTTTGTTCTATAATTTAGTTGTACGTTTAATGTGCTCATGGGAGATGGGAAGCACAGCATTTATCTACTCTGCCAACTTGTCCAGAACTCTATAATATTTATTTTTTCTATTATTAATAAATATTATTTTGTGGTAATTTTCATGATGCTACATTGTAGTTATAGTTATTTTTAATTTATAAAAATAGTTTATCATATTTATGTCTCATAATTCATCTCACCATTATATTATTATTAGACTTTAAGGTATTAATAGAATTTTGCTTTTCAAAAGAGCATAACTTGGGTATCTTTGTAATATAGCTTTATATTCTATTGAATTATTATACCAAGGTAAGTTCTGAGAGAGTAGAATACTGGATTATACAGTATAAATATTGCAAACTAGGAAATTGAAAGATGCGAAAGACACAAAAGTAAAAATCACTTATAATTTATCTCTTTTTATTGTACATAAATTTTAAAAATGATCTTTTACTCACCTCCTAATCCACAACACACAGGAAATCATGGCTTATAGTTTAGTGTACATTCTTTCAGGATACATACACATTCACACACATACACACGTAGTTTTATTTTTAACAAAAATGGGATTGCTAAATGACAAACTATTTATATATGTACATTTTAGTGTTTCTTAAAATATACTAAGACAAATTTCCTACCAGAATGACTTTATCAATTTATGGTTTCACTAGCAACGTATTAATGTATTTGCTTTCCCAGTATTGGGTTTTCATCTTTGAGTTTTTCTTTTATTTAAAGTTTTGAGCAGTTGATTTGATGAAGCTAAGACTGCTTCATACTCCTATTGAACTTGTTTTCATTGGCATTATTTGAATCTTCTAGTCTGTTGAGGTGTTTTGTTTTGTTTTGTTTTGTTAAATGTTGATTTTGTCCTCTCTTTTGAGTATGTAAAAATTGGTATCTGACCGATCTGGATTTGACTTTTGACTCTATTATTTAATGTGGCCAAACATTTTAATTCCTTTGAGACTTAATCTCCTCTTCTATAAAATGAGATTGTGAGGGCTATGTGAAATAATTGATGTTTATATAAATCACATGATGCCTTCCATAAATAAATTCTCAATAAAAGTTTATTAACAGATATTTTATTTTGATTATCTGAAAATGCGATAAATATATAACTATATGATCTCATTCAAATCACTGGAGAAAATGTTGAATGGGATAAGGCCAAGGCAAAATTCCTTCACCATCCCCAAAGATTTCTTTCGGCTTGATATTAATTATTAAAGAGTGTTTGTAAGTACATTTATGGCTCTATGTCTGAGGTATTCAACCTTAGTTATGCATCAGTTTGTCACATGGCACTTTAAAACACGAATACCTAGGCTCTAAACTGGATTTGTTGACTAAAAATCTATTTATAATGGGACCAAAGTGTGTCTCTTTAAAATTCTATACAGGATTTTTGACTACCCAAAGTTGAGAGTCAATCATTTACATAATATATTTTCAGCTTGCATTTCATTACCTGTCTTCAAATATATTATTCCTTCATTCATTCAGTATTTATTGAACTACATTATATAGGTAAGTTTCTAGGCACTGGAACCATGAGGATGAAAATAGCAGGTACCCTACTCTTTAGTAGCCTACATTCACTCAGAGAAGACAGAAATTTAGTCAGATAAATTTAAATATACTGTTGTAACAAATAAGAGTAAAGTATTCTGGGAAATAGAGACTAGAATAATCATGTCTGAAAAAGTGAAGAAGACATAAGTGAGAAACTGGCACTTGAGCTGTATCTTGAACATAAGACTAAGTAGTTGTGAAAAGTAGGATGCCCCAGGCAAGAACAGTCATCTAAAGTACAGTGTTAAGAACAGACTAGGTATAACCAGCAAATGTAGAAAATAAAATGTGAGAAAGATGTCAGGTCTGTAATTTCTGAAAGGTGGACTGAGTAACAAATAAAAGGTGATAATTATGAAAAGAAAATTTGATGGCAGGATGTGAAAGGCCATCTATCCAGTTTCCCAAATAGGACAATCAGATGGATATATACAAAAGACACATATAAAGATGTAGAGCTTATGGGAGAAATTTGAACTGTAGATTGTTGAAGGGATGGTAGCAGATGGAATCCTCCAGAGAGGCTGTGTAGACAACTAAGGACAGAGTTTAGGAGAATGCCAGCATTTGAGGGGCCAAAAGAGGGGGTCAAATACAAACAGAAAAAGAATGGTTAAAAGAGAAATAAAGAAAATTCAAAGAGAATGGTTTTACCATGGAAATTTTTTTAAAAATAGAGCATTTTAAGAATTCTTTTAAAAAAATGATTATGATTTTAGAATAGGGAAAAAAGCCTGTGAAGTGGCAAATATTGAAGACTTTCACAAATGCCTTTTGGAAATCTAGATACACTGTGTCTAAAGCACATCTATGAGTTACCAGCTCATAATAATAACTCATAATAACTCCATTTTAAAAAGAAATGAAATATTAAAATATGAAACATCAAAAAAAAAAAAAACAAAAAAAGAGGTTCCCCTTGAATTTTGAATGAAGAAGAACTTTCAAACATGAAGTCAATGGAAAAATAATAAATAAAAATACAAGTGAATTTGACCACACATTGTTAAAGCTATTACATGCTGACAATATAGAAACAAAATAAAAAGACTAATTGAGGAGGAAACATTTATAACAAATATCACTGGGAAAATATTATTTTCATTTTCATTTTATGAGCTTCTACAAATCAATTAAAAAATATCAAGACCCAATAAAAGTGGTCAAAGAACATAATTAAACAGATCAAGTAAGAGGAATGATATATAGTGGTTGAATATAAAAAAGATGTACAATTTCATTGCTGTTCAAAGAGTTGAAAATTTTGAAATGGATATATTATTTGCTTAAACCAATTAATTTGTCCAAGAAATAAACACAGTATTGGCAAGACTTCAGTGAGATGGAGATCCATTTATGCTGGTGAGAATAGGAATTGGTAGTGCTATTATGTGAAGCAACTTGGCAATATAAATCAAGGATATTAAAATGCACATATCCGTTGCCTTTATTCTTAGCTGCATTATTGAGGTGTAATTGATATACAAAGAACCGTACATATTTAATGTGTATAACAATGAATTTTGACATATGCAAACACTGCAACAGAATCAGCACAATTAAGGTAATAGACATATCCAACACTTCTCAAAGTTTACTTTTGCTCCCCCCACTTCTTTTGTGGTAAGATAAGTTAACATAAGATCTACTATCTTAAATTTTAAAGTGCACAATAACTTATTGTTAACTGTAGGAACCACGATGAACAGCAGATTTCTAGAATTTATTCATCTAGCATAACTAAAACTCTATAGTCATTGAACAATTCCCATTTCCTCCACCCCCCATCCCCTGGCAACCATGATTGTATTCTCTGCTTTTATGAGTTTGACTATTTTAGATATCTAAGTGAAATTATGTATTATCTTTCCTTCTCCAACTGGCTTATTTCGTTAGCATCCATTATGGTTTATTTGTGTTGGCTTGGCTAATTGTGAATAATGCTGCAGATCCTGATTTTAATTTTTTTGGATCTATACCTTGAAGTAGATAATTTGATAGTTCTATTTTTAATTTTTTGATAATCTTCTATGCTGTTTTTCATAGCTGATGCGCCATTTTACATTTCCACCAACAATGTACCATAGTTGCAGTCTCTCCACATCTTTGCCAACACTTGTCGTTTTTTAAACAGCTATCCTAATGGGTGTAAGGTGGTACCTCATTGTAGTTTTAAATTGCATTTCCCACACAATTACTGAATTTGAGCATATTTTAATATGCTTGCTGGAAATTTGTATATCTTCTTTGGAGACGTGCCTACTTAAGTTCTTTGCTTATTTTTCATTTGCCTTATTATTATTTCTTTTTTGCTAATGAGTTGTAGGAGTTCCTTATGTACTTTGGATATTTGCCTCTTATCAAATACATGGTTTGCAAATATTCCATTTGTAGGTTGCCTTTTCATTTTGTTTCCTTTGCTTTGCATAAGCCTTTTAGTTCGATGCAGTTTCACTTATATATTTCTGCTTTTGTTGCCTATACTTTTGGTGTTATACCCTAGAAATCATTTCCAAAATCAATGTCAAGATTTTCTCTTATTTGTTTCCTAGGAGTTTTGTAATTTCTAGGTCTTAAGTTTAAGTGTTTAATTCATTTAAATGTTTTCCTAAGTGTATAGTGTAAGGTAAGGGTCTAGTTTCAATTTTTTTTTTCACATGTGGATATCCTTTTTTTTCTCAATAATCACTTGTTAAAGAAACTATCCTTTACCTATTGTGTATTCGTGGCATTCTTAGCATATACGGTTAAAGATCAGTTGACCATATGTGTGTAAGTTTATTTCTCATCTCTATTATGTTCTGTTGGTCTATATGTCTTTCTTTATGCCAGTACAATACAGTTTTAATTACTATAGATCTAATAAACTTTGAAATCTGGACCCATGATGCCCCCAACATTTTTTTTTCTTCAGAACATTTTTGATAGTCTGGTTTTATATAAATTTTAGGATTAAAAAAAAATCTTGTAAAATATGCCATTGGAATTTTCATGGGGATAGCAATGAATCTGTAGATTGTTTTGGGTAGTATGAACCTTTTAGCAATATTAATTCTTTCAATCTATAAACGCAGATGTTTCCATTTATTTGCGTCACCATTAATTTCTTTAATGTGTTTTATAGTTTTTAGTGTACAGATATTTAACCTCCCTGCTCAAGTTTCTTCCTATTTTCTTCTTTTTAGTGCTATCAAAAATAAGATGTTTTTCTTAATTTCCTCTTTGCCTAGTTCTTTTTTGGGGTATAGAAATGCATCTGATTTGTTTATGTTGATTTTATATCTTGCAAATGTACTGGATTTGTTTCGTTCTAACAGTTTTTTGGGTGGAGTCTTCAACATCCAGGATTATGTCATCTGTAAACAGAAGACAATTTTACTTCTTATTCAATTTGCAGTCAAATGCTCCACCTCTAAACCATAGCCTCAACTTCTCCAATTTGGATGCCCTTTTTTCTTTTACTTGCCTAATTGCCCTGATTAGGACTTTAAGAACTATATTGAATAAAAGTGGCAGAAATGAGCATCATTGTCTTATTTCTCATTGTAGAGGATAACTTGACTTTATAATCATACTTCTTAGAAACTATACCAAAGATATATTCAAAACTCAGAAAAGACCTTATTATAAGGATATTTATTATAACATCCATTATGACAACAAAAAAAAGAAAATGATTTTTAAAAATCAATAAGTATTGAATAACACTTCCCTTACGATAGAAGTGTATTTATTATAATACACTTGTATTTTGATAATAATATGCATAATAGAATATAATTCAATTATTCATTTCTGATTTTTGATAAATTTTAATAAAGGGAGGACTACATAAATATTTTGTGCTCAGAGTGAACACAGTACCTGGCACATAATACAAATTAAATATGTATTTATTAGATGAATACTCAGGTATATGATGTTAAATAAAAAGTAGGGTACAGAATCATAAGTTCATAATATATCATAAAATTATGATATAAAATATGTGATTTTTAAGAAAGTCTTAAGTACATCAAAGTATTAATAAGCGGTTATCTCTAGTTGAGTGTAAAGGTAAATGTGAGCTATTTTATTGTACTTATTTATGGTTTTGTATTTCTTGAAATTTCTATTATTTTTATAAGCAGAAAAATGTTAAAATAAAATGAGATTGTGTAGATTTGGCATGCCTTGTTCTTGGTGTATCCATGTTGGCTCTGAATAATTACAACTTCCTTTTCTAAGTGTCCACAAACTGTTCATTTAATACAACATTTTAGAGTTGTGCCATGAATAAACATCAAGCTCACAGTTTGTCATATGTGACATATGCTTTCTTGTATGTCCTGAAAGTTAGGATATTTGTCTATCTCTAGATTTCTAGTATGTACCTATCCAGGTCTCCATGATTCCTCAAAATTAACAGCAGTGATTTTTTTTTTTGATATATGGAAGTTACACAGTCTCTCTGGATCCTCACATGTAACACTCTGGGCCAGAAAATTTAAATTCTTTTAGAGCAACTAAGTGTTTTCACTTATTACGGGTTTCAATTTTCTCTTAGAAAGGTTTATTCTACCCGTTTCTGCTGTAAAATTATCTTTGATGGGTAAAACAGGAGTGGGAAAGTTCTTTCTAATCTGATCCAGGCAGAAGGTCTATACTGTCTCTTCATCTTGTTCTGAAAAACCACAAAAAGAAATCAAAAGTCCTTTTTCTCAGCCTTATATTTACCTTTCTGACTCTGCCTTTATAGGTCCACACAACTTTTTTTTTTCCTATTCAAGGAGTAGAACGAAAACCTGGACCAAGACTTGATTTTATCATTTGTAAAGACATTGCTATCTCTTCTAACCTGAATCTTGGTTTTCTTGGCTGTAAAATGTGGATCTTAGTAATTGTCTTACTTCTTTCTCAGGCCAATAATGAGGTTCACAGGGACATTAGGTGAGCAAATACTTTCTAAATCTTGTGTTGGAGCAAATGCAGTAGCATCTCTATGAAAAGATTTGCAAATGTTTTGCTGAACTGCTCCCTTTTGTCAGTCATGTTGGTTCCTAATTATCATTTGAAAAGTGCCACCTCTTTGAAACTTTACCAATCATTTACATGTTTCTCATATCTTAAGGTCTTTCAAGGAGCAGTTACTTTTTGTGTGCTCTTATTACTGGGTACATATTTTGATTACTTATTTAGCTAAAACTTACAAATAACGTTATTCTATTGTGTTATAATTTTTTTCTTTCAATTCGTGCCATCCCTCTCCAAACCTCAACTCTTAGCCTAGGCTTTGAGTTTCTTGAGACAAATTCCAATTAATTTTTATAAGTGTCCGATGTTTTCTGAATGAATAAATCAATTAATAAATCAATTAATGAAAGACAATCACAACTATAAAATCCTTTACACATATAAGAAATTGTTCTTGGTTGTTTCTTTTCCCTTTTCTTTTAGTATACTTTCTTTAAAATCCACATCGTATCATTCAGGCAATTAACACTTCCCTTGTGTACTGTTCTTTCTTGATTA
Organism: Rousettus aegyptiacus; assembly: GCF_014176215.1. NCBI lineage: Eukaryota > Metazoa > Chordata > Mammalia > Chiroptera > Pteropodidae > Rousettus > Rousettus aegyptiacus. Next base: position 57,798,230 of record NW_023416312.1, on the reverse strand, counting down.
TACTGTTGATTTCATTTCTGATAGCCTCTCGCACACTGAGCCACATTCCTCCTTAGAATTTCCTCCTTAGAACCTCCTTAGAATCTCATGGGATATATAATTTGTCAAATCTGTCCACTCATTACTTCTTTGGCTATTACAATACCCTAAAAGTGATAAGGTCACTTTCCCCCACAAGATCCATTTCTATTTTACCGATCCTTGTTAGTAGCATTGGTTTTGGAGTAACAAATTCTGCCTATTTCGGCTTCTGAGTTTTTTTGTTTTGTTTCGTTTTTTAGTAACAAAGTAGTATTTCATTGTATGCTATGCCACATTTTGTTTACCCATACATCAGTTGATGGACATTTGGGTTGTTTTCATCTTTTGACTATTATAAATAATGTTGTTATTAAACATTTGTATACGATTTTTAACATTTTTGTGACCGTACTTTTTCAATTATCTTGAGTCAATTCTCTAGTGGTAGAATTCCTGGGTCATATGTAATTCTATGTTTAAATTTCTGAGGAATTGTTAAACTATTTTCCATAATAGGAATAATGATCTATTTACATTCTTTGCTCATTTTTCAACTGGGTTGTTTTCTTTTTATAATTGCATTTTAAGTGTTCTTAGTATATTCTGGATACTAGTCTGCTGCCAGATATATAATTTGCAAATATTTTCTCCTATTCTGTTGATCGTCTTTTTATTTTCAGCATAGCATCTTTTTAAGTACAAAATTTTATACTTTTGTTAAATTTATTTTATCGATTTTCCTTTTGTTTCTTATATTGTGGTGTTGTGTCTAAGAAATCATTGCCTAATTCACGGTGATGAAAGCTTTCTCCTATGTTTTCTTCTAAAAGTTTTATAGTTTTAGCTTTTACATTTAGGTCTTTGATTAATTGTGAATTAATTTTTGTATATGGCATATGGTAGGGGTTCTTCATTCTTTTGAATGTTTTCCTATTTTTTGTTGAAAAAAACTTTCTTCCATTGAATTGTCTTTGTACCCTTGTCCAAAATAATTGACAAAAGGAAATATAAGTTTATTTTTAGACTCTCAATTTTATTCTATTTACCTATGTTGCTAACCCAATAGAGTACTACACTATCTTGATTAACATTGTAATTATTAAAGTTTTAAAATTGGAAAGTGTAAGTCATTCAAACTTGTTCTTTTTCAAGATTTTGACTATTTGGGCTTCTTTGTATATTCATACTAATTTTAGGATCAGCTTATACATTTCTGCAACAATCCATTTGAGATTTTGATGACTCTTATTCAGTTAGGGGAATACTACCATCTTAAGAATATTAAGACTTCCAATTAGTGATGACGGGATACATTTTTATTTACTTATATCTTTAATATCTTTCAATGATATTTCAGTGCATTAGTCTTGCACTACTTTTGTTAAATTTATCCCTAAATATTTTTTTTTGTTGCTACAGTAAGTAGAACTGTTTCTTAATTTAATTTTTTTCTGTGTTCTTTGTGATCGGCTGGAGGAGACGAAAATGAGGGTGAGATTGAGCCAAAGCGAAGTATAAAACAGGCTTTATTAGGGTCTGCAGGCGAGGTTCTCTGGTCCCGAGGAAAGGGGTCAGAGAAGTCGCACGCGTCTGGGGTATAGGGGTGGTTTTTAAAGGTTTGGCCCAGGATGTCGGTGGGGTTACAGGGCGAGATTTTTCTGTTTGGCTGATCTCAGGATGTTGGTGGGGTTACAGGGCGGAGACTTCTCTGTTTGGCTGATCTCGCCGCCCGGGGAAGTCTATGCTGCAACCCCGGTCGTGAGCCGTTGGCCATCTTAGGTATTGAGCCACCTTCCCGCTGGCGTTATGGCGCCCATGAGCAACTGAACACTTTGTTAGTGCATATAAATATAATTAATTTTTAATTCATAAAGTATCTTCTTCTTTCCTCACTTAGTTCATTTACTCTAATGAGATTCTTTTCTTTCTTTTTTTGGGGGGCTGGACATATTTCTTTGGATTTTCTAAATACAAAACCATGCTATTGTTAAGTAAAGATCATTTTACCATTTCCTTTCTAATATGAATATCTTTTATCACTTCTTCTTGCCTGGTTTCCTGGGCTAGAACCTCACTACAATATTGAATAGAAGTGGCAAGAGTAAATTATCTTTATATTGTTTTTAATTTTAGGAGAAAAACATTTTAGTCTTTCACCATTAAGCATTGTGTTAGCTGTGAGCTTTTTGTAGATAACTTTTATCAAGTTGAGGACAATATCTTGCATTCTTATTTTGTTGAATGTTTTTATCATCAAAGTATATTAGATCTTGTCAAATTATTTTACTTGTTTCACTTAGGTTATCATATGTCTTTTGTCATTCATTCTATTATTATGGTGTATTACACTGATAGATTTTCATGTGTTAAACCAATGTTGCATTCCTGAGATAAATCCTACTTGATTGTGATATGTAACTTTTTTTTATATATTGCTGAGTTTTGTTTATTAATATTTTTGAGCATTTGTGTGTCTATATTTTAGATTCTTGTGATATTTTTGTCTGGTTTACATATAAGGATAATATAGGTCTCATAAAATTAGTTGAAAATTGACCCTTCCTCTTTATTTTAATGTTTGGGAGTGTCCATGAAGTGTTGGTTGTTATTTCTTAAATATTTGGTAGAATTCACCTGTAAAGCCAGTTGGGCATGAATTTGCTTTGTGGGAATTTTATTATTGCTATTATTATTATTAACTTAAACACTCCACTTGTTATATGTTTGTTTGATGTTCTTTTTCTTCTTCAGTCAGTTTTGGTAGCTTGTGTCTTTCTGGGAATTTTTTTCTATTTTATTTAGGCTACCTAGTTTATTGGCATACAATTGCTTATATTATTCTCTTGTAATCCATAAAGTCAATAATGATATATCCTCTTACATTATCATTTTTCATAATTCGAGCCTCTTTTATCTTTTTTGGGTCAGTCTAGCTAAAAGGCTTTTCAAACTTTTGTTCTTTGTACAGAACAAAGTTTGGTTTTATTAATTTTCTATGAGAATGTTTTACCATTCTCTATTTTATTTCCTCTCTAATCTTTATTATTTACTTCCTTTTGTTGGCTTTGGGTTTAGTTTTATCTTATGTTACAGTTTCTTAGGGTAAAAAGTTGCTAATTTATTTTATATCTTTTTAAATACAGGCTCTTACAGCTATAAATTTTCTCTAAGCACTGCTAATCTTCATCACATAAGTTTTAGTATGTTGTTTTTTTGTTTTCATTCATCTCAAAGTATTTTCTAAGTTCCTTGTGATTTCCTGTTTGATCTATTTTTGAGTTAGGAGTGTATAATTTCCACATATTTGTAAATTTTCCTCACTTTCTTCTGTTGATTTATAATTTCATTCCATTGTAGTCTAAGATTATACATTTATTATTTCAGTTTTGTTAAATTTATTTATTTAGAACTGCTTTATGGCCTTATATATGTTTTATTCTGGAGAATGTTGCACATACACTTGAGGTAAATGTGTATTCTTTTGTTTTGGGGTGCTCTAATTAATTGTTCACTTTAGTTATAGTACTTTTTAATTCTAAAATTTCTATTGATTTTTCTTTATAGTTTCTATCTCATTGATATTCTTTATTTGGTTAAGTATTGTTCTCATACTATTCTTTAATTCTTTCTTCATGGTTTCCTTTAGCTCTTTAAACATATTCAAGACAGTTGTTTCAAAGACTTAGTCTAGTAATTTGTATGTTTTGGCTTCCAGGGGCAGTTCTATTGATTGCTTTTTTAACCTGCGTATGTACCATACTCTCCTATTTCTTTGCATGTATCATAAATTTTGTTGAAAGCTAAGCACTTAAAATATAAAATGTGATAACTCTGAAGATCTGATTTACCCACACTCCAGAAATATTGTTGTTGCTATTTGTTGTTGATGATGTTGTTTGATAGTTTGCTTTCCTAAATTAATTCTATAAAGTGAGAATTCTTTGTCATGTATGACCACTGATGTCTCTCCTTGGTTATCTTAGTAGTCAGCTAATGACTAAACAGAGATTTCCTTAAGTGCCTTGAACCGATATGTTTCCCTGCCTTTTCCAAGGAGCTCTGTATGTGTTTGGGGGCATATTCCTGCTTGTATGGAATATCAATGTCAAACAAATATGAGAAATTAGGGCCTTCTCATGTCTTTCCTTGGATTACACAAAGCCCTGAACATGCATTTGGATTTCTAGATTTACAGGTATACTGAAAGTTTATCAAAGCCCCTAGTGACATTTTATTCCCAGTTTTTTTTTCTTTTTTAGTTTTTTTTTTTTTGTCAAACTTTTGTTACCCACAATTGATATTGCTACCTCAGGCAGCTGCAATGTTAAATAATTACTGTTGACAATTTTTGATAGGGATAGGGTTGTTTGCATAGATTGAGCTCTGAGTCAAATCAAATAAAAACAAGCCTTGAGAATGGAGCTTTTCGGGGAGTCTCGGGACAGGTAAAATTATGACAATTAACTTGCAATAGGGCTCCTAGGAGCTACAAACCCATTTTCTCCCTCCAGTGTTTGGTGGGCTGTTGGTTTCCACAGTTTCAGTCATTGTGAGGTCGTCAGTTTTCAAGGTTACTGCAGAGCTGAAGAGAATGGGAATAGAGCAAGTTGAAATTTCATAAAACTGACTGCTCTTACTGATATGCAACCACTTTTATTGAATAAATACTACTTGGACTGTTGCAAGCTTTTGGTTAATTTCTATTGCTCTAAAAATGTTGACAACTTTTTTTTTTTTTTTACCAGTGTTTTGGTGCTTTTATAGAAGAGCTGATTTTCAGAAATTTTAACTTCACCATCTTCAGGAAGGACAACTTTTGTCCCTTGAGTTCATGTAAAGTACTCTTAAGATGTCATGGTAGAGTGAAAAATCATATGCTTTTAATTTAGACACACTGTAGATTAAATCCTGGCTCACTTACTTGCTTGTGTGATCTTAAGCAAAAGTTTATCCTCCCTGCATGTCAATTTTTTTTATTAATTCAGTGAGGATGATAATGCCTATATAACAAGATTGTTGTGAGAATCAAATAAAATGATTGATATAAAGCTTCTACTACATTGAAGGTATTCGATGCATGTTAATTTTGCCACTTACCTTTCTACTTAACTACAAACAGAGTGATTTCAATTTCAGTAAGTTTCTATGTTGGAGTTGCCCAATTTATTTGGTACAAAAATATGTAATAATGGTATTAGGATGCTCAGCCAGTAGATATCACCACATTAGTTGTCACTTTTTAGCTACAGACTCATTTGCAAGGTGGCTTTAGGACTTGATTATAGCATTACAACTCCATTTTCATTTGTGTCTCTCAGCACTGGGTTGGCTTTAATAACAGTGGTACTATATTTTTTACTTATTTTCAACCTCTATTTGTCACCACGTCCTACAGATCTTTTTTAGCCCTACTCACGCATAGCCAGTTATTTCTTTAATTTTTATTCATTGTTAGATTTATATAGTACTTTCCTCCCTAAATGCTTAAGGTACTATACAGAGGACTTAAAAACATGGCCCATTGAACATAACACATCTAAAATAAAATCAAAAATGGGGAAAGTAGGTAAGCAAAGAGCAATGGAGAATCTGAAGTGTAATGAATGATCAGAAGAAAGGGAAGAAGCTTTTGTTGTGTAGTTTGTTTTTCTTTTGGGATGCCACTCTAAGAACTTATTCCTGGTGAGTTTTTTTTTTAATCAGGTCTTTAATCTAGTCTCAAGATTCCTGATGTTATTTACAGTTCAAAAAGATAGGCATGTTTTACCTGTATAGATTTGGGTAAACAGAAAAAAATTCAGTGAGCAATCTCTTCTATTGCTCAAGCCATAAATACGAATGGGAAACAATTTTAGCCACAGAATCATTTTTTTTGACAAGGGGACATGCTAATGAATTGTGAACTGTTGGTAGAAAAACTGTGTCTTGCAGAGACAGTTAGTTGTATTCCATATTTACTGATGGCAGACGGTGCTAAAAGGAATAGGTTCTTCATCTGCTGTGAGTCACTAAGAGCTTTACACTGATGCAAAGTATAGTGAATTATGAATATGACCAGGGATAATTGGGAGGAAGAAAGATAGTAGTGCTTTTACTTGCTAGCCCTCAAACTCTGGCATCCCACATTGTACAATTTCAGTTTACAAGCATAAGTCAAATGGCTTTGGTATTTAGAGTATGGATCTGGTATTATGGAGAGTATTGAGGGGCATGCATTAATGGATATTGGCCTTTACATCTCACATTGACTTGTTGAGATAATCCACAAGACATTCTTTGTTTAATAACAGTGTTTTACACACACACACACACACACACACACACACACACACACACACACTTTCCCTCCAGTGCATTAAAGTGTGGTTTATGTGATCAGAGTTCATTATTCATTTTTTTAAAAAAAATCTCAATTACCATTAATATTTATCCCAGAGGGGCTAAATCAACTCAGATAATTCACTGGCTCATTAGCAGATAAGTAGGAGAAGCATTCAGAAATAATTTTTCCTGCCTCTTGTTACCATGAGTGAGAACAAGTTGACTTTAAACTTTTTCACAATTCACAATGAATTTGGAGCTCCAGGGTTTTGCCAATTATTCCATTAAACTGCAACTGGAATGAGATTTTTTTGTGAATGTGACATAAAAGAGATGTTTCACAACACTGTTTAGAAAATACAGGCCAATTTATTTTCAAAAACTAAACAGATTTTTCATAAAGCTTCTACTGTGACAAAAGCCCTGAATAAGAATGTTTATCTGGATGGCCTTGGATCCAGGCCTATTTTAATTTTCTCTCTTTTGGATTCCAGTATGCTATTATTGCTCTCTGTAGCATCCTGTTCCTTCAGGAAAAATTGTTGAATCCCTTAGAGTTTGGTTACAGTCTCAAAGGGCATCCTTCTCTGAAACAATCATGGTAGCTGTAATTGTGTCTCAAAGGTTTGGATGTTTTCCTATATTTTGGTTTTGTCTTTTTTCAAAGAAGTTGAACATATCTAATGTAATACTTTAATATTATTGTGAAATTTCTTATAATATTTAATATAGTAGTCTTATTAAATATTTTGGTTAAGCCAAAAGTTTATTCCCTTTTCTTCCTCTAATATCACGCAATCAAATAACTTCATTTTGACAGATATAGGATTCCTGATACAGGTTTAAAATGGATTGCTTTAATATTTGTGATAGGTGGCTATTTGTAATAATGAATTCATGCCATCATGTAAAGTATTTTACATGTGGCCTCAGTTCTAAGTGAAAACAAAATTGGTGAATTCTTCAGGTTTCTTTAGTGAACTGTAAGTGTATAATAAACCAATATTACAAATCATTTTAGAAAATCTTTTCACTTGACATTTTTTTGCCAGTCCATAGAAACTTTATTCTTTTCTCCATCTTTCTTTATTTTTCTTTATTGATTTGAAAGTGAGTAAAAATATCCTTAGAATGATTGTTTTCCTGTTTTTGATAGTTTTCCCTTGTCCTGGTTAATTTCATCTGAGTTTGGCCTAATTATGTTCAGCTGCAAGATGTCAGACTCTGCTGTAACAAACTAGGTTGGAGACCTGGAATTAAGTTGGCTGTAAAATTCAAAGCTAGGGCTAGAATAACCTGTGTTTTTTATACTTATTGCTCCATATACTGGAGTTAGATAATGTGATGCCCAGATGTTTTGCTAAGTGATCTATAAAGATCAACTTGAGTTTAGAATAAACTTCTAAGAGACTAACCTCTTAGACTATGGAAATAGGGGCACTGTATTTGTCCCATCTTTCTTCTAAAGTGGGTTAGCATTCTTAGACACAGAACTTGTTTTTGAGAAAAATGAACAGGTAATAATTGGAAATGTCTCCTATTCTGGTGAATGGCAATATAATTGCAGTAGATATATCTTTGAGCCATCACTCATATTTTTTAAAAAAGTAATTATATTTCTATCTTTCTATTCATATATTCTGTGCTCTGGCTCATAGGAAAAGATCTAATAACTGTTACAGAGTTTAAAATGGCATCTGGCTAAGCAGAACTTAAGATGCCTTTCCCAATTCCTACTAAAATACTAATTTAAAAAAAAACAATACAAGATCAAGCAAATTTGGAAAATTAAGACTAAAAAATGATTGCTGGAACTAAAGTGACACGAGTAACTTTATGGACAATAAAACTGGTCTATAACCTGAAAGTTCTGGAACCACTAGTCTCAGGGAGTCTTAGGATGGCAGAAAGACATTTTTCTCCATTTTTATTCTGACACAGTGACCCAGAGTCTGTACCAATCAACAACTGGACAATTGCCTTGGTGTTTTTAAAAAGCAAATGAATTGATTTGTAAAAAATTATAAATGCTTACTAGAATAATAAAATAATGTAGTAAAATAAGAAAGCTTAATTAGCCCCAAATCTCAACTCCACATATAACCAGTAGCATTCAGTGAATACCTTTCCAGACTTCTATGCAAATATATGCATAGATGTTAATACAAATTTTTATTTAAATGATATTATGAATATTATGCTGTTATATATTGTTGTAATCTTTTTTTTATTTAGTACTATGTTGTAGAATAGATATATTTTTGTGTCAGTAAATTAAATTACTTTAATTACTAAATCGGGTTGGGTAAGCTATATCTGTGTCAGTCATTCACTCCTCATCATCTTCCATTCTTCATCCCCTCTTGCCCTTCTCCTATGCCCAAGATATTCTTACCTTTATCTCTTTTTGCTGCCTTCTCTCCTTGCTTTCCTCCTTTATTTCTTCCTCTCTCCCATCCTGTCTTTTTCTGTCCTTCCTTCTTTCCTTACTCCTTCCCTCTCTCCCTCCCTCCTTCCCTCCCTTCCTTCCTTCCTTCCTTCCTTCCTTCCTTCCTTCCTTCCTTCCTTCCTTCCTTCCATCTTTCTTTTTTCCTTCCCTCCTTCTCTCCTCCTCCCCCTTCCCTTCCCCTCCTGCTCTTACCTCTCCCCCTCCTTCTCTTCCTCCTCCTTCTTCTCTCTTCAATAAGATATTTCTCTTTGGGCTAAGATACTCTTACCATGATCAATATTGGTTTACTTTCTCACCTACACGGAATGAGGGATAATGGGTAATACAGAATTCTGATATTAAGTAATGCAGAGACTCCATAGAAGAGGAAAATCTTAACTTCTTTGTCAGTAAAACTACAAGAGCTTTATTTTAACCAACATTAGCTGTTGAAAGAACATTAAAGCTTCCAGATAGAGAAAAAAATTCAGTTAACATTGTAGTGTTTGTATTGACTTGTAAATAATTTTTAATTAAATATTCTAATATATTTCTATTGGATTAGTAAGAAATAAAGTAAAACATAAATAGGAATGAATATTCCGAAGCCTAAAATTTTACTCCAATTTCTGAGTATAGAGGAAAGAATATTTTCCTCCTTAATTGTTTTTAGTTGAATGAATTAAATTCAAGGGTAGGGGTTGCGAATACCACATAGGTAATGCACATAAGTACAGTGGACCTGGTCTTGGGGAAACAATAGACAGTACTGGATACTGCAGAGAGCCCTAAAACATATGCCTATCTAAACCGAGTCAATGTTTCTCAGCTACAGTGGTTGCTAAGTAAGAATTTGCTTTCATTGCTGCCAGATTTTCTGATATCCAAGATGCTAGAAATCCAAATTCTTCTGCGTATTCTTGTGAGCTGGCAAACAAAAAGAATCACCATCAAAGTGTGTGTGTGTGGGGGGGTGAGGGGATAGGGGGTGTCCTTGGGATTTTTACTACCTAAATGCTTTAAATTTGTGACTTCTGTTGTAGGCATTTCCTTCATAGTGAGTTAAATGTTACTTTCATATAGCTTTTTAAATTTACCCTTGTAAAATTATTTTTATTATGCAAGGATCACTGATTGAATGTCCTAGGCATTATGGGGGAATACAGAGGAAGAAGAGACAGAAGGAAAGTAAAAACTATGGATAATATATGTTGTTCATTCTATCTCGTTTATCTGCAAGCTAATTATGATAATTACATGATATTAACTCTGTTTCACAGATTCAAAAAACTGAGGTTTGGAGACTTTAATTTATTACTATCGCACAACTAGGAAGCTGCAGAGCTAAGATACACATCCAGGCATGTATGAGTTTGAAGCCTCTTAATTTGTTTTTATAAAAATAATACAAGCTTTTTGTAGAGAATTTGCAAAATGTAAAATGTAAATCATAGAAAAGTCCTCCAAAATTATACCATGTAGAGAAAACTACTGTTAATATTTTGCCGTATATGTATATATTTTATACATGCACACATATCAAAATAGGTATTGCACTGCATATATATTGTATCTTGATTATTTTCCTTAACATTATATCAAGTAATATTCCTATTTTGTTAGCTATGTTTTAAAAATAATATATTAATAACTGGATAATAATCTTTCAAATAGCTGTATCATTGTTTATTTAACTAGATATTTATTTTATTTTAAATTAATTTTTATTTATCAATTACTGTTGACATTCAATATTATTTTATATTAGTTTCAGGTGTACAGCATAGTGGTTAGACATTTATATAATCTACAAAGTGATCCCCCCAATAAGTCTAGTACCCACCTGGCACCATACATATTTATTACAATATTATTGACTATATTCTCTGTGCTGTACTTTATATCCCTGTGACTATTTTGTAACTATCATTTGTACTTCTTAATCTTTTTTTTCTGTTATAAATAATGTCTTAATGATCATCTGTAAATCATTGTTTAAGTCTCTATTTTATAGGATATGTTTCTAAGAATAAAATTAGGACAAAACATCCAAACAATTTTAAGGCTTTGAGCACCATATGTTTTACTTTCAGAAAGATTTTTACTAATTTACATTCTCATCATTATGTCTATTTCTTATTTCCTTGCCAGCATTAAATATTATCATAAAACAACTATTTGTAAACATAACAGACAACTATGTTATTTTTCTTCTATGGATAATCGTTTCCTTTTATCTTGCTTTCTGAATTTCTTACAATATCAAAACAATTCATCTTTTCCTGCATAGTTTTTCACTGTTTTATACATAGAAGTTGCTTTCTTATTCTTAGGTCAAATACAAACCTGTTTGTTTATAGTTTCTTGTAGTATTTTATGTATTGTTTAATATTGAACTCCTTAATGTTATTAAAAGGCTGTGCACTCTCAGCTACTCTATATTTCACCCCTAAGGGAAGAAAAAGACAATGATTTCCATCTGTGGTGCATGTGGCACATGAGACAGTGTGAATTACCTTTACATTACCAGCTTCCTATGCTGAAATGCTAAAAATTTGCTGGAGCGATTAGAGTAATTGGGGAAAGGGATATTAATCTGGGCTGATGTTGTAGAGGAAATGAGTCTTGAGTAGAGTTTTGATTTAGAGAAGGACATAATATGGTCAAATAGCATACTGCATGTTTGGAGAAAAGGTTCAGAATATAAAAATTTATATTTATAGAAAAGCTTGTATCTATTTTTCTGTAGTAATTGTTCTATAGTGTGTGTGTGTGTGTGTGTGTGTGTGTGTGTGTGTGTGTGTGTGTGGCTTTGGCTATTTAAAATTTCATATGTTTCCTTATTTTGTCCTTTCCTTAATGCCATAAGAGAATCTTGGTACCACGAAACAGAATCTTTGACTATCAGAGCTGGAAAATATCTCAGAGACCATTTTATGTTATGTAGATACAAAATTAATTTCTGGAATGATGAAACGGTTTGCCTTGAATCACACAGCTAGAGTTAGCACTATAATCCAGATTTCTGCTTTCTGATTTGGTGCTCTTTCCATTACAACAAATTGTTGAAAGGTCTATTTTATTGAATTGTAAGTACTCATGGTGATAAAATTGAATTTGAATATTGAAAGTGCTTTGTTTTTTAAAAAAATAACCTAAACACGTATGCTTATAATTGAAGTTACAAAGTATAAAATATGTGCTAATATAATTGATGTACTTTGTCTGTAAGTAAACCATGTCAACATGCTAACAAGTTTTCCCTCTTCTTTAAAGAATGATGTCAAATTCTAATTAATTCCATTGTCACTTTACTACTTTAAGTGGTATAATGGCTGTGATATATGATTAGACTACACTTTAATTTTAAACTTTTTGATCTTCCAGCTTGTTTTGGCTGTTTTTATTTTTTTCTTAATTCAGTTACACCTACAAAGACAACAAAGCCTCAACTTTCAGGCACACTCTAGAATTTAAATCCCCATTATGTTGAGCTCTGGAATTTACCTGCTTGACATTATCTGTCTGTCTGTCTGTCTATCTATCTATCTATCTATCTATCTATCTATCTATCTATCTATCTATCATCTATCTATTTTGAGATAATATAAAAGTAGACTTTATTTTTTAAATTTTAATTAGTTTAAAGCACACAGTACATTAGATAGACATCTATATAGTTAGTAAAATGATCCCCCCAATCACACCCTCCCTCACTTGAAACTCCAACTAGCCAATGTATTAATGCTGATTGCATTCCCTATGCTGTGCTCCACATCCCCATGACAATCCATTGGCTACTAATTTGTACTTCTTTAATCCTTCACCCCATTCTCCTTGTTTTTTAAAATTTATTTTATTTTATTTATATTTTATTTTTGATTAAGTTTATTGGGGTAACATTGGTTAATGCAATTACATAGTTTTTCAGTTTTCCCAGCACCATTTATTGAAGAGGCTTCCCTTTCTCCACTGTATGTTTTTGGCTTCTTTGTTGAAAATTATTTGCCCATATAAATATGGATTTACTTCTGGATTCTTGATTCTGTTCCACAGGTCCGCATCTCTGTTTTGCTGCCAATACCATGCTGTTTTGATTACTGTCACTTTGTAGTATAATTCGAAGTTGGGCAGAGTGATGCCTCCAGCCTCATTCTTTTTTCTCAGCATCTCTTTGGCAATTTTGTGCTTGCATACAAATCGGATGATTTCTTGTTCTATTTCCTTAAAAAATGCTGTTGATATTTCCATGGGGATTGCAGTAAATCTGTATAATGCTTTAGGCAATAAGTTCACTTTAACTATATTGATTCTTCTAATCCAAGAACATGGAATATCTTTCTATTTCTTTGTATCTTCTTCAATTTCTTTCAATAAGGTCTTATAGTTTTCATTATATAGGTCTTTCACTTGTTTCATTAAATTTATTCCTAGGTATTTTATTCTTTTTGTTGCAATTCCAAAAGGAATTATTTTTTTCCACTTCTTTTTCTGACACTTCATGATTAGAGTATAAGAACACTATGGATTTTTGAACACTGATTTTGTATCCAGAAAATTTACTGCATTGCTTGTTATTTCTAGTAGTGTTCTTGTGGAGTCTTCAGGGTTTTCTGTATAGAGAAGCATGTCATCTGCAAAGAGTGAAATTTTGACTTCTTCATTCCCTAATTGGATGCATTTTAGATCATTCTCTTGTCTGATTGCACTCGCTAGGACCTCCAATGTTATATTGAATAACAGTGGGGATAGTGGACAGTCTTGCCTTGTTCCTGATCTTAGAGGGAATGTTATTAGTTTTTCACCATTAAGTGTAGTGTTGGCTGAGACTTGGTCATATAGGGCTTTAAAATGTTAAGGTATTTGCCTTTTATACCAATTTTGTTAAGTATTTTAATCATAAATGGATGCTGTATCTTGTGATATGATCACATGATTATTTTTTAAATCATTTATGTGGTGTATCTCATTAATTGATTTCCATATGTTGAAGCATCCCTGTGCCTCTGAGATGAAGCCCAACTGATCATGGTGTATAATCTTTTAAATATGTTGCTGTATTCGGTACATTAGTGTCTTATTTAGGATTTTTGCATCTATGTTCATGAGAGATATTGGTCTCTAGTTTTCCTTTTGTGTGTGTGTTATCTTTACCGGGTTTTGGTATCAGAGTAATATTGGCTTCATAAAGTGTGTTGGGAAGTATTGCCTCCTCTTTGATTTTCTAGAAGATTTTAAGGAGAATAGGCATTAAATCTTCTTTGAATCTTTGGTAGAATTCACTGGTGAAGCCATCTGGTCTTAGAATTTTTGATAGGTTTTTGATTGTTTCAATTTCAATAATGTGGATTGTTCTATTTAGATTTTCCAGTCCTTCTTGATTCAATTTAAGAAAGTTGTATTTTTCTAAGTGCTGGTCCATTTCTTCTAGGTTATTCAATTTGGTGTTATATATTTTTTCATAGTATCCTCATATGATCTTTTGTATTTCTGTGATATCAGTTGTAATGTACCCTCATTCATCCCTGGTTTTGTTTATTTGTGTCATTTTTTTTTCTTTAGTGAATCTAGCCAGGGGTTTGCCAATTTTATTAATCTTCTCAAAGAACCAGCTCTTTGTTGCATTTATTTTTTCTGTCATTTTTTTTCTTGGTTTGTTTTCAATTTCATTTATTTCTGCTCTAATTTTGATTATTTCTTTCCTTGTGCTGACTTTAAACTTTATTTGTTCTTCCTTTTCTAGTTTTTTAAGATGAAGTGTTAAGTTGTTTATTTGGGCTCATTCTTGTTTTAGGAGATAGGCTTGTAATGATACAAACTTTCCTTTTATGACCACTTTTAACATGGTCCAAAAATTTTGATATGTTGTACTATCATTATTATTTGTTTCTATGTATCTCTTGATCTCTCTTTTTATTTCTCCTCTGACCCAGTTATTTTTCAGTAGCATGTTTTTTAATCTCCATGTATTCGTGGGTTTTCCTGATTTCTTTCTGCAGTTGACCTCTATTTTCAAAGCATTATGATCAGAGAATATGGTTGGTATGATTTCAACCCTCATATTTGTTGAGGCTAACTCTGTGTTCCAGTATGTGGTCAATTCTTGACAATGTTCCATGTGCACTAGAAAAGAATATATAAGCAGTTGTTTTGGGATGGAACACTCTGTAAATGTCAATTATATCTAGTTGGTCTAATGTGTCATTTAAGGATATTATTTTCTTCTTTATTTTCTGTTTGGATGATCTGTCCATATCTAACAGTAAGGTATTTAGGTCCCCTACTATGATAGTGTTTTGGTCTGTTTCTCCCTTTAATTCTGTTAGTAATTGCTTTACATATTTAGAAACTGACTGATTGGGAACATAGATATTAATAAGTGTTATGTATTCTTGGTTCATGATTCCCTTTATCATTATGAAATGTCCCTCAATATTTTTCTTTATTTTTTTGATTTTGAAGTCTATTTCATCTGATAGTAATACCACTAATCTTTCCTTTCTCTGAATGCCTTTTGCTTGAAATATTATTTTCTACCCATTCACTTTGAGTCTATATTTGTCTTTGGAGCTGAGATGTGTCTCCTAAAGGCAGCATATAGTTCGATTTTGTGTTTTGTTTTTTTTTATTTGATCCATTCTGCAACTCTGTGCCTTTTTATTGGTGGGTTTAATCCATTTACATTTAGGGTGATTATTAAAATATGAAGTCTTCTTATAGCCATTTTATCTTTTGCTTTCTTGCAGCTTGGTTTTTTCATTGCTTTTTTTTGTCCTTGTGCTTCTGTTTTCTTTATTTTGGTTGGCTTTTGTGGGTTTTCCCTCTGGTCCTTCTTGTTTTATGTTAAATACAATAGTTCTGAATATTTGGTGTGCATTACCATTATGAACAAGTTAAGGATAGTTATATACAGTCGTCCATTTTCTTCTGCATGTGCCCTATCTCCATTCCCCTTTGCGAATTTGGATCATTGAATCTTTCTTTTTTCAGTCATTGTTATCTCAATTTGTTCCTATGTATGCTGAACATTCATTACTATCTTATTATAACTATTCTCTTATTATTTAAGCTTATAATGCCCTGTTTTTAGTAATGGTTGCATTCCTCTTTTCTATTTGTCTGATAGTCACTTTATTCCTAATTATGTATTTTTTTGTGTCATTTTATTTTTGGTGAACTCAATCCTTTCAGTATTTCCTGTATTGATTGCATGCCTTGTAGTGGAGAATTCCCTCAGTTTTTGTATGTCTGAAAAGTCTTAGTTTCTCCATCATATCTAAAAGAGACCTTAGCTGGATACAGCATTCTAGGCTGGTAGTTCCTTTCACTTAGTAATTTAAATATTTGGTTCATTTCCTTTCTGGCTTGTAAGGTCTGTGCTGAGGTGTCCAAGGATAACTTGATGGATTAACCTTTATAAGTTACCATTTTTTTCCTGGTTATCTTGAGAATTCTCTCTTTGTCATTGATTTTTGATAACTTTAATACAATGTGGCTTTGCGAAGGCTTCTTTGGTTTGAGATACTTGTGTGTTCTGTTGACTTCTTGAATTCCAAGCTCCAGCTCATTCCTTAGATTTGTGAAATTCTCATCCACTTTTTGTCTGAAAATGCTTTCTAGTCACTGCTCCTTTTCCTCGCCTTCAATAATGCACATTATTCTTATGTTTCCTCCTCTGATGGTATCAGTTACTACTTGAATTTTCTTTCATTATTTTTCATTCTTCAGTTTCTCTCTTCTTCCTTCTGATTTATTTCTAGATTTCTGTCTTCAGTATCACTGATCTTTTCCTCCATTTGGTCACCTCAATTTCCCAAGCCTGCTATTTCATTTTCCAACTCTTGCAGTGTATTCTTCAACTCCAGTTCTATTTGGTTCCTTTTGAGGATTTCAATCTCCTTGCTCTGCTAATCTGGTTGTTTTTTTTTTTTTCAGTTTCTGAAATTGTTGATTTGAGTTGCTTTGAATCTCATTGAGTTTTTTTCAGAAGTACCATCCTGAATTTTCTGTCATTTAAGTCTCATATTTTTATGTCTCTAAGCTAATATTCTGGAGATTTTTCTCTTTTTCTCTGAGATGCCTTGTCACCTTAGTTGTTCATGGTGTTTAATGGACTATTTCTCTGCCTAAGCATTAATGGAAGTGTATTCTGCTGTTTTTTAAGAAAGAAGATGTATTATATGAAGGTCTCTCTTTAGCCTGTTGCAAAGGAGGTGCTTTTCATTTGGTTTCCAATGGGTGGCATCGAATCCTTTTGGCCCTGCTTTATATAAATCCCTAATAATGCTCTTTTAATTTTCTTGTAGATATTTAATCATACTTTCTACCCTCAGTTTTAGTCCCTGTCAGTGTCAGCGATAGTCTCAGCAGTGTTTGCTCAGATTCCCCTGGGGCTCCATGGTGTTCGGTCTGGTAGGGTATAGGGGAAGGGGCTCTCTGGGTTAGCAGTTGGGGGCTGTGGCTAGCCTCGGTTTTGGAACCATGGTTGGCAAAAACTGACCTTTTGTCCTCTGTGGTCCTTTACCACTTCTCTGCTTTTTGCTCTGATGAATGGGTCCTACAGCCAGCTGGCCACGGGGAGCTCACAGTTATCCCAGGCAGGTATGTTCAGGGAACTTGTCGCAGGAACTCGCCACTCCTCTCCTCTCCCTTCTCCTACAGGGAGCTCCGGCAGCTGTGAGAGGCAGCTTCTTCATTTTTTCCAGTCCACCATCTGACACCCAGGGTTCTGATCTGTGGTAGCTCTTATGCACAGATCCCACGCTCAGACATGCTGGTGTGCAGTATGGGTGTTTTTTGTTGAGTTTTAGTTGTTCAGCTTATTGTTGTTTCAAGAGGAGAGATCTGGGGGCATCTCTCACTCTGCCATGTTTCCAAAGATCTTGTTAGTTTTGTTAGATATTATACTTAGCTTGCACTATGTAGGAAAATGTCTTTATCTCTTATATTTTATATATTTAGGGATGAAATATTATGAAATAATTTACTCCTCTAGTGTGAAGGTAATCTCTCAGCTCAGATGGCTCGTCCTCCTATCACCTCAGGACTTTTGCTCCAGGATGTCCCCCCAGAGAAGGCTCCTCTGGCTAGCTCCTTCCTTAGACTTTGAAACACATTCTAGTTTCTTTTTTAAGAAAATAAAGGAAGCTTCTTGGACTTCACCTCCAGGACAGTCCTATCTTTTGCTTCCCCATTCAAGGACACTTTTTAAAAAGACTTCTTTGCTCTAGATGTCTCTGGATCCTCACCTCCCACTCACTCCTCCTTTTTTTTTTTACTTTAATTTGGCTTTCAACTACATCAAACTGAAGAAATGTTTGTCAGTATATCGCCAGTGATTTCCTTCTTGTTCCTTTCAATGGCCATTTTATGGTTCTCTTAATTCCTGTTTTTGTTACATTTTTTTTTCTTCTTCTTAAAGAAGTCCCTCCAACATTTCCTGTAATACTGGCTAAGTAGTCGTAAATTCCTTTAGCTTATTATTGTCTCAGAAGCTCTTTATTTGTCCTTCAACTCTAAATGATAGCCTTGCTGGATAAATTATTTTTGGTTGTATATACTGGGTCTTCACCCTGTCGAATATTTTTTGTCAAGCTCTTCTGTCCTGCATAGTTTCTTTTGAGAAATTAGCTGCGAGTCTTATGGGTGTTCCCTTATAAGTAATTATTTCTTTTTTATTTTTCTGTTTTTAATAGTCTTTCTTTGTATTTAAACTTTGACATTTTAATTACTATGTGTCTTGGTGTGGGCCTCTTTGAATCGCTGATTTTTGGAATTCTCTGAGCTTTCTGGGGTTTTACGTCCATTTCTTTCACCAATTTAGGGAAATTTTCCATCATTATTTCTTCAAACAGCTGTTCAACATCTTGTTTTCCTTCAGATACTCTGATCGGACAGGTATGTTGATCTTTAATAGTGTCCCATATGCTCCTTAAATTATTTTTATAGTCTTGGCATCCTTTTTCTCGCCATTCTGATTGAATGTCCTGATTGACTTTCCTGTCCTCTAGATAGGACATTTGATCCTTTTCTTTATTCACTTTGTTTATTTCTTTGTTTATTCCATTTAATATACTTCTCATCTCAGATAATGTATTCTCCATTTCACACTGATTCCCTTTTATAATTTCCATTTCCATTTTTATCTCTTTGTTGGAGTTATCTACATTTCCAAAAAGTTCATCGAGCATCTTTATAACTCGTGTTTTGAACTCTGCATCTGTTAGATTACTTGACACCATTATATCTGGATCTCTATTCTGTTCTCTCATATGGTTTCTGCTTCTTTGTCTTCCTATTTTGTCTGCCTTTCTGTGTCTGTTTCTATGTACCAAGCAAAGATCCTAAGTCTCTCGGTCTTATTAGTGTGGATTTGTGAAGTAGGCGTCCAGAGGCACAGTCCTGAGAGGGGTTCAGCTGCAGGCTAAATTCAGCCAAGCCTCTAACCCCTTCAGGGGCACCTGTTAAGATTCAGTAAACAATCCACAGATGCTGCACTTATAGTTGTCTCAAAAGGCTGCACCAGAAACTAAGGCCAGCTGCCTCCACCAGTGTGAGTCTCAGCAAGGAGCACCTGACTTGTTGACGATAAACCTGGATGTGATTTGGGTAGGGCCTTGTGTTGGGGGAGGTGGGGTTTCAGGGAATCCTCTAGGCAGAGTGACATTTGTTATCCAGTTTGATAATGTCACAGCTATGGCAACACTGTGTCCAGCACACTGGGAGCGGGGAGGGCTCAAAATAATAGATACCCTGGCACTTCCGTACCAAGTAAGTCTCGCCTCATCCTTCACTCAGACAGTGTCTCCCTGTAAGTCCCTGGTGCCCCTTGCGTGCAGCCAAACGGGTGCTGTTGTTCAGAGCTACCAGGTCTGTCACTGAAAAACTCAGCTCACAGACAGGGCTGAGCTGTCACAGCCTCCAGCTCAAATGCTCCAGACCAGTCGGCCCCACAGCTTTACCCTGTCCTACCTTCTGCCATTGTAGGGTACTTTCTTGGATTTCTCCATAGTTATGTGGCTTGTTTATCTAGATCCCATGTGATTTTTTTCTTTCTGCTCCTTCTTGTTTCCATCACAACTCTGATTTGGTCACCAGAGGGATGAACAGAGCCTCACTCATGTACACCATTTTTTTTCTCTCCCCCTGCTTAGCATTTTTGACATGAGTCAGTCATTCAACACATTTTGATATACATCTTCTATGTGCCTATTCCAATGCTGGAAACTCGAGAACATAATGGTCCTTGCTAACAACCTCTGACAAGGGCCTCCTTTTTCATTATAAGGTTTAACTTTGGGTTTTGATATTGTATTTTGGTAGGGTCACCAAATTCACTTTAGAATCACATCAGGAAAATTGGATGAAGGAAATGGTAAGATTAGGCATAACCTTACTGTCATCAGCACCAACAACTACAAAAATATTTAAGTTTTTAATATGTGTTAGGGACATAAATAAATGGGTAAAATTTGTGGCCATAACGAGCTTGTAATCCATTTATGAAAGAATAAATAATAATATGAAGTGGCGCATTCTAGGAATAAAATGAGTAGAATAAGTATGACCTCATACATGCTGGACATCAAAGGAATGATTAAATACACATAGTGTGAGTGTGTATTTGGAGAGAGGGTTGGAAGAGAATATTCCTGACAGGGAAATAAGTATGCACAAAAGGAAAGTGGTGAAACCTTTATGCTCTCTTTGGGAAAAAATAATATGAAAAGACTAGATAGTGCTGTGAAAAGAGCACTGATAGTAAGAATCAGGAGATAGATGGTTAAAATCTTAGATTAGCCATGTAGGTACAAACTGGCCTTCACCTATCTGAGTCTCAATGTCTTCTTCATGAAAATACTGATAAAAGTATTCCCTTCATAAGATTTGTGTGAGGATTACACGAAGTATGCATAAAGTACATAATATTTGGTATGCATAGGCACTATTTAAATGAAAGTTCCTTTCTTATTTGTTTTAGCTGTAGTTGAGGTAGATGAAAGAGAATAGACATAGATAAAGTTGTGGTGGCCCTAACTCAGTCTAAAGATTTTCTCCTTTAGATCATGGAGAGCCAGTTAAAGTTTATCAAGAGGGAGATAGCAGGTTCACAGTGTAATTTTGCATTAATTAACCTTTTAACAATCTGGAATGTAGTTTGGAGAAGAGAGCAACCAGAGACAGTATGACTATAACAGTAGTCTAGGCAGAAGGTGTAAAGGGTCTCTTCCATAGCAGTAGTTGAATAGGAAAGGAAGCTACAGGCAGGGTGATATCACAAGGAAAAAATTGCTGCGATTTGGAGAATGTCTATGGAGATAAGAAAAGGAAAAATAAAAAGAATGACTTTATGTATTTCAAGATTAAGTGACTGGGAAAAATAAAAACATAAGAAGAAATGATTTGGGGAAATATAATTAAGTTAATTTGATAAATATTAACTAAGCAATGATATTAAAATGGAGAAGTAAGAATATTTGTAGTGTATCCAAAGACCTGGTTTTGCCAAGGGAATGTTTGACCTTTCAATGTACAAAGAGACTGTGCTGATTTGAGGCATATGACAAATATATACATTTGAGGAAAATATATATATATATTATATATAAGATATATATTATGTAATTTTAGGCATAACAACCAAATATGTATATATAATATGTATATATATTTGTATTATGTATATATGGTTGGGTTGGGTCTTTAGGGCATAGTGATCCATGTTAATCCTATGGGAACTTGCTAATTCATAATTGGGGAATACATCCACATACCAGCCCTAATGGAAGAAAATATTGTTTGTTTTCCCCTATTAACCTATTTCTCTCCATTGGGAAAAAAATATATCTTAAGAAGAATTTAGTCACTTAGAATAATAAGTTCAATGTAAAGTCTGATGTAAAGGGAGCTGCAGTGACAGTGTGTCCACCAGAGATAGAAAAATGACTAAGGTGAAAAGAGACAAATCTTTGAGAGGAGTGTTTTATTGGTCCTGACTAGATAATAGCAATACAACTTGTTAGACAAGTTTGAATATTGTACTACCTTGGATTCACTTAGGAAGTGCAATACATTTCTCAGAATCTAGAAGCCTAGATGTCATTCCTAGGCATTGAGAAGTGTTAAATTGTTGAGAAGGCAGCTCCTATGAATCGCTTTAGACAATCACAACCTTAGTGTGATATTTTGAGCTTTAACAATAAACTAATATCTCAATCGAAATCTATTTGGAGGATTTTTCTTTTGTAGGAAACCACAAAATTGGACAATGTGAGTAGAACATGAAGTGATTATGCTCCGGG
Organism: Rousettus aegyptiacus; assembly: GCF_014176215.1. NCBI lineage: Eukaryota > Metazoa > Chordata > Mammalia > Chiroptera > Pteropodidae > Rousettus > Rousettus aegyptiacus. The sequence continues at coordinate 57,776,159 of NW_023416312.1, read as the reverse complement.
GGGATCAGACTTGAATGGCCTTGTATTTTTATGTGGCAAATGTTTAATGAAAGCCTCCCATATCTTTGGCATGTTTAATGACTTTGTTCTGCTTTAGCTTTCAGATCTGTAGCTCTTATGTTAATTACATAGAGTTTTTCAGATGATTATTTATTTTATTTATTATTTTTATTTTGTTTTAGACAAGACACCCCTTAGTTGACCTCACAAATTGCAAGGACTTTGTCAGCTTACAATCCCTTATTTTTTTTTTATTTTTTACACCTATAGCACCTGGTCTTCCTAGGTTGTCTCCCATCCAAGTACTAACCAGGCCCCACCCTGCTTAGCTTCTGAGATCAGATGGGATAAGGCTTGTTCAGGGTGGTATGACCATAGACTCAGATGATTCTTTACCAACAATTTATGTCTAAGTAAATTTATCTCCTTTTTTATTTCAGTGGGCTGGGGGCAGCAGTGGAGTAAACTTCTTTTAAGAAGGGACACCCAGCATCTCCAGAAAGTGAGCAGGCATTCTGGGCCAGCTGGTTTGAAAAAGCAATGTATTTTTTTTCTCTAGATTTACATCCACAACGGTTAATTTGAGACCCATATTGTATAAGATAGAAAAGAGACTGATTTTACCTTGCTGAATTTTCCATGCCCCATGTTGATTGATTAAAAGGAAACTGGGGTTGTGGCATTGCTACGTATACTCAAATGATGTGCCTTCAGCCAGGGAAGTGACTTCATATCTAGCAAAGGCTGCAAAATACCTTCTTCCTATTTTGATCTACTTAAAGAAATTGCTTTGTGTTGCTAGAGAATAGCTGACCCCGACATCCTACTCACATTTTATCCTTGAATAATGAGGAGAAAAATCTCCCTGCAGTAAATGTTCAGTTTATGCTGTTTTTCCTCACATCAAAAAGAAAAAAAGAAGCTTTATGAAATAATGATGCTATCCTCAGGTGAACATAACAGTTTGTCCTTAATATTTTAATCAATAGTCAGAGTTAGAAAGGTCAGCTCATCCCAAAACTAAAGTTGGAATTAGCTGTCCACCACAGAAATGAAATCTGGCAAAGAAGGCCACAAGCTCACCTAGAAAAGCTCCATGTCTGCATCTCAAATGCATAAGTTTAATAGTCAGTTTTCAGTATTTATCTTCGATATCTCGACTAAGGGTTTTCAGAACTTACATAGCTCAGCTTTAGGCCAATGTAAATCCGTGTTAGTTTTCTGTTTCAATTATTCTGCTCAAACCTTTGAGCAAGATTTTGAAGGAAGTCTCTATAAGAGCCCAGGTATCAGTTTTTGAAAATCACTATGGTGTTTATTAATTTATTCATGTAATCAGGCATTCCTTTAACAAATGTTGTTTTGAGCACCTGTTATGTTCCTGTCACTGAGATAGACACTGAGGACGCAAGTGGACTGACAGTCTAGGTTAATAAGTGCCCCATGGGTGAACTTCCATGCAAAAATCAATCTTAATTATTTTTACCATTTTAAATTGACTTAAGAGTGCTAAACTCAAGTGCTTTCCTCATTCAACATATGTGTATTCCCTTCTTTCCTTCATTTTGAGATGTTTAGATTTGATTCAAAAGGTAGTTCTGATATTTATCAGCTGTGTGATCTTGGGTTCATCACTTAACCTTACCTATTTTCCTTATTTTTAAAACAATGTTAATAATAGTACTTGCCTTATGAGGTTGTTTTGAAGATTAAATGAGGCAGTCTCTGGCATAAAATTGTAATTCAATAAGTTCAGGCTATATTAGTTCTTTTGCTTTGAAAGACAATCTATTCACTTCTCTATTGTTTATGGGAAGTGTGGACATGAAAAAAAATGAGCACACAGGCAGTGAATTGCTGTCTCCTCTCCCTTTAAGAAAATCTTAAATGTACAAGAACATTGAGGCTATTTAAAAATTTGTTTTACCTTAAAATAAATAAGCCTATGTCATCCAGCTTGATGGTAAACCACTCAGGTTTGATTAGAGATTCAGAGCTTGTTATGCTTTTGCTCTTGGTATATTGAAGCCAATTTCATCATGATTTCTATTTCAAAATCAGGTAGCTTGACCAGTTTACATTAATTCCATCACTGCACACCTAAATGTACCCTCTAAGCCTCTGAGAGGTAGGTTCATGGGTTATGTTTTGTATATGTGAGAGATGATAGTACTTTGAAAACAATTCTTTTTTACTTCCTTCCACCCACCCTTAGAAGAGGATTTTCCTTTAACAAGATACTTTTTTGACCCATGATATTTAGTGGTAAAAAAGGAGACTATTGTTACCTCATTCTAAAAGAAGATACAAAACATTGATCATTATTTCATATAGAAGCAATGACTTGGATGAAGTCAACATAATTATCAAGGTGGCTATCTTTCCAATCTTTATAAACTGTGTCACCTGTGTTCCCTCAAGCCATAGTCAAGTACTGGAGAATAGTTGTGTAAAATAAAGTTGGTGATTTTATGTGAATGAATATCATTTAGAAGGTAATTTCTCTGAAAATCAACACATACTCAGAGCTGATTTATGACCTTGCTGTCTTATGGCATTAATGAGCTCCCTAAAGGTAACATCAGTAACAAAAATTATGGAGTTTTTCTTTCTGTAAATTCTATGATAAGATTCAATAATTATTCATACACAATGTTCAATGTAATATTTTTTGGTTCAGTCTAGATAATTATTGTTACATAGCTGGCTTTAGGTATTTGTTAACACCTTTTATTGTCTGTATTCAGAAACTGACCTAGTTGAAGATAGGTATATCTTATCTGCAAATGAAGCCAAGAGCTTTATTCTAATATCATGAGATATCAGGGCTATTTAAAGCTTCTAGCACAGTTGATTCCAACTTCAGATAAGTGGGCCAAACAAGATCTTATTAAAGAAAAAAAAATTATCTGCGGTTCTATGCTTCTCTAATTAACTTGGGAAAGGTTCTCACTGCTTAGTTATCTCAAGTGCCATTGTGTTTTATTGTATTGTTCACTATTACTGATACCTTCAACTTTGTATCATTAGTAGGCCATTTTAACAAATGTTGACATTCAAGTTGTTATTGGTTTAACAATTTTCTATATTTCAGCAAGACTCTGAAAATAGGCTAGTTTCCATATAGGGGCTGTGGGTAGTGACTGCAGACTTGAATCTTACCATTGCAATTGATGGCTCTAGTATATCTTTTTCCCATTCCTCACATATTTCTCTTTTTATTTTTTTTGGTGAGAACATGGAAGTTCTACTCTCTTAGCAAATTTCAATTATGTAATACAGTGTTATCAACTATAGTCACCATGTTTAACATCGCATCCTCAGAGCTTATTCATCTTATAGCAGAAAGTTTGTACCTTTTTACCAAACTCACCCTACTTTCCCAACTCCCCAGCCCCTAGCAACCAATATCTTCAAAAATAAATATAATCTCTTTGAACTTACCTACTTCAGAGAGCTATGTTGGTGATTAACATGGGAGACCTAGAATGATGCCTGGCATATAATGGGTACTTATTAATGGGTAGGTAATATTATTATTATACCTTCAAACTGACCTCACGTAAAACACTTAGTATTAATTCTATCATGTGAAAGATAAAAGCAGGCATTGTTTTTTCTTCCTGGACAATTGAAAAAAGCTAAAGTGTTCAGCTCCTTCGTAAAGCAGCTCCCCATCTCCTGTGCTTACCAACACAAAGCAATGAGGCGTAGAAATCCAGAGGCCAACTCCAAATACTCTGAAAAGTATTTGTCTCTAGAAATATTTTGATGAGCTCAGTTGCCTAGTTAGAATTTAATGTTACTAGTAAACAGCTGGCTAACATAAATTTGGCTGTCCTGTGATATGCCGAGTTAAAATTTTCAGAAGCAGTGCTGTATAAAATAAATGAGTTTTATAGGACTATGTCACTATAAGTTGAGCATATCAACTCAATTATGTTTTTTACTTATTATTAATTTCAAACCCTTGAAAAATTTTGGTATTTTGTGTGTAAAATATGGCTCAGAAAGGAAAAAAAAAATAAAGAAAGGTGAAAGAAAACCCCTACCAATCCATTAAAATGCAGCAAGCAGTGGTGATGGCTAGCAGTGTCTAGCAATCTGTCATGGTACCCTATCTATCAGCCTTAAAATTGTCATCCTTAAAATGTTATTATTAGAGCACTAATGTGGTTAATTGCTCACACTAGTGTAATAAGCTGCTCTTGGGGCTAGAGTATTTGGGGAGCATGCACAAATGCGAGTTCCTATTCATACTAAGGTGATAAGGCATTTTTGGTAAGGCTTTGAATGAGGCTATGACTGTTGAAAAAAAAGAATTTCGATGAAAAAATATCAAAATATGAGTATTGATCATATAAAATACCTCTAAGGGCTAATAATGTCTTATTAACTGCTTTATTTTCCACCGTATTCTTAGAACTAAGTACATTGCGTAACCCATAGTATGTAGTTGACTAATATGGGTCAAGCTGGATTTTATAAAAAGCTTAACTGATATACTCAGTGTTTCCTTTTGTTCATGCTGTAGGGAAGATGGACAGTGGAGCTCTTTCTACTGATAGCTCTGAAATAAGCATTTTTTTTTACTAGTCTGTTGTCCCATGGGAAGGATCAACAGTGCAGTTGTTTCCCTTGTCAAGTCCTCTGTGAGCTTTTCGGAGGTCTTAAAATTCACAACTTTTAAATATCAGGAAAAGAAGTTAAAATGTCAGATATGGGATCTTCCATTCACATTTTACAGATGAAATATTTAGTGTTTTAAATTAAACATGCCTCAAAAATCTTATTCGGGAGAGGCTTTTTGAAACCATCCTGTTCACAGAACTCCAACCTTAAAAAAATTCTACATATGAACCAAGGTCAGCCTCTCTAACTAAAGTCTAAATTCAAAATCTCAACTTCAGGGAAACATCAGGGGCTTAGGTAGAGGGTGGGAGTAGAGAATACCAGAGAATGACATTTAGGGTCCTAGTAGAAAATCTATATGAAAGTTGGAGCTGATAAATTATTGCTCCTCTACAACGCTTTTTGTTGTTGTTGTTCAAATTATGTCATTGGCATAAAAGAAATCATTTCTAGAGGATGCCAAACAACAAAAAAACTTGGCCTGTGTTGATAGGCATATAGTGTCCATTTTAAAGAAATTCATGGTCCTACTCTTCAGTTGGTCAACTTATATTTTTAGTGTAGTATTCTGTTCTAGATATCACATTTTATGTGGAGTATTGGTCAACTAGTATGTATTCAGACAAGGGGGAACAGTATAATGGTGGGTTTGGAAATTACATGTGGGAGGAACTATTGGGTATAACACGAATCATTCACTGTTAAAACTCTTAAAGGTTTCTCATGGAAGTGAGATAAAGATATTTATGTAAAGATGAAGATCAAACTCTCACTAAGGACAAAGGTGCCTTAAAGTGAGGAAGAAAAAATAAAGGAATACAAGTTTTATTTCTAGAAAGTCATTCTGTTCCACTGTCCTACCTACTTTTACTTCTCATATCCCCCACCCTGCCACACACTACATTCAATCCGCACAGCTTACTTAAAACACAATGCAATGCAATACAATATAATACAATATACAATACAGTACAATAAAATACAAACCTACCTTTGCACGATCTAGTTCCTGCCTACTTTTCCAGCCTTATTGCTTATGTTTTTTTAGGCACTCTTTCCTGTTTCAGTCACATTTTTTCTGTACTTTGCATGCACTAAGGTTTTACTTGCCCTCAGGAGGAAGCTTTGTATTCTTGTATCTAGAATGTCCATTGAAAGTCACTTGTCAGGAGCAATATTTGCTCTTGTGAAGGTAATATGTTCTTCCCTCCCTCCATGTCTGACTGTGTTCACTACTTTCTATTTGTCATTGCTTTTTAACAGCATTACTATGTAATGACTAGGTGTGGTTTTCTTTGTATTTCTACTACTTGGCATTCAATGAGCTTCTCGAATCTGTGAATCTTTTATAAGCTTTAGAAAAAAAATCAGCCAAATATTCTTTCTGTTTGATTCCTCCTTTCTTTACTGTTTTGTCCTCCTGTCACATGTTATAAAATTTGCTCTGGAAAATTTAGACTCCAGTTTTTGTCTTCCTGGCCCATAAGATCACAAAAAGTCTCTGCTATCATCTTTGATTCTTAGCCATTGCCTTATGCTCAGCTTCTCACTCTCTCTTGACCTTTATGAAAAATTGGTAGATTCATTATGAGGAAAGCAGTGCATAGAGATTTGGCTTCATCTTGGTGAGCTTTCTCTCTGGGATACTAACCCTTAGTTTCTGTGCATCAACTTTGCCTTCAAACAATTTTTGTTTTAGCAGTTTATCCCTTTTTATAGTTTATAGCATTTCTTGGCAGATATATTGGTTGGCAAAATGTTTCTCCTGAAATTAGTAGCTAGAAATAGAATTATGTTATTGTTGTTATTATTAGTTTACATTTATTTTTTGCTGGTATAACAAATGAGTATATGTGCATTTTGAATAGATAGCTACCTTCGTGCCACCATTTTGAAGGATTCCCACAGTTTTGCTGCCTTAATGTACACTCTCTATGACAATGATGTCATAATATTGCTATGGTGCTTAAAATCTTCCATGTTGGGGACATTCCATTAGGTTAAGGTGCTATGCCTTCGGTTTGCAACAATATTATCTGATTGGGTTTTTAATTTCCGACAATGTGTTTTCAAAGAACATTCTTCCTTAAGAGGTTCCATGAGAAGAATATTTGTGGTCTCAGGCTTGTTTTTATAGTGAGAGTGGTTGGGGAATCAGAATGGGAAAATGAAACTTGTAACATCTATTGAAGCCCAGATTCAGAATTTTTAAAACATTACTTCTGCTACACTCATTTGGCCAAATAAGTAAAAACTTTAGCTAGCTCAGGTCCAAGTGGTAGTGAAGTATACTTTGTCTGTTGATGGGAGGAGCAGCAAACAATTGTGCCATTTTTTGTCACTTTGTGGCAACAGTTAAACCACAAGCCAGTTCTGTGTTATCTTTCAGAAGTAAGTTAGTTGAGGTACTTCAGAAACACATATCAGGACAGGATAAGACGTGTAAAAATTTATCAGGGAAAATGCCTGAAGGTAAAGGAGAGGGAGCTAGAAATGGCATGGAGTACCTTTAGACCACATTGTAGATCTGAATCTTATAATGGAGAAAAGAAAAGAAGGAGGATTATATAGAAATTGCTTTAGACTACAGCAAGTTTCAAAACTATGTCTGGAAACTGAGCAAAAGATCATGACTTTTTATCAGTGCAAGCTCCCTTAGCCTCCTGCCTGTCTACTCACATCTTTTTCACCCCATAAATGTTGATTAGCATTCTTGTTGGTTGTTCATCTGTGTTGCTCTTAGGGACACCATGTTCCACTAAACATCTCCACTACTCCCTGTGGGTAAAGCTCCCTTGTCCATCCGTCTATATTACTGGTTGTTGTTATAATTGTGGCCTCTTGGCTTCTGACAGTTAAGCCTTGTTATTTGTCTTCTGTTACTTCAGGGTCCTATTATCCCCATGGATATTACTGAGTCCAGTTCTATGAAAAGTTTTCCTATCATCATCTCTGATCTGAAGAGGACAGCCAACACTGAAATTTTTAGTGTTACTGGTGCCCCTTTCACCAGTGCATTCCTTAGTGAATGGTGTATCCTCTGGGCCCACATATTAAACACTTTGGCTGAGTCTTCTGACCTTTCATCCTATAGTCATTCCAGCCTGTCCACTTCCCTGAGACTGTGTATCTCTTCCTCTGTTGTATGTTAGGGTACCTCAGGCATTTCTACTTCATTCAACAAAGGCCATTGCTTTCTCCAGGCTCAAAAGAACCATACTACCAGTGAGTTTACCCCATTTTCTAGGGTCCTTGTTAGAGTCTTAAAATCCCATATCCCCACAAAGTGTCACTAAGTCAATGAATTTTTGCTTATCCAGTGTTGTATTCTGGGCCTCAATTAAGTGCCTTCGAAGTCCAATCCTAGGAGTACTTCCCTGACTCCCACTGGCACAAGCTAGCTGATTCTTGCAGCTCCTTCAGGATATAATCTTTTTTTCCTCTTTCCAGGTCCGACATTTTCCTAGGCAGGTTCCCCTGCGATTTAACCTAATTAAATACCTAATTGACAGGAGAGAAGTTAGGAACAACTCTTGAGGGATGGGAGTGTGGGGGGACTAATGCTGTAATGTTTCAGGGGAAAGGCCTCTACAGCATTTTTCAGCACAGCAGAAGTGTTAGCTCTTACAGAAAAGGATGTGATATCTCTGCAAGTTCTGAGAATTTGGGTTTCTGTAGAGTAAGCATTCTCAGGAGAATTCGTCCAGATATCCACCTGCATTTTCAGGTCCCTGGCTTTCCACTCCAGGTCCTAACCTAAGTATAACATATCTTCCTTCATTGAACATTTAAATGTCTCTGGAGCTCTGTGACTCTGACACTCCTCAGCAGTGTTTGCTCTTCCACTATAGGAGATAAACACCTCTATTAATCTACCAACAGGGTCATGTGGTTTTAACCCTTAGCCTGTTTGTTAACAGCTCTCTGTTTCTCATTAAGCCTATTCAGGTTATCCACATAACTTAGCAATAGCCATTATACTGCATTGTTTTTGTAAACATAATCTTCCCATGTTTCTAAGATATTTGAATCATTGTTCCTATAAGAACATTTCACCCCAGTGGAACTTTTCCTCAGGTCACCATTAGTAAAATTTATCAATTTGGCTGCTACTTTGTGCCTGGGGCTATTTGTATTCCATCTGACACTCAAGACAACATTCTCTTTTTCTACTACTTAGTTAGTGAACCAGTCTCCGAACTCCATATTACTGCCTATTTTATTGGACCTCTCCTGACACCATTTGTGTTAGGGTCCTCTGAGAAGAAATCGAGATGAGATTAGAAGTGCAATAGATTTATTGAAGGAAATTTATTTGAAGGGCCAAAGGAAAAGAATTAATTAAAATTGAGAGAGCCTTCAGATCTTGATGTAAATCAGATGCATGTGAAGAAGAGAGGAAAAGAAAGAGGACAGGATAGGAAGTCTGCAGCACAGCTTGAGAGTTTGATCAGACCTTTAGGGAGTCCTTGAGCTAAAGTAATGCAGTGAAGGAATTCTGCACCTCTCGGTAATGTGTCACTATTTGTTCCTCTACTGCACTGTCACTGGTTTAGACCAGCCCATGGGAAGAGTGACTTTCATGTAAACATGGTGGTGAATACAGATGGGCAGCAGCTGGGGCCATCAGTCAGTTTTGCTCTGTAAAGCAGGAAATCTGTGGTAGAAATAAAAGCCTAGCCATTTGGAGTAACATAAGCTGTATAAATTTTCTAAATGTTTTAGATATTGCTCCATAAAGCAATTTCTGTTTGGTGGGGTTTTTGTTTGCTTGCTTACTTTAGCCAGTCCTCCTTAAACTTTAAAGCTTCCTCCCTAATTTCATTTGGATTGACATCTGTCTTTTTACAGAATTACACTAGCTTGAAAGTTTTATTTTGCATTATTCAAGGTAAGATTTGAGCAATAAAATGTTAGGAAAACTCAGCCAGTTTCTGCCCTTAACCTAGGTAGTCTCTCTATAAAAATGATAGATTCCTTGGTAACTAGGCAGCCTAAGTAAGCAAGTAGAGATGAGTCAATTTATTCTCTCTCTACAACTCAAAGAACACTGTTCATGTCCAATTGTTGGTAGGTCAGTTTGTCATTTTTCACATCATGTTGGTTCACCTATATTTTCTTGGATGAATAGCTAAGTACTGATAATACAACTCTGATGGCATTTTATTTTATGAAACACAAGAAATATTATGATATGGTTCCCATGGGAACCTCACCTCTGTCCCTTTGTGCTACTCTAATGATTAGAAAATAGCAGATAAATCAGCAATAATTGCTTCTTTAGTTGGATAATACTGAAGGCCATAGGCCCAATAGAAGACACAAATATATTAGGATCCATATTTGGAAGTTGTTTTTCAAAGTCTTGATTCTGACCTGTTTATGACCTGAACAGGGCTCTGAGGGTATATATACACCGTAGGCTAGTTTGTAGACTTTGGATTTTGATGTTTAACATGCTGTTATGGTACAATGGAGAACATACTGGGTCACCTGATTGCTCAAATCTCAGCAATTGCATCAGTATCTCTTCAACCGTAGGCACCACATAGCTTATCCTCACACACTTTAGTGGCTTTTGTTGCAAGTTGGTTAAATAGAATATAAACCAGATGAGATAGGGTGACTTGTTCAAGAGCTGATGTTTCTAGTCAAGTTTTCCATTTTTTCAATGCTGGATCACAATTTTTGATGCTGGGTAGTCAGTCTCAATTTTTATTTGGAGGGCTAATATCCATTGTGTAAACTTGTAATCTCTGGTATGGCGAATAAACTCAACTCATGAACTGGTATAAATGTAAATGTGCTGTACACAATTACCATATTCTGTTATCTGAGGGGTATTGAGGCAAATTTTCCTGCAGTTAAATAGCTATCTACCTTTTTATTGCAACACAGGATTCTTCCACATTAGAGTTATTTCTCTGTCATCAACAACAAAGGTATGGTATTGAAGGACACTGTGAAAATGCATTTGTCATTTGAAAGAGTTTGATATACCTTTACACTGGGTGAATATCCTTATGAGATTTAGTATCTGGAAGCTTATCCACCTTGAAGTCACATAAAAATACAATGTACAATCTGTTCAATGTTTAAAGTAAAGTGGGATTAGCTTGAATCTTTAGATTTTAAATCTGTAGCTCTAGGAGAAGAGATCTGGCAACCCTGGGAAAGTTTAATGACACTTCCATTACGTAGATATTGTTTAATGTATTGTCATTATCATATGCTAAATGGGCACTTATGAGTGACCAGGTGCCATTACTACTGTTATCATATACTAAATTAAAAAAAAATAGCTATGAACAGCTAATGTATCTTCAAGTTATTATTAGGGGATAATACTCCAATAGGAAGAAATTAGTTTATCACATATTATAACAAATTTGGGGTGATACTAGGTTTGTGAGTGTGTGTATGTATGCTGTATATGCTGTGTATGTACCATACATTCTGTCTAACACATCCTGTCTGATTCTGTAAGACACAGTCAGATGTCTCAGACACTACAGGTATAAGCCTTAAAAATAACTCAGGACCTTCTGTTCTGCATAGTATTTCAAGGTTTTCAGAATGCATTTATATAGATTATCTCATTTAATGCTGTCCACAAAACTGTGGTGTTGGCAAGATTATTAACTTGGTAGAATTAAAAATACTGAGGTTCAGAAAGGGTAAATAATTAGTCTAAGGTTACACAGTATTACTCGGCCATAAGAAAAGATGAAATACTTCCATTTGTTACTACACAGATGGATTTTGGGATTATCATGCTAAGATGTAAAGGTAGGACTACAAACCTGATCTTCTGACCCCTCTTATAGTCTTCTGGGCAGGGGTTAAATGATCAAGTGAGGCCTTAAAGCGGAAAATACCTCTGGATGCATGTGTGTCTCTATGTACACCAGAAGTTGTGGGGTTGAGCTGTTGTAGAAAGAACCAATCCTTAACGGAGACTAAAACTTGATGAAAATCATGCTTATTATGTGTCATTGTTCAATACTAAGATTTTATGAGGTCCTCTTTTTTATATTTAATTTTTTTCTATTTATTTTAAAAAATCTATTACTTTATTTTCACTGTTTTTCATCTCCCACATTCAATTTACTTTTCAAATTTTTATTAAATTTATTAGAGTGACATTGATTAATAAAATTATATAGGCTTCAGGTGTATAATTCGATAATATGTCATATGTATATTGTATTGTGTGTTCATCACCGAGAGTTAAATTTCCTTCCATCACCATATATTTGACCCTCTTTACCCTTATTTACTTTCTCTACTCCTCTCTTCCCTCTGATAACCACTAAACTGTTGTCCTTGTCCATCAGTTTGTTTGTCTTGTTCACATTTGCTTTCAGTTTTATATCCCATATATGAGTGAAATCATATGGTTTTCAACTTTTTCTGTCTGATTTATTTCACTTAGCATGATAATCCCAAAATCCATCTGTGTAGTCACAAATGGAAGTATTTCATCTTTTCTTATGGCTGAGTAATACTCCATTGTACATATGTACCACATCTTTATCCAATCACTTATCAAAGGGTACTTTGTTTCTATGTCTTGGACACCATGAATAATACTGCAATGAACATTGGGGTGCATATATCTTTATGAATAATTGTTTTCAAATCCTTTGGGTAGATATGCAGAAGAGGGATTGCTGGGTCATGTGGCAATTCTATTAATTTTTTTTAGGAAACTTCATACTGTTTTCCATAGAGGCAATATCGATTTACATTCTCACCAGCAGTGTATGATAGAGTCGCCCCCCACAACCTCTCCAACACTTGTTATTATTTGTCTTATTAAGGATAGTCATTCTAACAGGAGTGAGGTAATATCTTATTGTGGTTTTGATTTGCATTTCCCTAATATCTAGTGAAGTTAAGCATATTTTCATATGTCTGTTGGTCATTCGTATGTCTTCTTGGTGGAAGTGTCTGTTCAGGTCCTCTGTCCATCTTTTAGTTGGATTGTTTGCTTTTTTGCTATTGAGTTGTATGAGTTTACTTTTTTATATTTTAGATATTAGCCCCTTATCAAAGGTGTTGTTTGAAAATACCTTCTCCCATTCAATTGGTTGCCTCTTTGTTTTGTTGATAATTTCTTTTGCTGTGCAGAAGCTTTTTAGTTTGATATAGTCCCATTGATTTATTTTTTGTTTTGACCTCCCTTGCCTTTGAGGTCAAATTTATAAAATCCTCTCTAAATTTAAGGTCCATGAGTTTAGTACCTATGTTTTCCTCTTTGAGTAGTAAGCACACAATGCAATATACAGAAGATATATTATAGAACTGTACATTTGAAATGTATAATGTTATTAACCAATGTTTTCCCAAGAAATTTAATTTAAAATGTAAATAAAAAAGTTAAAAATAATAAAAAGTAAACATAAAAACATTGAAGCAGAAATATAAAGTTTTACTAATTACCTTTTCTTTAACAGTTTTGAATTCTCTTAGAGTTCACAGTTTTAAGTTGTCAGATTATAAATTTTTCCAGCATTTCTTGGGAACAGGTAGTAAGATAATTGCAAGATGCAAGACAATATGAAAGATGAAGCAGATGGCTGGTGAGTATTTCAGCTACTATTACCTATAATCTAAACCCCTAACTCTTCCAAGCCTACCACCAAATATTTACGCAACTCCTTTTAATTATTACTCTTCAAGGCACCAAGAATTTATGTGATCATGTAATTTGGGCCTAGCATTGCAACGAGTTTGGTATATTTCCAAGTCTACTTTATTTACAATTCTTAATAGTAACCAAGTCTTTCATGAGTCCTCCCACAAAGCTGTCCCTCATCTCTGCTCTCCATAATAGACTGTATTATTTCTCATTCCATACTGTGATATGACTATTGGTGTAACTGTCATTTGTCTTACTTGACTGTGAGCTTCATGAAAATAGAGACTACATTTTACTCACATTTGTGTCCTATCACCTAAAACTGTACTGGAGTCATAATAATAAGAACTTAATATATATTTTTGAACAACTAAATTGAAAGTGAGAAGGTTGATATTAGATATTTATGAATTGAATTGAAAATACTTAGTGTTTATTTGTTTAAATCCTTTATAATTTAACTTCTGCTAGGACAGACATTATTTTTTCACAACAGATTCTTATGAATTTTTTTATGTGTATTCAGTCTAATTTTTTACACTTACGGGTTTTATATCTATGATTTGTTTCAGTTAAAATTTTAATATATTAATGTATTTTATAGAACTGTACAGCCACTCATTTTTAAATATGAGTTATTGAAATTCCATTTTCAATGAGACATATATAAAAATTAATCTGGGAATGCCTGAATGAAAATCTGGTTTTGTTCATCTTCCCCTAACTTATAAAAGTATTGTTTACATTCATAATTTATTTGTATATTATTTTTGAGCAAAATGTTTAATAAAAATTACATTCTCTGGAAGCTCTGTTCCTTCAACTTTCTTTCCATCCTTTTTTTAAATTATTATTTTTTCATATCCTCTTTGTCTGCATTGAACATTTCTTTTGTTGAATCAGGAAACATTTATTTGGAGAGAATAATCAAATAATTTTATATTTTAATCTGGAACTGAGTCTTGCCAAATGAATCTAGTGACAAACTTGTCCCTTACCTCAATTTTTTATTGCTAAACACACTATAAGTGCATAATAAGTTTGATGACATAAGTATGCTTTGTACTCCTGATATCTCTCTTCAATCATTTGGGTTCTAGGGAAACTGCTTTGATTTTCCAAAGCAAATTTGCTTTATTAACATCTGCAGAATACTAGATTATCCAAAGGAATGAAAAAAGTCAATTGCTAGATGTTTCACTTACAAAATACCTATCTATAAAAGTTTCTACTATCCAAATATTTAGTGTAATGGAGAGAAGGCCAATGAAGAAGTCAACAAATAAGAAGAACCTCATTGGTTCTAGACAAAACTTTGAAATGGAGATTTATTTGGTGACCTTTCATTTTTTCTTTTTGTACTGCTCTCTCTCATTGTTCCCTCTCTGCTTAATCTATTAAAGCTTTAGCCCATCAATTTATAAAACGTATATCACATGGAATCAAGAATTTAATAAGATGATGCAGTTTATTCTATATTATTATATTATACACAAATATAAAAGATTATTAATAATATAACTTAAAGCTAGTTTTTATAAAGGAAAACAATCAGGTAAATTTCTTTCTTCCTTTCTCTTTCTTTCTTTCTTTCTTTTTTTCTTTCTTTCTTTCTTTCCATTCTGTGAAGGCATAATAACTAATAATAGCTAAATTGACCATATAAGTTGGGTATGAATTACAAAGCCAGAAGAATAAATCTCCAGTAATGGAGATTCGGGTACCTATATAACAGGCATAAAGGGGGCATAGTGTAAAATATTTTAAGGTAATGTCTTTCTGGAACTTCTGAAATCACATCTCAGTAGTGAACATATAGTTTTCTTATGAATAAGGCTTTTGGGGGGTGGACCTGCAACCTTTAGAGGAATTTACAGACACTGCTATGCTGTTTAAACACAGACTGCAGGTGAAAAAGTGAGAAGCTATGTGGCTGGAAGTGCAGGCAAGATCTTTTCTTGTGAATGTCCTCTTTGATGCTAAAGAATTTGAATTTTTCATCCTGAAAAAAAAAAAACGGTGAGCTTCTACAGAGACCTAACTAAGAATGTGGCACAATCAAATTTGTGGTTTTGTAGAATGACTTTTAAAAAAGTAACAGTTAGGGCGATAGCGGCTGTGGCCGTGATCTGGAGAATGAATTACAGGAGGAAAAAGTAGAGGTAAGTATCAACTGGAAGGCTATTGAACAAATTCAAGGCAGAGGTGATGTAGGCTTAAATTAGAATATTTACTAGAGAGAAGCAGATGCATCTAAGAAGTCAGAATAAGAAAGAATGTGTCATAGTTGAGTGCAAGCAGGTTGTGTTGAGAGATAGAGCAGAAAGTTACTTAAAGAAAAGACCCTATAAGGTTGAGAAAATTATGAGATACAGACTGATAGTTTGTATCCTCTCAAAGTTTGTGTATGTTGAAAACTAATTTTCAATGTGATCATAATTGGAGGTGGGGCCTTTAAGAGGTGATTAGGTCATGAGGGTTGAACCCTCATGAATGGGATCAGTGTCCTTATAAAAGAGACCCCAGAGACCTCACATGTACTTTCCACCAATGTAAAGACACAGTAAAAAGATGAAGATGGTCATATATGTATTAGAAAGTGGGTCCTCACTAGAACTCAATCTATAGGCACCTTGATCTTGGACTTAGTCCTCAGAACTGTGAGAAATAAATTTCTATTCATTATAAATCCCCTAATCTATGGCATTTTGTTGTAGCAGCCTAAAGAAACTAAGACATCATTTAAAGGAATCCACTAAAAGGTTTTAAGCAGGGGTGCAAAATGACAAAGCAGAATTTGGAATGAATTGGGTAAATAGATGATAGGGTAAAACAGAATCAGAAATGTCAAAAAGTTATTTATTTTAAATAATTACCCTGTTGTGGCTTCTGAACTTTCTAGTGAGTTTTTTTTTCATGTGACACATCTAAATTGGTGAGGTACAATACTCCAATCATGTTCATATTTTCACAAAAAGGGAAGGTAAGCACATATTTAATTGTTGATTTTTATTTATTGTAGAGAAGAGATGTTAGACACTTGTCTAAAGCTTTTTTCTTTTATCTCAAATAACAGTAAAATGGGCTGCTTGCATTATTAGTATATGGGGGATATTATCCGTATCGAACAATGTCTTATGGCTTAAATCTCCATTCTTTTTTAACTTTCTTTTATTTTCATTGTTCTTACTTTTTGCTGCCGAAGAAGCTAGAGTTGATACAAACCAAGGGAAGACAGCTTGTCTATTCCTCTTACCTTTTCCAATAATGAAAAAGGTTTTTAGACAGATATCCCTCATATAAATTAAGCTGTTGTAGCCAGACCTTCTCAAACATTGAGGGCCCCTTTCTTCTTTGTGCTGAGTAAACTGCTAATCAATGCTTCCTCGGGGTTAGATTTTCCATGCCCCAGCCAGGGCTGATGAGACACCCGTCATAGTGAACTAGTCTTTCTGCCTTCAGGTAGCCCCAGACTTTATATATTATCAAAGGTTCCAGTTTCTTAGATGGCATGATTCAAATGACTTGCTAGAAATGGTCCTTGCTCTGAGTATCTACTCCACTAGCTCTACTTAGGGATTATAATTTTAATATTAATAATTATTGAGGTTCAAATGCCAATATGATCGAAAAGTGGTAAGCCCTTAAATTATTATCAATGCTTCATCACAAAATCCTTTCAATTTCTGGGCTCTAAGGACATGGGACAGAATGCAGATAAGTTTCAATAGAAAGAGGATGTCAGGAAGAATTTAGAGGAGATATAGCTGCCACAAAAAGCAAACAGATGGGACATGTCAGTGCAGGACCAGAGGCAGCAGAAGAGACTATGTATTTGTTTGTGGACCCAAAAGTGGGAGAGTTCACATAGGCAGGGATTAGAAAGGTATAACAAACAAGTTTCCACTTATTAAACAGTTTTTTGGTTATGCTACAGAGTAATTTTCTCTATAGAAGGAAACATCAAAACAAATACATTCCTCCTTGTTACCTATTCTGTAATCATATGTTTTCTGGGGCTGCCTGGGGACTCTCATTTACCATATCCACAAATCAACCACACTGTCCAGTGTCACCTAGCTTAGCTTATTTCTACCATTACCATGTTTTTTTCTTTCCTTTTGGCAAAATTTGCCAAGGAGGCAAATAAAAGGGTTATTTAATTAATCTTGAGCCATACGTGTTTTGTTTAGTTTTCATCTTTCTCTCAGAGCTTCATACAACCCAATGCCACTCACTCCCAGGTTTGTAGTAAGACTGGAATGCATTTACAGTTATATAATCAGAGCTGATTTTAGTCCCTCAGACAGAGAAGCAGTGTGGTGAAGGAAATAATAATAAGGTATTTGGAGTCAGACAGGGCTGGGTTAGTATCTTGGAACTGCAACTTACTAGCTTTGTATTCTTGGCAAGTTATTTAACCTTTCTGAATCTTCATTTTTCCCAATATTACATAAGAATATTAATAGTATCTACCTTGTAAAGTTACTATGAGGATTAAATGAGATTATGTATGTAAAATTCTTTTACAGTACTTGGTATATTCTAATTATCAAATAAGTGTTAGTTATAGGCATGATATTTACATTATTTATTCAGTGTGAAAAGGAGGAGGTTGAATATGTTTGGAAAGATGTAGACTGGGTTTCTACATCTCTGTCTACCACTCTCTCTCTAAACCTTAGTCCTTAAGCGGAAGCAAGAGATGGCTTAATTATTGTTACAAATAAATAAATTTGGTCCTTTTTTATTTGTTCTAAACTTACCACCTCAGTCTTGGCTGCTCTGCACCAACCCACACAGATATTCACACTCCTGACACTATCTTCAGCTCCTTTATGACAGGGACTTGCCAATTGCAGAAATTGATCCATTGCCATAACCCTATTCCTCTTCAAGGTCATTTTCTCTGTCTTTCTCTGTCCAGAAAAAAGTTGCCACTGACAATCACATCTAAGTATTTAAAATATTATCACCTCTGAGATGCTATCTGCTATAGTTCTTGTCCCCAGAGGTTTTCTGTGAGAGAGAAATACAAAGTAGTTTCTTTATAACTCTGAGTACCCAAACTAATTTCTGATTCTAGTAGGGGACATTGCTACCAAGTTGCATTTTCAAGGTTTTTCTCCTTTAAGCTGAACAATTCCAAGACTGGTCTTTCTCTACTGTATTGAGCAGATAATTTATTTTTTCTTTTGAATACTGTATGACCAGATTTTCCTTCTATCCCTTGTCTGCTCTTTTTACTTCCAGAGGTACTATGAGAGTTGGTTTATATTTTGAAAAACTCTCTGAATTCCTTGGCTGAAAGGCATCACAGTGAATGAAAATATACAGAAAATAAATAAGTCATGTTAATTGATTGCATTGAATCTCTAAAAATGTCCCAAGACTCTCTTTCTCCAGTCCAGCATAGTGCAGTATTTACCATATGTACAAATTCAAGAAACCTCTTTGGAAAGGAGCAAACAAAATTTAGAATTCTAAAAATGAATATACAAAGTTAGAGAGAAATGCCAAGGGAGTCAACCAGTGGCCAAGCAGACAGCCATCCAGATATACAAAGAAAAAAGCTGAATTGTAGTGCAGAATGAGGCAAATGAGGTTTTAAATGAGTATATTTTGAACACATGAGGTAGTATTATTCCTAAGCATAATGTACTGAATACAGGTTAAGTGCTATAGTTTAAGGGATCTCTATTTGCATAACAGTATAGTTAGTAAATGACTTATGAAAGACATGGAGTAAATATGAGAGAAAAAAAAAGAGGTTCAAGTGGTTTTAGTCACACTGAATAAGAAGTTGAAAGTTTTATTTATGCGCTAGTCTCTTGGCATTTGAATTAAAGAGCAGGACACATGTATTTTACTCTGTGCCCAAGGCTCAAACTTTTACAATAATGATTTTTTTCAGTTGTGGTATTCATACTGGAAGAGAACTGCAGATATGTCAGCAAGGTTTGTATTCAATACCTTTCTATCTTTGGTTTCCCCCATTCCTTTCCAAGGCACTCACTGCCTTTATTCTGTCCATTAGTTACCTTGACCATCTTGGGTAGCCTTCCAAACTCCAAAACTTTCTTGCCTGCCTCAACTCCTTCTACCCATTAAAACTTAGCAACTACTGTCATATTTACTTAAGGCAATTATCTTCACAAAAAGTCGACTAATTTATTTTTCTTTCCAAAATATACATTTACATTTGATATAAGTCTTTCAGTTACTAAAGCCAATGAAGAAACAGATAACTGAAATTTTGGAAATTGTATTGGGATCAGTGGAAAGGAGTTTTTGGGGGGGAGGGGGTTGGGGAGCAGATAGAGGCTATTATTAGCACCTGGTGCCTAATATCCTGGGGTTATCTGGCTATTCTATATATTATTTACAGTTACAAATAATATGTACACAGACATTACTAAAGTAGCCTGATAGAACAGTGAGAGAAATCTAGGTTTGGTCCTCTGGAGGCTGATGGTTATGATCATAGCTCTATACTGTTGCCAAGCTATTCCAACCCTTGAGAAGAAAGGGTTTTTTTAATAAAATATTTTCTTCAGAATTTGAGAAATATGAATAGGCTTAATATCTGATAGAAGAGACAGAGTAGATGGGAAAATGCCCATTAGAGAGAAAATACAGTGAAACAAATATTTTCCCTAAATTACATAATATTCAGTATTTCTTTGGTTGTGGTAGCAAAAATAACTTGGGCTAGGTTACTAGGCCTTTGTTGTAATTTTAATTGGGGAAAATGTAGGTGATTGTGGATGAGTGGAAATTAAATAATCCAAGACTGGCTTTATGATTTCTTTGGAAACACAAAGAGTTAATTGTAGAACAAAATATAATCAATCAGGAATGGGAGAAGTTAGAGGAGAAAAAGGTAATAGTTAACACAAGTTGGATATGACTTAGAGTATTGGGAAGTAGCAAGAGAGAAAGGAAAAATATTGGAATGAGCTACCATGTTATAAAAACTTGGATTTTGAATAGATAAGTGGATGAGGAAGATTTAAAAGAAATGTGCTGTATAAACTTTGGCACCTCTTTGTGGCATTTCCCAATACCTCTGTAAATATTTTAATAGTTTCAATTAATTTTTTGTATGTTGATTTTTCATTTCTTTGTATACAAGATTAATTCAAGTTGATCCACATGGTGGCTTAGCTTTATATGGGTTATGCAAAGATATAAATTTGTCTCATGGAAACCAAGGGCAGTAGTATAGGCTAAATTGTATCCCCCAAAAATTCATATGTTGAATTTTAATACCTAGTACATCAGAATGTGACTGTATTTAGACAGAGGGTTTTCAAAGTGGTATTTAATGTTAAATAATGTCATAAGTGTGAGCCCTAATTCAATATGACTGATGTCCTTGTAAGAAGAGGAAATTAGAACATAGAAATGCACAGAGAGGAGACTGTATGAAGACACAGGGAGAAAGTGACCATTTACAAGCCTAGGTGAGAAGCCACAAGAGAAACCAACCTATCAACACCTCAGTCTCTGACTTCTAGTCTCCAGAATTGTGAGAAAATAAATTTCTGGGTTTTTTTGTTTGTTTGTTTGTTTGTTTGTTTGTTTTTAAGGCACACAATCTGTGGTACTTTGTTATAGTATTCCTAGTACACTAATACAAGCAGAAAACATCTGGACCTCAAAATGAAACTAGAATCAGGAAATAGAAAGCTTCCATAAATCCAGGAATACAGTCTATTGCTTAACTCTCTCTGTCTGCTTCATTTTTCTTTTATAATGAAGTCTAACTTTCTTCGTTTCTATGTCCATGTGGCAAAGTATGGTTGCCCTAAGACTCTCAAATTTAGAACCATGTCAAAAAAACAGATGTGCAATTTTTGAATCCTAGATTTAAATCTCCAGAGGAGAAAATTCGATCAGCTCAGGTTCGTTTATGTGTCTTCCCCTTGCCAAACAGCTGTAACTCAGTGCGGGGAAGTTAGTGGTTGGTACATGGTGCATACGTGATTACCAGAGGCCCTCCCCTGTGGACCTCTGTTATTACATTTCTTGTCATTTCTAGTTCCTCCATTGATTCTCTTATTTTATCACAAGTGCTTTAAAAGGGATGTCTAAAGCTATCTTATCTAATATTTAGTGTATTCTGTATGAAAATGTATTTTTCTGCACTGATAGTCCACTCTATTGCTAGGCATATATTATAGGGTATTTGTCTGTAACATGCTAGACCAGCTCAGTGTTCTCTACCAGGAGGCATTTCTATGCACATACATTTCATTATATTATCAAAACATATAATATAGAGTATAAGGTTATAACATATTATGATTGATTAGTTCTTAGATATATAATGTCTATAGTAAAGGTGGCACAGATCCTTAGGTTTGTGATTGATATGCTGAAGGACA
The DNA here is from genome assembly GCF_014176215.1 of Rousettus aegyptiacus. Taxonomy (NCBI): domain Eukaryota; kingdom Metazoa; phylum Chordata; class Mammalia; order Chiroptera; family Pteropodidae; genus Rousettus; species Rousettus aegyptiacus. Next base: position 57,754,493 of record NW_023416312.1, on the reverse strand, counting down.
CAATCGGAGGAGGACAGAAATTTTAAAATGCAATCAATAAAGAAATAAAGGGCAGAATGATTCCATTATAAAAATATATCTATACCATGTAGATATAGATATATTAAGAATTTACTTTCAAGTGAGACATTTGCATAGCAACACCAGCATCTTAATCTTTTGAAAGGCTTTTTATAAGTCATTTCAAGGACTCTGAAATAACTCTTCCTTTTATAGTTTGACCACTCTACATTAAAAACAGATGAATGTTGCTCTTCATGGTGCAATATGAAAAAGGAACATGGAGTCTCTTCACTCTCAACATCTCTGTGATGCTTCAAGCAGGAGCCATTTGAAGCTCAGACTGTGTAGCATTTGGCCATCTACCTGTTTAACTAACATTTTCTTCCTTTTCATTATTTTAATTTCAAAACACATGGGGGTTAGATTTCCAGACCTTCCTCTCCCTGTGTGAAGAACAAAACTGCATGTTTAACTAAGTCTTTTTCCTAAGGGAGGGTAGAGAAGAGTTTTAAATTAAACCAAGCCAAAAAAAAAAAAGTCAAACAAGCACATTAGCTATTCTAATTGTTTAGTTAACATGATATTTTATTTCATTCTTTTCTAAGTAAAAGAGTGGCTATAATCATACATTTATATAACATATATTTATGTATATTATGTAAATATATACACATATGTATATCTTATATGTGTGTATGTATAAATCACTTGATATATATCTTATGACAACATATACTATAATATATGGCAGCATACTCAGAAAATACCTTGTATCTTTATTTTTTATTTAATGAAGAAAATACTGAGCAATACTAGTTTCAAGTACAAGCAGCTCCATGAGGGTAAAATTAAATTTCTGAACTTTTATCTAACTATACTAATCATAAGTGTATTTTCAAATTCTTAAAACAAGTTAAAGCTTCTATGAGAATCAGATTTATATTCTATCTCAGTTGTCAGGTGCTATGTCATCAAAATTGAGTCTGGAAATGTTAATAGGTGTGGCTCATTTTCACTGACATTCATTGTCCTTGGCTACATCAGTTCCTGAAGGAATTTTTTGATCTCATGCACAGAAAAATCTGGAGATAACTGATACTGAAGCACATTTACACCTTGAGCGCATTGTAAAGAAGGCTGAAATAAATAGTCTCTGGTGACATGTAATGGATTGGTTCAGTGCTCCTAGTTTTATTTTCCACTGTTGTTTCATTCATTCATTCATTCATTCATTCATTTTTCCATTCATTCTTGTTTTTTTTTTTCCTGCAACAAATACTTACTGAGGCCCCATTGAATGTCAGGCAATGCGTTAGACATGAAGAATACAGTGGTCACCAAGCCATATACAGATACTGTCTTAGTTATGCTTTCTTCCTGACACAATAGCTTCTTGCTATAAATCTCCATTATAGTCAATATACTTTTGTAGTAGAAGTTAAATCTCCTGTAAAGGAAAATGTGACGAGCATTGAACTTAAAATCTTTTCTCTCTCACTCTCACTCTAGCTCTCTACTAATATGTTCCAGGTATATTACTTTCCTCTATAACAATATGAGTTGATCAGAGGCCATTTCGAGTTTTGGACCCCATCTCTAAAGATATGAATCCCAAGAGCTAATTAATCGACCCTGGAAGTTCCTACTAGAATGTAACAATTATTTCATAGGCATAAGAGGGAAGAAGGCTGTAGGAGATGTATGGGCTATATGGAAAAGATTTTAGGGTCATTGACAGAGGCTAATTTCTTTCCATTACAAAGTATAGCCACAAACTATTAGGAAATAAACAGTATATTTGACTAGAGATATGAAGTCCTTGTATGTCTTCCACATACACCTTTCTGGAGGTGTTACTGTAACTATAACATATACAGTGTTATATCAATGTTTACTGAATTTAGAATAGTACTAGCTTCACGACATTTATTCATTCATTTTATAGACATGAGCTATATATTGATATTTCAAAAATGAATCATTATATCTTGTCTATGGCCATATTTTATTTGGCTGTTAGAGATAACCTTATGATATAGAGGTTATTATTTTTATTTTAAAGATGAGGCAATTGAAGCATGAAAAGGTTATACATAGCAAAACAGATACTAACTAGTGCTATAATTTAGGCCGCCTGAATCAAGAACTTATTATGTGGCAGGCACTATGTTATGTGCTGGGGATGCACTAGTGAGTAACAAAAGCAAGTTACTCATCCTCTTCAAGCTAATCGACTAGTGTGGAAGACATACATTTATCAAATACCCTAAGAAACAGATGTGACATTACAAATGCGGAAACTGTTATAAAGGAGAGGCATGTGGTTAGTGAGATTCTATAATATAACTTGACTTATTGTAAGTGGTTAGGGAAGGATTCCCTGAGCAAGCGATTCTTAAGACAGATTCATAGGTTTAATAGGTATTAGCTGGATGTGATAAAAGGGAAAGATATCCCATGGATACAGAATAGAATGTACAAAGAGACTACATTGAAAGAATGGTGAGTATGAAGGGCCCAGATGAGACCAGTGTAGCTAGAATATAGTGGATGGCAAGGGAGCAATGGATGTGTTGATGGAGAGAGGATGATCCTAGAGTAAGAAGTAGTAGAATAAGTAAACTAATAAAAGGTCCTAGAATGGGGAAGTTGATATAGGCTAGATAATAAAGGGCTTAGACTGGCTACATTAATGAATTAATTTGTATCATAATGACAATAGAAGACCAATAGAGAGTTATAAGCATGGACAGGTTGAGACAACATGATTACATTTGCATTTTGAAAAAATTGCCCTGACTGTACTATTGAAAAGATAAGGGATGCTGTTAGATTCATGTATGTTACTGAGTAAGCAGTGTATTTATTTAGACAAAAAAAATGATAGTGGTTTAGACAAGGCTAGAAGAAAGAAGTACACATATTCAGAAGATATTTAAAAAGTGAAACTAGCAACTCAGGATTGGATTGAATATGAAGAATAAGGAAGGTGACTGTATTAAGGTTCAGGCAATTTGATCAGATTTATATCTTAAAAGGTGATTTTGAGCTAGTGACTTTTATTTTTCATTATGGTGACTAAATCTTAAAACTGCAGATATGAGAGAAACCTTAGAGAGTCATAAATTTTGTTTCTGTTGTATCCCTTTATAAGAAGACAGACAAGTTATGGTTTTCAAGTCAGATAGCTAATAAGTGGCAGAACCAGAATTGGGTCCAGATTCCACAACCTCTATATAAAATGGTGGCTCATTACAGAATGGAGATCCTCATATTCATAGTTTACATCAATTGATGTGAGAAGTTTGAGATTGGGAGGAGATGCTGGCCTTAGAGACAGTAGGCAAGATAGTTATGAGAGAATCTGAGGCAGAAGAGACAAATGGTGGAAATTCTATAAAACATTAGAATTGACAGGTCTGGGTAAAATGAATGTTTGTTATATAACCTATTGTTGAAGTGAGTAATGATTGCACTGTAACCACCCCCCTATAGCTGGCTACTTTTATTTAATGGAAAACTATGAGGATGAATTTTTTTCTCGGGTGTATCCACATGCACTACTATGCAGTGACTGCCACCATTGGATTTGAAGTCAGTGGGAAAGGAACTTATTTCTTATCAAAACCATTTCAACACTTGAACTGCAGAGAAGAACACATTCTGATACATGTACTGTGACAATTTTTATAACTTTACCACTTATCATTTCATTCTCCATAGAGGGCCTTGGAGAAAAGCAATCAACCATTCTGCACATTGAAGCTGTGGGCAGGCTTTTGGTGGTCTACACAGAAGTCTTGATCTCTATATGAATGATTCTAATGGAAAATTAAGTTGTGTTCATCTGTGACATTGTAGGGTGGGGTAATGTTTTTAGAGGGGTAAGGGAATGGAGGAGTTTTTTAAAAAAGACTGTCTTTCTCTTCAGAAAAATCTTGTCCCATAACAAAATGCTATGGTTATAATGTGCAAGAAAGTGTTGATAAAAACATATGTGCTCATGCTGGTTCAAAATCAATTTCATAATTTTTTGTGATATGTTAAATAAAATACAAGCTTTCATTTTCCTTTCCCCTTCTCTTTTTCTATACTTTCATTGCCTTCCCTTCCATTTCCTTGTCTTCTCTTTCTATCTTCCTAAACAATTCAGTCCTAAATCCACTAGGTGGGGCACAACAATTTAAGTGTGTGAGCATGATTGTTTGCAGGCTATAGTGATGCAGAGGCAGGCAAGGGAGCCTAGAGAGTTAAGAAGGACACCTGGATAAAAGATATCTATGGGATGTTAGAACCTGGGCAAGAAGAAAAGGACGTTCCCATGGAGAGGTTGTCCAATGTGTAGTGTCAAATCTAGAGTGGGGTGAGGAGAGTATCCACCCAGCAGGGAAAATCATTGGGGTGGCATAGGCTGATTGGAATAAGATTGAAGCCCACACAGGAATTTTGGCTTAGTGCATGGTGTCAAAGCATGGCTATAATAAAGGAGTTGACTGAATATGGGAGCCCAACTCAGAGTCCAGGTGGGTTGAGATTGAAATTCATTTTTGGGTAAGAAGAGCAGCAGAATGGGGGGGGGAGTGTACCAATGTTGATGGCGGATTTGTCACATATAGGGGGGACTGATAAAATAAGTTGTGATATTTTGCGGAGCACTTGTCAAACTCTCTGTGATAAAGGATCAGATATTAAAAAAATAATTTATCATTGACTAATACTTTTAGAATATACAATAACAATAAATTACTAAAAATGAATTAAATAGAAAATACGAGCTTACATTTGTATTAAAATCAACAAACATAACATTACATATATATATATATATATATATATATATGCGGATGTCATAAGAAAATAAATTAATCACAAAAATGGTTACATGAGTGAAATAGTAATTCCCCGTATTAGATGCTTATATGGCACACTTTGATAGATAGTGTGTATATCAACATCTAAAGTTTAAATATGACAAATGAGCCTGTTTCTGACTAATTAACTTACATAGTCTAGGCTAAATTGGTAACAATGCTACTTGCAAAAAATAATGTATATATAACTTCTTATATTTTGTTTTAATAACAGAGTAGAAAAATACAACTCACAGAATATGTTGACAGAAATGAAAGAGCTCTTAAAGCAATTTCAGCAAGTTCAAGTTATTCATTTTTAAATTTTACTCTAAATAAGCAATATTTATTTATTTTTATTTTTATGTTGGTAGTGAAAACTTTCTAATTAGTTCATGACTATTAAGATGAGCTTATTTTTTTAAAAAAATATTTTTCAATTACACTTTACATATAATACTATATTAGTTACAGGTATACAGTGCAGTGATTAAACATTTATATAAATTAGGAAGTGGCCACCACAATACAGCTAGCACCCATCAGACACCAGTTATAGTTATTAGAATATTATTGACTGTATTCCTTATACTATCTATACTTTACATCCTCATTCCTATTTTGTAACTTCCAATTTACACTTTTTAATCCCTTCCACTTTTTAATCCACCCCCAAAACCCTCCCATTTGACAACCATCAAAATGCTCTCTGTATCCATAAGTTTCTTTCTGTTTTTTTGTCATTTATCTTGTTCTTTAAATTCCACATGTAAGTGATTACATATGGTATTTGTCTTTCTCTGTATCACTTATTTCTCTTAGCATTATCCCCTCTAGGTCTATTCATATTGTAGCACATGGCAAGATTTTGTTATTTTTTATGACTGAGTAATAGTTCATTGTATATATGTGTGTGTGTGTGTGTGTGTGTGTGTGTGTGTATCTCTTCTTTATCCATTCCTCCATCGATGGACAGACCCAAGGTTGCCTCCATATCTTGTTTATTGTAAATAATGCTGCAATGAACATATGGATGCATATGTCTTTTTGAATGAGTGTTTTGAGTTTCTGCATATAAATACCCAGAAGTGAGATTACTGGGTCCTCCTTTGTCTCTTGTTACAGGCTTTATTTTCAAGTCTATTTTACCTTGTATAAGTATTGCTACCCTGGTTTTTCCCATGTCTATGTTCATGAAATATGTTTCCCATCCCTTTAATTTCAATATGTGTGTCTCTTTTGATCAGAAGTGAGTCCCCTGTAGGCAGCATATGTAAGGGTCTTGTTTTCTTACCCATTCAGCCACACTATGTTTTTTGATTGGAATATTTAATCTATTCACATTTACAGCGATAGATATGTAGTTATTGTCATTTTATTATTCGTATTTTCCTCTCCTCCTTCTCTTTCTCTTTCTCCTTCTTCTTCTAGAAGTTCTGTAACATTAATTGTAATACTGGTTTGGTTGTGATGAACTCTTTTAACTTTTTCTTGCCTGGGAAGATCTTTATCTGCCCTTCAATTCTAAATGATAGCTTTTCCAGGTCAAGTAATCTTGGTTGTAGGTCCCGGCTTCTCATCACTTTTTATTTAGTGTGAATCCCTTCTGTCCTTCAAAGTTTCTATTGAGAAATCAGCTGATGGTCTTATGGGAGTTCCCTTGTAGGAAAGTCATTGCTTTTCTCTTGCTACTTTTAAGATTCTCTCTTTGTCTTTAATCTTTGATATTTTAATTATGATATGTCTTTGGGCAGGCCTCTTTGGGTTCATCTGGTATGGGACACTCTGCCTTTTGGGCTTGGATGCCTACTTTCTTCACCAAGTTAGGAAAGTTTTCTGTCATTATTACTTTAAATATAGATAGATATAGATAGGTATAGATATAGATACAGATACAGATATAGATATAGATATAGATATAGATATAGATATAGATATAGATATAGATGATATATTCAATTCCTTGCTCTCTCTCTTCTCCTTCTGGTACCCCTATGATACGAATGTTTTTAGGCTTGATATTGTCCTCAAGGCCTCTTAAATTATCTTTTTTTAAAATTTATTTTTGCTGTTCTGATTGTGTGCTTTGCTACCTTACCTTCCAAATCATTGATTTGATTCTCTGTTTCATCTAATCTACTGTTGTTTCTCTCTAATGTAGTCTTCATTTTAGTTATTGTATTTTTCATTTCTGTTTTTTTTTTACGTTTCTTATCTCTTTATTGAACTTCTTACTGAGATCATTGAGCATCTGTATAACCAGAATTTTGAACTCCACATTTGGTAGATTGCTTGTCTACATTTTGTTTAGTTCTTTTTCTGGAGCTTTGTTCTATTCTTTGATTAGGCACATGTTTCTTTGTTTCCTCATTTTGCCTGCCTCCCTATGTTTGTTACTATGTATTAGGTAGAATGTCTCTCAACATTGGTAGAGTCGTCTTACATAACAGGTGTCCTGTGGGGCCCAGTAGCACAACCTCCCTGGTCAGCTAAGCTGAGTGCTCTAGGTATGCCCTTTGTGTGAGTTGTGTGTGCCCTCCTGCTGTAATTGGCCATGAATTACAATTGGTACTTTAACAAGAGGGATTGGCCCTCAGGCTGATTTATTCTTATGACTGACCATGACTGCAGTGGAGGAGCTGTTGTGTAGGGGCTGACCCTACAGGGCAGTATTCACTTTAGCAGGGCTCTGGTATCTGCTGAGTCTACCCTTTGGGTGTGTCATTGTAGAAGTGTTTATGTGGAGCTATTGCGTGTTCCAAAGCTGGCCACCAGATGTGTTGGTTCTGGGGCCTCTTGAGAGGGGCTATGATGCAGGCCAGGATCAGCTGCTGCCTGTGTCCTGTCTGGAGCCACCTGGTATGAACTACAAAGTGATCTTCAGATGGTTGCCAATTGAGCTGGACTTGGAGGTGCTGGGAGAGGCTAAGCTGTGAATTGAGATGGGAGTCACTAGTGCCAGATTTAGGGCTGCTTAGCAGGAGGCACAGGGCAGACTGAGGCCAGATACAGCTTGTTTGGTGTTTGTGAACCTTTGAGAGATTTAAAGAAAGTTTGTATCATGAGCCAAGATAGGCCATTTGTATGAAACATCTTGGGTGGGCCAGCAGGATGGGTGCTGTGGGGTCTCAGAATCATCAGGGCTGGATGAACGGTGTTAGCTAGGTTGATGGAGACTCAGGTATGGCACATTCTTGGGTAGAATGAGGGATCAACAAAACAATATTTGCTCTGTCAGCATTTTTTGTCTGGGAGAAAATTGCCCTGCCAGTCCTTGCCCTCAAGTCAGACAATTCTATTTCTCCCTGTATTTCCCTGGTGCCTTTTGAGCTGCTTCCCCTGTGATGAAGCTCAGAGAAAGTGAGTCCATCAGCAAGTAAGTCTGTTTGTGAGGAACATCTAAAACTCCAACAGCCCTCTGCATCACTCAGTGGGACTTCTACCATTGAGATATCAGTCCCTATTTTTCACCACCATGTGTGAGTCAAATTATAACATTTTAAAATTCAGCTTCAAGTGTTTACTGATAGCCAGTTCCAAAATTTTAACTTGTAAAATTTATGGTAAAATTATCCTTTGATGAAGGAAATGGATTTTATATTTAATGTATGTTCGGGTTTTAGTTGATGAACTGATATTACGATATCACATATTGTAATGTGTCCCTGATGATCATGACTACAATACAGCTTGCATCAAATGTGATTCAACAAATGAACTCAATAATACCTGAGTGGGTCAATACTCTGTTTAATGAGACAAGCACTTTTTAAAATACTGTAGCAATGTAAATGTTATAAAAGTTTCTAAACTCAGTTTCTATACTTATCTCATCATAGAATAATAACACTCAATTCACTTATTGGCATTGATTCAAAGTCTACATTTTGAGTAGCATTGGCTTAATGGTTTAGATAGATTAACTCAATAAATAATGTGGAACTTTTGGTCAAGATGGTGGAGTAGATAAATGCTGTGCTCCATCTCTTCCCAAGATCACATGAAGATTATAACTAAACCACATAATAACTACCCTTGAGAACCACTTGACGACCAACTGAACAGAACTCCGATAACTAAGGATATAAAGAAGATGCCATGTTGAGGCTGGTCGGAGTGGCAGAGTTTCAAAACAGGCTTGTTCCACACCTGTGTGTGGTGATTCAGAATCAGGAGGGATATCTTGGCTTTGTAGGTGACCCCTAAGAAGCAAGGGGTCTCAGCCTCATACTTTGATCCCCAGCTCAGAGCACCAGTGCCAGGAAGAGGAGTCCTCACAATATCTGGCTGTAAAAATTAGCAGGGATTCCATCTGAGTAAGATGGAGGTCTGCTGAAGACCCAGGCATCCTTTTGAAGGGCCCACGCACAGACTCTCACTCACAAATACTTGCCCTAAATCCTAGCAAAGGGACAGTAACACAAAAAGTGCCAGGGACATAAGGGGAAAAAATGAATTGTCTGGATTCTGGGTGATGGCTGTAGGGGCAGCTCTCTTCAGGACTAAAATACTTATAGTTATCATTCTTATTGAGTCCTCCACTTATCCTGCCTGCAAGCGCTGGTGAGTGCCCATTCTGAGTTTCCATCAACCTTGCTAACACCATTCTTGCCTCACCCTGGTGATTCTCTGACACCTTGCCTCACTCAATTTACATGCCTGACCTGTACCTCTTTCAGAGACTAATCCACACAAGTATCCAGCCTGGGCCCATGTTTTTGGCTTTGTTGAAATCTCTCAAACAAGCAGTGGCAAGCCTCGGTGTGAACTGTACCTTTTGTAAAGTAACTCCACGCTTGTATCTAGTGGCAGCCAGCCTCAGTTCATAGTATAACCACTCTCAGGCATCTCCAAGCCCATCACAGGTAGTTACCAACCACAGATCACATATCAGGTGGCCCTAGGCCAGACACAAGCAGTGACTGAGCTTAGTCTACACCAGAACCCCTCCCAAGAGACCCTAGAGCCAATATATCCCATTTCTGGCTTCAAAACACACCAGAGCCTCCACCTTAGTAGCACCATAAATAGCACACTCAAAGGTGGACTTTCTAGGCACCAGAGCCCAACAAAAACAAATTTTGCTTTGTGGCTTTAGCCTCCACACAACGGCTTGTCTCCTATAGTCATGGCCAATCCTCACATTCAGTCACCCTGAAGGTCATTTCTCACCCAGTGACATACCAATAGCAATTAAGGCTCAATAACAACAGGGCAGCACACAGGACCCACACAAGTGAAACACCAAGAGCACCCTGCTCAAGTGAACAAGGAGAGTGGTCCATGGGGCTCCCATAGGATACCTACTATGTAAGGGCGCTATGCCAAGCCTGAGAGACATTGCAGATCTGCCTTATAAATAGAAACAAACACAGAGAGGCAGGTAAAATGAAGAAACAAACATGTCCCAAATGAAAGGACAGGAAAAAATTCCAGAAAAAGAACTAAACAAAGTGGAGGCAAGCAGTCTATCAAATGCAGAATTTAAAACACTAGTTATTAATTCTCAGTGTACTAGGGGAAGAGTACACATTGGTAATTACATGTGTAATTACGGTTAATTAAATAATACACACTATCACACACAAAGTAAAAAAAATAATGACAATAACATAAATGTGGGGGGGTAAATATGGTAGTAATTTTAGAATGTGTTTGAATTTTAGTGACCATCACCTTAAAACATCCTGCTATAAATATAGCTTGGTATGTATTAAGCACACGTTAACGACAAACCAGATATCTATAAGAGATATACAAAAATAAAGAGAAATGAATCCAAACACAGCACTACATAAAATCATGAACATACAAGGAAGAGAGCATGAGAATAACAAAGGAACAGGTAAGAACTACAAAAATATCAAAAATAACTAAAATAAAAAGGCAATAATTGCATTCCTATCATTAATTATTTTAAACATAAATGCATATAATATTCCAATCAAAAAATGAATGAATAAAGAATAGGTGGTATGCACACACACACACAATGGAGTATTACTCAGCTGTAAAAAGAATGAAATCATACCGTTTGTAACAACATGGATGAAACTAGAGGGTATTATGCTAAGTGAAATAAGTCAGACTGAAAAAGACAAATTCTGTATGATTTCACTTATATGTGGAATCTAAATATATATATATATATATATATATATATATTATACACACACACACAAAACAGAGAGACTCATAGATACAGAGAACAAACTGATGGTTCAAGATGAGAGGGGGTCTGGGGATAGGTGAAAAGGTGAAGGGATTAAGAAATACAAATGACAGTCACAAAATAGTCCTGGGGTGTAATGTACAGTTTAGGGAATATTGTAATAAGCATGGTGTCATGTGGGTACAAGACTTACGGGGAGATCACTTGTAAGCTATACAAATATCCAACCACTCTGCTGTACACCTAATATAATATTGAATGTCAACTGTAATTGAAAAATTTTTTAAAACTTAAAAAAGAAAATGTGTGTTAAGCATTCTGTCTAGTTAGAGATGCATAGTAAATATTCAGTAAATATAGCTATTATTTGTGTTTATACTATTGATATTATTTAAAATGTTCACAAGCAAGCTTGAAAGGCTTTGATCAATGGGAAAAGCAGTTTTCAGTAATTAAGATATACTCAACTTTAAGTTAAAGTCTGCTCACAGACCATGCAAACCGCAGATGTCCACTCTATCACCCATTCAAGAGAAGATGTTATCCATTAAAAAAGACAACTTTGCTTCATTAATAACACCTGTTGGGCCACACTGCCTTTACCTAGTTTTGGTGCAGAGTCCTTTCAGGAAATACCTGTGTATGCCCTATCACAAAGCATTCTGTTTCTAGCTAAAGTACCAGCAAAGAAGAACATGAGATTTAAGTAGTCTATTCAGGACAATGATTCCTGAGTCTCTTCATTTTCAGGAAACGTGACAAGCTGCAGTTAAGTCAGAGACTTTCTAATGTCCATGCTTACATGTTCTACCCTTACTGGGGAAATTTGAACCCAGGGGTTGATATTTTGAAATTGCCTGATGGTTGCATGGAGATCGCACAAGACTACAAAACTGACTGAGTTTAGTTGCCAGATACTGAATTGGGCAAGTGTACTTGATTCATTAGCTAGAATTTTGAGGGTCTCTTATAACTGCTTCTCCCATAATCTTTTGCATGTTTTACCCTCAATAAGTGACCTTAATAAATCAAATCACCTTATTGGTCATAGAACAAATGCTGTGGACTGTTTCCTTATGAATATTTCACCTTTGCCATGAGCCACAAAATGTGGTCCAATAATCATCAAAAAAGGATAAGTCAGGTAGAATAATTTAGTAGTGAAGGACAGCAAGTAGAAATGCATTAGTAACCAGGAGACCAAAGAGAATTTCTTGGGTAAGAAATTCTCAAAAGGATCTGAACTCTTCCTGTCATGTTACAAAATGACCTCAGACTGTACTTATACAGTCTGGAGGTGGCCTAAGATATCTAGAGGGTAACTAATTGTCATTTATCTGGTATGTTTATTATGTTTTTTTGTAGACTTATTAATGGCATTGTTCTGTTGCTATCTGGAATGTACACCATCTGTATACAATTATACATTTTTGTGGTTTAGTTATTTTACTTATGCATTTTAAGTACATTATTTTATCATGGTTTTTTAATTGTTCAATTATTACTCTGTTCCTGCTTTTGTGTCTATGGCATAGCAGCCTTGGAATATTAGAGTAGGAGGGACCTAGTCTCCCAACCCTAGAATGCACTGCTTCATAGTCTACTCATTTAGACATCTTTGACAAATAACATCTGTGAAAAATGGAGTTTCAACAGCCTTTCTAATCACTGTTTCTTAGTTACCTGGAAATACCCACAGCTTCTGGGCACTGAGTGTTCTCTTTCTACTACACTAGGCAGCAGACTGCCTCCATGGGCCAAGTGATCCTCCGACAGAGGAAGGGCACCAGCTCAATGATCTGCACACCCATGAAGCACTGCAAGGGTGCCGCACGTCTGTGCACCATGGACTTCCCCAAGCTGCACAGCTACATCAAGGGCATCATGAAGGATATCATCCATGATCCAGGCTGTGGCACACCCCTCATCAAGGTGGTCTTCTGGGATCCATACCGGTTTAAGAAGCGGATGGAGCTGATCATTGCTGTTAAAGACATCCACACCGAACAGTTTATGTACTGCGTCAAGAAAGCTCAGCAGAACATTGGCAATGTTCTCCCAGTGGGCACCATACCCGAGGGCACCATCATGTGGTGGCAAAGCCTGGCAACCAGGAAAAGCTGGCCTGAGCCTCTGGGAACAAGGCCACCATCATCTCCCACAACCCCGAGACAAAAAAGACTCTAATGAAGCTGCCCTCAGACTCCAAGAAGGTCATTTCCTCCACCAACAGAGCTGTGGTTGGTATAGTAGCTGGATGTGGCCACATTAACAAGCCCATCCTCAAAGCCGGCCATACCTACCACAAGTATAAGGCAAAGAGGAATTGCAGACCACGTGTGTAGGGTGTGGCTATGAACCCTGTGGAGTATCCATTCGGAAGTAGCAACCACCAACACATAGGCAAAGCCTCTACCACCTGCAGAGATGCCCCTGCTGGCCACAAAGTGGGTCTCATTGCTACTCGCTGAACTGGACATCTGCGGGGAACCAAGACTGTGTAGGAGAAAGAGAACTAGAGCTGAGGGTTCTCCTTCTGTCACTAAAAACAAAAAAAAATAAAGAAAAAAATGAAATACCCACTGAGTCCTGATTCCAATAAGATATTCTAATAGTAAATGTCATACTACTTTTCATTGTGAAAAAAAAAATGATGACTCTGAGCAATTAATAGTCCAATGTTGATTTCCAAAAAACAAACAACTAGAAAATGACTATTCTCAGATGTGGTAAACCTCTGTTTTTAAGGTTGGGAATAATTACAGTCTTTTCCAAAATTTTTGGTAAAAATTTATAGAGATAAAAAATGCTTCTAGCATTTAAAAAATCAACTGAAATTTGGTTGAACTTGATAAGCATTGTCTTTCTATTTTCTTATATTTGAAGAGCATCTCCTGGGGAATATTGAAGAAGAATGAGTTAACTTGGACTTTGTCAAAATTAATTGAAAATTATAGTTTCCAGATGAGCACCACTAGAAAAGCTTATTGAATTATAACTGCATTATTGTTTTCATCAAATTTATAATATCTCAACATTTCTAAAATATATATATATATATATATATATATATATATATATATATATATATATATGGCATCATGGTCTAATTAATAATTATGCTAGTTTATTCTCTATTCAAAAGTGAAAAAAATATATGTATTTACTATATATTTGTATTAAATATTATTACTATGTATCAATTCTTCATCAATGCAATTGGTTTTGTGGTTGTCTTTTTAGCATGGGCCACACAGCAAGAGATAAGTGGCAGGTGAGCAATCGAAAGTTCATCTGTATTTGCAGCTGCTCCCCAGCGCTAGCATCACTGTCTCAGCTCCACCTCAGATCATCAGGCATTAGATTCTCATAGGAGCACCAATCCCTGGTGCCAAAAAGGTTGGGGACCACTGCCCTATAGTATTTCTAGTACTTGAAATGTTGCCTGGCACATAGTTGGAGCCTAATAGATTTCAATAGAATGAATGGAGATTCTTATAGTTCTTTATAATAACCATTGTACTTAGCACCATAGTAGTAGTCAGTAAATGTTTGTTGATTATTAGATATTTGGAAATAGCATAAGTAGGTTAAAGTTATCTCCTCTGTATGGTGATGTTAATACTGAATTTGTTAGTTATGATGATACTACATTCGTTTCCTATTGTTGTCTAAACAAAGGCTGAATCTCTTTCTCGAGTGCCAACTCTAATAATGTGTTCTTGCTGTTCCACTAAGTCCCTGAAACAAATGTAGCCCATTTTTCAATTTGTTTTATCAACATGTAATATTCAGAGGAGCCACATACTGTATGTGACCAGTAAATCAATGCTGCTAACAGATATACTACAAAAGCAATACTTAATGCTGGAGAGGACCAAGAAAGAGTAAAGCAAAAAAAAAAAAAGATAAAGAAAGAGAAATATAATCATTAAGCAGTTTGCATAGTAATGAAGAATAAAGTGGGTAATAAAAACCTGGTTATTTACTAGGTATCTGAGTGTTAAAGTGGGAAGGGTGCTAGTTTGGAAATCAGATGATCTTAATTTGAATCCTAGCCCTCATACATACTAGTTGTGTGACTCCAGCCAAATAACTTAATCTTTTGGATCTTGTTTCCATCACTTTAGAAAATGGGTAGTAATAGCTTCATGTACTACAATGAGTAGCAAATGAGATCATGTATATGCAAGTCCATGGACAAGTACATTTTATTTAATCGTGAAATTTAATTTCAGATAATTTTAAATTTAACTTTTTTATTACTGTCTATTAGGCTTTGCCACTTACTTTGGTAAGTTATTTAACTGTCATGGGCCTTAGTTTCCTCATCTGCAAGCGGGCATATTTATATATACCTAATTGGATTTCTGGGAAATTACCTTGTGCATTACCTTGAATGGTGCTTTAATGCATAAGTAATTAACACATGTAAAGTATCATTGTTATGACGGCTAATGTGTGTGTGTGTGTGTGTGTGTGCATGTAAGAATGAGGACAAGAACTTGCATTATAAGAACTTGCATCAGAGACCCATGGAAAGTATAAAAAGGACACTAATCATCTACAAAGGCCAATTTAGAGATTGTGTGAACCACTTTAAACTTCTAGATTAGTGCATGAGTTAACGAAAACCTCTGAACCTTCTGAGGATTAAGCCTCTAAAATAGCATGAGAATGCCACTCACATCCCTCCTTTCTCCTTAATTACTGAAAAAAAAAACTAAATTTATGGTTTGGGGGCACTTTGCAAATACAAACATGTTATAAAACTGTTACTGAGAAAATAAAAGAACAAACTTCATCTTTTTCAACAATGAAAGTTGGACAAATAATACTATAAAGATCAATAGTAATCATAACAAATGATATATTTTTTTTCTGAACTTAGAGTTAAAGAAAATAAACCAGGCCAATTTTTAGTATAGGAGGGTCATTTTCTGGGATAGAACATCTGGCAATAGAGATTGGCAGGGGCAGAATTTCAAAATAGTATAATGAGATTCAATGAAAATTAACTTAAGCACCTTCTGCTGAGCTTGCTCTGAGAGGGAAGGCTGAGATTTAAAGAAGCCGTATTCTTATGAATCAACCCTCTGCTTACCATTTTCATTGGTCTCTCTCCCAATGGGGTTTGCTTTACAACAGTTAGCTATGTGAGGAGACTTTGCTTTCAACGTGTTTATCTGGACTTTGGCCAGTGGTGTACTCGTAAGTGTTTAAAAAGTACTGCCCCTCGAAGCTCTGACTGGTAGTGTTTGTTGATGTCCATGGTAAATATATTCTCACCACTGATAATTTAAAGCAACCGATGGTTTAACTACTAGCTTAAGCAATGATGGAAAATAGAACAATCAGCTCTTGTGGTATGGTAGTAGCTAAGCATAATACACCACTCACTGTGGCTGCAATGTGAATAGTTTCTTGGCTAGGTTATATAATTTTATGTGGAATAGTTGAGGCAGAGAGGGATACTTCCTAGGACGCCCAGCTGAGATGCACTGAACTAAGTGCACAACAATAGCAATACTTTATATTGAATATTTCCATCATATTCTCTCTAGTAAATATAATCTACATTTCAAATTTCTGGATAAGTTTAATGATTAGTAGCTTCCTAGGGTTTGGCTCCTTTCAATGTTGTCTTCTCTTATTTTATCCCAGTTTAGATATTCTGAAATATCCAAATCTATTGTTTTAGGAATTAAATTTTAAGGCAGTACCTTTATGTGCAGTATTGTGGTTTTCTAACTAAATTGGCCAGTCATTTCAGTCTAAACATTCAGGAAAACTAATTCAAACTAATTCGAAACTAATTCAATCTCCAAAAGCAGTCACTATCAGTGAGTACCTCTTTTCTGCCTGGCAGTGTGCTAACCATTTGCTAATATAAAAGTGAAGAAGATCCAGCTCCTGCCTTCGCAGAGTTCATCATTTTGCCAACAAGTCAGTTGCTGTTATTGATGGAATTGTGTCTGCTCAAAATTCATGTGGTGAAATTCTATCCCCCAGGACCTCAGAATGCAACCGTATTTGAAGATAAGGCCTTTAAAGAGGTTATTAAGTTAAAATGATGCTGTTATAGTGTGCTCTAATACAATGTGACTGGTGTTCTCATAAGAAGAGGAAATTGGACTTACAAAGAGACATCGGGGATGTGGACACACAAAGAAAGGACTACATGAGGAGAAAGTGAGAAGGTAGCCATCTACAAGCCAAGGAGATAAGCCGTAGAAGAAACCAAACCTGTCAACACCTTGTTCTCACATTTCCAGCCTCCAAAACTGTGAGAAGTAAATTTATGTTGTTTAAGCCAACAGTCTGTGGTATTTGTTATGACAGTCCTAGAAAATTAAGAGTTACCATAACTAAATATTTACAATATCAGAAAGGGTTAGGCTCAGTTGTAAGGAGTATAAAATCCAAAATAAAAGTGGTTTTAAGGATATATATTATTTCTCTCTCAGATTATAAGCAGCACAGAGCTGTCATGGCATCCCTGATCCATTATTTGCATTTGAGACCTCAGTTCCTCCCAATCTATCACTCTGCCATGTTGAGTATGTAGCCCTTATCTTCATGATTGTGGTATTTGTATTCCAGACAGAAGGATGAAGGAGGGTTTGAAATAGAGAAGTAAAGTTGTTAATGGAGAAAGAATTTTAGAAGCTGCCACATGATGTATTTGCTTATGTAGCATTGTACATAACTATGACCCATGGCTACATCTAGCTGTAAGTAAGATAGGGAGTATAATATTTAGCGCAGCTAAAAATTTTATTACTCTGAAAAAAGTGAATACTGGATAGGGGAATAAGTAGTAGCATCTGATAAATTCTGCCTTAATGACTATCTAAATAACATTACTCATCCTTCTTTCCAGACACAGAGCATATTTCACTCCTTCACAAGAGAAAAGACCCAAAGTCCCATCTAGTTACTGTGTTCATCAAAAAGTTCAAAATATCTCATGACACACCTTTTAAAAATCACATCAGGTTGTAATTTATTATGCTCTGGTCACCTGTAAACAAATAAATAAGTTAATTGTGCTTTGGTCATCTATAAACTAAGAGACAAGTTATCTGCCCTCCCACTCTCCAACCTAGTATAGAATTATAGAGAAGCAGAATAGTTGCAATAAAATTCCCATTTAGAAGAGGTGAGAATGGGAATCTTATTCTTACTTATAAGTAAGAAATTACTTATCCATAGTAATGATCAAATCATTTGGGGGCAGAAATAGTAAACATTCTGAGCACAGGCATGGAAGTATGAGATTAAATTTTATGAATGAAAAAGTTACTTCACATAGTGATTTCAGTGAACTGTCCAGTTTATTTAAGTGTTCGTAAATAATAATTGAATTATCCCTTGATTAGGCTAGTTCAAATAACCTTAAAGTTAATATAATTTATGATCCATCATAAAAGAAAAGGAATAAAATGAAAATGGCATTTACTGATTGACTATTATATTCATTCATGCAAAAAATAAAAACAAGTAATAAAGATTGACCACTCTTCCAGGTGCTGGAGACAGAGGAGTGAAGAAAACTAGTGAAGAGCATGCTCTTAAAGAATTTATAGTTTAATAGGAGAAACAAGCAATTAGCAAAAATAGAATTAAATATATGTTGTGCCAATTTTTAAGTGCTATGCAGAAAATGAAAGCCAGATTGGGGTGGTGGTAGTGGTGGTATCTTATAATAAGTTATCAAAGAAGATTTGAGTAGTGACCTGAAGAGAGTATTTGTGAAAGATTATACCTAAATGTTAAGAATTGTATAGAATTTCATACATATAAACTTGATTCGCCCCTCAAAACATTGTTATTATAAATATAAGTTGTCAGCATTATAATCTTACAGAGAAGGAAAAGGAGAGGGAAGATGGAAAAAACAAACTTTGTAAAGAAACCAAGTGTCATATATCAAACTGATCCAGAGTGGATCTATACTTAGGTTTTATCACTGTTGTACTTTCAACCTGGCTCAGTTCCCCAAATACTGTTCAGATGGATTTGGAATTTTTTCTGCTTATATACTTTTTTATAAAGTACACAAAAAGTTGTTATTTATTCAAGGCAAATGCTATATTTATAAATTTTATTCTGGAAGGACAAAGAAATATGGGCAGTACTGAGCAGGTGAATTATGCTTATAATCAGACTGACCTGAAGGTGAATCCTATATCTACCACCTACTAGTTGTAAGAATTTAGAAAAGTTAATTCAAGTGTCAGTTTCCTAGACTATATATTTTCTATTATTATTATTATTATTATTATTATTATTAATATTTATGCCTATAGCACCTGGTCTTTCTAAGTTGAAAACATATTATAATACACAGAAAATATCATTCTTAAGAACAAACTTCAATTTGATGCAGATAATATATTTGACTCATTGATAGCAATATGGCAAGGTGGTGAAAAGGGGAATTTTGGAGTCAGGAAGACCTAGAGTTTTCTTTCTTTTCTATTACTTAATAATATATATCTGATATGTATTCAGACGCTTTAAATATCTTCCGTTTTATTCTCTTAACAGTCTTTTAAGTTCACTCTTATCTCTATTTTACTGATGACACAGAGAGGTTAAGTGATATGCTCATGATCACAAAGCTAGCAAGTAGCAAATGTGGCCTTATTAAATTTCAAAATAATGCTTTTTTGTTGCATTATACTGTTATTATGGCTATAAGTTTGTAGATCAGATAGGGATTGCCATGTAATCTAATTTATTTCTCTAAAGGCTTAAAAGATCTACTAGTGCAGTGTTAGGTTGAGTAAAAGTAGTACCCATTGGTTTTCATTTCTGATTCTTCCATACCACTGAAAGGTTCTCTACCTTTTGAGTCACTTTCTTTTATTGTCTATGCCAGTTTGTTTTATCTCAGAGGAAACTTTCCTAATTCATCCTTGACATTAAAAACACTGGTTCTCAGTTTGTTGATTGTGGAAAACAGTATGGTGGTTCCTTACCCTTCACTAGCTGATTGGATAAAAATATGGTACATATTACAATGGACCATTACTCGGCCATAAGAAAGGATGAAATACTGCCATTTGCAATAACATGGGTGGATCTTGAGATTATCAGGCTAAGTGAAATAAGACAGAAAAAGCTGAGAACCATGTGATTTCACTCATATGTGGGATACAAAACTGAAAGAAACAAATGAGCATGGCAAACAAACAAAAACTCATTGACACAGACAACAGTTTAGTATGAACACACAGTGCAATATACATATGATGTGTTATTGAATATATAACACATTTGTACACTTGAAAGCTATATAATTTTATTAGCTAATATCTCCCTGATACATTTAATTTAAAAAATGTAAAACAAAATAAACATAGAGTTATGATAAGATCCAGCAATTCTGCTTCTGGATATATACACAAAAGCATTGAAATTAAGGACTTGAACAAATATTTGTACATCAATGTTCATAGCAGCATTATTTACAATAGCTAAAAGTTGGCAACAACACAAATGGTGAGCAACCGGTGAATAGATAAACAAAACATGCATACGCACAATGGTATATTATTCATCCTTAAAAGAGGAATGAAATTCTGACACATGCTACAACGTGGATGAGTACTGAAGACATTATGATAAGTAAAATAAGCTTGATAGAAGATGATACATATTGTATAATTCCACTTATATGAGGTAACCAGAGTAGTCAAACTCATAGATATAGTAAGTATAATTGTGGCTGCCAGGGACTAGGGAGAGGTAGGATGTCAAATTATTGTTTAATGAGTACAGAGTTTCAGTTTGGCATAAAACAGTTCTGGAGATAGATGGCAGTGATGGTAACACAACAATGCGAATGTACTTAATGACACAGGAATATACACTTAAAAATTGTTAAAATTGTAAATTTTATGTTATGTATATTTTACAACAGTTAAGGGATTTTTAAAGATTTAAAAAAATGTTTTCCAAGCCTTCTCTAAGACAACAGAGAATTCCATGGCACATCTGTATTATAAATTTTGCATAGAGACAGAAATCTATATATTCACAAATTATTTCCTTGAAGGCAAAGGCCATGTTTTCTTTCTTCACAATTAAATACTGTTTTCGATGCTATGGAAGTATATAAGTATACAGAAAAATAATGAAGAATTGTTGCTTTCAGAAAAACTTATAAACTTCTTAGGTACATAACAATAATACACAGAAGGGAGAAAGAATTTGATACACTGTATACCAAACACTTTGAGAAGATGCTACTCATAGCTCACCAAAAATCTTTTCAAAAATTCCCTCCTAAACTCCCAATCTCTACTAAAACCTCCGACCTCTTTTATAGGCTGAAAATGGAGTATTTAACTGGAATCTTGAGACCAATACTCATCTACCTTTGCAAATTCTACATGGTGAACTTCTACCTACTGGAATGTGATATCTAATAATTTAGGGCTTCAACCCCAATTCAGATTTAATGTTTCCATTTTACCATTATATTACAGAAAATAACACAGAATTAAACAAAACAACAAAAACAGCAATTAAATAACAACAGAACAAAAGAAAGGAGATATTGAGAAGTACACAAGTGGATCTCAATTCTAAAAATAATTGAAAAATCAGAAGTTTTTTGAAAAAAAACATTGCTTTCAAATGAGGATCTAATTTTTATTTCAATTTTATAGACAGTGAAATATCAAAAGAGCCAATTAAACAGTAGAGATTGATTGTGTGCCTCCTACTTTCTGAGGGAAATGTTGGAGCAGATTTTGAGGGCTAAAAATTACATCCATTAAAACATTAGGATTTACAATTCTGACAAAACAGGGTAAAGAACGTCATCCCCAATTCCTAGGAGTAATATCCAAAAACACTGGATCATTATTAAAGGCCCTATGGATGAGAGAGAAATGCTCTTTTGTATGTGACAAGGTGTTGATTTAAATAAACTTTGACTTAGTTCTTTTCAAGAAAAACTCATACGTGTAAGCTATTTTGGGGTACCTAATTCTACTTGTTGAAGAGATGCCTTTCTCAACTTCAAGGTCCACTGTAAAGGGGTTAATGATACTGAAAGTGGAGACAGTGTAGCTAGTGACTAAAGCAATAGCCCTGGTGTGATGAGGATATCCATCAGCAATAGTACTGCTCACACTTAGTCAGCTAGCTATCTTGGCAATGGCAAACAATGCAACCTCAGCAAAGGTCACCTAGGAGAGCAGCAGTGTGGAATAATAATAATAGGCAACTTGAAAAGCTTCAGCAGCCATCAAGTTGGTATCATCTACCTGTGACCAAGGACAAGAAGAGGCCTTGAGATATTTGGATAGGATAATCATATAATTTATTCTTTAAAGTGGGTACCTTTTAAGAGTTAAAGAGACACACTAATAATTTTACTAGTATTACAGACCTAAACCAAGACTTTCTGGGCTAACTGGGTATATCATAGTCCTGGACTGGAGGACTACTTAAGATGTGAGTGGCTAAAGCATACACAAGTGATGTCACCATATCTACTTTTAATATGGGCAATTAAGAATCAATAAAGACCATTTCCTTCCTACTCTCTCTTGTTCAAATACTTTCCAAGACATTTAACTTTATTTTAATCCATGAATCATCTATATCTATATGTTCCATTCTACATAAATTTAGTATAATTTATATTCTAGGCCTTGAGTTAAAGCATGTAAAGAATTTTGCTTATCTTAACTTGCTGCTTTTGAAAAGCCTTTGGTTTCAATGTTTATCAGAGAGTTGATTAAGTTCATTTAGGCAGTAAAATGGCTGATGCATGCGATTGTGTGGTTAGAAGAATAACAACAAAGGCTAAGGAGCTTAATATTTTTAAATGTTAAATTAAGTTTATTGGGGCAACATTGGTTAACACAATTATATAATATCAAGTGTACGTTATCGTTTGACATCTGTATATTCTATTGTGTGTTTACCACCCAAAGGCCAGTTTCCTTCAGCTACCATACATTTGATCCCTTTTATCCATGGCACCCTCCCCTAAACCGTATATTTGAACCTCTTTACCGCATCTACCTGCCCCCTCCTCCCCCACTCCACTAGAAATCATTAGTCTATAGTCCTATGGTAACCATTAGTCTATATTCCATGTCCATGAGTCTCTGTTTGTTTGTCCTGCTTTTGTTGCTTTTATATTTATATCCCACATATAAGCGATATCATGTGATTTTTAACTCTTTCAGTATGGCTTATTTTGCTTAGCATGATTATATCGAGGTTCATCCACATTGTCACAAACAGCAGTATTTCATCCCTTCATATGGCTGAGTAATATTCCATTGTATATATGCACCACAGCTTCTTTAGCCAATTATCTATCATAGGACATTTAAGTTACTTCCATGTCCTGGCCACTGTGAATAATGCTGCTATAAACATCGGTGTGCAAATATCTTTTTAGATATGGGTTTTCAAATCTTTAGGGTAAATACCCAGTAGAGGGATTGCTGGATCATATGGTAGATCAATTCTTAGTTTTTTGAAGAAACTCTATACTGTTTTCCATAGTGGCTGTACCAATTTGCAGTCATACCAGCAGTGTATGAGTGTGCCTATTTCTCCACATTCCCTCCATTATTTGTTATTATTGGTCCTGTTGATTATAGTCATTCTAACAGGTGTGGGATGGTATCTCATTGTGGTTTTAGTTTGCATTTTCCTCATAGCTAGCAATGTTGAGCATTTTTTCATATATTTGTTGGTCATTTGTATGTCCTCTAGGGAGAAGTGTCTGTTCAAGTCCTCTGCCCATTTTTTCATTGGATCATTTGTCCTTTTGTTGTTATTGAGTTGTATGAGTTCTTTGTATATTTTGGATTTTAGGTGTTGCTTCCAAATATATTTTTCCATTTGGATGGTTGTCTCTTTACCTTGTGGATGGTTTCTTTTGCTGAGCAGAAGCTTTTTAGTTTGATGTAGTCCCATTCATTTATTTCAGCTTTTACTTCCCTTGCTTTTGAGGTCAAATTCATAAAATCCTCTTTATGTCCAAGGTCCTTGAGTTTAGTTCCTATGTTTTCTTCTATGCATTTCATTGTTTCAGGTCTTATATTCAGGTCCTTAATCCACTTTGGGTTAATTTTGGTGTGTGGTGATAGAAAACTGTTTAGTTTCATTCTTTTGCAAGTGGTTTTCCAGTTTTCCTAGCACCATTTATTAAAGAGGCTTTTCTTTCTCCACTGTATGTTTTTGGCTCCTTTGTCAAAAATTATTTGCCCAAATAAGTATTGGCTTACTTCTGGACTCTTGATTCTGTTAAGGAGCTTAATTTTGATTGGAGGATTATGAGAAACTCATAGAGTTTGCAGAAGTGTAGCAGCATTCAATTGAATTCAATAATATTTAGTGTTAATTCTGTGCTGCATATTATCTATTCTTGATGAATTTATGATCTGTTTAGGGAGATAAGAAATCTGCACATGAAACAATTAGCGCACAAAACAGGATGATCAAATGTCAAAGTATAAATTTCAGATAATGAATGTTTAAAATATGGTGTGGGCTAGAAGTTGATGAAAGGAAAAAGATGGTTTGAACCATAATATCCTACCCTAAACAGAAATTTCATCACTTTGTAAATATGATGAAAGACACTGTGACAGAAATAGCTAACCTTTTGCCAAGAATCTATATTCTTCCATTTCCATAGTATAAAGTTGTCACTGAAAGATACCTGTTCATCCAATTACAACGTCTTCCTATCGTAAACTTTGCATTCTGTTGTGACCATGTGCCAAGATTTTACTAATGAAATATATATAAGCAGAAACGATGTAGTTGCTTTGCACATGACTTGTCTTGATGAAGCTTGTGTACTTTTGCTGCACTTAGTTCCTCCATCTGCCAGCTGGATGCAAAGGATTCCAAGACCCTAAAAAGAAAACTAGATTCCTGAATCATCATGTGGAAGAAAACTGTACACTGACAAGGAACAACTGAATTTTACTGTTACATCAATGAGAAATAAACCTTTATTTTCTTAATCCATAAAAACTTTCAGGTTTTTTATCGTTGTTTCAGTGCTTAGTATAATAATATAGTAATTAGTAAATAATATAGACGCTAAATTTTACAAGAATCTTAAAAAACAATCCATCTCACAGTATACTGGGATTTAATTGCTTACTGATTAATATGCTCTATTATTCAATATAATTAAGAAATGCATTAGTTTTACTCCCTTGTGTTTCCCTAATAATAAGTGAGACTAAAAGAAGAGGAGAAAATATTGATTTTCCACCTAACTCTTCAGTCTCCTCACTTATTTTAAATTATTTTGAAGCCAACTGCATTCAACAGCTGACCTCTTTACACAGTTTTGCAGGATGAAACAATAAAACAGAATAGAGAAAACCCCAAGTCTGGAGCCAAAATACATTCTGAGAAATGTGGACAAGTAGCCCAAAATTTTTTACCTGAACAAATTTACCTCGTTTAATAGTGGTGTATTAAGTTTGGAATTTAGTATATGTACCCCCTACCATCTAGCTCTGAATTCCAAAAGTTTAAAAAGTTTTTGCTATTAGATATATTGACTGCCGTTAGCAGTAGATTCCCCTTAATCATGAAATTTTAGCTAAATACTGGGGTGTGGGATAAAGTGTTTTATCACTTTTGTTTAGCAATGAGATAGCATCAAAAGTGTTCGAATAGTAAAATTTCATGTTGGGGCCCTGCTTTTGGCAGATTTATCTGGGAGAGTTGACCTATTAGACTGGGATTGGTAGGCGAGTTGCAGATTACTGCAATAATCTTGTCAAGAGATAATGAACAAGCTTTACTAGGGAACATATAAGCAGATATGAGTAGAGATAAATCTCATGTTCTTGCCTTGGATGACTTAAAATATAATTCTCTCAAAAATAATCTTTAATTTAACACAAACCCAGCAAAAATATTAATGATTTTTCTTTTTATTTATATCTTAGAAAAATGATTCTAAACCTTATCTGAAAATAAAAAAAAAACTTGCAATAATAGAAGGGTGTTTTGGAACAAGAGTACTGAAAGGAGACTTATCTTACCACATATTAAAATACATGGTTAGAAATAGTTCCTCATCCACGGTTTCACTTTTTGCAGTTTTAGATATCCATAGTCAACCATTGTCTGGAAATAGTAAATGGAAAATTCTAGAAATAAGCAATTCATAAGTTTTAAGTTGCAGGCCATTCTGAATAGCACAATGAAATCTCATGCGTTCCTACTCCATCCTTCCCAGAACAGTAATCCACACTGTATAGATGCCACCTGCCAATTACTCATTTAGTAGGCATCTCAGTTATTAGGTGAACTGTCACAGTATTGTAATTCTTGTGTTTAAGCAACCTTTATTTTAATTAATAATCGCCCAAAGTGCAAGAGTAGTGATGCTGGAAATTTGGATACGCTAAAAAAGAAGTCATAAAATGTTTCATTTAAGTACAAGAAATAAGGAAAGAAAAAAAATCATATTCTTAGGTTGCTAAGATTTATAGTGAGAAATCTGTGATATAATGAAGAAAGAAAAAAAGAAATTCATGTTGGTTTTTCTGTTGCACCTCAAACTGCAAAAGTTATGGCTACAGTTCATGATAAGTGCTTATTCAGGATGGAAAAGGAATTAAATTTTGGGTGGAAAACATGAAAAGTAAACATATTCTGATCGATGGCAAAGTTTTGCACCTGAAAGCATTGCACTTATACAGAGACTTCAGCAATGGATTCCCTGAAATGAGTGAACACATTCACATGACTTTTATTATAGTGTATTGTTGTAATTGTTCTATTTTATTATTAGTTTTTGTTGTTAATCTCTTACTGTGCCTAATTCAGAAATTAAACTATCATAGGTATATACATATAAGGAAAATCATAGTATATAGAGGGTTCAGCACTATCTATGGTTTCAGGTATCAACTAAGGGTCTTAGGACATATCCCTCATGGATAAGGGAGGACTACTGTAATAATCAAAAGTGCACTACTAATGTTTGAATAGGCAAGCAAGTCACTGTTAAAAATCAATTGAATAAGAGAAACTGGCCTAAATGCATGAGTTAATGATAAAGGGTTATTTTAAAAACAATGCTTTCTTTATTCCACAATCAAGGAATTCTTTTATAGCAAATTGCTATGTGGGACAATTAAAATAAAATTAATTGAATGGTAAGGTAAAATGGTCGTTCTCAAGGTGTAGTTCCTGGACCATCAACATCAGTATCACCTGGAAAATGCCAATTCTGAAGCCCGACCCCAGAAACTCAGAATTAGAAACTATGGGGATAGAATCCTGCAATCTGTATTTTAACAAACCATCTAAGTGATTCTGATGTATTTTTAAGATTGAAAACCACTAAGCTATATTATTCTTTAACAACAAACCAACTGTGAAATCTCAGTAGTTTAGAAAAACTGAAACTTATTTCTCATTTAAATGACATATTAGTTGGTGATTGACAGAGACATCTCTGTTCCACATAGTCACTTAAGAACCCATTTTTATGAAGGTACCAATATCTCATAGTTGTGCTCTCTGGAGCACACGACCTCCTTAGACATTGCAAAAGAAGAGGTAGCTATAGTATTGTGAGTTAATTCTTTTATCCTTTTCTACAGACTACCAGAGCTAGTCACATGATCTTTCCTTCTAACAATAAAGTATTTGGGAAATGAAGGAGGCTAGTTGAAATGTTTGGTAATCACTGTTATCTTAGCCATAGATCTCTATATTACATCTTATCCAAATATTACAGATGGATAAAATATTTAAAGGCAAAAAGCAAAATCATACTATGGAAAAATATAGGTCAGTGCGTATAAAATATCTAGAATGGGAAAAGCCTTTCTAAGCATGATAAAAAAAGACATCATAATGATAAAGAATGACAGATTTAACTCTATAGAAATTAAAGTTACGCCAAAATAAAATAAATTTATAAGAGAAAGGAGTAGAAACTACTTTTGCATATGTGACTGAAAGTTAATAATATCAATATCTAAGGAGTTCTTAAATCAATAAGAAAAAGGGAAACATCCTGATAGAAATATGAAAAATATCATTTTAAAAACAATTGCTCAATAATTATCAAGAAAATAAAAATTAAAACGAGGTATCAGACCCTATCTAAAAAACTATCATAATAAAAAGTATAATGCACAGAGTTGAAAAAGGAATGGGTAAAGGCATTACTGCTGGGAGTGATATTGGTACTATAATTCTAAAGGAATGGTGGCAATATACATATCAAAATCATAGATAAATATATATATATATCAAAATCATAGATAAAAAAGATTGTGTGCATGTATATATACATACATGCATATATGTATATGCATATATACATATATGCATGTATGTATATGTGTGTGTATGTATATATATACATATATATATATATATAGAGAGAGAGAGAGAGAGAGAGAGAGAAGTCTTTCTTTTTTTCATGACTAAAAATAAAGTTTATAAAATTAGTCAACGACAGCCTAAAATGTATATGTATATACATATAATTATTGAGCAATTGTTTTTTAAAATGATATTTTTCATATTTCTATATGTCTACGTATGTGTGTGCGCACACACATACCTACACATATATAACTTTTTAGTTATTCTTTTCAACTACAATTGATATTCAACACTATTCTACATTACTTTCAAGTGTAGAGCACAGTAGCCAAACATCTATACAATCCATGAAGTGATCCCCTGACCAATCTAGCACCCACCTGGCAACACACAAAGTCACCACAATACTATTGACCACATTCTCCGTGCTGCACCCCATACCCCTGTGATTATTTTGTAACTACCAATTTGTACTTCTTAATTACTGTGGCTATTTGGGGTCTTTTGTAGTTCTATATAAATTTTATGATTATTTGTTCAAGTTCTCTGAAAAATGTCATTGGCATTTTGATAGAGATTGCATTAAATCTATAGATTTCTTTGGGCAGTATGAACGTTTTAAAAATATTTATTCTTCTTATCCATGAGCACAGTATATGCTTCAATTTATTTGTATCTTCTTCAATTTCTTTCTTCAATGTCATAATTTTCTTAATATAGACTTTTTACCTCCATGGTTAAATTTATTCCTGGGTATTTTTTTGATGCAATTGTACATGAAATTTTTTTAAATTTCTTTTTCTAAGAGTTCACTATTGGTGTATAAAATGTCAGCAATTTCACTTTTGAGTATTTATCAGAAGAAACACAAAACACTAATTCAAAAAGATATATGCACCCTTATATTCACTGCAGCATTATTTACAACAACCAAGATATGGAATTAACATAAATGCCCATCAATAGATGATTGCATAAAGAAGATGTGGTATGTATGTATGTGTGTGTGTGTGTGTGTGTGTGTGTGTGTGTGTATATATATATATATATATATATATATATATATATAATGGAATATTACTCAGCCATAAGAAGAGATGAAATACTGCCATGTGTGACAACATGGATCAACCTAGAGGGTATTAAGTGAAATAAGATAGACAGAAAAAAAAAACAAATATCATATGATCTCACTTATATGTGGAATCTAAAGAACAAAATAAAACAAACAAGCAAAACTGAAACAGGCCCATAGGTGCAGAGAACAAACTGATGGTTGCCAGATAGGAGGTATAATACAATTGGAGAATACTTTGCAATTTCTTTTCACTTAATATGGTTTTCCTCTTAATCTCATCTCATTTTAGAAAGAGTGATATAACATGTTTTGTTTTAGAAACATAGTTCTGATGTCAACACTGAAGATTGGAAACTGATATCAGGGTGAGGGACATTGAGGATCTGGTCCAAAGTAGTGGCTATGAAGATAAGAAAAGGAAAGATTGGGGAGAGTTAGGAGATTGAATTCTCAGATTTTTTGCTTTATGCACACGTGTGTGTGTGTGTGTGTGTGAGAGAGAGAGAGAGAGAGAGAGAGAGAGAGAGAGAGAGAGAGAGAGAGAGAGAGAGAGAGAGAGAGAGAGATTAGAGGCAGCAAGAGAAAAGAATCTTTGATCACTGTCAAGTTTCTTGTGCCACTGGGAAGATAGTGGTGATTTTTCCTGGAAAAGAATGCATAGACTTAGAAGTTTCTCTGATTTGTTTGGTTTAGGGGAGGAGCCTGTGTTGCTTCTGTTTTGGAAGTGATGAGTTAGAAACAATGATGTCAGGCTTCCAGATTGAGCAGGGAATACAACTGGCTTGTGAAGAGGAGCACAAGAGGAGAATAAAAATTGGAAAATTTATGCCTTTTGGGACATTGACATGTACACATTTACTGTTTAGTTAGATCTGTGTATCTACAGCTCAAGGAAAAACTGGGTGCTGGGAATATTGATTTTGAGTTTATCGAGTTATAAGCATTAAATGAAATAGAAATGTACAGAAGCCACTACTTTTAGCCTGACATTTTCCCCACAACCTTAAATTTCTCACTCTCCCCTAACAACCTCAGGTACCCGCAATTGTCAAAGAACCCCATTGTTGAAAGTACCCAGTGCTACAATTGGGCCTGCTATGGAATATTGCTGTGTTCCTGTTGGAATTTTTGTGATTTCCCAGATTCGTTTCTCTACTCTTGTTCTGCTTCGACGATTTCTTCTAATTGTTTAATATATGCAATTAGGAAAAAAGCCAGAACAATGTTGGCCAATTGTATTTCGATAGTTTTTTGAGTTCTGAAATCATTTTGCAAAATTGAAATAAAATAAATAGGCCATCAGTGTAACTTAGAAAATAATTCCCAATTCACATACATATAGTTAATAACATATGAGTTAGGTAGACATATAAGAAAGGTTGATTTTTCTTTTTCTTTCTTTTTTCTGTTTTTAATGGTAAAATGTTTGCTTAATGCTTCCAATCCTGTACTATAAGTGATATTGCATACAATCCATTTCCTAGATTAGAACTTCAGTAGTGAGGACAAAAATTTTCTAGGGAATACAATAATCAAGAAGGAATTAAGAAGGAACAGGGTTTCAGCAATGAAAAGCCTATCAGGAAGTATAGATATTTTCTTTTCATGCACCTTCCTTCTCCTTATCCAACCTGATGTTTATTAGGAAAAAAATTGTCTATTTATTTCCTGATAAAGATAATTTAGTTTAATAACATATTCTTTTTAAATCATTGATTGTCTGAAAAATATATTAGAATCAAATAGTTTTTGCATTTTTCTAGTTGCAGAATGCTTGAGTTCTTCTGCGATTTTTTTTTGGATGGTAATTGTCTTTACTCAATTCTTCAGCAGGGCCCTAAAGGTCAAAACACTGCATTTAGCAAATAGCACCCTTCTCTCTCCACCTCTTCCTCAACCTAAGAGCCTTCCAGTGTGATTGAGAGGAGGCATTTAACACCATATATAAGAGAAGTTACATGGCCCATTCTCTGTGAGGCATTTGAAGGACTAGCAGCCTAGTCCTTATTTTCTGAAGATATAATTTTTAAATCATTATATCCCAACAAGTTGCCTTATTATTGAATATATAAATTGGTTAAAACAATTAGAAATTCCTAAAGCAAAATATGTACTTGCTTATTTTTCCTCTTTCTTAATTATCTTTATTTCTCTCCTCAGTTTGTTATCCTTGAATTTGGGGAAACTTATTACAGTAAAATTTTGTTATCTGGGAAATTGAATATGCTGTTTGTTAGACAAAGATTCAACTGGCCCAAGAGATAATTCATGTTGTACCTGGTAGTTTCCCCCTAATAATTTCCCTTCTTTGTTTTGCTAAGACCAATTAAGCACATGAAAAACCAGTGACTATGATTTGTTATTTTTTTCCACCTTTAAGTCCCCAACCACTTGGATGAACCTTGAGTTAGATTAAAATTTTTCTTATACTAAAATGATAAGCTCTAAACACTTGTTAATTCTTTGAATTTGAAACTTTCAGTCTTAAAAAAATTTTAAAGTGCAGTAAGATAGGACTCCTATGTACTACATTACATTTAAGTTCTTTACAAGTACCTTCCTTTTTCTTTAATAAATAAATTATTTAAGCCCTGTTTTCACAGAATGATTAAGGAGTGCTATTAAACAAAGTCTTTAGAGATACTTATTTCTTGTAAATAATCTTAGTATAGCTCTTAGATCTTCCATGCTAGATCTTGTCATGAGATTCCTAATCACATCTGAACTACCTCACTATCGGATACACAGAATCAATCTGAACAACATCATACCTTTATTTGAAAAATGTTAAGTGACTTAACATGAATAGTAGTGGTGGCATTCATTTATTTATATTCTTTGTGTTTCCTATAAAGTTGACCCTTCTCTTCAGATTATTATTTGTTACCTCATATTACACCATAGAGTTGAATTCATTTTTCCTTTCAAAGGTTCAGTCTCGATGTCTTGTTAATTTAAGGAGCTCAGAATAGCTACAGTAAATAGATTCATTCATTTGGTCATTAATGTATATTTTAAGTTTTACAACATGAAACAAAAAATCCAAGAAAATTATAATAAAAATTAGATTCCTATTGTTAATGAGGTATATTGTCTATTGAAGACACTAATTTCACTACAGGGTGCAGTCTTGGAGCCTTTCAGTCTAATTAAAATTCACTCCCATATTCTTCGTCAATTCCTTTTTCAGCTGAATTTTCTCAAATGACCTTTTTTTCTTCACTTATGACCCACCCAAAGACTTTATTTTCCTCCAAACAATCATTTAAACACAATTGCATTTTTTTTCAGTAAATATGTTCTAAGGGTGAATATCTGCTGAATGGGAGGAAGACATTGACTGTGCTAAGCTTGCTTCCACTATTATGAACACTTTTACATATCTCTGAGGTAGGTAATAGTAATTGGGAACCAAATTTCTGGGACCTCTGGAGGCAAGAGAATTGAATGTGCACTTAAGGGCTTGCAGTTGGATTATCTATATTTATAATTATCTAGTGTGCATATAAACTGAATGAAATCCTCTAGTCCCATATTGAAAGAAGTTTAAAAATTGGGGGGGGGGGTGAGCCACGTTGCTCTATATAGTGTTCTAGCAAGGAAAATCGCCTACGCACAATTTGTCCTTCAAAATTATCAAAGCAATTTAAATATGCGTAGCTCTTGAGGCACAGATGAGTGTTTGCCTTTTTTTTATTCTAGGTCAATTAGATGAATTTCAAAACTGTCTCTGCAAAATTTTATCAATGTTTAATAGTATATACTAATTACCAGATGATTTTTTTTTTCAATCTTATTCTCCAAGATGAGACACTGATATGTTGTTAATCATCAGAGGGAAATTTTTGGGTTTGTTTATGGGGGCCTGCAGGTAGTCTGAATAAAAAAAAATAAAGGAATAAATATTTCTCCCTCTCCTAGAAGGGTTGCAGAGGGAGACTGATCTCTTCTACAGTTCTTGATGGGATGATATTGTGCTTTGTGAAAATGGAGGGAGAGAATAGAGATGATTAATACTAAGAAAAGAAAAAAGTAGCTGGTACATTGAAAGTTCTCAATCATTTTTTAGTTAGGTTACTTCACAAAATTTGACAAATGATAAATTATAATAGGCGAGATAAATCTAAAAACCTTATGAGTTTTTACCTACCAAAATATAACTGAATTTGTAGTGGGAAGGAATTAAGAAGTATTGCATATATCTTATCTTTCTAACAGTGCAAGAGCTTTTGTTTGTATATTATTGCGGTTGACTTTTACCTTCATGTTACCAGAAATGACACAGATTGCTCTTTTTTAAGATAGTGTTATTAATGGCGAAGCTTATATAACTCATCTTAAAGTTCTCCATATTGTCTTTTTTAGACCTATTGAGTGGTTTAATGCTTTAACAATGCTGCAGTATATTGCAGTACAGATTATTACTCTGATATCATTAATCGCTGAGGCTCATTATTCAGTGTTGGCTCTAACTTTCATATCCCAAACAAAGTTCAATAGTTATTTTCAGTTTAAAGACATTAAACAAATGAATTCACTCCTATTTAAACAAAAAAAGTTAGTTGCTACTAAAACACATTGTAAAAACTGAGATTTGAGTTAAAGACTTTCCCAATTGTGAGTGTAGGTGTCAAAAATGCTAATCCAGAGAAACCGTCACAAACTTCAAATTATTTTGTTTGCAGACTTGCAGTTCATAATTATAGTTCAGAATTTCTCACAGATTAAGATTCTTGTACTTTTGAAACTCTGTTATCCTTATTCTGCAACCTTTCATTCTAAGTACAGTTATCAAATTAATTGACCTATTTCTGAAACGCAAACTATTTACATTTTTTTTCATTATGCTTTTGGATTGCCACACACATAGATCATATCCTACTACAAAAAAAACTCCATGAACACCCACAATTATTGTTGTTATTGTCCTTGAAATTTGAAATTTAAGGTGGAAAATTTAAGTAAGCGAGTTCGAAGGAAAATGCTTCTTCATGACTGAACATGGACTGAAAAAAATAATGCAGAATATCTCAGCAATCATTTTACCTATTAGTATGTGAACAGTGTCACTTTTGTTAAGGAGATTATTTCTGAGATTTGTATAAGATAAAAAGTTTATAGAAATTAAAAAAATTGTCACAGCCAATTCAATTTGACAGTTATTAAACATCCATAATACAACACTGAATAACCTATAATTCTTGCTCTTGAGAAATTCAGACCCCAAAAGAAGAATTTTTTAAAAATCCTATGAAAAGTACATCGCCACCCCGGTGCTCCTTATCTCTCTACTTGCTTTATTTTCTTGTAGCATTTATGATATTTTTATATTCCATATAGTTTACATTTTTTGTCTCTCTAAACTAGAATGAAAACTCTGTAAAAGTAGAGAGGTTTTTCCTGTTCATGCTTAATGATTAGAGAAGTGTCTGGCACATAGTAGAGAATAAAGATTGTTGAATCAGTGAATAGATGAATAAATAGTACAAAGAAGACTGCAGTGAGTGTTACAGTGGAGGTAGAAATAAAGTGATTTTGAAGTGTAGAGATGAGAAATAGCTCTGTGCCTCTGCTCCAATGTTAACTAATGTGTGAAGCCATCTTCAGATCGCCCAAGCAACTTTCCTTCTGCTGTTTTTATGCCCTCATACCTTTTTTATAAAACTTCCTATATTATATTGACATTATCTATTTATCTCTTTTATTCATTGGACTTTGAAATCTTTGCAGATAAGGACTCTTTTTCCTCTTTTTCTTAATTGCCTATTATACTGTTTGGTACCCAGGTGGTTGTTAAATAAAAGAATGAATAAAGATTTAGTAACCCTGGAACTCAGAGGTTAAGATTAGGGTGTGGGGAAGAGCTATGATCCAGTCAGACAAAGGCCATGACCAAATTTTCTTAATGTTAGAGGGGTCAAACAAGTGATGGAAAAGGCTAGAAAAGTAGAATGAGGGAAGACTAAAGACTCATGGGCTCAATGTTGTTTCTGTACATAGTAGAGGGCCACAGAACTCTTTAAATAAGGAAATGATATAATTACGGCTGTTATTTAGGAGAGTAGAATGAAGGAGTGAAGTCAGGGATGCAAATTTAAAAGTTATTATAACAGGCAAAACTTGAGATAGGATAATAAATACTTAAATTTGCTTGAAATGAGGGCAATATAGGACAAAAAGATATTGTAGAGGTAGATGTCACAAGATTTAATTCATGCTTAAATATAAGACATGATTAGGAATATAGAAGATTAAAAATTAATACTGAGGTCTTGATTTAAAGTGACTAGAAAAATAAAGGCTCTTAGAGAATACAGAAGAAATAGAAAAGTTGGAAATGATAAGATGATGTGGTTTATATATGTTAGATTTGAGAGATGCTTCTGGAGCATTAATAAATGCTAATTGGGCAGATATAAGTTCGACACTATACTTCAGAAGAGAATTAGGGCTTGCACAATTTGTTATTGAAGCTATGGGAGTGGATGCAATTGAAAAAAATAGGATAAATAATAAGAAAAGAGGATCATGGACAGAATATTGGGGGATGCCTTAAACAAGACGTACATGGAAGAGGAATCCATGAAGATGACAGAATATTTAAAGAGAAAATAAGAGAAGAAAAAAGTGTGAGAAAAATATTATTAAAAAATTGCTAAAAAAGACACATTTAACAAAATGTCCTGTCGAGTAGATGAAATTATACAAATAATTTGATTAGAATGAGAACTGGGAGAAAGTCATTGAAATTAGTATGTCATAATGATTTTAATTTTTTATAGCATTATAGATGTTAAACCCAGAGTGAAAGGAATTAATAAAAATCAAAATGTGAGTATGCAGTGAGGATAAATACTCATTTAAGAAATTTGAAAATAATTGAAAAGGTTTGCAGTGATTGGATTTCTTTGGCTAAATATCCAGAAGTAGAATTGCTGCGTCATATTATAATTTGGGAGGAAACCTCAAAACTGTTTTTCATAATGACTGCACCAATCTGCAACCTCACCAAGAGTGCACAAGGGTTCCCTTTTCTTCACATCCTTAATCACACTCATTGATTGCTGATTTACTGATGATAGTCATTCTGACAGGTGTAAGGTAATATCTCATTGTGGTTTTAATTTGTATTTCTCTGATGATTAGTGATGTTGAGCATCTTTTCATATGTCTATTCGCCATCCGTATGTCTTCTTTGGAGAAATGTCTGTTCAGAACCTGCACTGTTTTTTAATTGGATTGTTTGTTTTTTGAGAGTTGAATTTTATGAATTCTTTATAAATTTTGGATATTAACCCCGTATCAAATGTATCATTGGCAAATACCTTCTTAAATTCAGTAGGTTGTCTTTTCATTTTATCAGTGATTTCCTTGGCTATACCAAAACTTTTTAGTTTGATGTAGTCCCATTTGTTTATTTTCTTGATTTTTCTCCTTACACAAGTGTGTGTGTGTGTGTATGTGTGTATGTGTATATATATATATATATATATATATATATATATATATATATATATATATATATATATAATCAGAAAGAAAATATTACCAAGGGCAATGGTAGATTTTACTGCCTAAATTCTCTTCTAGGAGACTTATGGTTTGGGGTCATACATTTATGTCTTTAATCCATTTTAAGTTTGTTTTGCATACAGTGTAAGAAGGTGATCCAGTGGCATTTTTTCATGTTTCTGTCTGATTTTCCCAGCACCATTAATTGAA
Organism: Rousettus aegyptiacus; assembly: GCF_014176215.1. Lineage (NCBI taxonomy): Eukaryota > Metazoa > Chordata > Mammalia > Chiroptera > Pteropodidae > Rousettus > Rousettus aegyptiacus. The sequence goes on along the minus strand of NW_023416312.1, from coordinate 57,717,301 downwards.
TAAACTGTCTTTGCCCCATTGTATATTATTGCCTCCTTTGTCCTAGATTAAATGATCGTATAGGTGAGGATCTATTTCTTGGCTCTCTTTTCTGTTACATTGATCTATTGATCTATGTGTCTATTTTATGCCGGTGTCATGCTGTTTTGATTACTATAGCCTTGTAGTGTATATAGTTTCTTATCAAGTGTTGTGATACCTTCAACTTTGTTCATTCTCAAGATTGCTGTGGCTTTTCATGGCCTTTGTGATTCCATATAAATTTTAGAACTATTTGTTTCAATTCTGTGAAAAATGTCATTGATATTTTGATAGAAATTGCACTGAATCTATAGATTGCTTTGACTCATATAAATATTTTAATGATGTTAATTCTTCTAATCCATGAGCATGGTATATGCTTCCATTTGTTAGTATCTTCAATTTCTTTCTTCAGTGTCATAATTTTATGAGAACAGGTATTTTACCATGTTGGTTAAATTTATTTTAAGGTATTTTATTTTTGGTTCAATTATAAATGAGATTGTTTTCTCAATTTCTCTTTCACATAGTTCATTATAGGTGTATAAAAATGCCAACAATGTATGAACATTAATTTTGTATCCTACTACTTTACTGAATTCATTTATCAGTTCTGATAGTTTCTGGTGGAATCTTTGAGGTTCTCTCTCCATATATGTCCTGCATTTATTGATACAATCACATGGTTTTACCCTTCCTTCTATATATGTGATGCATCACATTAATTGATTTAGGGATGTGAAACAAAACTTGCATGCCATGAATAAATCCCCCTTGATAATGGTATATAATCTTTTAAATGGGCTGCTGAATTTGTTTTCTTAAGAGTTTGTTGCAGATTTTTGCACCTATGCTCAACAAGAATATCAACCTATAATTTTATTGTAATATCTGTCTTTCTTTGGAATCAGGACAACAGTGACCTCATGAAATGAGCTTGGGTGCCTTTCCTCCTCTTAAATATGTGGCATAGTTTGAGAAGAATTGGTGTTAATTCTTTTTTGGATGTGTGGTAATTTTTCACTTCTGAAGCCATCTGGTCCAGGTCTTTGTTTTTTAGGGTTTTGTGATTATTGATGTGATTTCATTAGTAGTAATTGTCAGTTCCAATTTTATGTTACTTCTTTTATTCTGACTTATTTTTATTAATTTTTTTTAATTTTTCAATTATATTTGGCATACAATATTATATTAATTTCAGGTGTACAACATAATGATTAGACATTTATATGACTTACGAAGTGATCATCTCTATAAATGTAGAATGCATCTGACACCGTATATAGTCATTATAATATTACTGACTATATTCCTTATGCTATACTTTACATATCCATGGCTATTTTGTAACAACTAATTTATATTTCTTAACTTCCACTTTTTCACTTACTCCATCAATACCCCTCCCATTTATAACCCTAAAACTATGCTCTTTATCTGTTTGTTTTTGTTTTATTTATTTTGTTCTTTAAAATCCACATATAAGTGAAATCATATGACATTTGTCTTTCTCTATATGACTTCACTCAGCACAATACCCTCTAGATCCATCCATGTTGTTGCAGATGCAAATATTTCTTTCTTTCATTCATTCATTCATTTATATGGCTGAGTAATATTATATTGTGTGTGTGTGCATGTGTATGTGTGTGTGTGTGTGTATTGTTCATTGATGAACACTCATGCCTGCATGCCTTGGGTGTTGTCAATAATGCTGCAATGAACATATGAATACCAATGTCCCTTCAAAATAGTATTATAGGTTTCTTTTAATAAATACCCAGAAGTGGATTTACTGGATCCTTCTTTGTCTCTTGTTATGACCTTTGTTTTAAAGTCTATTTTGTCTGGTATAAGTACTGCTGCACCAATTTTTTTTTTTAATTTCCATTTTCATAATATATCTTTTTCTATTCCTTTACTTTCAGTCTTGGTCAGTCTTTTGATCTGAAGTGAGTCTGTAGGCAGCATATGTAAGGGTCTTGTTTTCTTATCCATCCAACCACCTTATCTTTTGATTGGAGCACTTAATTCTGTTGTCAATTTATTATTCATATTTTGATACATACTGTTTTCTTCTTCTTAAAGAAGTCCCTCCAACATTTCCTGTAATACTGGCTTGGTGCTGCTGAACTCCTTTAGCGTTTTCTTGTCTGGGAAGCTCTTTATCTGTCCCTTGATTCTAAATGATAGTTTTGCTGTGTTCAGTAATCATGGTTGTAGATCCTGGCTTTTCATCACTTTGAATATTTCATGTCAGTCCCTCCTGGCCTGCAGTTTCTGTTGAGAAATTGGCTGACAGTCTTATGAAAGTTCCTTTGTAGGTTAACTAACTGCTTTTCTCTTGCTGCTTTTAGGATTCTCTCTTTGCATTTAATCTTGGTCACTTTAATGATGTCTTGGTGTGAGCCTCTTAAAGTTTATCTTGTTTGGGAATCTCTGAGGTTCCTGAGTTATATGTCTATATCCTTTACTAGGTTAGGGGAGTTTTCCATTATTTCTTCAAATTGGTTTTTAATTCCTCACCTTCACTCTTTTGCTACCTCTATGATGCAAATGTTGTTATGCTCGAAGTTGCCCCAGAGGACCTTAAACTATTCTCATTTTGGGGGGAGTTCTTTTTTACTTATTACTGTTCTGATTGGGTGTCCTCCACCACCCCATCCTCTAAATCAGTAATTTAATCCTCCACTTCATCTAATTTGTTGATTCCTTCTAATGTTCTCTTCATCTCAGATATTGTATTCTTCATCTCTGACTAATTTTCTTTTGTTTTTCATGTCTATTTTTATGTTTTCTATCATTTTGTTAACGTTCTCGCTGAGTTCATTTACTCTTCCCCTAAGTTCAAGCATGCTTATAATCAGTGTTTTGAACTCTGCATCTGGTAGATTTCTTGTCTCCATTTTATTTAGTTCTTTTTTTTTTTGGAACTTTGTTCTGTTCTTTCATGTGAGACATGTTTCTTTGTCTCTCCATTTTGCTTGGCTTCCCGTGTTTTTTTTTTCTATGTATTAGGTAGAGTTCTTAAGTCTTCTGGTCTTAGTTGCATCACTTTATGTAGTAGATGTCCTGTGGGGCCCAATGGCACAGTCTTCTCTGGTCATCTGATTCAGATGCTCAAGGTATGTTCTTTGTGTGGGTTATGTGTGCCCTCCTGTTGCAATTGAACCTTGGTTGCCGCTTGCACATTGATGGGAGGAAGGTATTGATCCCTGGGCTGATTGATTGTGAGGACTTGCCAGTGAGGGACTCAGCCTACTGAGAAGGATTCAGTTTAGCAAGGCTCTAGTACCTACCTAGTCTGCCTTTCAGGTGTGTCCTTCTCAGAAGCAGGCCTGGGTGGTGGTCCTGCTCTGGCTCTGGTCAAAGCAGGCCACTGGGTTTTCTGGCCCAAGGGCTCTCTGGAAGGGACCCAGTCGCATGCCAATTTTAGCCACAGCCTGTGCACTTCCAAGATTACCTGGTTATGGTCAACAAGCAAACCATAGTTAGCTGCTACTGTGCTAGGTTTATAGGTTCCTTGAGAGACCAAGACAGGAACCAAGGCCACTGTCGCTACTGTCAGGCTTAGGACTGCTCAGCAAGAGATATAGGGCATGCTGAGGTCAGATGCTAGTTCTTTGAGAGATTTTAGGAAAGTCCCCAGTATGAGCCAAGACAGGCCATTTTTACTGGGGAAAAATAAAAACATTTCTGAAGGCATCTTGGATTGGCTTGAAATTTGGGAGAACCAGGGTTTCAGGAAATTACCTAAGTGGGGCAACCTGTGCTATCCAGGTTGACGGAGACCCAGATATGGTGGCCACCTGTATCCTTATACTGGGACCGGGGAGAGTTCAACAAAGGGGCAATGTATACTGCCAACAATTCTGTCTGTGAGAAAGCTGTCCGTTCAGCCTTCACCCTGTTGCCAGATAACTCAGATCCTCCCTGTGTGTCCCTGGCACACACTCCAAGCAGCTGCCCCAGCACTGGGGCTCAGAGCAAGTAAGTTTGCATGTGTGAGCTCTTTAAAAAAAATGTCCACTACTCCTACAGCCCTCCACCTCACTCAGTTACAATATCCGTTGGTTTTTACAGCTAGAGGTTGTGGAGACTTCTCTTCCTGCCCTGAACCCTGGGCTGGGGAGCCAAGTTTAGAGCCAGGACCCCTAGCTCTTCCAGGAAGGAGGCTCTTCAGCTGAGATATCCCTTCTGATTATCAATGCCTCCTGATTCTCTGATAATTCTTGTGCGATTGGCCCATTTCTCATTTCTGCCCCTCCTACCAGTCTCGTGGTACCTCTCATTGTATATCCCCAGTTGTAGAACTTCTGTTCAGCCTGACCTCAGATGACTCTCAGTGATGGTTGTTCTATAGTTTAGTATTTATTTTGATGTGGTAGTGAAAAGAGGTGAGCACGGCATCTACTTTCTATGCCATCTTGACCTGAATAAAGATTTTCTGTTACTCCTTGATTCAGTTTAGGAAGGCTGTATGTTTCTTGGAATGTATCGAATTCTTCCAGATTGTTCCATTAGTGGCATATAGTTGTTCATAGTATTTTATTATAATCCTTTATATTTCTGTGATGTCAGTTGTCACTCTTCCTCTTTCATTCCTGATTTTATTTGTTTGAGCCCTCTCTCTTTTATCTTGATGAGTTCGGTTTAAGGTTTATCAATTTTGTTTATTTTTTGAAAGAACGAGATACTAGTTTCATGAATTTTGTTTTGTATTTTTAATTCTATTTTGTTAATTTTCACTTGATATTTATAATTTTCTTCCTTACATTCACTTGAACTTTTTTTTTCTGGTTGCTTAGTTGTAAGGTAAAATTCTTTATCAGATTTTTCCTGTTTCCTGATGTAGGATTGTATTCCTCTGAATCCCTCTTAGGACTGTTTGTGCTGTGTCTTATAGATATGAGGTCATTGTGTTTTTATTTTCATTAGTTTCAATGTATATTTTTATGTCTTCCTTGATCTCATTGTTAACTCATTCATTGTTTAATAGCATACTATTTAACCTCCATGTGTATGTGTGTTTTTCAATTTTTGTGTCTTTATTAATTGATTTTTAGCTTTATATCATTTTGGTTAGAGAAGACACTTGATATAATTTCAATGTTTTTAAATTTATTGAGACTTGTTTTCTGGCATAACATGTGCTCTATCTTGGAAAATATTCCATGTGCACTTGAACAGAATGTATATGCTACTGTTTTGTGGTGAAATGCTCTAAAAATATAATTAAATACATATGGTCTAGTATGTCTTTTAAGTTCACACTAGATTTTCTTGATTTTTGTCTGAAAGATCTACCTATTGATATCAATGGGGTGTTAAAATCCCCTACCTTGACTTTTTTACTGTCAATATCTCCCTTTATGTCTGTCAACATCTGCTTTATATATTTAGGTGCTCCTATGTTGAGTTCACAAATATTTACTAGGGTTATTTTCTCTAGTTTGATTGATTACTTTATCATTATGAAGTGTCCCTCTTTGTCTCTTGTTATAGTCTATGTTTTAAAGTCTATTTTGTCTAATATAAGTATTGCTACCCCAGATTTTTTATTTCCATTTGCAAAAAACATATTTTTCCATCCTTTTACTTTCAGTCTGTGAGTGTTTTTTGATCTTAAGTGGGTCTCTTGTAGACAGCATAGATATGGGATTTGATTTTCTATCCATTCAATCATCCTATGATTTTTAATGAGAGCATTTATTTTATTTACATTTAAAGTGATTGTTTATAGATACATAGTTATTGTTATTTTATTATTTATATTTATGTTCTCCCCATCTTCTCTATCTTGTAGAAGTACCATTAACTTTTCTTATAACACTGGCTTAGTGGTGATAAATTCCTTTAGCTTTTCCTTGTCTGAGAAGATCTTTATATGTCCTTCAATTTTAAATGATAGTCTTGCTGTACAGAGTAGACTTGGTTTTAGGTCCTTGCTTTTCATTATTTTGAATATTTGGTGCCACTCCCTCCTGGTCTGCAAAGTTTCTGTTGAGAAATCAACTGACTGTTTTCTGGGAGTTCCCTTGTAGGTAACTAACTGCTTTTCTCTTGCTGCTTTTAGGATTCTCTCTTTGTCTTTAACCTTTGGCATTTTAATTATGATGTGCCTTGGTGTGAGCCTCTGTGGGTTCATCTTGTTTGAGACTCTGAGGTTCCTGGGTTGTATGTCTATGTCCTTCATCAGGTTAGAGAAGTTGTCAGTCATTATTTCTTGAAATAGTTTTTCATTTCCTTGTTCTTTCTCTTCTCTTTCTGGTACTCCTATGATACAAATGTTGGTATGCTTGATGCTGTCCCTAAGACCTCTTGAACTATCCTCATTTTTGTGGGGGGATTCTTTTTTTCTGTTGCTGTTCTGATTGGGTGTTTTCTGCTACCTTATCTTCTAAATCACTAATTTGATCCTTTGTTTTCTCTAATGCTATTGATTTGTTCTGCTGTATTTTTCATTTTAGTTATTCTATTGTTTACTTTTTACTGTTTTATGATTTCTATGTTCTTTTTCATGCTTATTATCTCTGAGTTGAAGTTCTCACTATTTTTTTTTGAACTTCTTTATAACCAGTATTTTGAACTCTGTGTCTGGTAGGTTTGCTTGTCTCCATTTCATTTAGTTCTATTTCTAGAGTTTTCTTCTATTTTTTTCTTTATTTGGAACATGTTTCTTTGTTTTCTCAAATTGGCTGCCTCTCTGTGTTCATTTCTATGTATTAGGTAGATCTGCTATGTCTTCCAATCTTGGTTGGGTGTCCTTATGTGGTAGGTGCCCTGTGTAACTCAATGGTGCAGTCTCCCTGATCACTCGTGCCAAGAGCTTTTGGAATGGCCCTTGTGTGGTTGTGTGTGCCCTCCTGTTGTAGTTGAGCCTTGATTGCTATTGGCCCATCAGTGAGTGGGATTAAACTCTCAGGCTGACTGGCTGTGAGGATTGATCATTCCCAAAGCATATGAACTATTTTGTGGAAGCTGACCTCACTGAATGTGATTTACACAAGTGTGCTTGTTTTATTGTTGAAACTATCCTTTGAGTTTTCCAATCATGAGAATAAAAAGGTAGAGCTCTATTGTGGTCTGATGCTGGCTTCTGGGTGTGTTGGTTCCAGGGCCCCTTCAATGAGGCCCCTGTGCAGTTAAAATTCAGCTGCTATCTCATATGGCAAGGAGTTTTCTGGTAGGACCTACAAAGCTATTCATGGTTGTTCATTGCATTTGCTTGACCTGGAGGTGTACAAGAGACACCATACTGTGGACTGAGATGGGCTGCCATGAGTATCAGGCCTTCAACAGCTCAGCAAGAAGCTCAGGACACCTTGAGGTCTGAAGCTCTCTGTTGGCTGGGTATAGAGCTCAGCCACTGAAAGATCCTTGGGCAGTACTTGAGGTGGGTGATACAGGGTTGCATGGAGTCCCCAGTGTGGGGTGGTTGATGTTCACCAGTTTAATGCAGATTAAAGTTCAGAACTGGCACCACTTACAAAAGTCTGACAGCATGTCAAGGCCAGCAGCTGTCTGCCATGGGCCTGCAGGCCCCTGAGAGCTTAGGTTGTGGCTGGTTGCCTGTTACTGAATCTGTATCCAGCAGTGTGCAACCCAAAGTCTGCTGATTGCCACTGAAGGAATCTCCTGATATGTGTGGGGCAGGGCCAATTGTCCAGCTACCAAAGGTTCCTCAAGTGGTGTGTGAGTTGGTTGTGGCTAGGTCCCAAGGAGTCACTAAGGTGGAGCGAGTGGGGTTCACCAGTCTAACACAGATTCAGATTTTTCCAAGTGGGAAGAGGCTCAACACAAGAAAGATGGCTCCCACCTGTAGGCTGCATGGGAGGAAGGCTCAACACAAAAATAATGGCAGCTGTCCCTTCAGCTCTCACCCTGAAGGCACACAAAACATTCTCTCCTTGTATGTTTCTGGCACATTTTGAGTCTTTATCCCTCCACTGGAGCCCAGGGTGAGTGCCTGTAAGTGAGTCTATGTGTGGGCCCTTCAAGAGGACTTCTGGGTTTCCGGCAGCTTTTCATCTCATCTCAACAGACTTAATTTCTGCTGGTTTTCTCAGCCAGATGTTGTTGATACTCCTCTTCTTGGCACCGGAACCCTGGGATGAGAAGCCCAGTGGGGGACTGAGGCTCTGAGATCCTTGGGAGAAACCACAGCAGCTGAGATATCCCTCCAAATGTTCAACCACCACATGTGGTTGTGGGGCCCACTTGTTTTGCATCTCTGCCCCTCCTACCAGTCTTGACATGGCTTATTTAAGTCTTTAGTTATAGGAGTTCTGTTCAGCTAGTCTTCAGTTGGTTCTCCAGGTTGATTGTTCCATAATTTAGTTATAATTTTAATGTGCTCATAGGAGGAAGCAAGCACAGCACACCTACTCTGCCATTTAGCCTAGGACTAAATAACATCTCTTTTAACATAGTTGAAGTAGGCAGTGGGTCATATGGTATATCTCGAGAAATCTTTGAAATTTTCCCCAATCTCAAATATTTCCTCTCCCTTAAATGTCTTTTAATCGACTATTATTTTTACTTAAGTATTTAAAGAATACAATATTATTAAATAGGAATAAACGTTAAGCCATTAGCACTTTAATTTGGATGAGTTCATCAGAGAGGCTCTAGTCATTAGGTTCCCAAGGACATGCTACTTATGAAAGGCATGTTTTAATAGAGATGGTAACAGGAGCTAGCATTTGAAATACTGGACATCCCAGGTAGGAGGCTTTGTGGTAGAATACGAGAGTATTGGTTATTTGTAAAGTACCTAGAGCAAAGAGTGAACATTAAAGAGTGGGAATGCTGCTGCAAACAAAATGTCTTCACTCCAAACTGGGTAAAGAGCTAATACTGCTAATAGATATACTTGACCACATGTGTGGAGCTAAACAAATTTCACTGATAAAACAGATTTCAATCAGTCTAGATGAATATTTCATCCTGCACATTATCTGACTAGGTGATGGAGAATATATAGTTTTCAAGTAGCTTCTTATAGGAGTGGAAGCTATGGTTGTATTCCAATCTCATTCTCCAAGAATCATAGTAGGGGAATGGGTATATAAAGCAACTTTTGATATAACTTTCATAATTCTGAACTCCATTAAAACCCCTCTTCTCTCTTTTCCCCAAAATTGGAAAATTCATATATAATGACTTTGAATATGGATGATAAAAATGAGTCTTCTAACAAGTGCTACTTTATCGTTTTCTATTCTAATCCATTTTCACACTAACAGAATATTTCAAAAAACGTAAATGTAATAACTTCTATACAGCTAATTCTCTTCAGTGGCTAACATCCAAAATCATCAACTTATATTTAGATTCTCTATAAAATGGATTTCTACCCTCCAGCCACATTGATATTCTTTCTGTTCCTGGAATGTTCCATGCCTATTCTCTTAGTTTAGGACTTCACATATATTTTTCCATCATCTTGAAGCAGTTTTTTTTTTCAGACTCCTGCCTTTTCCTAACTTACCCTTCAAATCTCAGATAAAATGTTGCTTTCTCAAAGAGGCTTCCTTACTCTGAAGCCTAGGTGAAATCTCTAATATGTACTCTTATAGGCTCCTGTACTTTCAATCATTATGTTCAATACACTTCAGTCTGATTCCAGGATAGAGAACAGGGAATTAGTATGTTTTATTCACCATTATTTCCCTAGCATAGTACCTGGCACAGAAAAGATACTCAATAATTATTTAAATGAATTTATTCAATGATATGTTTCAAATTTGATCAGTTCTATCTATGTACATGGTTATGTTCAGTTCCATACCAAGGATTAGCTTTGCATGTATTTTTCTTATTTTTTTTGTACTGTATTCCACCTTATTTAATTTTTCTTCTATGATGAAACAAGTCTTATTTACATTTGTCACCCTTACTTTTTTCCAAAAAGAAGCCTTTGTTCAAATTGTATCAGATCTTTGAAACTGCCTCCTTTTTAAAATTTGGCTGATCATATCATCTCTCTTTCTCCATCTTTAAATCAGTGTTTTACAATGGCCATCTTTCCAGAAAAAAAATAAATCACCAAACAATAACATTTTCTGAGATTCTTTCTCTTCTTTTTTTAAGTTTTAGAACATCATTGAAGAATCAAATATGTTTCAGAAGATCAGGGATTTTGTTTATTTTATCTATTTTGTTTGCAGTGCTAGCATAGTGTCTGGAACACCATAGGTGTTCAGCCAATATTCGTTTAGTGGATTTGCTTCTAACTACCATTCTTGGCCTGAAGTAGAGAAGATCCATAGATTCTTGTTAATGCTTGGCCTTCTAGATGCTGTTGGATTTTAGATTCCTTAGAGACAGGTTATAACTCTTCAGAATCACTGTAAACAAACACTAGATTTGGAGAATTCAAAGAATTCTCTGAGCTGATTTTAAAGTTGCTCTAGCCTCACGGTCACCATGCTTCACTTACATCAAACTAGAATCATATCTTCTTTGGATTGTGGGATAAATTGTGGATCTAAAGCATCATTAATAGCTTAAATCTTTACAATAGCTGAACATATTGGTTCTGTTGCATGTTGGTGCATCTTGTTAATCTTATTTTCATCAAAGACAAGCTCCATTGTGAATTGATCTGATGCACATATTAGAACTCCCTTTATGTGGTATGCCAGAACTTTTATGTACTTAAGGGGTGCTTTTTGATCAAGATTAACTCATTTTATACTCTGAGAACACACTGTTCAAAAAGAAAATATCAGTGGTCAACATTTATAGATTTCATGCTTTAAAATGTGGTGCATGTACTTACTCATGTGACTTTCAGCAACCTTGAATAATCTAGTGAAACAATATTTGCTTTCTTAGTCGATTCTTTCTCATCTGAAAGAAAGGTAAACATAGCTAAATATTGGAAATATTGCTTATCCTTACTCTGAAAGTATTTCCCATCATACTGAGGAATAGTGAACAGATAAATATATGACCTTTATTTGATTAAGTAAGATAGATAGCTGTATTTTAAAATATACCTACACTAAGTTGAGGCTTTGGAGTTTTTTGTACCTGTTGTTGCCTAGAGGATACATTGAAACTATTCTAGATCTAATAAGGTTTCAAACTAGGACAAACTTAGTTTTTAATATCAAATTTTATTGAAACATAATCTGAAATTTTGTGCATTCATAGTATTATGTATTATGTTGTTAAAGGATAGTTTGGTTCAAAATATATACACATATATGAAATATTTTTTAAAGAGTAAAGAATTAGCACTGATAAAGCGAACATTACCTTATTTTAAATAGAAAAATGTCACAGGAACAATATTTTTATTTATAACCTTTTCTCTCTTCATTTCATTTTTACAGTGGTAGAGTAAATTTGTGAAAATTCATAATAATGATTGAGGATGCTATAAAAATACTTCATATTTTCTCTTCAATATGATTTAAAAGCAGTTTGGTTTCTTGGTAGAGACAGATAGGCTTTTCTTAAATAATTTAAAATTTTAATGGAGCTCCAAAAGATTGTAATGATGTCAAAGAAAATTTTTTATTCTAAATTAAGAAGCATTATCATTAATATTGAGAATAGGGACAAAGATAACATAGTTAGGTTAATAATTAGCATATTGGTCCAGGATTACTAAGAAAGGAATCTTAGAGTTTGTATTTCTTTAAGTCTTATTTTATGTATGTGTCATCTTTTAAACATGTGATTTTCAATGCAAGTTAGTGATTAAGCCTAGGTATTTTAAGAAAGATGTCCATTATTTGCAATACTATTAAGGTTAAAAATTGTACCATCAGTTACATTCTTTTTCTTCTAGGACCTCAGCTATGGTAATCATTGCTCTTTGATCATGAGAATACAATTTGTACATCCAACCAGCTGATAATTTATCTAAATTTTCAATGAAATACCTTATTGGTAATAACCTGTTGAAGTCTAGTTTAATAGAGACAATAGTCAAAAATTTCCCCTCCCAAGTACAGTAGCTATCAGAATAAATAATTTACAAGTCATTCGTATTTCATGAGATTCTTTTTCGTGTAGACCCTACTTATGATGGTACTTGTCTCATTCATTTCAAATTATCTGGATTAGTCTCTTCTACCATTGTCATTCTTTTATATCATCTTCCTCAAAATCTCCCAGTAGTTTAGGAAAAGACTAATAAAACTAGACAAAACTTTCTCACTCTCCCTCCAAATACATACACACACACGCACGTGCGCGTGCACACACACACACACACACACACACACACATATATAGGGCTTTATATATATATGTATATATACATATGTATATATGTATATATGGGGTTTATGAATAATTTTTAAGAGATAGGAAAAAAATGTCAAAACATACTAATAAATTTGAGTGTCTGGATAAAATGGGAAATTTTCTAGAATAAAATATAAATTGTTAAAATTGATTCCAAAATAGAAAACACAAAATAGACCAATAACCATAAATAATAAGATAAAAATAGTTTAAAACAATTGTCTGAAAAATATCTCTGGTCCAAATGGTTTTATGGCTGATTTATTTTAAACTTTCAAGGACTTGAAAATCCCCACACTTTTTTTGTTTATATTACCAGAAAGTAAACTCTTAAGTTTATTATTTCACTGTAAGCATAACTCTGATACATAACTTTGCCAAAGATAACCCTTATCGCAAACACACTATGGTCTAATCCCATCATGAATGTGTGTGTGTGCGTGTGTGTGTGTGTACACACACACACACACACACACACACACACACACATATATATATATACATATACGCATATATAGACATACATATATATACATATACTTATACATATGGTCTAATCTCATTATGAATGTGTGTGTGTATATATACATATATACACACATATACACATATATACATATACATACACACATACATATATACGTATATATACACATATATATACGTATATATGTATGTGTGTATACATCTCTCTCTTTCTCTCTGTATATATACATGTATATTAAATGATAGAATAATATAAGTGAATATTATAGAATTGCTTGGCTGTGGAAGGACATTATAAGCATGATTTCTAAAGCAAAAACCATATAAGAAAAAAATTTAAAAACTGATATATTTGACTACATACAACTTAGAAAAATAATGAATAACAATTAAAATAAAAATGACAAGCTGAGGAAACAAAAAATAAATAAACCCTGCCCTTTGGCTTGCGGCTCCATCACCACGGGGTGTCCCAGGCCTCTTGTCCCTTCAGTGGTGGCCCCACACAGCTCAGGTTCACCATGAGGGTTCGTGAGGAGAGCCTGTGGGGAGGTCACCATGGGCCTGGGGTGGCCAAGCTGCGGGAAGGGTGTGGAGCCAGCCCCTCCTTTACTGAGGTGGATGAAATGATTGGCTTGAACCCAGTATCTCTGAGGGGCTTTCTAGGCTTGACAGGCTTCACTCAAATCTAGGTGGCTGGCAACAAAGGTTGAGCACAGAGCTCCTTCCCAGAGAGCAGAAACAAAGTAATGACAGCTCTTGGAGAAAGACTTTCTAGATCTCTACAATGACAAAGATCTGAAGAAAGTTGGTACTTATGGACTGCTCTGCCATCATCCTACAACCCAACCCAATATAGCCTAGTCTGGACATTAGTGCTTCCCACTTTGTTCCTCTGTGATCATCCAAATCACCACCTGACTGTTTATTTTCAAGTCTCACAAACCCAGCCCTGAGATCCTCATATTCTGGTTCTCAGCTGCTCTTTAAGGACAGTGACTTGTTATCACCACAATAACAGAGCCCACCATCCTCAACAGATATCCAGTAGCCTCTGATATCAACTCCCTTCATTGCTTCTCTTTGAAGCCTCTTAAATGCACATCTTATTGGTCTGGGTTCAGCTGGTGGAATGGAAGGGTGTTGCCTAGCATTGACCTGGGATTGTGTGTGACCCACTGACCCAATGGACATCAAAGACCAGTTTTGTAAAGGTTATAATTTAGAGGGAGATAGTGAATAAGAAGTTCAAGGAAGCTGTGCAGCTGACCTTCATTGACACCTGCAGCTTGATGAAGACATTGAAGTCATGAAGGAGATCTACAGCGAGAACTCTGTACCCATCAGGAAGAAGTCTCTATAGACTGGAGGGTCCTCTGGACAGAATCTATTGTGTTGAGGCTATAATTTTCTTTTCTTCAGTACCTTGATGGACAAGAAACATCAACTAAAGTTTTCTAGCCATTGAATATGAAAGAGTTTGGGCTGGGTCTTCAGTTTAAAAAAAAGATCCTGGGTATGTTCACATCCCAATAATGTAAACATCTCAGCAATTTCTTGATGACCCAGCACGAGAAGGAGGCACAGTTGGTTCAAGGAAAGTGGTCGCATCAAGAATTTCTGAGTTAGCCTCAGCATCTTCTCACCCATCCTCAAGTCTCCCAGTCTCCCTATCATACAGTACTCCATGCTGAAAGGCAAACTTGCTGTACCAGAGCTTAAGGTCAGGTGCTTCATGAACCATTCTATCACTTGCACCATGAAGAACCCCAAAGTGGAGGTATTTGGCTACCCTTACAGCCCCAAGACATTGGTCATTGCAAGCACATCCCCATTCTGGACTATGGATTCCTTGTCTAGATCATGAAGTATGCAGAGCAGAGAATTCCAAGTTTGAATGAATACCGCGTGGTGTGTGATGAGCAACATGTCTTCCAGAATGGGTTCATGCTCAAGCTAGCTGTCTATACTCATAAACTGTGTGTTTTCTCCTTATACACCCTGGGAGTCATGTCCAGAGCTACAGTGGAGGTGGTCACTAGAGCAGAGGTGGTAAATATGTTGGTGGCCATGTGATCCCCTCTCTCTAGGGCAGCTTTGGAGTCCCCTACAGAGAACATCATCTTTGAGCCTTATCCCACTGTGGTAAACCTCACTAATCCCAAGACTCTGGCCTTTAACTCTAAGAAGAAGAATTATAAGCAACTTCTGAAAGCTCTGGATAGAGTGATGTCCATCTGGGAGATGACCCAGGGCTCATATCTGGAAATCAAGACATAGGTGGACAAGCTGGATCATCTGGCCCATAATTTCTTACAGTAAATCATCTCTAGCAACAAGTCACACATTATCAGACTACTTCGCAACAGGCAGCTGAAGTTCATGCACACTTCACACCAGTTCCTCCTGCTGAGCTGCTGTCCTGCCAAAGAGGGTTGATTCTGGACTACCAAGAAGCTCTACAGCAGCACTTTTGTCTTGTATGTGTCCCACATTGAGAACTGGCATTGGATCCGGTGCAATGAGCTGGTCAATGCATCCTACACCAAACTGCAGGAATGGGAAAATGACAGCACAGGATAACCTACAAGAATGGGCTTGTCCAGGGATATAACAGGATGAATACCATCTCCCAGACCCAATCCATTCAGTCATGAGTCAGAATCTAAATTTTATAGCACTTTGTGAGATGATTATATCTAAAGACCTCCAGAAGCCTGGGAACATCTGAGTGTGTCCTGTGTCTGACCATGTCTGCACATGGTTCTTCTTTGTACATGAGGATTGTCAGGTGGGCAGTGCCAATATTAATGCTAGGACCCCAAGATGCAAAAGGAAATGATGTGTGTGATGGGAACTTGGGTTAAGACAAATTGAGGAAGTCCCAAACCTGTAGCAACTCCGTTTCCCCCAAGATCCATCTGCAGTCATTAAAAAGCTCAGGAGCAGTAGTCAAGGCCGCCCAGGTGAAATCAAGGGGCCATTACCAGGGGGCAAGAAAAAGATAGAAGAGGTGGCCTACATGGTGGAGATTGACCCAGCAACCAATTCACATTTGGATGGCTCAGACTGACTTAATATCCCTGATTTTTCCAGTTGACTTCACCCTATTTGTTTGTAAATAAAACAATAAAATAGAAGATGCTGTGGAAAATATATAAATAAATAAAAGATAAAAGGTTAATATTTTTAATATATGAACATTACATGCAAGTCAATTAAAAACATGAGATATTTTAGAAGAAAATCGAAGGGGCATAAACTGAAAATTTATAAATATTGTTAATCTATGAAAAATAACCTTCGAATAATTCAAATTCAAATTAAATAACAACATACAATTTTTCTCCTATCAAACTAGAAAATGATTTTTGATATATTGTTAATTTGGGCAGGAATATTGTGAAATTGACAATGGAGTGTAAATCAGCACAAATTATCTTGAGGGAAACCTGGAAATATGTGTGAAGAGTCTTAAAGAGTTTTACACCTTATAACCTGGTAAATCCAGATTGGATAAATACAGACTGGAAATTATTCTAAAGAAATAATCAGTGATACAAAGAAAGACATATTTGAAAGGAGATTAACTGCAACATTATTTTAATAGCAAACATTTGTAATCAGCTTATAAACATCTAAAACTTGGGAATTATTTAAATAAACTATAATGCATCCAAATGATGGAATAAAGATACCATTAAAAAGAATATTTTTTTTATTTTATTAGTTTCAAGTATAAAAAGCATGTTTTAAGATCATATTTAATGACATGGAAAATACATAATTTACTTTTAGATAAATACAGAAGAATATGAAACAGAATTTTAATGATCATATGATATTTATATACACATAGGTGTATAGAAAATACTAAATACAAAAAACTTTTAAGAGTATTTATGTCTTTGTGCTATGATTTTGAATAATTTTTATCTTTGTTTTTTTAGATTTTTTGTATTTTCTATAATGGATATGTGCTACTTGATGTTATTGTAAAAATAATGATTCAGAATATTTATGTCGAATTGCTGAAATTATTTTTTTCATGAAATATCATTTAAAAAGGAGACTATAAATCCATTCAGAGCATACAACCAGTGAGGTGCACAAAATTCTTTAAAACTCAGTAGACATAAAGAGAATAATATTTCAGAAACCTGAAAGCCCTCAAAGTAGCAAATGCTTAGCCTGAATATATATTCCTTATTATATATTGGAAGACCAAGGGCACATAGGGAAAAAGAGAAATTCAACAAGTCAGCACATAATTACATCTATTAGAATGAAGGAGTTAATGTAGTTCCTTAAATGGTAAAGTGTTTGAAAGATCACATTTTACTAATTCCTGGTTTTTTTAATTTTATTTTATATTTCATTATTTTTATGGTGACATTGGTTAACGAAATCCAGTAAGTTTCAAGTGTATATATATACATATACATATATATATATATATATGTATATATATGTATATGTATATATATACACACACACAACCAGTGAGGTGCACAAAATATTCTTTTACCCCATCTACCTCCCTAGTCTCTCCTATGCCCTCCCCTCTGGTAACCACTAGTCTAGAGTCCATGTCCATGAGTCTCTGTTTGTTTGTCCTGTTCGTTTGTTGCTTTTAGGTTTATATCCCACATATAAGTGAGATCATGTGGTTTTCAATGTCTGTCTTATTTCACTTAGCATGATTATCTCGAGGTCCATCCAGGTTGTTGCAAATGGTATATTTCATCTCTTCTTATGGCTGAGTAATATTCCATTGTATGTGTGTGTGTGTATATATGTATATATATATGTGTGTATATATATATGTGTATATATATGTATATATATACACACATATATATATACACACATACACACACACACACACCGCAGCTTCTTTGTCTAATCATCTATCATAGGACACACTTCAGTTGCTTCCATGTCCTTGGCACTGTGAATAGTGCTGCAGTGAACATCGGTGTACAAATATATATTTTGGATATGGTTTTTCAAGTCTTTGGGGTAAATACCCAGTAGAGGGATTGCTGAACCATATGGTAGATTAATTCTTGTTGTTGTTTTTTTGACAAACTTCTATAATGTTTTCCATAATGACTATACCAATTTGCAGGCCCACCAGCAGTGTATGAGGGCTCCTTTTTCTCCACGTTCTGTCCAACATTTGTTATTACTTATCCTGTTGATAACAGCTATTCTAACAGGTGTGAGATGATATCTCATTATGGTTTTGATTTGCATTTCTCTAATACCTAGCAAAGTTGAGCATCTTTGAATATGTTTGTTAGCCATTTTATATGTCTTTTTGGGAGAAGTGTCTGGTCAGGTCTTCTGCCCACTTTTTGCTTGGATCACTTTTTGTCGTTATTAAGTTGTGTGAGTTATTTGTATATTTTGGATATTAGTCCCTTATTGGAGGCGTTGCTTGCAAATATTTTCCTATTCGAATTGTTTTCTCTTTATCTTGCTGACTGTTTCTTTTTGCCGTGCAGAAGCTTTTTTAATTTTATGTAGTACCATTCATTTATTTTTGCTTTTCTGCCCTTGCCTGTGAGTTCAAATTCATAAAATCCTCTTTAAGTCCAAGGTCCTTGAGTTTAGTTCCTATGTTTTCACTTATTTTAAGTCTTATATTCAGGGCCTTAATCCATTTTGAGTTAACTTTGCTGTGTGGTGATAGACAACAGTCTAGTTTCATTCTTTTGCAAGTGGCTTTCCAGTTTTTCCATCAGCATTGATTGAAAAGGCTTTCCATTCACCACTCTATCTTTTTTGGCTTCTTTATCAAAAATTATTTGCCTATATAAAGATGGATTTACTTCTAGCCTCTCGATTATGTTCCACTGGTCTGTGCATCTATTTTTCTGCCAATTGCATGCCGTTTTAATTACTATTGCTTTGTCGTGTAATTTGAAGTCGGGCAGAGGATGCCTCCAGCCTCATTCTTTTTCTCAGGATAGCTCTGATAATTCAGGATCTTTTGTGTTTTCATACAAATCTGATGATTTTTATTCCATTTCTTTAAGAAATGCTGATGGGATTTTGACGGGGATTGCATTAAATCTGTATAATGCTTTAGGTAATAAGGTCATTTTAATTATGTTAATTCTTCCAATCCAAGGACGCTAGATATGTTTTCATTTCTTGTATCTTTTTTATTTTTTTAAATGAATTTATTTAAATTAGTTTCAAGTATACAGTACATTTGTTAGACATCTATAATATTCATAAAATAATTCCAACCCAATTACTTTCTCCCTTCCCTGGCCCTCCACTTAGTCATCATATTAATATAAACTGTATTCAATTTCTTTTTTCAATGACTTAAAATTTTCTGAAAACAGGTCTTCTACCATCTCAGTTAATTTGATTCCTAGGTATTTTAGAGTTTTTGACGCAATTGTAAATGAGATTGTTTGATTAATTTCTCCTGAAAGTTCATCATTGGTGTATAAAATGCCACTGATTTCTGAATATTTATTTTGTAACCCGCTACTTTACAGAATTCATTGATTAGTTCTAACAGTTTTTATTTTAGGGTTCTCTATATATAGTATCCTGTCTTCAGCAAATAAGAGTTTTACTTCTTCCTTTCAAATTCAGATACCTTTTATTTTTCTTTCTTGTCTTATTGCTGTGGCTAAGACTTCCAATACAATGTTGAAGAAAAGTGGTGAAAATGAGTATCCTTGTCTTATTCCTGATCTTAAAGAAATGCTGGTAGCCTTTCCTCATTGAGTATGTTAGTTGTAGGTTTGTCATATATGGTCTTTATTATGTTGATGTATGTTCCCTCTATTCTCATTTTGCTGAGAATTTTTATCATAAATGGATGCTGGATTTTGTCAAATGCTTTTGCTGCATCTATTGATATGATCATATGGTTTTTTATCTTATTATTTGTTAATGTGGTGTATCACATTAATTGATTTGTGGATATTGAACCAACCTTGCATCCCAGGAATAAATCCAATTTGATCATGGTGTGTATTTTTAATGTATTACTAAATTCGGTTTGCTAATATTTTGTTGAGGATTTTTGCATCAATGTTCATAAGAGATATTGACCTATAGTCTTACTTTATCTGGTTTTGGAATCAAGGTAATGGTGGCCTCATAAAAGAAGTTAGGGAGCTGTCCCTCTTCTTGAATTTTCTGAAATAGCATGAGAAGAATAGGTGATAATTCTTTGAATGTTTGAATGAAAATTCACCTATGAAGCCATCTGGTCCAGCACTTTCATTTTGGGGGAAGTTTTTGATTACCGATTCTATTTCATTGGTGGTAATCGGTCGGTTAAGATTTTCTGTTGCTTCTTGACTCAGTCTTGAGAGATTGTATGTTTCTAGGAATGTGTCCATTTCTTCCAGATTGTCCAATTTGTTGGTGTATAATTGCTCTTAGTAGTTTCTTATAGTCCATTGTATTTCTGTGGAGTCCGTGGTTATTTCTCCTTTTTCATGTCTGATTTTATTTATTTGAGTCCTCTCACTTTTTGTTTCATGAGTCTGGCTAAGGGTCTGTCAATTTTGTTTATCTTTTCAAAGAATCAGCTCTTGGTTTCATTAATCTTTTTTCTAGACTCTATTTCATTTATTTCTGCTCTGATCTTTATTATTTCCTTCCTTCTATTCATTTTGGGCTTTGCTGTTTTTTTTCTAGTTCTTTTAAGTGTAAGTTTCGATTGTTTATTTGAGCTTATTATTGTTTCTTGAGGTAAGCTTGTATTGCTATGAATTTCCCTCTTAGGACTGCTTTTGCTGTGCCCCATAAATTTTGAGTTGTTGTGTTTTCATTTTCATTTGTCTCTATGTATCTTTTGATTTCTTCCTTGATCTCAATAACACACCCATTCATTGTTTAGTAACATGTTACTTAGCCTCCATGTGTTTGTGTATTTTCCAGTTTTTTTTTCTGATAGTTGATATCTAGTTTCACACCACTGTAATCAGAGAAGACGATTGATATGATTTCAATCTTAAATTTATTGAGACTTTATTTGCATCCTAACATGAGGTCTATCCTTGAAAATGTTCCATGTGCATTTGAGAAGAATGTGCATTTTGCTGTATTGGGGTAAAATACTTTGAAAATATCTAGTAAGTCCATCTGGTCTAGTGTATCCTTTAGGCTCATTGTTTTCTTGTTGCTTCTTTGCCTGGAAGTTCTGTCCACTGCTGTCAATGGGGTGTTAAAGTCTCCCACTCTGAGTGTATTACTACTGATCTCTCATTTTCTGTCAGTTAATAATTGCTTTATGTGCATAGGTACTCCTATGTTGGGTGCATATATGTTTCCTAAGGTTATGTCCTCTTGATTGATCAATCCCTTTATTATTGGTAAAGTCCTTTTTATCTCTTATTATAGCCTTTGTTTTAAAGACTATTTTACCTGATATAAATATTGTGACCCAAGTTTCTTTTTCTTTTTTTTCATTTCTGTTTGCATGAAATATCTTTTTCCATCTCTTTACTTTCAGTCTGTGAGTGTAATTTGATCTGCCGTGGGTCTCTTGTAGAGAGCAGATGCATGAATCTTGTTTTCTTATCCATTTGGTTACCTTATGTATTTTTATTGGAGTATTTAATCCATTTACATTTAAAGTGATTACTTATAGGTACATTGTTACTTCCATTTTATTATTCATATTTGTTATTTTTATTTTCCTTGTTACCCCTTCTCTTTTTACAGAAGACCCTTTAACATTTCTTGTAATGCTGGCTTGTTGGTGTTGAATTCCTTAAGCTTTTTTCTGTCTGGGAACATCTTTAGCTCACCTTCCATTTTAATTGAAACCCTTGCTAGGTAGAATATTCGTGGTAGTAGATTCTTGTTTTTCATAACTTTGAATATTTCTTGCCATTCCATTCTGGCCTGCAAAATTTCCTTTGAAAAGTCAGCAGACATTCTTATGGGGGAACCCTTGTAAGTAACTAGCTTCCTTTCTCTTGGTACTTTTAAGATTCTCTCTTTGTCTTTGACGTTTGACATTTTCATAATGATCTGTCTTGGTGTAAATCTGTTTGAGTTCCTCTTATTTGGGACTCTGTGCTTCCTGAACTTGCATGTCTAATTCCTTTGGCAATCTAGGGAAGTTTTCTGTCATTATTTCTTCAAATAGAGTCTCAATCCCTTGTTCTTCCTCTTCCTCTTCAGGTACTCCTATGATTCAGATATTTTTACTGGCCATGTTCTCCCAGAGGTCTCTTAAATTGTCCTCATTTTTAAAAGAAAATATTTTTTGTTGTTGTTCTGATTTGGTGTATTCGGCTACTTTGTCTTCCAATTCTCTGATTCAGTCTTATTTTTCCAATCTCCTGTCAAATCCTTCTAGTGTATTCTTCATTTTAGTTATCGTTTTCCTCATTTCTTCCAGTTCTTTTTTATTGTTTTGAATGTCCTTTTTTATGCTCTCATTGAACTCATCTTTTCTCTCCATAAGTTCATTGAGTATCCTTATAAGCATTATTTTGAACTCTAACTCTGATAGGTTGCTTACTTCCATTTCATTTAGCTTATTTCCTGAAGTTTTCTCCTGTTGTTCCATTTGTGGCATGTTTCTTTGTTTTCTCATTTTGTGAGTCTCTCTGTGTTCATTTTTATGCATCAGGAATATTTGTTTTGTCTCTCGGCCTTGGCCAAATGGCCTAGTGTGGAAGATGTCCTGTGTGGTCCAGTGGCTCACTCTCCCTGATCCCTTGTGCCAGGAGCTCTTGAGGTGACACTTGTTTGGATTGCGTGTGATCTTTTGTTTTCGCCAAGCATTTATTGTTGTTAGTTCAGTGGGTGGGATTAATGTTCAGGCTAACTAATTGTGGGAATTGACTGCACTCTCAGAATAAGAGTTGTTGTGTGGGGGCTGACCCCACTGAGTGGTATTTGATCTAGCAATCTTGTGTATTTGTTGCAACCACCCTTTGTGTGTATCACTACTGGAACCAATCAGTAGTTACTCCATTGTGGTCTTGTGCCAGCCTCCAGATGTGTTGGTTTTGTGGCTCCTTGGGAGGGGCCAAGGTCAGCCACTGCTTTTGATTGCTCAGGGCTATCCGTTGAGAACTACAAAGTGATCCACTGATGGTTGTTGCATATGCTGGATCTATAGGTAAGTGGAAGAGACAGTGCTGTATGCAACTACCGGTTATCCCCCATCCCTGACCTAAAGCAGTTTAGCAGAGGGTCCAGTGCTCCTCAAATCCTGATATTTCCTATCAGCTGCCTGTAAGTCTCTGAAATTGGATGAGCCTCTGGGTGATATGCATATTGTGTGGTGCAGGGACCCTGTGAGGCTCCGGGGTCTAGTGAGTAGATTTCCCCGTGCCACTGCAGTGTCAGTTTACATGCCAATGCTGTCTCTGTGGCTCACTGTACAAGTTTGTACCAAGGTCAACTGCTTCCCACCCTGGGCCTAAATGTACTACCCCAAAGCAGGGGTAGCTGCCTATCAATGTGCAGTGGGTACTTTGTGTACTGGATGGGGCAGGGACTCAGGGAGTTAAGGGCTGTCAGGCCAATACGGACCCCTACAATCCCCTCAAGAGATATTGTAGCTCTTACAGGCAGCAGCGGTCTGTCTACAACTGTTTTCTTTAAAATGCATCCACTGCGCTAGCCAAGGTCTGTTGCCTTCACTAACTGTTTAACCCATGAGCCAAGCAGGGCACAAGAAGGTGCTTGTAAATGTACCACAGGCACTTTGTGGCTTGGGAGAAGTGGAATCTTAAGGCGACAAGTTCTGTTTGGCCAATACAGTCTCAGTTTTGCTGCAACTTCTGAGCCTGGGCATTCTTGCTTTAGACCTAGATCACAGTGAGACCAGCTTCCATCAGTTTTTACAGTCAGAGCGTTCTTGCTTTAGACCTAGATCACAGTGAGACCAGCTTCCATCAGTTTCTACAGTCAGAGTTATTAGAATCTCCTCTTCCTTGGGCTGAGAACCTGTGCTTGAGATCCCTCAAATGAGATCAGGAACTCCCTCTCCTTAAGAAGAGCCTCTGCAGCCTTGCTATCCCTCCTGGTGATTCTCCACCACCCGTGGGTACAGGTTCAGCCAAATTTGGGACCTTGCCCCTCCTACCGGCTTCAATGTGGCTCCTTTATATTATCAGTGTTATGTTCAGCTGGAGTTCAGGAGATTCTCCACGTTGATTATTTTATAATTTGGTTGTAATTTCAATGCGATCCTGGGAGGAGATGCATCTTTCTTTTGCCTAGTCTTCCATCTTCCCGAATTTCTTCAATTTTTTTTTAAATAGGAGTTTGTAGTTTTCATTATCTAGGTGCTTCATATGTTTTGTTAGATTTATTTCTACATATTGTATTTATTTTTGTTGCAATTGCAAAAGGAATTATTTTTTCCACTTCTTTTTCTGACACTTCATTATTAGAGTATAGGAACGCTATGGATTTTTGAACATTGATTTGTATCCAGAAACTTTACTGTAATTGCTTATTGTTTCTAGCAATGTTCTTGTGGCATCTTTAAGGTTTTCTATATAGAGAATCATGTCATCCACAAATAGTGACAGTTTGACTTCTTAATTTCCTATTTGGATGCCTTTTTACCTTTCTCTTGTCCGATTGTACTTGCTAGGACCTCCAATGTTATGTTGAATAACAGTGGTGATAATGGAGAGCTTGCCTGTTCCTGATCTTAGAGGGAAGGTTTTTGTTTTTCACCATTAAGTATAATGTTGGCTGAGGGTTTGTCATATAGGGCTTTTATTATGTTAAGGTACTTTCCTTCTATACCAATTTTGTTAAGTGTTTCAGTCATAAATGAATGCTATATCTTGTCAAAGGCATTATCTGCATCTATTGATATGATCAAATTATTCTTATTTTTTGATTTGTTTATGTGGTGTATCACATTAATCGATTTGTGTGTGTTGAAACATTCCTGTGCCCCTGGGATGAAGCCTAATTGGTCATGGTATATAATATTTTTAATATGTTGCTGTATTTGGTTTGCTAGTCTTTTATTTAGGATTTTTGTATCTATGTTTATGAGAGATATCAATCTGTCATTTTCTATTTTTGTTTTATCTTTACCAGGTTTTTGTATCAGGGCAATGTTGGCTTCATAAAATGAGTTAGGAAGTATTGCCTCCTATTCAATTCTTTGGAAGTGTTTGAGGAAAATAGGTGTCAAATCTTTGAATGTTTGGTAGAATTTACTGGTGAAGCCATTTGGTTCTGGAGTTTTAGCTTTCACTAGGTTTTTGATGATTGTTTCAATTTCTGTACTGCTGATCGGTCTATTTAGATTTTCTAGTTCTTCTTGATTCAGTCTAGGAAGGTTATATCTTACTAAGTAGTTTTCCATTTCTTCTAGGCTATTAAATTTGGTGTTATATACTTTTTCATAGTATTTTTGTATGATCCTTTGTATTTCTGCATTGTCTACTGTCATTTATCCTCTTTCATCCCTGATTTTGTTTATTTGTATATTTTCTCCTTTTTCTTTAGTGAGTCTAGCGTACGGTTTGTCAATTTTATTAACCTTCTCAAAGAACCATCTCTTTGTTGTATTTATTTTTTCTACTGTTTTTTTTGTTTTGTTTTCAATTTCATTTATTTCTGCTCTACTTTTGATTATTTCTTTCCTTCCGCTGACTCTAGACTTAATTTTTTCTTCCTTTTCTAGTTTTTAAGATGAAGCATTAGGTTGATTATTTGGGCTCATTCTTGTTTTTGGAGGAAGGTCTGTAATGATATGAAATTTCCTCTTACGACCACTTTTGCCTTGTCCCAAAAGTTTTACTATTTTGTACTATCATAATAATTCATTTCCATATATCCCTTGATTTCTCTTTTTTATTTTTTCTCTGACCCAGTCATTCTTCGGTAGCATGTTATTTAATCTCCATGTATTTGTGGTTCTCCCTGCTTTCTTTTTACAGTTGATCTGCAGTTTCAATGCATTATGATCAGAGAATATGGTTGGTATGATCTCCACTCTCTTATATTTGTTTAATCTATCTCTGTGTACCAGTATGAGGTCAATCATTGATAATGTTCCATGTGCACTAGAGAAAAATGTATAAGCAGCTGTTCTGGGATGAAAGGCTCTGAAAATGTCAATTGTGTTCAGTTTGTCTAATGTGTCATTTAAAAATGTCATCTCCTTATTGATTTTCTGTTTGGATGATCTATCTATATCCAATAGTGGGGTATTACTTCCCATACTGGTGTTTTGGTCTGTTAGTAATTGCTTTATATAATTTGAGACTCCCTAATTGGGAGCATAGATACAATAAGTGTTATGTTTTCTTGGTGTATGATTCCCTTTATCATTATGAGGTGTCCCTCAGTATCTTTCTTTACGTATTTTTATTTTGAATTTTATTTTGTTCGATATTAGTACTGCTACTCTTGCTTTTCTCTGAATGTCATTTGCTTGAGATATCCACCCTTTCTTTTTGAGCCTATATTTGTCTTTGGAACTGAGATTTGGGGGGGAACCATATGTTTGGGTTTTGTATTTTGATCCAATCTGCAATTCTGTGCCTTTTTATTGTTGAGTTCAGCCAATTTATCTTTAGAGTGACTATTGAACTATGATATTTTCCTATAGCCTTTTAATCTTTTGCTTTCTGGTAGCTTGGCATTTCCATTACTTCCTGGTCCTTGTGTGTCTGTTTTATTTAATTATTATTATTATTATTATTATTTTGATTGAATTTTTTGGCTTTTCCCTCTGGTCCATCTTGTTTTATGTTATATACTTTAGTTATGAATATTTGGTGTGTGGTTTCCATTATGAATATGTACTGGAGATATATGAGTCCTCCCCTTTTTAGTCATTGTTGTCTCAGTTTGTCCCTATGTATGAAAACTATCTTGCTATAGCAAATCTCTTCTATTGTTTAAGCATATAAATGACCTGTTCTTAGTAAGGATTACACTCCTCTGCTTCCATTTGCCTGATTGTTACCTTACTCCTAATTATGTATTTTTTGTGGTTGTCATTTTGTTTTAGATGAGCTGACCCCATTCAGTATTACCTGTAATGCAGGACTCGTAGTGAAGAATTCCCTCCTTTTTTAATTTCTGAAAAGGTCTTTATTTCTTCTTCATATCTAAATGAGACCTTTGCTGGAAACATTATTCTTGGCTGGTAGTTCCTTTAATAGTTTGAGTATTTGATTCCACTGATTTTTGGCTTGTAAGGTTTGTGCTGAGAAGTCCAATGATAATCTAATGGGTTTTTCTTTATAGGTTACCATGTTCTTTTCCCTGGGTGCTGTGATAATTCTTTCTTTGTCACTTATTTTTGATAGTTTTGATACAGTGTATCTTGGTGAAGGCTTTTTTGAGTTGAGATAATTGGGTGTTCTGTTGAATTCTTGAATTCCAAGTTCCAGTTCATTCCTTAGATTTAGAGAATTCTCATCAACTATTTGTCTGAAAATACTTTTGAATCCCTGCTCCTTTTCTTCCTCTTTGAGAATGTCCATTATTCTTATGTTTCCTCCCCTGATGATATCAGCTAGTTTTTGAATTTCTCTTTCATTATTTTTCATTCTTTTGTTTCTCTTTTCTTTCTTCTGATTTATTTCTAGGTTTCTGTCTTCGATATCACTGATCCTTTTCTCCATTTGGTCTACTCTATTTCCCAAGCTTGTTATTACATTTTTCAACTCTTGCAGTGTTTTTTTTTTTTAGTCTACAGATCTATTCTGTTCTTTTTGAGGATTTCAATCTCCTTGCTAAAGAACTCATTCTGCTCATCTAGTTATGTTTTCAGTTCTTGTAATTGTCAATGTAAAATATTTTTGATCTCCTTGAGTTTTTCTGAAGTACATCCTTAATTCTCTGTCATTCGAGTTACATATTTCTATGTCTGTAAACGTATTTTCTGGAGATTTTTCTCTTTCTTTCTGAGATGCCTCGTCACTTTCGTTTTTCATGCTATTTAATGGACTATTTCTCTGCCTGGACATTAATTGAAGTGTATCCTGTTGTTTTTCCAGAAAGAAAATTTATTATATACAGGTTTATATTTATATACAGGTTTATATTTAGAGAAGGTGCTTTTCTTTTGGTGTCCAGTAGGTGGTGTTCCCTGCTTTATATAAAGCCTTAATAATGCTTTTTCCCCCTCTTATAGCTATTCAGTCATGTTCACTACCCTCAGTCTCAGTCACTGTCACTGTTAGCGACAGTTTTGGTAGCACTTGCTCAGATTCCCCTGGGGCTCCTTGCTGTTCATCTTGGAGGTTATGGAGGGAGGGGCTATTTGTGTTGGGAGATGGGAGCTGCAGCTCAGCTTCTCTGCTGTCCCCACTTCTCTGCTTTCGGCCCTGATGCCTGGGCACTGCTGCCAGTTGTGTGGGGTTCACAGATGTCCCACGCAGAGTCGTTCAGAGAACCGGCCACATCTTCTTCCCTTCCCCTTTTCCTGCAGGGAGTTCTGGCTGTGAGAGGAAGCTTTGTTTCTCCCAGTCTACCACCAAACTCCTTGGTTTCTGATCTGTGGTAGCTCTTATGCGCAGATCCCATGCTCAGATGTGCTAGTTTGTAACTTAGATGTTTTTGTTCAGTTTTATATGTTCGGCTTATTGTTATTTCAAGGGGGGAGCTCTAGGACTGTCTCTCACTCTGCCATGTTTCTGATGTCACTCTGTTCCTTGGTCTTTTGTTTTTCATTTCACTTCCCCCCCTGGCTTTATTTAAATATAATAGACAATTATTTGCTTGCATTTACATTGTACAATTCAATGAGTTTTTTTTTCAATTATAGTTGGCATACAACAATGTACCAGTTTCAGTTTTATAGCATAGTGATCAGAGATCCACATAACTTGTAAAGAGATCACCCCACTAAATCTATTGCCATTCTTCCCCCTTACATATTTATTATAACATTATTAACCATCTTCCCCATGCTACACTACACATCTTCATGTCTATTCTGCAACTAATCATTTATTTCTCTTAATCCCTTTGCATTTTTTGCCATACCCCCCACTATCCTCCCATCTAGTAGCCCTCAAAATATTCTCTGTATCTATCCAATTATCCATTTGTACTTCCTAATCTCTTTGCCTTTTTTTTACCATCTTTCCAACTCCCCTCCAATTCTCTGTATCTATGAGTTTATTTCTGCTTTTTTGTTGTTGTTTATTTTGTTCTTTAGATACCATATTTATGTGATATTATGTGATATTTGACTTTCTCTATCTGACCCTTTTCATTCAGTGCAATACCCTCTATGTCCATCAAGGCAATGTCTTTCTCGATCCTCTTCCTTTTAATCTGTGTGTTTTTTTTTTAAATGTGAAGTGAGTTTCTTATAGGCAGCATATGTAGAGGTCTTGTTTTCTTATCCATTCAGCCACTCTATCTTGGTCGGAGCACTTAATTCTTTTCCATTGGAGGTTTTTATTGATAGGAGGGCAGTTATTGCCATTCTTTATTCCTGTTTTGGTTACATGTTTTTTCTTCATAAAGAAGTCCCTTGAACATTTCCTGTAATATGGGCTTGGTATTGATAACTTCCCTCGGCTTATTTTTGTCTGCGAAGCTCTTTATCTGTCCTTCGAATCTAAATGATAACTTTGCTGGATAAAGCATTCTTGGTTGTAGTTTCTGGGCTTTCATCACATCAAATATTTTGTGCTAAGGCCTTCTGTCCTGCATAGTTTCTTTTGAGAAATAAACTGCCAGTCTTATGGGTGCTGTCTTGGAGGTAACTAACTAATTTTCTCTTGCTGCTTTTACCATCTTTTCTTTGTATATAACTTTTGGTATTTTAATTATAATGTGTCTTTGAGTGAGCCTCTTTGGGTTCTTCTTTTTTGAGACTCTCTGAGCTTCCCTGGGTTATCTGTCTATTTCCTTCACCAGATTAGGGAAGTTTTCTATCATTATGTCTTCAAATAGCTCTTCAACTTCTTGTTGTCCCCCATGTACCCCTATGATATGGATAATTTTAAATTTAATAGTGTCCCATATGATCCTTTTATTATTATTATTATAGTCTTGGCTTCTTTTTCTTTCCATTCTGATTGAGTGTCCTTGTTTTCCTCATCTTCTATATGGGTCATTCAGTCCTCTTCTTTATTCACTCTGTTTATTCCATTTAATATACTTTTCATCTCAGATAATGTGTTTTTCATTCATGGCTGGTTGCCTTTTACAGTTTTCATTTCCATTTTTATGTTTTTTTATCTCTTTGTTAAAGTTCTCACTAAATTCATCTACACTTCCCATAAGTTCATTGAACTACTTTATAACCAGTGTTTTGAACTCTTATCTGTTAGATTGCTTGACTCCATTATTCCTTGGTCTCTGTTTTTTTTTTTCTCTTATATGGTTTCTCCTTTGTCTTACCATTTTGTCTGCCTTTCTGTGTTTGTTTCTATGTACTAAGCAAAGCTCTTAAGTCTCCCAGTCTTATTAGTGCAGCTTTGTGAAGTAGGTGTCTTGTGACACAATCTTGAGACAGGTTCAGCTGCAGGCCAAAATAGCCTCTTTTCTGCCCCTCTGGGGCCATCTATTAAGACTCAGAAAGCAATCCACAGATGCTATACTTATAGTTGCCTCAAAAGGCCAGGCCAGGAACTGTAGTCAGCTGCCACCAGTGTGAGTCTAGGCACTACTCAACAAGAGGCACCTGACTCACCGAAGATACACTGGATGTTGCTTGTGTGGGGCTTTGAGTTGGGGGAGGTGGAGTTTCAGTGAATCCTCTGGGTGGAGTGAACTTTGTTATATAGTTTGATGACATCTCAGCTATGGTGGTGCTGAGTCCGCTCTCTGTGAGGTAGGATGACTCAACAGAGGAACAATGGATACCTCTCACACTTCTGTACAGAGCAATTCTCCTCACAGCCCTCACTCCAAATCAGTGTTCCTCTGTAAGTTTCTGTTTCCCTTTGCAAAGCCTACTCAATGCTGGTGCTCAGAGTAAACATGTCTGTTATGGTGAAAGTCTACTTGCAGATGTGACCCCTTTAAGAGGCGTCTGCACCTGCCAGATACTGCTGCTATGGCCTATGTTCTACATCAGTCATTTAGGACTGGACAGCCTTGCATCCTAGTCCCATCCTACCTTCTCCTGTTGCAGGGTTATTTCTTATGTCTCTTCCTAGTTGCAGAACTTGTTTATCTAGATCCCAGGTGATTTCCTTGCTGTTTGCTCGTTGTTTCTGTAATAACTTTGATTTGGTCACAAGAAGGATGAACAGAACCTCTGTCACCTACACCATTTTTTTCTCTTCTCATTTCATTTTTTTATTTTTTATGATGCTTTAAATTTTTTTTATCAGATCTACTTTTCTGTAAAAATGAATTTGATAATTTAGCATTGTATTATCAATAGTAAGCCCACTAGACCATGCATTTAAGGTAATTTTATTATATCTAGGAAAAATAATTAAAGAATTGCATTTTTAATGTTAGAAGATCTCTAAAATGGTTCCTGGAATGAACCTTGATCAGCTGGATACAATTGTATTTAATAGTGCCTTTGATAGCGTTCATTTAAAACTCCAGTGCAAATTCTTGGAGAAAGGGACCCTGAATTAAATTAGTTTCTAAAGGAACAAAGAGGGTAACACATGCTTCTTTTTTTCAGAATTGATGACAATCTTAAAATGTCAGATTTGTCTGCATTTAAATAGTGCATTCATAGAAAATGAGCTATTTCTGAATAGAATTTTTTAAAAAATACACAGGGGAAGTCATAGAACTTCCAGAGGACAAGTATCTATTTCATCTTTTCTTTATTTTCCTGGAAAGTAGTCTTACACGTACTCTACAAAATGGCTTTTACAATAATGGCAAAGAGAGAAAAAAATGGCAAAGTGACCTGATTAAAGTTCTAACAATTCTGAGATCGAAATACAATTTAGTTATAGGCATCTTAATTATAGCTCTTTAAAATGAAAATGCATAGCTGTAGGACATAATGAAGTTACTTTATTCCCATTTTAGAGACCAAGTCCTCTCTATTTCCTAGAAGAACTAATTGGTGCAAAAATAAAACTTAAAGGAATTTACCTGTCTTGGCAAAGATAATCTTGTAGGTAGTTACAATTTGGAATGTGCATGATTTTCCCTTTACAGTACATGAGAAAAGTGAAAAAATATAATTAGCACTAATGGCCAAAAAACATATTTTAAAACCAATGGATTTATCTTTTCTCATTATACAAATAATAAGAAGCTAGTGAAGATAAATGCAAGAACCACACTATCATCTTGCATGGACAAATTTTTTGTAGATTATGAAAGTGTCTCTGAGTGTAGGGAAAGAAGAGGGAGAAGGAAGGGGAGAGTAAGAGCATTTGAAGAACTAGCAGGGAAAATGGAACGGGGGAGTGGGTAGAAGGATTAAATCATAAGGATCCACTCAAGCTATTTTTTTAATTCATTGAAACAAACATATCCAGATAATTATTGAGTATGTAGTTCAGGCCAGGGATTTGCGTTTTAGTCACTGTAACATATGGTGGAAGCTTTTGATATCTACCTTGTTTCTTATTGCATCTAATGTTATTATACAAAATATTTTTCAATAGCTACCTTAGCTATTGTTATTCTATTTTTTCCAAAAGTCAATTGTCAAAGTACTACCCCAAGTACCTACATGTGTACTAATATAAACACCAGAAGTTTGGAACCTAAAAATACAGATGAATGGATGGAAGCTGAGTTTTGAAGATAATGGGAGTGAAGTGTAAATGCCAAATTGATTATAATATCGACACAATTTCATCCAACGGATTGAGTGCATGCTCTCAGGAGCTCAGGTGTGTTATGAATGCTACCTAATTCTGATTCATATATGAGGCTCATCTGCATTGGAATTTAGGAAGATGTCCAATCTCCCACCCTTTTTCTCATGCAAACACACACACACACACACACACACACACACACACAGATATCTTCAACTCAGCTATGTTGGAGGAGACATGATTTGAGAATATATGATAGTGCGGAGTTAAATTGGTAAAAATGCAAGCAGAGCAAATATAAAAAGGTGCTACAAATAATTTTGGATCACCCCCTTTATGTATCTGAGTCATAACTTTATTTGTACCACACCTCAACCATTGCAATGGGATGGGTACTCTTATCCTTGTGATATAAAGAGAAGTAGCAGTATATAGGGATAGATTAGAAAAGGATAAGATCATAGCAGTGAAAATTTGGAAAAAAATATGCATCCTTAAAAATTTTTGTATAATCAGAAAGTTTCATTCAATAAACATTTGTTACGTGCCTATTATATTTTAAGACAATACTGTGCACTAAGAATACTAATGTGAATATACATAGCCATTGTAGTTAAGGACCTTATAATTTAGATGAAGTAGAAAGACAATAGTGGATTTCATTTGAATGTGGTAACTGACAAAATGAACTCCATTAAGTCATGCCTAATGTTGCTCACTCCTATATCCCAATTATCTAGCACATTGTCTTACATATGGTAAACTCTTAATAAATGTTGAAAAATGAGAAGTATACAATGGGTATTATGAGATCAGAGAAGAAGGAAGATTATAACCTGTGATTTGGGGAGAGCTTCTCGGAAGGGATAATGGCTGAATCATGAACATTAACAATTTAGCCATGTTCAAAAAAAATGTGAGAAGGCTCTAAGCAGAAAGAATAGCATAAGAATAGGCATGGAATAGAATGTTGGCTATGAAAAACTGAGAGTTTTGGAAATACCAGATTATAATATATTTATATAGTCTAATATTTTAGTGAATTTGGGGATTTTTGAATAGGAAAAAGGAAGGCATATCTATGTAATCTACACATATTGATCATGGTAAAATATAACCTTCTATACTTTAAAATGTGAATTTTAGCATAAATAATAAAAAGTCAGTTCAAAATTATGTTAAAAAACTGTATTTATACAAAGTGTACAGTTACAAGTCAATGAGAATACTGCTATGAACAGAGGACTTATTC
The DNA here is from genome assembly GCF_014176215.1 of Rousettus aegyptiacus. NCBI lineage: Eukaryota > Metazoa > Chordata > Mammalia > Chiroptera > Pteropodidae > Rousettus > Rousettus aegyptiacus. Next base: position 57,683,569 of record NW_023416312.1, on the reverse strand, counting down.
TGAAACCAGGGGTGAATTCACTTCTAGCACTAACTTCAGCTTTCCATCTATGATTGTCTTAATAGTAATATCAGAAGTTACATAAGGGAAACTATGCTTTCATAGAGTCAGATAGACCCAAACATAGCTCAGAGTTTGTCCACATAGCCAGAAATTTTAGAATTATTTGTGCAATTATATTCTCCTCTCCAAAATTTGAAGGATATTATGACTATGTAGTGGGTATAGTTTGCTTTCATCTCAATCAGTTCCTCCTTGAAATGAGCTTTGTTAATGGGTCAGATGTGTGATAATTCAGATACTTCCTGACATATGAATTCTAAAGACAGCTGCAGGATTTATTTTTAGCACAAAACATGTATTTTTTTAAATACACAGATGACACATGATCATTTTAGAAAAACAAGAAATACAGATAAGCAGAAAAATTTTAAATCATTCCAAAACCCACTGTCTACAGTTAATTATTGCTAATGTGTTAATATGTATATATCTAGAAATGTATGTATATATATGTGTGTGTGAGAGAGATATATATTAATTTACTATTAAAAAGTGGAAATATACTATAGTGTTCCATATTCTGTTCTTATACTTAATAATATGTCATGGATATCTTTTATGTTTAGTAAGTACAGGACTATGTATTTCTTTCTCTCTACGAACATTTAGATAGTTTTTTGTTTCTTTGTGTGTAGCAATATAGACATTACTGCCATGGTAATATGTGTGCAAATATCTTTTCATTTTTGTGTTAGTATCATATAAGGATAAAATCCTCAGTATAATGTCTAACAATATTAGTGAAGTGTCTGAGATTTTACTTTATTTACAAAGCAAACATGTTAGCCTACCATAGTTTTATAAATGTTGGTAGAAGACATGAAGTCTCCTGGGTTAGGGAAAGAGAAAACTTTATTTATATTTTTTATATTCCATCATTTATTTTATATATTTTAGAGTAGGGAAAACAAATTAGTTTGTAATGACAAAGACCAGATTAGTGATTGCCTGGGGTATGGGGCGGATTGAATAAAACTGGCATAGGGAACTATCTGGGATAATGGAAATGTTCTACATTTTGATGGGAGTGGTGGTTAGTTGGATATATAAGGCTGTCAAAACTCATCAAACAGTAACTTATAAATCAATAAAGTTTAAAATAAAATTAGAAAAATTTTAAGTGAAAAAAGATATATTGACAAAGAAATCCACAATACCTATGAGTTTTGGCATCATGAAAGAAAGTTTATTCTCCTTCGTAATGAATACTGAAGAAGAACTCTACATGCCTCTTTTTATAGTGCTTAAATATCCTTACTTTTATTTCCTTTTACTTTTTTTAAAAATTAAATTTATAGGGGTGTCATTGGTTAATAAAATTATATAGGTTTCAAGTGTACAATTCAATAATATATCACATGCGTATTGCATTGTGTGTTCACCATCCAAAGTTAAGTTACCTTCTGCCACCACATATTTGACCCTCTTTATCCTTATCTACCTCCCTCAGTCTCCTCTTTCCCTCCAGTAATTACTAAAATGTTGTCTATATCCATTTGTTAGGTGTGTACTAGACATATCAAGGGGAATCACTTCCTAAGTTATAAAAATGTTTAACCACTATACTGTGCACCTGAAACTAATATAATATTGCATGTCAACTGTATTTGAAATTAAAAAAATAAAAAGAAACCTGATATTCTGATATTTATACTCTTATATACATACATACAAACATTATTATGGGGTAGGTGTAATCATAGCATTAAGATCATAATCAGTCTGAAAATTAAATACTGTGTAGTCTTCTTGAGAGAATGACTACTTACATCTTAAATATTTTTTTCACAATTCCTGGCATGTAATAGTTGTTTAATAAATATGTCGAATGAATGAAACTCATGAATATAAATATTTCAAAGCTATGATTATGTGGATTAAAAAAAATTGTTTTATGGAAAGTAACTTCTCAGGGTGATCTGATCATAAACTCCTAAATGGGCAGGTCATAATGGGTAGTCATGCCTCAAGCCAATAACATTTTAGTAAAAGGTTTGTCTTCACTTTAAGCAGCCCCTGTTCATTGTTTCTTGGCATATGGGTTAGCACACTTTTGAAATAAGCTGTAATCACCCTCAAGAAATCACATAATATTAACTATCCTCTAATCTAATTCAGCCTTGCTTTTTTCCCACCTCCATGTAATCTTCCTTACATTCCCTCCTGAATTTCAAATGCATAAAAGAAGCTAAAAAATTTTTATTCTCTGGAGCATTTTTTGTTCCCCAACATATGCATCAGTTGGGATCAAATAAACTCCTACAAAAATTCTCCATAAAGTTTTTTCCTATGTAAACAATTGGATTCCAAGACTCTGGACCTGTATTGAGAAATGAAATTCTAGTAGGCAAGGAAAAAATACAAAATCAAGGCAGCTTATGTGACCACCTACATGGCTAGCCTCCAGCCAAAATCACAGAGTTAAAGAGGAGAGGCATATCCAAACATATGGATTTAAAACCTTCATCACATTTCAATTCACAGATCTCATACAGATTATTTCTTGGGAAAAATTATAACACATGGTAATTCAAGATAAGAATCAATGAACTCCTAGAAAAAATAACCGACATTAAAAAATCAGGAGCTGGTCAAGATGGCATAGAAGATAGATGCTGTGCTTGCCTCCTCTCACAACCACACCAACATTATAATGAAACTACAGAACAACCATTGCTGAGAGTCACCTGAGGTATGGCTGAACATAAGTTCTACAACTGAGGACTTACATAAGAGGTACCTTGAGAGATAGAAAGGACAGAGAGATAAAACAATCCAGTCCCACATCTGTGGGTGTGGTTGAGAATTGGGAGGAATATCTTGGCTGAGAGGCCCCCTCCCATCAAAGGACAGAGGTGCCACGGCTCCACAGTGATCTCCACATCCAAGAGTTCCAGGACCAGGAAGAGGAGTCCCCACAACTCTGTCAATGAAAACTAGCAGAGATTGTGGCTGACTGAGACTGAGGGCTGCAAGAGTTACAGACATTCCTCTTAAAGGGCTGACATGTGGACTTACTCCCTGATGAACTTACTCTGAGCTCCAGTGCTGGGGTAGCAGCTTGAAAGGCACAAGAGATACATGGAGAGGAACTGATTTGTCTAGCTTTAGGGCAGCTTTCTGCCGGACAGAAGTGATGGGAGAATTGATTGTTTCTTTGTTGAGCCCTCCATGCTCCCAGTGTTTGGATGCAAACAGCTGCCACATCTGAGCTCCATCAACCTGAATAATGCTGATCCCTTGCCCTAGTGATTCTCTGAGACTCCACCCTACCCAAATTGCAGGCCCACCCAAGCCTCTTCCAGTGGTTTATTCCATTCAAATGGCCCATCTTGGCTAATGCTGAAGACTTTCCTAAAAACTCTTAAAGGTTCACAAAACCCAAAGAAGCATATCTGATGTTGGCATACCCCATATTTTGAGCAGAGCAGCCTCAAACCCAGCACTAGCAGTATCCAGCATTGGGCTCTGGCTTGGCCTCTTGAGGCACCTATAAGCCAAACACAGGTGGCAGCCATCTGTGGATTGCTTGGTGACTCTTACAAGGTGACCCTTAAAGTGCACAGGCCGCTTTTGAATTTGGCCTGCAGCTGGGCCCCTCCCAAGAGGCCCTTGGGCTGACACACCCGCCTGCCTTCCTTACCAGGTGCTGAAGCTGGAGCACCACCCAGCACAAGATCTGAGGAAGATACACACAAAAGGCAAACTGGGTAGGCCCCATAGCCCTGCTAAAGTGAACACTGCTCTGTAGGGTTTGCAGGCCAGAATGGATTGGCATGAGATATTTAAAGTGACGAAAAGCCAGGACATACAACCAAGAATAGTCTACCCAAAAAGCTATCATTTAGAATAGAAGGATAGATAAAGAGTTTCCCAGTGAAGAAAAACCTGAAGGAGTTCATCTCCACCAAGCCAACATTGCAGGAAATGTTGGAGGAACATGAAGAAGAAGAAGAAGAAGAAGAAGAAGAAGAAGAAGAAGCAGACAAGAACGAAGATAGAGAAGAAGAAGAAAGGAGAAGAAAGGAAGAAGAAGAGAAGACAGAAGAAGAAGAAGAAGAGAAGAGAAGAAGAAGAAGAAGAAGAAGAGAAGAAGAAAGAAAGAAGGAGGAGGAGGAGGAGGAGGAGGAGGAGGAGGAGGAGGAGGAGGAGGAGGAGAATTTATAAAAAGACAAAAAATATCAATAATAAAATGGAAATGGCTACATATCTATCAATAATTACTTTAAATGAGAAAGAATTAAACGCTTTAAGCAAAAGATAGTGTGTGTGAATGGATAAGAAAATAAGACCTTTACATATGCCACCTACAAGAGATTCACTTCGGATCAAGACACATATACAGACTTAAAGTAAAGAAATAGAAAAAAAATCATAAAAATGGAAATGGAAAAAAATCTGGGCAGGAATACTTATACCAGAAAAAAATAGACTTTAAAACAAAAGCTGCAACAAAAGATAAAGAAGGACCCAGTAATCCCACTTCTGGGTATTTATCTGAGTAAAACCAAAATACTACTTTGATGGGACAAGTGCATCCATCTGTTTATTGCAGTATTATTTACAATAGCCAAGATATGGTGGCAACCTGGGTGTCCATCAATAGTAGAATTAATAAAAAAAGATGATACTTATATACAACAGATTATTACTAAGCCATTAAACAAATAAGCAAACAAATAAACAAGTCTTACCATCTGCAATAACATGAATGGACCTAGAGGGTATTGGGCTGAGTGGAGCAAGTCAGCTAGAGAAAAATGAATGCCATATGATTTCATTTACATGTGGAATCTAAAGAAAAAAATAAATAGAAACAAACTCACAGATACAGGTAACATTTTGTAGGTTACCAGATGGGAAGGGGTTGGGTTGTGGGTGCAAACAGGAAAGGGATTAAGAAGTAAAATTTGGTAGTTTAAAATAGTTATGGAGTTATAAAGGGTAGCATAAGGAATATAGTCAGTAATGGTGTAATAACTATGTATGGTAACAGATGAGTACTGGATTATTGGGGTGATCACTTCATGAGTTTTATAGATATCCAATCACTATGTTGTACACTTTAAACTGATATAATATTTCATGCCAACTTAATTGGAAAATAAGGAAATAGTATTAAAAATAATTAGCATTGTATAGCAAAACAGTACAAACAAATTTGCAGTTTTGGTCAATTCCTGGCAAATAGAACAAAAAGAGCTCCCAAATGGAAAACAAAATGGTAATATACTCTTCAATGTAAGCAAAGGAACAAAGTTAGGGCAGTTACACACCTAACTTACTGAGAAGCAGTATCAGAGTATTTCAGCATGAAATTTTCTTGTGATGTCTGAGGCACTATATAAATGCAAACAATGACTACCCAAGCATAACAAGTTACGCAAAATTGCAAGTTAAACAGATCACTTTATGGCTGCATTTTATAAAGTATCTCTTTAATGATAGAATTAAATGAACTGTAAATTTAGAAAAAAAATTATCAATGCACAGGAGTTTAAATGCGGAATCCATGAGAAATTTTTGAAGACCCTCAAAGCCATTTATTTTGATAAAAAGCCTTTCTGGAATATTGTATAGTTATTGAAAGGTACATCATACAGCAAAGTTCGACATGATTGTTTTCTCTTTTTTATTCTTTGTAAAATAAAACTAGATTTGCATTCTCCGATGTTCTGTGGAAGGCTTCTTTCTGTGTGGGAGGAAAAAACTTTCCTCTACCCCCAAGGTTCTTTTGGCTGGTCTAATAACCAAATAGACATGAGGCAGATTAGCAAGAGAGAATAACCATATTTAATACATACATGTATACGGAAATACAGTGACAATGTAAGAAATGTTGAAACCCGCAGAGAATTTCCACCAGAGTGAATATGAACCAAAACTGATGACAGTTGCTGGACAACAAGATCTCAAATGCTCCTGAGTACAATTTAATATTTATAACATTAACAGTATCCAGAATATCAATATTTCTGTGTGTGCGTGCACCAATACCCCAAGTCTCAATTCTCACAGTGACTCAAAAGAGGTCCATATAACGCAGTAGGTTGCATTACAGAGAGAAATCGTGAGTTTAGACAACCTGAACCTTTTAAAATAGGCAATAATGCCTCCTCTTTGCTATGGAGTAAGATACTATCTCTATCTTCCAATGTTGTTAGAAAACCCCAGCCTTTGCACTGGTGGGAGACATTATCATTGCCTTCTACTATAAAAACATCCTTTGAAAGATAGTCCAGGATAAAGGACCAGTGTCTTACTCTCAAGATGTGTAGTAATGTTAGAAACCTGAGGAGTGGATAATTGTCTCCCAATAGGATTATTTGGTCAGCGTGCATTTGCATTACAAGTACTGCCAAAACTGCCTTGTTTAAAGTTTAAACTAATTTACACTCCTATCAATGATTCATGAGTGTTCTTATTTCTCCACAACCTCAGCTACACTAAATTTTGTCAGGCTTTTACATTTTAGCTATAATGATTGTAAAAAAAAAAAATAGTACTTCTAAAATTTTTCATTTCCTTTCTTACTAGTGAGATTAAATATATTTTCATGTTATTCTAGCATTGGCATTTTTTGTTGTGAATTGCACTTTCATGTTTTTGTGTATTTTTTCCTATTGGTGTTTTTATCTTTTTCTTGTTGATATATAGGTGGCCTTAGTATATTAAAATATGAACACATTGCATATCATGTATTCTAAATACATACTATACATACCTTTCTTCTGCTTCTTTACTTTCTTAGCGACAAAAATTTGAAACATGATTTTTACTCATGAAAACTCCTGCCTTTTGTCAGAAATTATAACATTCATTCCAAATTCAAAAATAGCTCTGCATTTAAAAAAAATGAGTTCAGTACCATTATACAATATGAAATACAGTCTTCAAATAACATCTGCTAAATCCATATTCATTTTGAGGTCAAATACCTACATTTTCATGAATGTATCAACAGTGCTTTCGCTTTTTCCCTGACGTTTCAAGTTCATTGTGGTCATATATCTCATCATAGTAGTAAGAAAGTACAACATTATGAGCCATGGGGATCTAAAAAGTTTAGTCCCTCAGAACTCTTTTAATTCCAAAAATCCATGCTCAGTGAATTTCTTTAGTAAGTTTCATGACCTAGCCATCTGACAGCATTCAGCAAAATTAAATATCTTACTCCCTTCAGCTTTTTACAAATATTTTGTAAATTAACTATGGTTAGTGGCACAAACACTTTCTTCTCACATGGCTTTACCTTACAAAGCACAAGCCTGCCTGATAAATGATGGGATGGAAACTATTTACAGAATCTTTGTTTTTTCACCTGAATGAACTGTTGAATGTTCTCTTTTATTGCAACTGTGTCATCTATAGAAAATGAATTCAGCTTTTATATGTTTGGATCAAAGTATTCAAATTATTTATTAGCAGGTGGTTAAATACTAGGTATACCTTGTATACTGGAAATTTTCACATTTGTCAGTAATTTAAGGGCTGACCTGTGGTGAAATGATAAACTATTTAATAAACAAAGATAAAAAGTATTGTTATTCGTGCAGAAAAAAAATAAAATCGAATTCTTACCTCTCAAGCTATATAAAAAAGAACTCCAGGTTAATTAAGTGCTTTGATATCAAAAAGCAAATTTAGCACTATTTGTTTAAAATCTAAGTGTCTATCATCTTAAAGTGTGTAAAGCATTTCTTCAATCAAAACATAAAAAAAATCAAAATATATAAAGTGTTTATCATAAAATACAGTGTTTAGTGTTTTGACTAAATACATTGTTAATATTAAGATTAACAATTTATTTTCATTACAATATATATAGTGAAATATAGTGAAAAGACAACACACAAACTAAGATAAGGCATTTGTAACACATCTAATTCTTAAAGGGGTGACACCAACAATATAAATAAAACTATAAGTCAATCAATAGAGAAAGGACAAAAAGCACTAACAAAAAAAAAAACAGGCAAAAAAGATATGAAGTCATTTCACAGAAGATAAAATATATATATATGACTGATAAACATACAGAAGCCCATACCTAATTAGTAAAAGAATTTTATAATATATAATAAAATGTAATAATGATAACAACTTCAAAAAGATGTATTATAGTCATTTGAATAGAAGAAAAGTTAAGAATATTTGCAATAGTAATGGATATGGCTCTACATTTTTTTGATATAGTCAGCCTCAAAATTAAAATAGCCAGTTATTTTACCAGAAAAAAATGAGTTTATTTAGGAATAGCAGAAAATTGCAATTCAGGACAAACAAGCTATAGGAAACTATAGGCAAGTCCAAAGAGAAAAAGGGAAAGTTAGCTTTTATTAGCTCTTAGGAAGAAACTGTGGAGGGTTGTTTTCAACAAAAGTTCACTGAAGAAGAACAAAAGTTTGAGGTTGTAGCAGTTCCTCATTGGCTGTAAGCAGTGGTTAGTGTGTTGTTGCTGGGGCAGGGAGGGATATTCCTTTCTTTCCTTCAAATCAGGAGATGAAATTATCATGTGAAAAAAATGTCCTTTCTTGTTGAAATAATTCTTATCTTTCTTCTTCTTGCTGGTTATGTAGGCTTCAAGGAGAGGTATGTGTATCACAGCTCCCCCTTCAGGGCTTCCCAACTCCATTTTAAATAGGTTCCCTTTATTTATTTTCACAATATGTTGCTAGTGAAATTATACATTGGTAGAACCACTTTGGAAAATGGTTTGGCATTATCTGATACAGTTGAATATTCATCTGCCAAATGACTCAGCAATTCTACTCCTAGGTATATACCCAAAAGAATTTCTTGTATAAGCTCAGAAATATTCATAGGATCACTGTTTGATGGGGGGAATGAAGGAGTGGAGAACAAAAAAGGAATGTAAAACAAAACAATCATAATAAGTAAAACAAAATCCTAGAAACAGCCAAATAGCCATCATCAAGAGAATAGATACATGTTCAATGCAAAAAGTAAGACCAAGAAGATTGTGTAGGATGATAAATTTTTTAAATGTATTTTTTTATTTTTGAACTATAGTTGGTATACAATATTATCTTAGTGTCAGGTGCGTAACACAGTGATTAGACTTTTCTATAACTTATTAAATGATCACCCCAATAAATCCAGTACCCATCTGACACCATACAAAGTTATTATAATACTATTGACTACATTCCCCATGTTATAGTATACCATCTCCATGACTATTCTGTAACTACTAATTTGTACTTCTTAATCCCTTCTCCTCTTTTCATCCATCCCTCATGCCCCTTCCATTGGAAACCCTCAAAATATTCTCTGTATCTATTAGTTTGTTTCTGTTTTGTTTGTCTACTTTGTTCTTTTCACGTAGGTGGAATGACATGACATTTGCCTTTTTCCAACTTATTTCATTCAGCACAATACCTTCTAGGCCCATCCATGTTGTTGCTGGTGCAAAGATTTCATTCTTTTTTAAATTTATTTTTATGGTTGAGTAATATTCCAGTGTATATATGTACCTCTTCTTCTTTATCCATTCTACTATTGATGGACACACAGGTGGCTATTGTAAATAATGCTGCAACAAACACATGGATGCACATTTCTCTTCAAAATAACATTTTGGTTTTCTTTAAAAAAATACTCAGAAGTGGGATTACTGGGTTCTTTTTGTCTCTTGTTACAGCCTTTGTTTTTGTCTGGTATATGTATTTCTACCCCAGATTATTTTTCATTTAAATTTTCATGAAATACATTTTCCATCCCTTTACTTTCAGTCTGTATGTGTGTTTCCATCCGAAGTGAGTCTCTTGTAGGCAGCACTAGTTTTCTTGTCCAACCTAATCTTTTTTCATTTGAAGTAATAGTTGATAGATATGTAATTATTGACATTTTATTATTCATATTTTGATGCTTTTAAAATTTTTCTTTAAAAATGTTCCTCTTATATTTCCTATAAAACTAGCTTGGTGGAGTTAAAATTCTTTAGCTTTTTCTTGTCTGGAAAACTATCTGTCCTTTGATTCTAAATGATAGTTTTGCTGGGTAGAGTAATCTTGGTTGTAGGTCCTTGCTTTTCATCACTTCAAATATTTTGTGCCAATCCATTCTGGCCTGCAAAATCTCTTTTGAGAAATTGGCTGAGATTCTTAAGGAAACTCCCTTGTAGGTAACTAATTGCTTTTGTCTTGCTGCTTTTAAGACTTTGTCTTCATCTTTAAGTTTTCACATTTTAATTATGAAGTGTCTTGGTGTGGGCTTCTTTGGGTTCATCTTTATTGGGACTTTTGAGCTTCCCGGAATTGTATGTCTATTTCCTTCACTGGGTTAAGGAAGTTTGCAATCTTTATTTCTTGAAATAGGTTTTCAATTCCTTGCCCTCTCTCTTCTTCTTGTAGTACCCCTATGATGCAAATGTTGGTACAGTTAATGTTGTTCCAGAAATCCCTTAACCTATCCTCACTTTTGATTTCTTTTTTATTGTTGCTATTATAATTGGATGTTTTCTGCTACCTTGTCTTCTAAATCACTAATTCAATCCTCTGCTTCATTTTATCTACTGATGATTTCCTGTAATGTATTCCTCATTTCAGGTATTGCATTCTTCATTTCTGACTTGTTCTTTGTTAAGTTTTCTGTCTTTATTTTTACATTTTTCATCTCTTTGTCAAAATTTTCATTGAGTACACCTACTCCCCTAAGTTCATTGGTTATCCTTATAACCAGTGTTTTGAACTCTGAATCTGGTGGATTGCTTGTCTCCATTTTGATTAGTTCTTTTTTGGGAGCTTTGTTCTATTCTTTCACGTGGGACTGTTTCTTTGTCTCCCTATTTTGGTTGTCTTCCTGTGTTTGTTTCTATGTATTAGGTAGGACTTTTAAGTCTTTCTGTCTTCGTAGAGTGGCTTTATATAGTCAGTGTTCTATGGGGCCCAGCGATGCAGTCTTCCTGGTCACCTGAACTGGTGCTCAAGGTGTGTTCCTTGTATAGGTGTCATGTGTCCTCCTGTTATAGTTGAAACTTGATTGCTTTTTGCACATCAGTGGGAGGGATTACAATTGGGTTGAATGATTTTAGGATTTTCCAGTGAGTAGCTGAACCTAAGGAGCAGGATTTATTTTATCAGTGCTCTGTTGCCAGCCTAGTCTGCCATTTTGGTATGTTGCAGATGCAGCCCTGGGTAGTAATCTGGCTTTGGTCAAGGCCCAAGGGCCACTTTCATTCCTTGCCTAATCATTGTGGCCAATAACCAGGAGGACTAGGTATTATTATGGGCCCAAGGGCCTCCTAGGAGGGGCCCAGCCACAGGCCAACTTCAGTGACAGCCTGAGCACTGCCCATGGCCAACTGGCAAAAGTCACCAAGCAAACCACAGAAGACCACCACCTGTGCTGGGCATTCAGGTTTTGAGAGGTCAAGCTGGAAACCAAGTCTGGCTGCTGCTTTTTTTGGTTTTGTTAATCTTTGAGAGATTTTAGGAAGGTCCACAGCATGAACCAGGACAGACCATTTATGTAGGAAAAAAAAACATTTGAAGTGGGTTGGGTGGGCCTGCAGTTTCAGAGTGGCAAAGTCTCAAGGAATCACCAGGGTGAGGCAATCAACCAGTATTAGGTTGATGGAGTTCAGAAATGGCAGCTGTTTGCCTCTGCACAGGTGTTCCTCAACAAAAGAACAAAGAATGATCCCAGAACTTTTATCCAGAAGAAAGTGGTCCCTCCAGTACTCACCCTGAAACCAGACAATTTGGTTCCTCCTCTTCTGTTCTTGGCACTCCTTGAGCCGCTCCTCCAGTGCTGGAGCTCAGAGCTATTGAATCTGTCAGTGATTAAGTCTGCACGGGCCCCTTTAAGAGGGACATCTGTGATTCCTCCAGTCTTCTGTCTCACTCAGCCACAATCTTCTGGTTTTCACAGTCAGAGATTGAGGTAATTTTTCTTCCTGGCACTGGAACCCTGGAGACCAGTATGGTGTCAAGATCCCTTACTCCTCTCAGGATGGAGGGGTACTTTGCAACCAAGATAACCCTTCTGATTCTCCACTACCACGCGCTGTTGTAGGATCAGACCATTTCACATCTCTGTCTTTTCTACCAATCTGTAGGTGACAACTTGTGTATGTCTCTAGTTGTAAGACTTCTGTTCACAGACCTCATGCAATTCCCAATGATGGTTGTGCTGTAGTTTAGTTTTAATGTCAATGTGGTTGTGAGGAAAGGCAAGCACAGTATCTATTTACTATGCCATATTGGCCAGAAGTTTTTGATAAATACTTACATTTATTTTTTATTTTTAGATTAGAGTTGAAATTCAATATTATTTTATGTTATTTTAGGTGTAGCATAATGGTCAGTATAATGGTCAGACATTTATATGATTTATATATATGATTTACAAAATGACTCCCTGATTAGTCACAAATCCAACTACAATTAAACAATATATATCTTTGGCACATATAAGCATGAAATGAATCTTATTTTAAAATGAAAGGAACTGATACATTAAAAATTACTATAGTGGTTACCTTAGGCAGAGGGAGACAATGGATCAGCTAGCAGAGAAGCACAAGGTAAAAGTTATAGTCAGCATTCTGGTTCTCTAATTGAGTGATGGGTTTAATGATATTTAATGCATAATTAGAATATAAAACTGTATGACTTTTTTGTTGTTGCTAAAATTTTTTAATATGTCACACCCTGAGGTAATGTGGGCTTTATTTGTTTGTGATGAAACTGTCACAATTCCCATTGTCTAATTCAACTCTCTCACTTGGCAACTAAGAAAGCTGAGACATAGAGAAGACCATTTCCTTACATGACCTGGGCCATGCCAGTAATAGCATCCAGTCCTCCTGGTTATTGGCCACAGTGATTAGACAAAGGATGAAAGTGACTCTGAGTCAATCAATGTTTCTCCTAGAGATTTTTCTTAGTGTTGGTATTATGTCCCCTTTATCTGTCAGATTGAAAATCATGAGTGTGGAAGGCCTGAAATACTGTTGTCTACATACTTCACTACTTGGAAGAGCTAGTCTTCGAAAATGGTCAGTTATTCTGGCATGCAGCAAGAAGCAGAAAGTACAGATCAAAAGAATCCTAATGTGTTTTGTCTCTGATGTAGTTGAACTAGATGTGAAGTCAAGTCCTAGATTTCCCAGTTAAATGAAACAATAAACTCTCCTTCATGTTCAAGCTTTTTCAAGTAGGATTTTTGGTACCTGCAATGGCACATTCTTGACCAATACATTCAGAGAATGCTAAATGTGAAGAATCAGCAGCAGAGATGTAGTAAAAGAACACCTTTCTCACCAAGGCATCAATCTGTTCTTATACTCGTGAACCATAAAGGGTCTATGTATTATTTCAGACCTCAAATTCCTTATCTTTGTACTCACTGAATTTCCTAATTAGTTTCATCCCTTCACTTCTTAGGATGACTCTTAATACTTCTTTGTTAGCACTGACAGAGCACCCAAAGAGGACATGGCCCAGAACTAGGCACTAACACTACATCTAGGCCTATAACTATGGGGATTTCAATTAGGAGACTAACAAATCTCTTCATACTAGTCTCCATTGTTTAAATTAGAATTGAAGAAAAATTGATTTAGAATGAACTCAACTATGATTGCAGTCAAGCAAAGAGTGAATATGAGTGAAACTTAGCCTATGTCTCTTTCTAGCTATTTATGATCATCAACCAGCTGAAAATGAAGGCCAACTAGAATAGCCAGAAAAATGAAGACTTTTAAGATTAAGGTATACCTACATTATGGCAAACTTTTAAAAATTCCATCTCGCTATGGAAAGAGAAAGATGTCACAATAGAAAAGAAAAAAGAGGTCTATGACATTCGGAATAAAATGGTGCAGATGATAGAGGCTTTGTTTATCTCTCTTGTGACCAAATCAAAGTTGTTACAGAAACATGGAGCAAACAGCAAGCAAAGTCACCTGAGAACTGGATAAACAGAAGCACTACAACCAGGGAGAGAAATAGGAAATCATACTGCAACTAGAGAAGGTAGGAAGTAGCGAAGACACGAGGCTGCCCGGTTCCAAGTGGCTGAGTGGGGCAGAGGCTAAGGTAGCTGCAGATGCCTCTTAAAGGGGCCATGTCCAAGAGTGGATTTTCGTGGTGACGGACCTGCTTACTCTGAACACCAGCACCAGAAAGACTGCTTGAGGGGCACCAGGGACTTACAGGGGAACACTGAGTTGTCGGAGTGAAAGTCAGAGGTGAGGATCTTTCTCTGACAAAAGTGCTGTTGATACTCATTGCTCTTCTGTTGAGCCCTCCCCACTCCCAGTTTACATAATCAGTGACGTCATAGCTGAGACGTCATCAAAACAAATAACAGGTTGCTCTGCTCAGAGGATTTTTAGTAACTCTGCCTCCCCTAACTCACAGCCCTACCCAAGCCACATCCAGGTGTGTCCTCAGAGAGTCAGGTGCTCCTTGCTTAGCAGCACCAAGACTCACACTGGTGGCAGCTGTGCTCGGTTTCTGGTGTGGTCTTTTGAGGCAACTATAAGCATAACATCTGTGGATTGCTTTCTGAAACTTAACAGGTGGCCCTTGAGGGGTGTAAGCTGGGGTTAAATTTGGCCTGCAGCTGGACCCCTCTCAGGACTCTGCCACTGGATACCTACGTCACAAATCCACACTAATAAGACTGGGAGACTTAGGAGCTTTGCTTAGTGCATAGAAACAGACACAGAAGGGCAGCTGAAATGTACAAAGAAACAGAAACCATATGAGAGAACAGAACAGAGATCCAGGAATGATGGAGTCAAGCAATTTCACAGATGCAGAGTTCAAAACACTGGTTATAAGCATGCTCAATGAACTTATGGGAAGTTTAGATGAATTCAGTGAGAACTTTAACAAAAAGATAGAAAACATAAAAATTAAAATGGAAATTGTAAAATGGAACCAGACATAAACGAGGGACACATTATCTAAGATGAAAAGTATATTAAGTGGAATAAACAGGGAATAAAGAAGAGGATCGAATCACTAATATAGAGGATGGGGAAGCCAAGGACACTCAATCAGAATGGCAGGAAAAAGAAGCCAAGGGTATTATAATAATTGAAGGAGCATATGGGACACTATTAAATGTAAAATATCCATGTCATAGGGTTACCTGAAGGAAAACAAAATGTTTAAGAGCTATTTGAAGAAATAATAATAGAAAATTTTCCTCACTTGGTGACAGAAATATGCATACAACCCAAAGAAGCTCAGAGAGTCCCAAGAAAGAGGAACCAAAAGAGGCCCACACTAAGACACATCATCATTAAAATGCAAAAGATTAAATTCAAAGAGAAAAGTAGTTAGTTACCTATAAGGGAGCACCCATAAGGCTTGCAGCTGATTTCTCTGAAGAAACTATCCAGGACAGAAGGGCTTTGCACAAAATTCCAATGTGATGAAACTCCAAGAACTACAATCAAGAATACTTCACTCAGCAAAGCTATCATTTAGAGTCAAAGGACAGATAAAGAGTTTCTCAGACAAAAATAAGCTAAGGGAATTTATTAACACTAAGCCAGTATTACAGGAAATGTTGGAGGGACTTCTTTATGAAGAAAAAACATGTATCCAAAACAGGAATAAAATATGTTAATCACTACATTTCTATCAACAAGAACCTCAAATGGAAAAGAATTAAGTGCTCCAACCAAAAGATAGAGTGGCTAAATGGATAAGAAAACAAGAACTCTACATATGCTACTTACTAGAGACTCACTTCACATTAAAAGACACACACAGACTAAAAGGAAGGGGATGGGAAATGATATTGCCTAGATGGACCTAAAGGGTATTGCACTCAATGAAATGGGTCAGGTAGACGAAGACAAATATAGCATATCACATACATGTGGAATCTAAAGAACAAAATAAACAACAACAACAAAAGCAGAAATAAACTTATAGATACAGAGAATATTTTGAGACTTACTAGATGGGAGGGGTTTTGGGGTGGGATAAAAAGGCAAAGGGATTAAGAGGTACAAGTGGATAGTTGTAGAATAGACATGGACATGTTGGGTGTAGCATAGGGAACACGGTTAGTAATGTTGTAATACATATGTAAGGGGGAAGAAGGGTACTAAATTTAGTGGGGTGATCGCTTTATGAGTTATTTGGATCCCTGATCACTGCTTTACAACTGAAACTGTTATATTTTTGTATGCCAACTGTAATTGAAAAAGAAATCATTCAATTATACAATGTAAATACAAGCAAATGATTGTCTATTATGTTTCAATAAAGCCGGGGGGGGGAAATGTTCATATAGCTAATTATTTAAGAAATGCACATCAAAACAACAATGACATTTTACTTCACACCTAAAAGAAAAAGACATTTGTAATGATCTGAACAATTAAAACTAAAAAAAAAAAAAGGGGGGGGGAGTCTACATCTTAACATAATCGTACAACTTTCTAACTCTTTATATTTCTACTCAGAACCTATTCTGGATTAGTTCTTTCAGATACACTGACAAGGCTCCAAATGCAGTCATTGAACTTGTTGGATAAGTTAATATGTTTCAAAGAAGAACAGTCACTTGAGAAATGAAAAGGAACATTTCAGGAGTTCCAAATACACATGTTTGCTGGTCCTTGAGAAAGGAATGAGCTACAATGAGAGTGAGAGCAATATTGCAGTAGCAAGAAAAAGAGAATTAGCTAATGGCAAAGGGTGGTTAATAAAATTAAGACAACTAAAATACTGATATTTTATTAACATTTAATACAATTCATTCAATTAATTCAGATATGTTCAAAACATTAGCTTAATGTTCAATGAAATCTCACTTTAAACAGGCGATATCTACTGACACACATTTTTTTCCCCCAAAACACCCTTGGGAAATGTGTGTAGAATCAGTGGGTAGGTAAGGTCACAGTTCGTTGGCCTTTGTCCTGTTTGACAGTGTATTACTGAAATTTCAGTCTATACTTGTTAATTACTAATTTTTTCTATGTTTAAGGCAATTAATATGAGAGTCATTTACTGTTCTTTATCATTATATGTAGTGATTGGAACATGTTTTATATTTTTGCTGGATTTTCATTTTTAACTAATTCATGAACAGAAAACAGCAGCTGGATTTGATGATGTAGTTAGCATGATAGCATTTGAAGGGAAGTGGTAGAGAGGTGTATTTTCCCTACATTTAATGTGTCTTTTTGTATTAATACACTTTGAAAATCTAACATAGTGTATGGAATTGGATAGTAAATATGTACAATGTAGTCATTGTATTCTGTGCCAAATGATGTCAGCTATTTTTCAGCTTAGGTATCTGACATTTTTCCACTAGACCATGTATAATAATCAGCTACCAGGGACATGCCTTGCCTGTGTTTGGTTTTGGGTCTCTAGGTGTGTGAGGCCCAGGTATGTGAAGCAAGCAACTGTGTTACTTTCAATGTCTGGTTGGTCAAATCAGAGACAACTGAATATGATAAACAGTGGAATAGACTACAAAAAAAGAACCAAAAATGAAAGAATCCTGTAAGATGAAGAAGATTTAGTTCTTTCTCTGATTGGAAATCTATATTGGTATCCACAGGTAAAAAGAGTGGTTTGCATAAATAAGGAGACTAATTTGCATTATTAACATAAAGACCATCTTCTTCCCTTACCCCTTCCACACACACACGATAAATATAGTTTATTTCAGTTTTCATTATTTATTGAATGCTTCCCCTCATATCTTGGTGGTAGATAGGCATATGTGTTGACTTGGGCATAAAGCACTGAAGCTCTGTAGAAACATCTATACACAGGGTTTATAAAATAAAAAGTAATACCTACTACAATGTGTGATTTAGCAAGACACATACTTTGATTTTTAGTCAGAAGAAGAAAAAATTGTTAAACAAAACCGTAATGTCCAACAGAGAAAAGAAGCAAATGCAGCAAGATTAATCAACTATTTCAGATTAGATATTAGGCAATAATAGTAATAAAAATATATCAACAGATAATATTTATTTAACAGTGTGTGAAGCATACCGACAGGTGCATTATTGCTTTCAGAATCACACCACATATCTCAGGAAATGTTCACACAATGCTGTGAGGTAGGTATGACCATTATCAGAATTTTACAGATAAGAAAAGTGGGGCAAAAAGAATATTGTGGTCAAGTTGACTTGTCTTTGGTTGCAGTAATTAGGTGGCAGAGCCATGAGAACAGGCCTGGAAATGGTGGCATGGTTATTTGCTGGGAATTATAAATCAGAGCAATGACATAGAGCCAGCTGATCTAATTTCTTCCCAATTCTAGTCAGGCCACAGATGGTTTACCAATCTGTCTTTCTTTCAATTAACCATTGGATATAATTTGCAGGCAATCCCCCTTTTTATTTCCATGGATGTCCCCTAGGAACAGATTGGATCACATGAACAGAAAGTCAATTTTGTATGACTTCTATTTCTGGGCATCTTACTAAAATGAGCTTTTAAATCTTAGATAATATATTCTGAGATAGATAGAACAATTGTTAAAAAAGTAATCTGAGCCTTTCTCAAAGCAGAGGGCTATGTAGGTAGAACCTGTTGATCGTGTCTAGAGTGAAGAATAAATTAGTTTAGGAGAAAAAAAACAGTTTAAGTTATGAAGGGATTATTTGGGGAAAGAACATTTTAAAAGTTAAAATAACAAAGCATGAAAATAAAAGATACATAATTTAAATCACAGAAGCAGAGCCTTATATAAATTTCAAGTAATCACATTTGTTTGAAGGTAAACTATTCTTTCTTCTTGCTGATCCTCTGTGGCTACCATTCTCATGGTCTCTCCAAACTATTCTGCCAGTGATCAGTGGTGGAATAACATCTACCTAATCTTTTTTTTAACTAAAATCAGTTTATAGAAATTATAAAGATGAATTGAAAGTTTATTCTGTCCCTACAGACAAAGCTTTAAAACAGGTCATAGATTATGTTACCTGGGCTCAAGAATTCTAATCAGGCACTTGCTGTATTTTAGTACAATGAATAGTAGAAACAAGAGGTGGCTCTGATCTCAACTTTATCCTGGTTTAAATTAACAATTATACTCAGTTCAATCTCCTTGATATGTACTATTTCAGCTATAGATCTTTCGTTTGAAACCTCTGGATATTAATAACATTACTCCAATTTCTTCCTGTCTATTCCCTCCTCTCAACTTTAAGTAATTCTTTGTATTTCACTTATCCTCTGAAGTCACATCAAAAAGGAAAAAAATGAAGACAATTTCACTGTGAAAACAACATTGTTTCTTATGTCAATTAGATGCATCTTAAATATTCCATCATCTTTATAAAGGTAAAAGAATAGTCAGTTTTCCATAAATTTCCAGATTGCTTATAACTTATTGAGATCCTTTAAAGGAATGCCAATACGATTGCAACAAAGTGGGCTAGGTCAGTTAATAATAATGATAATATCAGGAGCAGTAGCAACAAACTGTTAATAAAACTCAGCACATGCAGAGATTCTTCAAAGAACTTTATAAAATCAACTTATTTATGAATTAGTAGGAGTTAGAAACAAAAACTATGGAATCAGATTACAATCTTTCATCAGTTCCTGGATGTAGGTGGTTTCCAACATTAGATACTCTTGGCAAAAAATCTGGATTATCCATTTGCTCCCCTCAGAAAGGAACTTTATTTGATATGTTACGACACCAATCCTAATAGAAATGAATATTCGAACAGGGATGATAAAGGTCAATACAAGTTCTCAAATGCACACATGGAGTCTTCTACAACTTTTATTATGGCTTTCATTACTCCTTTTTTATTATATTGTTAGAAATGAAAAAGCAACTATGTGGATGGTAAAGAAGAATGCAAAAAGATGTATAATTTTAGAAAGAATTCAGAGTGTTCATTTGTAAGTAATTGGTTTACTATAATAGATATCTCTAACTTTCCTCAGCTAAATACTTGTTGTCTATGCCTCATTGCAGGTTAAAGAAATACATAACACAAAATGATGTTTTCCCAACACTGTTGGTGAAGTCCAGTCTGAAGAACTTCTCCAAGTATTATGTATTTTTCTCTAACACAGTAGAACTTCTTTGACCTCAATATTGCTAGGGCTTTAATTATTCAATCTCAATTTTTATCACTTGGAATATTTCCCTGCTCTAAATTTTATTCTTTAAAAGAGGAAATGAGAAGAGAATAGAAAATGAATCATTTTGTCATTATGTCCTTGAAAATAATGCACTTTTTTAGAAGAGCAATGTGAGTCCTCCCATCCTACATTTGAGGCAATGTACCAACTAGGACCTATAATATTACTTACATTGAAATTATATAGAACATAGAACTCACTTTTTGCTAAAAAATAATTGTTGTGTTTGAGGCAAATAAAAAAAAATGCACTAGCCTTTTTTTCCTACATGGCACTCCTTAGTACTAGTGAAAAGGCTTGAGTCTCTAACCCGTTAAGGCAAGCCTACTTGAACATTGTATGGAAGTATCATATCTGATAGCTACTCATATCTTCAGCTAAGAGAGTCTCTTTTTGAATGACATCTCTCATCTCCAAGCTCCTTGTGTATGAGCCACTCTAGACTACTACTAGATTCTTTACCTAAGTATAGAATATGTCAGTATCAGAAGAGAGCACATATGCAGGTAGGGAGGGAATTCGGGCAAGATGGAAAGATGAATTATGGGCAAAGTATCAGAATGCCTAGGTTTTTAAAGAAAACAACTTCATATGCTTTATGTTCAGAGGCCAGGATACTTATAAGTGTTAACTTTGTTCTAAGTGAACTTAGATCAAGCCTCCAGATTCTTCTTGGGAAAACTAATTACTTACAAATGAACACTCTGAATTCTTTCTAAAATTATATGTCTTTTGAAGAAATTGAACAGTTTTCTCAAGAAGAAAAGTTAAGGAATATGAGAGAAATACACATGCGTTTTAATAGAGGTGAATAATCAAAAGTAGAACCAAGTTTTAAGTAGATATATTATTGGCATAGTGTATTATTACAGAGCAAGCTTTTAGTGGCAAAAGACTATGAAATATACGATTTGGATGAAAGAGCCATTATATAACATATGCTGATGAAAAGAGAAAGTCGAAAGGCCAGTGGTCCTGAAAACTCACATGTAATGGACAGTAAAATAATAATGAGTCATTATTTGCTAATATTAAGTTCCTTAAATTCATAAACTAATATAGGACCAAAAAAGAAATGAGCAGAAAGCACCAATTCTCTCTGCATACAGGAATTGAAGAGCTATTATTACCGAAAGCTTGTGTGCACATTAGGTAAATAATAAGTTAAAAAAAGTTGCTGACTCAGGAACAAGATGTCCTCTTCCTTATCAAGGAAAAGCAAATAGGTGGCTGAAGACAGGGTCATGTAATTTTATAAGATAACCCTGGGAATACAAAATTGAGGAATTTTATATTAATGGAGGTAACAGACTGCTATGTGCAGGAATTAAATTATAACAGCAGCACAGAACTTAAAGCTATTTTAGTCAGATGTAGTAAAAGGCTACAGTGCGCTTGTGTCATTTCTAGGAGAAAATACTTGTTCAGAAAAAAACCTATGTGTGCAGCATATTATCCTCTTGTCTAACAATTGCACATTGTTTAGGGGACAAACAAGCATTTTTAAAAGTCCTTTGAAACCTTTGCTCTGTATTCTCCATGGGGTAAAACTAACATTCTTAAACTGTCTCAGGGTTTTAGTCTACAGCTTTTCCCTCTTTTGCATTAAGGGATTTGGATTTCATACTCAGAGAGAGCCAAGGCAGATGGGAATTATTCAGAATTTGGAAAAACAAGGAAGCTTCAATTAATGGGTTGCCAGCAGGGAACCTCTGCAGTGCACATTTTACTCCCACATACATTTTGTTCCTGCATACACTCATGCATATGATTTCTTTTACCTTTTAAAAAGAGGATCACACTTCAGTAATGACAGAATGTCTCTGAACAGAATTCGATATGTGTTATGTTGTAGGAGTTTAATTTAGAGGTAACAAAAGGGGAAGTATGCAAATCCAATTTCAGAAACAAAGATGAACTATTGACATATTTGGTAAAGGAAAGTCCAATTTGAAAGCCAAACAGTCTTTCCCTCAATGTATGATAGACATAATTAAACTTAAGTTTACTATCATGAAGGATAGGAGAAGAGCTATCTGTGCTTAATATGTGTGTGTGGAGGGAGGGGCAGGAATGGGGATATATTTGAGTCCCTACATTGTGGTTAGGGGAAGAGCATACAGAATATATTACATCAAAGGGAGTTGAAACTTTGTTCCATTTCCTCTTCATGGTGAGATGACATTAGCTCTTGGTTCTTAGCCATATTCCAGGGCAATTACTGGATAAAAAATATAGAATATGCATAATAATGTAACAGTGTTATAATTTATAGACCTTCCCTACAGAATTGTTTTATTATTTCACTCGCACGCAAGAACATAATGTGAAGGAGGTACGAATTTCCAGGAAATTGATTTAGAAAAAAATATTTCTGATTAGATAATATATTTTATTATGAGAACATTAAGCCAATGGCATGGTTTTATAATCATTTGTATCTTTAAAGACAATTAGGAAGGCTTGAGAATTAATTAATTTGAGAAGTAAAAACAGACCACCTATTTTGTGCTATATTTATTGTCTTCTGCAGTGAAACTGTGTCATCTATTGTTCTGCTAGACACACCAATCCTCTACTGTGGCCACCTCTACATAAACAAACTCTGCGCTAAATTCTATGCAATGGATAAAGTTGTAATTGAGAAGACAAGACTCGAAATTACTAAGCACATTTCTAGATATATAGGTCATAGCCTTGAAGATCAGCTGTTCTTAAAATGATGCTGCCTTTAATTCAAATCATGAAGGTGGCTATATCTTTCAAAGAGAAAAATGTTAGCAAATGTTGAACAATCATTTGGAGAACATGGTAGAGGCAAAGGACTGTCCTAACAGGAACAGCATGGTAAACAGAATGAAAGCTCTAATAAAATTTAATATTAAAAGAATAGAAAGAAATATTAAGCTAGTGCAACAAAGGTCAATGGAGACAATAGCTTTTTGTTTTGTTTTTGTATCACAGCCATTATTAAAAGTGAAAAAAGTAAATACACCAAGAACTATACATCAGTTGAATAAAAAGATGTGACTTGGATGAATGGAAATTTTCAAATCAATGAATGCCATGATATAAAGGCAAATTAACCTTATTTTTGAACAATATGAAACTTCTTAAAATTGGCAAGTCATGACTTGGTAGACATATTCACTAAACATTATTTGTTATTCATTTCTGGGCTCCTGACACTTCTTTTTAAGATGCTTCCATACTGAAGTAGTATATCTCACACTGATCTTCTAATTTACTTTAGCTGTTCTGGCAGTTTTTTTTTTTTTGTCTTTGAAATCACACAGTTTTTTTTTTTAATTATATAGGGAATACTCAAAAAGAAAACTTGCAGGATGATTGCTGTATAAAAGGTCTAAGTTTGAAATAATGTCTATTAACGCCACTTATTTAGCAGGAATGTCTTTACTTTGCTCAGTACACATTTGTTTTTTGAATTATTCCACTAGGAATTTTTGTCTCTGGCTTTGATGTTGTAATCTTCTATTCTCTTCTATCCTGTTATAAATTTTACACTGAATGTTGCTAACTTTTACAAAAAAGCCTTAAATTCAGGGGAAAGCCTGTCTTTTTAGCTGCCTTAATGGGACCATAGTTTGACAGTTAGTAGGGAAAATGATTACATTGGGCGAATGGATGCATATTTTAGCTGGTTAAATACAATTGTAGAAACAAATGAGATTTTACATAAAAGAGAATAGTCTAAAGTTGATTGTTATTCTTAGTTTAATTTCAGGAAGGACATTCACCATCTTTTTTCTCTATTTTTTGATTTTTTAAATAATTTTCTTCTCTTACTATCAGGAACAAAATAACAGATACTTGTGGCAGTAGTTTTAATTATTTATCAACATTTCACATGCAAAGGTAGTACACCAAATACATTTCTAAAATCAAGCATAGAAAACAGATAATTGACTTTTCTATGCATAACTATTGAGCAACATCAACATATTATGCAGAAAATATTTTTTTCTTTCAATATGTCAAAAGGTATACTTAATAGCAATTATTCAAAGGCAGAGAGAATGAAACTCAAAACTTTAATGAGAAGAGGAACTGTGCAGAAACTCCATTGGTTTATTTACAATTACATTAAAGCTCACACACTACCATGTTTCTTCAAGAATGCCATCAGTCATGATTAACTATATCAAATGTCAAGGCGTCTGCTATGTTCATTTTACAATCATGCTGAGTCCAGGAAGAATATAGATATGAAAGAAGATAACCAGACACTCATAAATAACAAAGTTTCTATGAAAAAATATAATGCAGGAGCATTTTCATTTTAGAGAAAACATATCTGAAAGTTTTGCAAATCTTATAAAAGCATCGCTTAATGCTATGCATAAGTGTCTAAATTTATTAACTAGCAGATAGCTTTTATTCATTAAAATAGCAAACATTTTAATGCATGTCTCAATTTCAGTTACAGCAGTGCTGTTTATTTACTAATGATATAAGAACATTTTCAAATTTGTTTTTAACTTGTCTCAATATTAAAATAAAATATTCTTACATATTAGTCATTTTTATTATAATTTAATATTTTTCAGAAATTTCAGGAGTTTTGAAGGGAACAGAAATATTTTTTTTGTTTTGATGTGAAACAATATTTAGTTACATTGAAAAGTATGATATAATATTATATGGGAATAATCAAGATATAAAATTGTGGATGTAAAGTTAACCCAAGTTTTATAAAATGTATATATATTCATTTTTAAAAGCCTGAAATTATGTACAGTTGACCCTTGGACAATATGTGGGTTAGGGGCATCAACCACCACAAAGTCAATTATTCATGTATAACTTTTGTTTTTCAATTACAGTTGACTAGGGACTTTTGTGGTATCATATAAATTATAGGATTATTTGTTTTAATTCTGTGAAAAATGCCATTGATATTTTGATAGAGAT
Organism: Rousettus aegyptiacus; assembly: GCF_014176215.1. Classification (NCBI taxonomy): domain Eukaryota; kingdom Metazoa; phylum Chordata; class Mammalia; order Chiroptera; family Pteropodidae; genus Rousettus; species Rousettus aegyptiacus. The sequence goes on along the minus strand of NW_023416312.1, from coordinate 57,658,439 downwards.
TTCACTTAATTTATACGTCGTTTTGGGTTATATGGGCATTTTAACAATGTTAATTCTTTCTATCCATGAGCACGGGATGTGGTTACATTTAAGTATCTTCTACAATTTCTTTCTTCAAAGTCTTATAATTTTTTTGAGCATGGATCTTTAACTCCTTGATAAAATTTATTTCTAGGTATTTTATCGATTTTTTGATGCAATTATAAATTGAATTAAAAATATTCTTTCTGGTAGTTTGTTATTGGTATATTATAATGCAATCAATTTCCGAACATTTATTTTGTATCCTGCTACTTTATTTAATTTATTTATCAAGCCTAATATTTTTCGGTGAAATCTTTAGTGTTCGCTCTATATAGTATCATGTCATCTGCAAACAATAACAGCTTTCTTTCTTCCTTTCCAATTTGGATGTCTTTTATGTCTTTTAATTGTCTGATTGCTGTGGGTAGGACTTCCACATATTACTATGTTGAATAAAAGTGGTGAATGTGGACATTCTTGTCTTGTTCCTGATCTTAAGGAAAACACTTTTAACTATTCCCCATTGAGTATGATGTTGGCTGTGGGTTTGTCATATATGGCCTTATAATGCTGAGGTATATTCCCTTTATTCCCATTTTGCTGAGAGTTTTTAACATAAATGGATGCTAGATTTTGTCGAATGCTTTATCTGAATCTATTGATCTGATCATATAATTTTTATTCTTTATTTTGTTTATGTGGTGTATCACATTAATTGATTTGTGCATATTGAACCGACCTTGCATTCCAGGAATAAATCTGACTTGATAATGATGTATAATATTTTTAATATATTGCTGAATTTGGTTTGCTAATATTTTGTTGAGGATTTTTGCATCTATATTCATCATGATTATTGGTCTATAATTTTCTTTCTTTTTTATGGTAATGTCTTTTTTTGGTTTTAGAATCAGTGTAATGGCAGTCTTGAGGAATAAGCTTTAGAGTTTTCTCACCTCTTAATTTTTTAGAATCGTTTGAGGAGAATTAGTGTTAATTCATCTTTGAATGTGTGGCAAAATTCACCTAGAAAGCTATCTAGTTCAGGACTTCTGTTTGTTGGGAGTTATTTTTTACTACTGATTTGATTTTGTTAGTAGTAATTGGTCTGTTCAGATAGTCTGATTAATATCTTATTCAGTCTTGGAAGATTGTATATTCTAGGTCTCATTTGTTTCTTCCAGATTGTCCAATATTTTGGCATACAATTGTTCATAGTATTTTCTTATAATTCTTTGTATTTTTCGGGTGTCAGTTGTCACTTCTCTTTCATTTCTGATTTTACTTATTTGTGTCCTCTCTTTTTTTTTCTTGATGAGTCTGGTTAAAGCTTATCAATTTTGATTATCTTCTCAAAGAATCAGCTCTTTGTTTCATTGATGATTTATACTGATATATATTTTTTAAATATTCTCTTTCATTTATTTTCTCTCTAGTTTCTATTATTTTCTTCATTCTAACTTATTTTTGGGCTTTGTTTGCTGTTCTTTTTCTAATTCCATTAGGTTTATGGATAGATTGTTTATTTGAAATATTTCTTCTTTTTGTGGTAATCCTGTATTGCTATGAATTTCCCTCTTAGGACTGCTTTTACTCTGTGTTGTACATTAAGTGTCATTGTGTTTTTATTTTCATTTGTTTCAAGGTATTTTTAAATTTCTTTCTTGATCTCATTTTTAAACTGTTCATTTTTTAATAACGTGTTATTTGGCTTCCATGTGTTTGTTTGTTTTTTAGGTTTTTTGTTGTTGTTATTGATTTCTAGTTTTATACCACTGTGGGTGGACAAGACACTTAACATGATTTCAATCTTCTTAAATTTATTGAGACTTGCTTTGTGGCTACCTTGTGGCTATCTTGGAAAATTTTCCATATGCACTTGAAAAAAAAATGTATAGTCTGGTGCTTTGGGATGAAATGCTCTAAAAATACCAATTTAATCTATTTGTTCTAATGTGTCACTTAAGACTGCTGTTTTTTTTTAAAGATCTATTCATTGGTGTCAGTGGGGTTGTAAAGTCTCCAACCATGACTGCATTATTGTCGATTTCTTCATTTATGTCTGTCAGTATTTGTTTTATATATTTAGGTACTCCTATGTTGGGTGTATGAAAGTTTACAAGGTTTATATCCTCTAGTCGGATTGATCCCTTTATCATTATTCAATGTCTTTTTTATCTCTTACTGTAGCCTTTGTTTTCAAGTCTTTTCTGTCTGATATAAGTGTAGCTACCTAGCTTTTTTGGTTTCCATTTTCATGAAATATCTTCTTCCAAACACCTTTCTTTACTTTCAGTCTCTGTGTGTCTTTTAATCTGAAATGGGTCTTTTGTAAACAGCATATGGGTAACCTATGTCTTTGATTGGAGGATTTAATCTTTTTACATGTTAAGTGATTATTGATAGGTACATAGTTACTGCCAATTTATTATTTATATTTGTGCTTTTTGTTTTCACTTTTTAAAGTAGTTCTTTTAACTTTCTTTTAATAGTGTTTTGGTGATGATGAACTCCTTTAGCTTTTTATTGTCTCAGATAAAGGAATTTTTTTCATGGCACTTTTAGATTCAGAAAGTTGTGAAAATTTTAGAAGCATGTCAGACCTTGTAAGTATTGTAGTTTACATTTGAGATTCATAAAAGAATGCTTGAGTTCAGAGAAGATTTTTACTCTTAATGAATACCCATTCTCCAGAATTCCAAACTAAATGGAGCTGACATTGATTCTTCAGAAATTCTTTTTAAAGTACAATGTTTTCTGATCATTGATTTCAAATCATAACAACTTAATATTATGCATTTATGCATGTGCAAATGTCAACATATTCTCTTCCTAAGCCCAGCCAAAAACAATTGCCAATAATGATTTTCTCAGTTTCTGGACAGATCATATATTCTAATTGCACATTGATTTAAATTATTTTAAAATGTTTTTATTTAAAGGTAATTTCCAAAATAGTTCAAGTGGAGGATTTAAAAGAATTTTAGATATCTTACATGTATATGTATATTGGAAGGAAAGAATGTTAGAGATTAAATAACTTATGCATATTTTTCAAGACCAGCTCAATGGGGCTTGTCTTGTCTTTTCAAATGATGTCAGAGAGGCACCAGGAACAATAAATGCCTTTCTACAGTATCATGAGTACAGGTCACTAGGTATAGACTGGGTAATAAGGACTTTCTCAGAAGAAACCTTGAGTGCCATTATATTCCCTGTAAGCTATCGGGCTTGTGTTCTGACATAATTCACAATTTTTATTGATTGCTAACATTAATTTCAGTGAAGAGTCCAAGAAATTGTCAATATTGTCATTTTTTCTGATCAGTTTTCTGTGAAATCCTGTGCTAGCTGTCATCATACGTGTTAGTCTCCTTCAAATTAAAACTAGAGTTTTTAACACAAAGACCATCTAAATGCATAAAGCAGTACTTTAAATGTCCACATTAACTTTATATTAATAGAATTGTATGCATTAATGTGAGACACTAGTCAGCAGTCATTGAGATAACTTAAATGATACTTGTACCTTGAACTACAACTTTTTAAAAATGTACTAGGTCTATCATCATCATCTTCTTCATCATCACTATCATCACGAACATATATTTATTGAGCACACATTCTATGCCTGATACTATACAAGCAGCTTAGGAAACACATGCATTACTCAAAATATATGCCTTCATGGATTTTTTTCCTGGGTGCAAACCAGAGAGGATGAGATCAGAAGATCATAAATATTTTGTATCATCGAAAGGCTATCCAATTGAAAAAAAATTGAGGAGCACTATATTAAAAGTCACACCCAAAAACAGACTTACAGGTTTGAATTTCTATTCCTGGTATATACTGTAGAAATAAAGAAACTTTCCTCAAGATGGAAGTACATATAAAACAAACATTACTCTGAATATGGCATTGGAAACTTTGTGGGATAAACACAAAACATACTCATCTCTGTACTAGGTCAACAATATGTTTCCACTGTGGACATTGGCATACTTAGTCTCAGGTCCAATTGCATCACAAATATGATCTGAGAAACTGTCCATGCTTTTTGTTGTTTTGAATTCTTTTTTATTAAATATCATTTGAATGATTGATTTATTGGTTGGACTTGAAGCTATTTTCTTATAATAACTTTTGTTGTTACTCTTTTGTATTTATTGCAATTGTTTCTTATTTTCTATATAGTTTGAGCAGGTCATTTCAACCTTCTTAAACCCCACTTTCTTCCTATTTCAATGAAGGGCAGACTAAATAATTTTCTAGCTCTGTCATTTCATAATTTTTCAATTCTATTTTTGTACTTGCTTCAGAATAATATTTATGATGATAGAAAAGACAAAAAAATGTGGAAAACAATTCAAATAGCAACAGATGCTTTTTGGAAGCCCTTTGAAATTTATAAAGGAGTATATAAGCATAAGATATGATTAAACTTTAAAAAGTTTAACTTGAAAAATAAATAAAAGAGATTAAACATAAGGTTTGAATATGCTTGACATTTAACTGTCCCTTTTCTACAAACCAGAATTTTCTTTTAATGCTACTTACTCTCTACCAAGTTTAACTGGGTATGGTAACACTGATAGTAATAGTAGTAGGGATAATAGTAGTACTACTGGTAGTAGTAGTAGTAGTAGTAGCAGTGGTAGTAACACCTACTATTAACCTCCACTGGACGGTAAACACTGTGTGATAAGTGTCTATATATTTATATCCGTCTTTCGCCATATACATATTTATCTTAAATTGCAAAGTGATGGAGAAGAGGCACAAGAGCGCAAGATAGACACCTTGCTTAAGTTTTAAACTTAATCAATAACATATCTGAGATTCTGTCCCCAGATTTTTACTTCAAGGTCTGCTTCTAATCACTCTGTCTTAGAGACATTGAATGTCTCCTTTCACTTTCCTCATTTATTGATTCCTCACTTTCCTTCCTATTCTTGCAACTTTTGTTTGTTTTAGATGATTGTTTTAAAAAACTACTGGCAATAAGCAAAGTTTGAGGTTAAAAACTAACAGGTGTTTTGCTTTTTGGTCAAATTTTGAGTTATGAAAATATAGGCTGCAGCAAACTCACAGATTATATCTTCTTATATATTTGTACCATATATATGTTTCTCTTACTCTGGTACCCTTTATACACACACACACACACATATACACACACACATATATATATATGTATGCATGTATATGTGTATATATATTTAAACAGTATTAAATATGATTAATATACTTAGAAAAAAGACAAGCTATTGTAATTTAAAGAGGGGTATACTTAATTACAAATATGAGCATGTAGATGCGTTCATATTTTATTTTTCTTTTGCTTTTGGAAAGACCTGGACCGGATTTGCTAATTGAAGGTTTATGTTTCCCAGTTTATAAAATATTTACAAAAGTCATGATGGACTTTTTAGAGAGGATATGTCAGACTAGTTTAGATACTGGTTCATAGCAGACAGCTACTACTCTCTGTCAAAACTGCGATAGTGGTAGATGAGCTTTGTTTCTGCCAAAAGTCTGAATTCCAATTTCAATTGAAAAAGTTAAATTAGAAATGAAGATTTTTTTTATCATTCTAACACTGAAGTTGATCTTTAAGACTAACACATGAGAGAAGATTAGAAGTTTTAGTAAATTACTCAGAATACATTTCAACAATAAATATTTATTATAATTGGATAAAAACTAATATTTTATGGAGGAAATAAGTATTCTTTTAATATCCAGGAGCTATTTGTACACATTAAGTAAAAGAAAAGTATAGGCATTTTAGTTTTAAAAAATTGTTATTAGAAACCTGGCATGATGAAAATACTGTGACACGGTCCTGGAGGTGAAAAGGTTAATGTGGTTTTCGTTCTTCTTTGATAGCTTCAGTGTGGACCAAACACAGTTGGCAAATATTTTTGCTTCTTTTTTTTTATTCCTATCTCTTTCCATCATTAATTTTTTTCATTTGAATCATTCATTCACTCAACAACCCCATTTTCTTAGTACTTACTATGATTCACCAATTTGGTGTTGGGGATTTTGAAATGAAAATAAGTCAAAACAAAATAAAAAGTCTGCCCTTAAGGAGTTCTCTGTTTCATGCCACTCTCTCATTCATTAATTAGCAACTATGGTAATTATAAATGTATCTATTATGCTAACAAATTTTAAGTTTTAACCTCAAATGTTTGTTAAACATTTAAAAATGTCATATTGCAGTCAAAAAAAGTTATTATTTTTCTATAAATAAATGTTTGAAATTGTACAAGTTGTCTTCTTTGACTTCATCTCCCCTTTTCCTTCCCAATTTCTGGATGTCTGATATTCTTTTCCTTCCTCTTCTTACCTTGATTCACTAAAAGCCTGAGCAGAAAAGGACACAGTCCTCATAATAGGAAATAAAATGGGTGTTGAAAAATATAATTTGTGTGAGAATATATTTTATTTCCTTGTATTGCTTTCAACCTCGACCATTGCTGTCTCTAATCTAAGGAAGGTAGTTTAATATATTTTACTTGTTATTAAATAACAAACTTTTTCTAATTTAGATGGAAAGCCTTGATTATAAGATTATCTCTTTCTTAACATAGTGCTGACCAGCATATTGCCTGTTAATAGATAAGTATAGTTAAATCCCAAAGTATGAAACACAGGGGACTATAAAAGATGGACTATGAATTGAGTATTCATTATTTTATTTAAGAATAAGGTATATGATTAGCTACAAAATTATAGTTGTTGAACAGATACTATTGACTGAACTCAAATGATATTTTATGTTGTAATAAACTCTGTCACAACGCATAGAATTGAGAGGATAAAAATCTTATAGTTTTGAATGTAACTGCCAGTCATGCACTATTTCTAGAGAAATAAATAACCCCCAGAATGAAGAAATTTCATGGAAATTTAAAAGCAATTCACTTTCAAATCCATAAAAAAACATCTTATTTTAGTACATGCTGAGGGAATAATAGGAAGGTAGTATGTTGTGTTGAACAAATTGGAACTAATAAACTAATCATTATTAATTTAACACAAATAGAGGGACTATATTTAGCAGCTTAGAAACATTATTCAGGTATGAGATCTTATAAAGAATCTAACGGTCAGAAGGCTGCACATTTAGAAATTATGCCATTGGTTGCACAGTCCTCCAGATTATTTTCATTTAAGCACCAGTTTTCTTTTCAAGGTCAAGAGAAATGCCAAGCATGACAATTTCTTACTTGGCCACAGATGGTGTAGCTAAAAGACCTCAGAGGTGTACATGTGCTATCCTTTCTCTATGGAAAAACACCATTTAAACAATTTTTAAAAGATAACTTATTTTTCTTTATACTTAATTTGACCTATGGATGCCATGAATTGTTATTTGTTAGAGTATTTGTTGTATAAGGGATTCAAACAAAAGCTGTTTTTTTGACATTCAAGAGAATGGAAAGTTAAGTTTTTTTTTTTAAGTAAGCAAGATCTCTCTGTTTAACAGATGGCTCTGCAGTTGTAAGAAAATTATTCACAACCCAAAAGCAGCACAATCACTTTAAAACACTGTTTTCAATTTACATATTTTAAAAGAGAAAATGTTTCTGTGCTGTGCTGTCTTCCTCTATTACTGTGCCTTAGAACAGATAATGCATTTTTTTTTTGAAACTGACAACAGACTAAACTTGCCTCTTGGTGGACACTGGATTGATGTCACTCTTGTTAGCTTTTTATATATTAGTAACTCATCAGCCAAGACAGTGGCTTCTGCAACAATGCTGAACTTTATCTATTGGTATTAAAACACCAAATATAAAGATAGAGCATAGTTGGGAGGAAATGCCTATTCCATTCCTGAGTTCTGTTGCCTACTTTATTTATCTTTGTAGCTGTGAAAGGGTAGAGGATAATTAGGTCTCCCAATTCAGCTAAAGGACATCTCAATTACATTAGAAGCTTAAATTGGTAATACTAGTTAGAAAAAAAAAGTTGTTTTCTGTTTTGTACTAAAAGGGAAATTTTTTCCTTGCTTTATTTCTAGTTTTTAATCCTAATGTCATTTGATAGTCTTGCATTTTCTCATGTCAGTATAACATCATGTGTTTCTAAGTGCAGTTACCTGTTTTGAGCAGTAAATCCCAGGGCTTCCTTCGACTTTTTATAGTTCTGTAACTTTTTTAATTTTTTCAAGTGACTCTTGCTCTGGAAGGAATTATCAATGAATAAGGAATAGAATTTCTCTGTGAAACACAGTAGCCAATATAGAAATATATCTTATTATAATTTACTATATCCAGATCAAATATCCTGTCTTTTTATTCTTGCACCCTTCAAAAGCCAAATTTATTGTAAGTTTTAATGGAATAAGTAGACTCAATCATAAATCCAATGCAATATATTTATATTACACTGGGTAGAATGATAGACATTTAGATTCATAGAACTAGAATGTATTTTGAAAAACATTTGTCCAAAGCATTGCCTTCAACAAAGATCATGGTTGAATGATCTCAGACATAGAAAGGGAATCCAGAATATTTTTCATTAAACTATTCTAAGCTTTTAAACCCTTAAAAAATTTTTTCTTATTGTCTTAAAGGACCAAAAAGACCTAATATTTTTTCATTTGGAGACTTACTTTCTTATAATTCCATTTTCTCTTTGTAGCTGAATGATATCCTCATTATATTTGAGCTTATACTTTATCTTAAGTCTGGACAGTTAGCTTCATTAAAATATCATTAATTCAGCTGATTCCAAAGGTTTTTGCCCATCACAGTATAACTAGCTCTATTTTATTCCATGGCCATAAGCTTTACTTGTAATCTCAATCAACTCTATTAAAATATGTATTATAATTTTCAGAAGGATCTAGGAGGCAATTTAGATGGATCAGCACACTGGCTTGCTTCAACTTGAAGAATTATTTGTAGTAGTACTGATGGTGTCAGTTGTATAATTGACAGCCATACAATTTCTGCAATGGAAGAGGTCTATTATAAAGCATAAGTTTATCCGATAAGAAAATAATAGTTACCTAAAAGCCCCCCCCCCAATTTTTAGTTGTCATAAAGTGTCACTGAAGTCACTTTTCACTCACTGATGTTCTCAAAAATTTTTCCAAAGGTAGGGACTCATGCTAATCCCCACAATGACTTTGCAACTGTTATTTGTGTCAGCAGTATACTTAAGCTAGACATGCTCAGCAAAAGAAAGGCATATATTCCTGCCAAATCAATTCCAGGTATTGTGTTTCATTTCCCTCACTATGGCTTTGGGGGAAGAGTTATAGTGATTATGGGGGGGGGGTGAAAAAAGGCATAGATGATGGAAACTTTGTTCATCTCTCCTGTGACCAAATCAAAGTTGTGATAGAAACATGGAGAAACAGCAAGCAAAGTTGACTGGGATCTAGAGGAACAGAAGCACTACAACTAGAGAAAGAAATAAGAAATCACCCTGTAATAGTAGAAGGCAGGAGGGGGTGAAGATGTGAGGCTGCCTGGTCTCAAGGAGTTGAGTGGGACAGAGGCCTCTTAAAGGTACTGTGTCCATGAGGAGACTTTTGCAGTGACCAAACTATTCTCTCTGAACACCAGAGCCAGGAAGCCTGCTTGGGGGCACCAAGGGCTTATAAGGGGACACTGAGTTGTCAAGTGGAGGCTGAAGGTTTGGCCTTCTTCTGGGCAGAAGTGCTGGTGGTATCCATTGTTCCTCTGTTGAGTCCTCCCCCTTTCCAGTATGCAAACTCAGTGCTTCCATAGTTGAGACATAATCAAACTGTATAACAGAGGTTACTATGCTCAGAGGATCCCCTGAAACTCCTCCTCCCCTACTTGCAGCCCCACCCAAGCCACATCCAGGTGTATTCTCAGCAAGACTGGTGCTCCTTGCTGAGCCAACTTTAAGACTCACATTGGTGGCAGCTGACCTCAGTTTCCGATGTGGCCTCTTGAGACAACTATAAGCATAGCATCTGTGGATTATTTGCTGAATCTTAACAGGTGACCCCAGAGGGACACAGACTGGGGTTAAACTTGATCTATAGATGAACACCTGTGCCACTGGACACCTACTACCCAAAGCCACAATAAAAAGATTGGGAGACTTAGGAGCTTTGCTTAGCATATAGAAAGAAACACAGAAATGCAACTAAAATAGGAAGACAAAGAAGCAGAAACCACATGAGAGAACAGAACAGAGATCCAAGAATAATGGAGTAAAGCAATTTAACAGATGCAGAGTTCAACATACTGGTTATAAAGATCTCAATGAACTTATGAGAAATGTAGATGAATTCAGTGAGAACTTTAACAAAGAGATAAAAAAACAAAAATGGAAATGAAATTATAAAAAACAGTCACAAATTAAGAAAAAAATATTTGAGATGAAGAGTATCTTAGATGGACTCAACAGAGTGGAGAAAGAAAAGGATCGAACCTCTAATATAGAGGATGGGGAAGCCAAGGACATTCAATCAGAATGGCAGGAAAAAAGAAGCCAAGATGATAATCATAATTTAAGGAGCTTATGGGACACAAATAAATCTAAAAATATCCATGTCATAGGGGTACTTGGGGGAAAACAAGAAGTTGAAGAGCTATTTGAAGAAATAATATTGGAAAACTTCCTTAACCTGGAAATAGACATACATCCCCAGGAAGTTCATAGAGTCCCCCAAAAGATGAACCCACAGAGGCCCCTACCAAGACACATCCTAATTAAAAATCCAAAGTTTAAATACAAAGGGAAAATCTTAAAAAGTAGCAAGAGAAAATCAGTTAGTTACCTACAAGAGAGCACCCATAGGACTGGCAGCTGATCTCTCAAAAGAAACTATGCAGGACAGAGGGCCTGGCATAAAATTTTCAATGTGATGAAAACCCAGGATCTACAACCAAGAATACTTTACCTAGCAAAGCTATCATTTAGAGTCGAAAGATAGAAAAGAGCTTCCCAGACAAGAAAAAGCTAAAGCAATTTGTTACCAACAAGCCAGTATTACAGGAAATGTTGGAGAGACTTTTTGTTTGTTTGTTTTTAAATAGATATTTACCTTTTTATTAATGCTAATTAATTTTTTATGGTGACATTTGTTCACAAAATCCAATAAGGTTCAGCTGTAGATATTAACAGTAAGGCATACAAATATTGGGATTGTGTGTTCACCTCCCATAGTTAGGTTTCTTTCTGTCACCATTTATTTGGCCCATTTTACCCCTTATACCTCCCCTTTTCCCCCTCCCCTCTGGTAACCACTAAACTATTGTCCATGTCCATGAGTTTTTGTTTGTTTGTTGCTTTTAGGTTTCTATCCCACATATGAGTGATATCATGAGATTTTCAATTTTTCTGTCTGGCTTATTTCGCTTAGCATAATAATCTTAATGTCAATCCATGTTGCACAAGTGGAAGAATTTCATCTCTTCTTATGGCTAAGTAATATTCCATTGTATATATGAACCATAACTTCTTTATCCATTCATCTATCATAGGACTTTTTGGTTGTTTCCATGTTCTGGCCACTATGAATAATGCTACTATGAACATCGGTGTGGAAATGTCTTTGTGGTTATGAGTTTTCATGTCCTTGGGGTAAATACCCAGTAGGGGGATTGCTAGATCATATGATAGATCAATTTTTTTTTGAGGAATCTTCATACTGTTTTCCATATTGGCTGTACCAATTTACAGTCCCACAAGCAGTGTATGAGGATTCCTATTTCTCCACATCCTCTCCAGCATTTGTTATTACTTGTCCTGTTGATTATAGCTACTCTAACAGGTGTGAGATGGTATCTCATAGTGGTTTTGATTTGCATTTCCCTAATAGCTAGCGATGTTGAGCATCTTTTCATATATTTGTTAGCCATTTGTATGTCCTCTCAGAAGAAGTGTTTGTTCAGTTCCCCTCTGCTCATTTTTTTATTGGATCATTTTGTTGTTGTTGTTGTTGTTGTTGTTGTCATATGAGCTCTTTGTATATTTTGGCTATTAGACCCTTATTGGAAACATTGCTTGCAAATCTATTTTCCCATTTGAATGGTTGTTTCTTTACATTGTTGACCGTTTCTTTTGAAGTGCAGAAGCTTTTAGTTTGATGTAGTCCCATTTATTTATTTTTAGCTTTTACTTCCATTTCCTTTGAGGTCAAATTCATAAAATCCTCTTAAAGTCCAAGTCCATGATTTTAGTTCCAATGTTTTCTTCTATGAAATGTAGTTTCAGGTCTTATTTTCAGGTCCTTAATCCATTTTGAGTTAACTTTGGTGTGTAGTGATAGGCAACAGTTTTGTTTCATTCTTTTGCAGGTGGACTTCCAGTTTTCCCAGCACCATTTATTGAAGAGGTTTTACTTTCTGCACTGTATGTTTTTGGCTTTTTTATCAAAAATTATTTGCCTGTATAAACATGGGTTTATTTCTGGACTCTTGATTCTGTTCCACTGGTACCTGTGTCTGGTTTTCTGCCAGTTCCATGTCATTTTGATTACTGTCACTTTGTAGTATAATTTGAAGTTGAGTAAAGTGATGCCTCCAGCTTTGTTCCTTTTTCTCAGGATGGCTTTGGTGATATGAGGTCTTTTATATTTCCATAAAATCTGATGATTTTTTTTGTTCTATTTCTTTAAAAAATGCCCATGGGAATTTAATGGAGATTCCATTAAATCTGTATAATTATTTAGATAATATGGTCATTTTAACTATGTCAATTCTTCCCACAGAAAAACACGGAATATCTTTCCATTTTGTTATATCTTCTTTGATTTCTTTTAATAGAGTCTTGTAGTTTTCATTATATAGGTCTTTCACATATTTCATTAGATTTATACCTAGGTATTTTTTGTTGTTGTTGCAATCACAAAAGGAATTATTTTTTCCACTTTTTCTGACACTTCATTATTAGAGTATAAGAATGCTATGGATTTTTGAATGTTAATTTTGTATCCAGAAACTTTACTGTATTTACTTATTGTTTTTGGTAGTGTTCTTGTGGACAATGACATAATTTTTTGAGAACAGTTTTTCACTTCCTTGGTTAATTTGATTCCTAGGTATTTTATTGTTTTTGACTCAATTGTAAATGAGATTGTTTTCTTAATGTCTTTTATAGTTGGTGTATAAAAATGCAACCTACTTCTGAATATTAATTTTGTAACGTGCTAGCTTACTGAATTTATCAGTTCTAACTGTGTGTGTGTGCGTGTGTGTGTGCGTGTGTGTGTGTGTGTGAAATATTTAGGGTTCTCTCTATGTAGTATCATTTTATCTGCAAATAGTGACAGTTTTGCTTCTCCCTTTCAAATTTGGATAACTTTTATTTCTCTTTCTTGTCTGACTGCCATAGCCAGGAGTTCCAAGACAATGTTGAATAGAAGTTTCAAAATGGACATCCTTGTCTTGTTCTTGGTCTTAAGGAAAGCACTTTTAGTTGTTTTTTTTTTTCATTTAGTATTTGTGGGTTTTTTCCCCCCTATCCTCCTTGTACAGAGTTCCCCTTAACTTTTCTTGTAATACTTGTGTATTGTTGATAAATTTCTTTAGCTTTTTCTTGTCTGGGAAACTCTTCACCTCACCATCCATTTTAATTGCTAGCCTTGCTGAGTAGATTATTCTTCATTGCAGGTTCTTATTAGTTTAAATTTTTATTGCCAGTCTCTTTTAATCTGTAAAGTTTCCATTAAAAAAATCAGCTGACATTATTATAAAAGTACCATTGTAGGTAGCTAGCTGCCTTACTCTTGCGGCTTTTAAGATTCGACTTTTGTTTTCAACTTTAGGAATTTTAATTCTCATATGTCTTGGTGTGAGTCTGTTTGGATTATTTTTGTTAGCACTCTTTGTGCTTACTGGATTTGTTTGTCTAATTCCTTTGCCAGTTTAGGAAAGATTTCTGTCATTATCTCTTCAAGTGGCTTCTCAAATCATTGCTCTCTGTTTTCTTCTTCTGGTACCCCTATAATAAGGATGTTGATATGCTTGATGTTGTCTCAGAGGTCTTATTTTCTTAAATTATTATTTTTATTTGCTGTTTTATTTGGTTATTTTCTGCTGCTTTGTCTTCAAAAATTGCTGATTGGAGCTTCTGCTCTATCTAATCTATTGTTGATTCTTTCTAGCATATTCTTCATTTCAGTTATTGTATATTTTATTTCTGACTGGTTCTGTGCTTTGCTTTCTAAATCCTTTTTTTTAACTTATTGATTTATTTTAATTAGTTTCAAGTATACAATACATTGGTTAGACATTTATATAGTTTATAAAAATATTCCCCTACTTGCACCTTCTCTCCTCTGGTTTTCCACCTAGCCAATATATTAAAACTAACTGCATTCTCTATGCTGTGCTCTTCATCCACATTACCATCTATCAGCTACCAATTTGAACTTCTTTAACCTTTCATCCCATTCTCCCAGCCCCCCCAATACTTCCTCCTCTCTGTCTGCCACCAAATTTTCCACTATATTTGTCAGTCTCTTTTGATTAGTTTGTTCTTTTTGTTCCTTAGATTCTGCATTTAAGTGAAATCATATGGTATTTATCTTTCTCTGTCTGTCTTATTTCACTCAGCATAATAACCTTTAGGTCCATCCATGTCATTGCACATGGTGGGATTTCATTTTTTTAATGGGTGAGTAATATTCCATTGGATATATGAACCATAACTTCTTTATCCAATTGTCTATTTATGAGCATTTAGATTGCTTCCATGTTTTGGCTACTGTAAATTGTGCTGCCATGAATACTGGGGTGCACAGATCTTTACGAATTATCTTTTTGGTTTTCTTTGGATAAATACCCAGAAATGCAATTGCTGGGTCAAAAGTATATCCTTTTTTAATTTTTTGAGAAACCTCCATACCGTTTTCCATAGTATCTTTACCAATTTGCAATCTCACCAACAATGTATGGGGATTCCCTTTTCTCTGCATCCTCACCCATACTTATTGTTCTTTGATTTATTAATGATAGCCATTTCTGACAGGTGTGAAGTGATATCTGATTGTAGTTTTAATTTGCATTTCTCTTATAATTAGTGACCTCAAACAACTTCTCACATGTCTGTTAGCCATCTGTATTTCCTCTTTGGAGAAGTATCTGTTCAGGTGTTCTGCCTATTTTTTCAATCAGATTGTTCGTTTCTGTTGTTGTCAAGTTATATAGGCTCTTTATAAAGTTTTGATATTAACCTCTTATCATATGTATCATTAACAAATATCTTCTAATCAGTTGGTTGTCGTCTCTTTTTCTTAATGGTTACCTTTGCTGTACAAAAACATTTTAGTTTTATATAGCTCCATTTATTTATTTTTTCTTCTATTTCCCTTGTCCAGGGAAATATATACAAAAGTAAAATACTGTTAGTAATATCAGAGAGTTTACTGCTTTTGTTTTCTTCTAGAAGTGTTATGTTTTCAGTCTTACATTTATGTCTTTAATCCATTTTGAATCTGTTCTTGCATACAGCATAAGAAGAGGATCCATTTGTTTTGTTTTTTGGGGTTTTTTTTTGCATATATCTGTCTGATTTTTCCTACACCATTTATTGAAGAGACTGTCTTTACCTCTTTGTATATTCTTGCCTCCTTTGTCATATACCAAATGAGTTATAGATGTGGATTTATTTCTGGGTTCTCTATTCTGCTCCATTGATCAATGTATCTCTTTTTATTCCAGTACCATGCTTTTTTGATTACTGTAGTCTTGTAGTATAGTTCGATATCAGGTAGTGTGATGTCTCCAACTTTGTTCTTCTTTCTCAAGATTCCTGTGGCTCTTTGGGGTATTTTATGGTTTCATATAATTTAGGATTCTTTGTTCTATATCTCTGAAAAATGTCATCGGTATTTTGATAGGGATTGCATTAAATCTATAGGTTGCTTTGGGTTGTATGACCATTTTATTAATGTTGATTCTTCTTACCCATATGCTTCTATTTATTCATATCTTCTTCAATTTATTTTTCAATGACCTTTAATTTTCTGAGAACAGGTCTTTTACCTCCTTAGTTAATTTGATTCCCAGGTATTTTATAGTTTTTGATGCAATTGTAAAAGGGATCATTTTCTTCATTTTCCTTCTGAAAGTTCATCATTGGTGTATAAGAATGCCACTGACTTTTGAATAGTTATTTTGTAACCTGTTACTTTACTGAATTCATTGATCAGTTCTAAAAGTTTTTTTGGTGGAATCTTTAGGGTTCTCCATATATAGTATCATGTCATCAGCAAATAGTGACAGTTTTACTTCTTTTTTTCTAATTCGGATACCTTTTATTTTTCTTTCTTTTCTGGTTGTTGTGGCTAAGACTTCCGATACAAGGTTGAAGAGGAGTGGTGAAAGTGGATATCTTTGTCTTGTTCCTGATCTTAAGGAAAATAATTTAGCCTTTCCCCGTTGAGTATGATGTTAGCTGTAGGTCTGTCAAAAATGGACTTTATTATGTTGAAGTAGGTTCCCTCTATTCCCACTTTGCTGAGAATTTTTATCATAAATGGATGCTGGATTTGTCGGACACTTTTTCCGCATCTATTAATATAATCGTATGTTTTTTTTTTATCTTTTGATTTATTAATGTGGTGTATCACATTAATTGATTTATGGATATCGTATCAACCTTGCCTTCCAGGAACAAATCCAACGTGATCATGATGTATGATATTTTTAGTATATTGTTGAATTCGGTTTGCTAATATTTTGTTGAGGAGTTTTGCATCAATGTTCATAAGAGATATTGGCCTTTTTTTGTAATACCTTCTTCTGGTTTTGGAATCAAGGTAATGGTGGCCTCATAAAAGGAGTAGGGAACCTTCTTTTCTCGTGAAATTTTTGAAATAGTTTGTGTAGAATAGATGTTGTCTATAACCTTTCTTTATGCTTACTACCTGTTTATTGAAGTTCTCACTGAGATCATCTATTCTTCCCCTACATTTATTGAGCATCCTTATAACCATCATTCTGAACTCTGTCTCTGTTAGGTTCTTTGCCACCATTTTGTTTAGATTTTTTTTTTTTTGGAGCTTTCTCCTTTTGTTCAATTTGTAGCATGTTTTTTAGTTTTTGTTTTGTTTTGTTTTTGCCTCTGTGTTCATTTCTGTGGTAGGAAGATTTGTTTCATCTCCTAACCTTGACCCGGTGTCCTTATGTAGTAGGTTTCTTATGTGCCCAGTGGTGCAGTCTTCCTAATCATCTCTGCTGAGGGCTCTGGGTGTGTTCTTTGTGTGGATTGTGTGTTTTCTGTTGTAGCTGAGCCTTGATTGCTGTTAGTGCACCAATGTTTGGGATTGACTCTCGAGCTGACTGTGGGAAATTGGCTGCATCCATAGGGCATGCGTTGCTGTGTGGGGATTAACCTGATGGAGTAGGATTCCTCCCAGCAGGCTCTTGTATGTGCTGAGACAACCCTTTGTGTGTTGTGTTATGGGGCTAGTCAGATGTTGCTGTTGTGGTCTGGTACCAGCTTTCATGTATATTAGTTCTATGGCCCCATGTGAGGAACTCCTAAATAGGCCAAGTTCAGCTGCCGTTTGTAATTGCTCAGAGCTACCTAGAGAAAACTACAAGCTGATTCATGGACAATTGCTGTCTATGTTGGATCTAAAGGCAAGTGGGAGAGATGATGCTGCAATTCAAGGTCCTGTTACCCCTGTACTGAGTCTGGGGTGGCTTAGCAAAAGGAGCAGTGAGACTCAGCAGCTAGGTGAGCCTTTGAGTGGTATGCTAGTTAGTTGGTTTAGGAACCCAGGGATGCACCAGGGTCTAGTTAGCAGATTTTCCCCATCCACAAAGTGTCAGTTTTCACACTAGTGCTGTATCTGTGGCTTCTGTAAAAGTCTCAGATCATAGTGAGGCCATATGCTGCTTGTCTCAAGTATGCAGGAACTTGAGATCTGTTTAAGAAATATTGTAGCTTAAGGAAAGTTTTGTGGCCCACCACTGGAAGTCTCTCCCATGATGCATGGGCCACACATGCTGAGTGTTCTTTCTTGCTGTCAAATTTGTGGTGTGAGAAAAGTACTGAGTGGGGCTGCTGGCTGCCTGGGAACAGGCTTGTGGTGGGTAATTTGTGGGTTGGGTAGTACAAGTTCTCAAGGAGACATGGGATGGAATGAACCAGTCTTGTCAGGCCAATACAGCATCAGAAATGCTGCCTGGGCTGAGTCCAGGGCTCCTGCAAAAGTTAAAGGTCACATTGAGGCCAGTTACCATCTGTGTCAGGCCTGCAGAACCCTGCAATTCACCCATGAGACACTAAGTTTGTTCTGGCACCAATGGTTCCTCATTAAATGTATCCCCGAAAATGTGAGATCCACAGGAGCTAAGATTCATTGCCTGTGACAAATGTGCAGACCCCCAAGGCAGGGATGGCTGCCAGGCAACTAGCTCACTACTTGCAATTTATGGATTGGGTGGGATGGGGTCTCAGCGAGACATGGGATAGGGTGGGCTGATCTTATCGGCTAGTGAAGATTCAGAATTGTTTGTATGGTGAGAGGGTTCACCATAAGAAAGATAGCACCCATTTGTAGACTACCCCAGAGGGGTTTTGACATAGGAACAATGGCGATTGTCCTTCTAACCCTTCCCCTGGTACCAAGCAACTCAGTCTTTTCTCGTATGTCGCTTACACCTCCTGAGCTTCTGATCATCCACTGGAACCCAGAGTGAATGCCTGCAAGAGATAGAGTCTGTGCGTGGGCCTCTTAAGGGGGATGTCTGGGTTTTCAGATTCCTTTCATCTCACTCAGATGTTTAGAATCTCTACTAATTTTTACAATCAGATTTTGTGGGAACTCCTCTTACTGGGACTGGAACTCTGGACTGGGGCACCTGGTATGGGGCTAGGGTCTCTCATTCCTTCAGGGGAGCCTCTGCAGCCACTCTCTCTCTCTCTCTCTCGGTGCTCAACTGCCTTGTATGGGTATGGTACCATCCCACTTGGCATCTCTGGCCCTCCTACCAAGCTAGATGTGGCTTTTCCTTTATCTCTTCAAATATATATGTTATGATCAGCTAGACTTTATGTGGTTCTCCAAGTTGACTGTTTTACAATCTTGTAATTTTAATGTGGTCCTGAGAGGAAGTGAAACTTACTTTTATCTAGCTTGCCATCTTGACCAGAACCTCCGTCATTATTTCTTGAAATAAGTTTTCAATTTCTTGCTCTTTCTCATCTCCTGATACTCTCATCATGCAAACATTTGTATGCTTGATGTAGTTCCAGAGGCCCCATTAACTGTCCTCATTTTTTTTTTTAGATTCTTTTTTCTTGTTCCTCTTCTGATTGGGTCTTTCTGCTACCTTATCTTCTAATTTGCTAATTTAATCCTCTGCTTCTTCTAATCCACAGTTGATTCCTTGAAGGTGTTCTTCATTTCGGTTGTTGTATTCTTTATTTCTGACTGATTCTTTTTTATGTTTTCTATCTTTTTGTTAAAATTCTGACTGAGTTCATCTACTCTTCTAAGTTCATTGAGTAACCTTATAACCAGTGTTTTGAACTCTGCATCTGGTAGATTTCTTTTCTCCATTTTGTTGGGTTCTTTTTCTGGAGCTTTATTCTGTTTGTTCATTTGGAACATGTTTCTTTGTCTTCCCATTTTGGCCACCTCCCTGTGTTTGTTTCTATTTATTAGATAGGGCTGCTAGGTCTCCTGGTCTTAGTCAAGAGTACTTATGTAGCAAGTGTTCTATGAGGCCCAGTAGCACAGTCGCCCTTCCCTGAACTGGGTGCTCCAGGTGTATTTTTTGTGTAGGTTGTAGTTGAACCTTGGTTGCTGTTTGAATGTCAATGGGAGCTACAAAGCAGGATTCTCTTTAGCAGGGTTTTGGTGCCTGCTCTGTCTGCCTTTTGTGTGTGTGTGTCCTCAAATATAGCCATGGATGGTACTCTGGCTCAGGCCAAAGCTGGCCACCGAGCATCCAGGCTGGGGACTCCTGGGAGGAGCTTCATGACAGGCCAAATTCAGCCATAGCCTGTACCCTGCCCAGAGCCACCTGGCATGAGCTACCAATCATCAGATAGCCACCTGTGCTGGGCTTAAATGTGCCTCAAGAGACCTAGCCACAAACCAAGCCTGTTTGCTACTAGTGCCAGGCTTGAGGCTGCTCAGCAAGAAGTATGAGGCACATAGAGGCCCAATAATGCTTGTTTGGATTTTGTGTACTTTTGAGAGATTTTAGGAAAATCTGCAGCTTGAACAAAGACAGGCTGTTTGAGTGGAAAATGCACTGGAATCTACTGGGATGAGTCCACAAGTTGGATGGGGCAGGGTCTCAAGGAATCACCAGGATGGGGTGACCAGAATTGACCAGGTTTATGGAGACTCAGTGATGGGGCCTGCCTGTACATGCACTCTGAGTGAAGAGAAGGTTCAACAATGGAACAATGCCCTCTGCTAGTACTTCTGTCTGGGAGAAAGATACCCTTCCAGCCCTTGCCCTGAAGCAGGATAACTCAGTTCCTCCCAGTATGTCCCTGGCACCTTTTGAGCAGCTATTCCTGCACTGAAGGCCAGAACTAGTGAGTCCATCAGTGAGTACAACCCCCCACAGGCCAATTAAGAGGAATATCTGTGAATCTAGTGGTCTTTTGTCTTATTCAT
This sequence comes from Rousettus aegyptiacus, assembly GCF_014176215.1. Taxonomy (NCBI): domain Eukaryota; kingdom Metazoa; phylum Chordata; class Mammalia; order Chiroptera; family Pteropodidae; genus Rousettus; species Rousettus aegyptiacus. Next base: position 57,637,813 of record NW_023416312.1, on the reverse strand, counting down.
CAATCTCAACACAATCTCTACTATTTTTCACAGCCAGAAATTGTGAGGACTTCTCTTCACAGCTCTTGAACCCAGGACTAGGGCACCTGAAGTAGGGATTAGACTTTTTACTCCAACTCTGGGATCGCCACAGCAGAGATATGCCCTCTGAGTTTCAACTGCCATATGCAGGTATGGAATCAGCCTGTCCCAAATCTCTGCTCCTCTTTCCAGTCTCTACATGGCCTCTTCTGGGTGTCTCCAGTTGTAGGACTTCTGGTTATCTAGTCCTTAGGCTACTCTCAATAATGGATGTTCTGTAATTTAGTTGTAATTTTGATATGGTTGTTAGAGGAAGCAAGCACAGCGTTTACCTACTTTTCCATCTTGACCATAAGCCTCTGAATTCTTAATTTTAATTCAAATGATCAATCTTTTTCTTTACAGATTATGAGTGTTTTTTTGTTGTTCTTGTTTTTAAATTCTCCTATACTTCTAAAAGTTCAAGAGTTTTGCTTTTATATTTAAGTTCTTAATGTATCTGGAATTAATTTTGTACATGATGTGAAATGCGTATCTATTTTAATTTTAATTTCTGATACCCATTATCATTTGTTTCAGGTAATTTATTTAAAACCAAGTGGTTTCCAATTTTTTTGACCAGGGTTCATAGTAATTAGTGGATTTCATATTGTGATCCAGAATTGATCCACATTTATACACACAGGGACAGAAATTTATATTTTAATTAAATGTCACTTATCTATACTTATATATGATGAACTCTAGTATTGTATCTTGTGTTTTTAATTAAATTTTTTGAGGTCATGGCAGATTCATATGCAGTTGTAAGAAATAATATAGAGAGGTTTTATGTATATTTTACTCATTTTCCTCCAATAGTAACTTTTTACACATTTTCTATATGACCCCCCAAAATTTATTTCATGTAATTGAATTGTTTCTCAGTCTTGGAAAATGTTTTTTTCACTAATCTGGAATGCTATATTTGTGGTGTAAATTGTCCATATATGCATGCATGCTTATATTTTTAAACGGTATACTCTTTCCTAATATGTATTATTTTATCTTATATTAGTTTCGGGTATACAGTAAAATGGTTAAACATTTATACGATTTATGAATTAATCCCCCCGATTACTCTAATTATGTGCTATCACTGCACTCTCGAAATATTGTAAAGTTATGATATATGATACGATGTGTCACCCAACTTATTTCTTTTTTAAAATTCACTTTGCTATCCTGGGTCCTATGTTCTTCCATACAAATTTTAGAATGACTATGAAGTTTCACAAATAAACAGTGTTGAATACATAAATCAATTTTAGAAAAATTTACGTTTTTATTATATTAACTTTTCCTGTGTATGAATATGACATATGGCTCCATTCATAAATATTTTGCATGATTTTTTGCTAAGTATTAATAATTTGCATACAAATTTTTATAATTTTATTATGTATTTCTAATACCTTATATTATTGTTATTATTTATTAATTTATTATTACAATGACTTTAAATATGACATTTTAAACTGTTGATAGTGTATAGATGTATAAATATTTTCGTTGATTTATAGATCAGAATTAATAATTATTTTTCTATATTCATAATAATTTTGATAATTTGTAGAGTCTCCTATTTCTCATGAGTATTGTCTAATCAAATATCCAAATAATAAGAATTTATTTTTTATTTATTTTATTTTTTTAAATTAAGTTTATTGGGGTAGCATTGGTTAATACAGTTATATAATTTTCAGGTGTACTGCATTGTTTACTGCTCAACGTCCAGTTTCCTTCAGCTACCATATATTTGACCCCCTTTACCCGCTTCGCCTTCCCCCTACCCCCTTATATTTGACTCCTTTACCTCATCTACCTTCCCCCTTTTCCCCCACCCCTTACTCTCTGGTAACCACTAGTCTATAGTCCATGTCCATGAGTCTCTGTTTGTTTGCCCCGTTCCTTTGTTGCTTTTAGGTTTATGTCCCACATATAAATGATATCATGTGATTTTCAACTTTTTCTGTCTAAGAATCTGATTTTTTTTCTTTTCTAACCTGTAAAGTGTAATTTTTTAAACACTTAGTGAACTCTTTATGAATTTTAGTTAAATGCTGAATAGAAGTATTGATATTAGCACTTCTTGTTTTGATCTTAATTATAAAGAGACTAATGTTTTATCATTAAGTTTGTTCTGGGTTTACGTGTTAAGATATTTTTATCATTTAGAGATGTTCCCTTCTATTCCTGACCTACAAATATTTTCTATGAACAGTTGAATTTTATCAAATTTTTCTTCATGTATTGAGATATTCACATTCTTTTCTCCTTTAGTCTTGTAGTGGAACATATTAATGTGTTGATATCTTGATGAATAGATTTTCTAATATTAAACTAACATTGCATTCTGTGAATAAATCTATTATGGTTATGATACATCACCTTTTATTACAATGTTGTTTTTGTTTGCTAAGATTTTAAGATTTTTCCATTTATTTTAAGGAATGAAATGGGCTTTTTCTATTGTCTTTTCTTGGGAATAAATATTCTTCTAGATTATAAAATTGGTTGTAGAATAATCCCTCTTTCCATTTTGGAAAATCTTATCTATATAATTATTTGTTGCTTAAATGTTGGGTAGAACTTGCTCATAAAGACATATGGCTCTGAAGTTTTTATTGTCGGAAGACCTTTAACTTCTATTTATTTTGTAACTGACTGCAAAACTATTCTGGTGTTCTATTTATTTATAGAGGATGGGATTTTAGGCTATTCAGTCTATCACATTATGGGGAAAACAAGTCACTTCCCTATCTAGAGAGCTGTACTTCCTCCTCGCCATTGAGAATCAGTCATTTACTATGTATCATTTGTATCCTTAGTAGTCAGTCCATGCTAACTATTATATTGAGGAAATTGAACTTAAAAAAATCTAAGTTAACTGCATATAGTAAGTAGAATGTAGAGAAATAGAGAAAGTGTTTTTTGACTTTCAATCTATTGTTCTATGTCCTACTGATTCTTTATTTAATGCAGTGCTTCTTTGAGGAAGACCATTTTCACATTAGGTATCTTCAGTCATAGAATGTTAAGGCGTGGTACAGACTAGGAGGACATTTTAGCTTAGATTGTAATTTCTCCTTTTATTTGCTGTTGTTAGATGAGGAAACTATTTTTCTTTTTACTTAATGTCTCCTTCTTAGCAGAGAAAACTATGTTTTTCTTTACTCTCACTCTTTTTCATAAGAGAAAGAATAACTTAATCTTATTATTGAGTTTGAATAAACAGAGCCTATAAGTTCTTGCCATTTTCACTATTCTTTCCTTAGGACAAATTATCTATTCTGATCCTCATAAATTGTAAAGGAGGGCTGCTTCTGTCAAGGAAATGTTTGGAATTCTGGTGGTGCCAATACTGGCTAGGTAAGCCTGTCTAACAAAAAAATTCAATAATCAGAAGTTGAATTAAACACAGATATAAGCAACATTTTTCAATATCAGCTATGATTGTGATAAAAGTGATGTTTGAATGTCATCTATGCTTAAATCATTTATCTTTTAACATATTCAGAGCGTGGACAGAAGAATAGGAAATAGAGCTCTCTCGACCTGCAATGCTGTTACATTAGAGTGAAATCCTTGAAAAAATTTTGAAATACAGAATTGAATTGAGGACCAAAATAACATATTTACAAGTTCTTTGAGGATCAAGGTATGTAATTTTGGCTTTAGATTTTAGTGTGTATACTGGACATTTTACTTTGGCATTTTGCTTTTATTGAGTTCTTAGCTGGCTTTTGTAGATATACAGTTGGCTATTAAATTATGTGAGTTGGATTGGCCACTTTAGAATCCAGATGCCAGCCAAGTGGGATTTTCAGCTTTGTGATTGTGATATACATCTGTACGAAATAACCCTCAGTGATCTACACTTCCTAATAGTCACAATTGTGTATATTTCCTCACCCTCTTAGTTTGAGCTGGACTTAGCAACTTGCTTCTAACAAATAGAAAATAGCAAAAGTAATGAGATGTCATTTTCATGATTAGGTTACCAAAACATATGACTTTCATTTTGCTAGTATTCTCTTTATTGTTTTTTTTTTCTTGCATGCTTAGATTGAGCAAGCCATGTTGGAAAAATCCAATGACAAAAAAATTGAGGACAGCCATCACCTAAAAGCTAGTGAGGAATTAAATCCCTTATTAAAATGACTGACAAAGAAATAAATGCTGCTAGAAGCAATGTGAGTGATCTTAGAAGCGAATCCTTCTCTATTTGAGCTTTCAGATGAGACAACAGCTCCAGCCAACACCTTGATTAAATCTTTGTGGGGGACCCTAAGACAGAAGACACAATCAATCCATACCCATATTATTGATAAGCGGAAATTGTGAGATAATAAATGTATCTAATTGATGCCTCTAATTATAGCTAATACAGCAGGTCACCACAGAAGCAAGTTATACATTTTTTCACTGTTTTTCTTTCCAGGTTTATTGAAATATAATAGACAATTGGTTGCTTGCATTTACATTGTACAATTAAATTAGTTTTTTAAAATTATATTTGGCATACAATGATATATTCATTTCAGTCGTACAGCATAGTGATTAGAGATCTATATAACTTTCAAAGAGAATCTAGTACTCCTCTTCCCCCTTACATATTTATTACAACATTATTAACTATTATACTTATGCTACACTTCATATCTTCATGTCTATTTTGTAACTATTTATTTGTATTTTTTAATCCATTTGCCCTTTTTTAACTGTCCATCCCAATCCCTCTCTCATCTAGTAACCCTCAAAATATTTTCTGTATCTAGGCATTTATTTCTACTTTTGTTGTTGTTCATTTCATTCTTTCAATTCCACATGCACGTATCCAACCTATTTCATTCAGCACAATATGCTCTAGGTTCATCAAGCAATATCTTTTCCCATATCTTTCCTTTTAGTCTGTGTCTTTTAATCTGAAGGTATGTCTCTTGTAGGCAGCATATGCAGGAGGTCTTGTTCTTATCCATTCACCCACTCTATCTTTTGGTTGGAGAGCTTAATTCCTTTTCCATTGAAGAACTCATTGATAGACATGTAGTTATTACCATTCTTTATTCCTATTTTTTTATATATGGTTTTTCTTCTCGAAGACATCCCTCCAACATTTTCTGTAATAGTGACTTGGTGTTGATAAATTCACTTAGCTCATTTTTGTCTGGGAAGCTCTGTATCTGTCCTTTGACTCTAAATGATAACTTTGCTGGGTAAAAGATTCTCAGTTGTAGATCCTGGGTTTTCATCAAACCAAATAATTTGTGCCAAACCCTTCTGTCCTGTATAGTTTCTTTTGAGAAATCAGCTGCCAGTCCTATGGGTGCCCCCTTGTAGGTAACTATTGCTTTTCTCTTCCTGCTTTTAAGTTTCTCTCTTTGAATTTAAACTTTGGCATTTTAATTATAATGTGTCTTGGTGTGGGCCTCTGTGGATTTATTTTTGTGGGACTCTCAGAGCTTTCTGGGGGATATATGTCTATTTCCTTCACAGGTAAAGGAAGTTTTTAATTCTTATTTCTTCAAATAGCTCATCAACTTCTTTTCCTTTAGGTACCCCTATGACATGGATATTTTAAAAATTTAATTGTGTCCCATAGGCTCCTTAAATTATTATCATCTTGGCTTCTTTTTTTCTTGCTGTTCTGATTGAATGTCTTTAGCTTCTGCATCCTCTACATCAGTGGTTTGATCCTCTCTTCTTTATCCACTGGATTGATGCCTTCTAAGATACTCTTCATCTCAGATATTGTGTTCTTCATTTCTGACTGGTTCTCTTTTGTCATTTCCATTTCTATTTTTATGTTTTTTATCTCTTTGTTAAAGTTGTCATTGAGTTCATCTACTCTTCCCCTAAATTAATTGAGCATCTTAATTATCAGTATTTTGAACTCTGTATCTGTTAGATTGCTTGACTCCATTATTCCTGGATCTCTATTCTGTTCCCCCATATGATTTCTGCTTCTTTGTCTTCCCATTTTGGCTACTTTTTTGTGTGTTTCTATGTATTAAGCAAAGCTTTTAAGTCTTCTGGTCTTATTACCGTGGTTTTGTGTAGTACGTGTCCAGTGGCACAATCCTGAGAGGTTCATCTGCAAACCAAGTTTAGCCTCACCCTGTATCCATCCAGGGCCACCTTTTAAGATTCAGCAAAGAATCCACAGATGCTATCCTTATAGTTGCCTCAAGAGGCCACACCAGAAACCGAGGTCAGCTGCCACCAACATGAGTCTTGGTGCTGCTCAGAAAGGACTACAGAACTCACCAGGGACACACATAGATGTAGCTTGGGTGAGGCTGTGAGGTGAGGGAAGCAGGTTTCAGGGAATCCTCTGGGCAGAGCAGCCTCTGATATCCAACTTGATGACATTTCAGCTATGGCCGCATAGAGTCCACACACTGGTAGGTGGGGAGGGCTCAACAAAGGAGCAATAGATACCATCAGCACTCTGTCCTCTAGATTTTAGGCAACTTTCTTGCTGTTTCCTCCACGTTTCTATCTCAACTTTGATTTGGTCACAAAAGAGATGAACAAAGCCTCTACTATCTATGCCATTTCCCCCCATCCTCCAAACTTTATATAAAAAAACTTAATTGAGTGAAAATTGAATGAGTTTTGTCACCTTAAGGAAAATTGAGTACCTAGGAAAAGTGCCAGGTTGGCAACAGAATGAGGCCAGCCATACTCCTCAGCAAATAAGCAGAATGAGGGGGCCATAGTCTGATATAGTGTACCCCAGATGGTCTTGATCAAATGGTGGGGCCTTTACAGTTCAGGTTATGCCTGTTTGACTTTGAAGTATGTGCACATTGGCTGAAGCATATATTTTGGGCTTCATGTGGTCCTCAGCAGATGCATGAGTATTGCAGAGGCCTTAGTACATAGAGGCTGTTGAATGAGTATTCAACTAACAGTTAAAAAAAGTCTTTTCATATATGAGTGCTTTAGACAAATCTTATCTCCTATTATGATGTGTTTTTTTCCGCTAAACATGTAAGCAAATACAATAAATACATTTGTAGTTTTCTAATTTTAAAGTGTTAGTGCTAAACTCATGAAGGCTGGAATACCACATTTCCTCCTACAATTTATTTTCTATATTTAGGTCTAGGAAAAAGATTGTGATAGATGTAACCTTGAATTCATGGGTTTGGTCTATAGACTCAATTGTCATCTTCCCATCAAATGATCTTAAAATGACTCTACATTTATTAATTTCTTAAATATTGATTGACTTTATATTACAGAGGTCCAAATTGTCAGCCTACCTGTATAGAGGTAGAAGGATTTTATTAGTAAAGAAGCACTAGAAGAATAAAACAAGAGATTAACATAGAAGAAAGGTAAAGCATAGAAGACCCTATTTTAGGGAAAGGAAAAACAAGATATCAAAGGCCAGATAGAATGATATATATGGGAATGAAAATTGTTTCATATCTAACTTCTTTGAAAAGGGTAGTATTAAAGTGAAAAAATATCCAAGTTTTAGCTCTTTGCTTATCCCTTAATTGAGTTTAAAATTTAGGCAGGAAGATGGCTGTTACATTTAGGAACCCTTGTAAATCACAACAATATGGAAATTTTGTTGGAAATTGATGGTAAAAATATAAAATTTTTAACAATTCAAGGAGCATAAAACTTTTTCTCTTATATTATTAATTCAAAAAAGACACATACATACTCTTTTTTATGTTATATTCACAATGTTTCTACAGAGATTTTGAGGTACTAGGAAGTATTAAATGAAGCTCACTTAAAATAGTACTGAATTAGAAGTCAAAGAGCATGGCTTTTATTTCTAAAGCTATCATTAACTGGTTTGGATAAACCAACTAACTTCCATAGGCTTGAATTTCTACAACTTTATTTTTTAAATGTTTTAAAAATTAAGTTTATTGGAGTAACAAAGGTTAATGCAATCATGTAATTTTCAGGTGCACATTATCATTTGAAATGTGTATATTCTATTGTGTGTTCACTACCCAAAGACCAGTTTCCTTCAGCTACCATATATTTGATCTTCTTTATGCACTTCGCTCTCCCCCTACTCCTCTATATTTGACGCTCTTTACCCCATCTACCTCCTCCTCCTCCCCTACTCCACTAGTACCCACTAATCTATATTCCACTGGTAACCACTGGTCTATAGTCCATGCCCATGAGTCTCTGTTTGTTTGTCCTGTTATTTTGTTACTTTTAGGTTTATAGCCCTCATATAAGTGATATGTGATTTTCAACTTTTTCTGTCTGGCTTATTTCACTTAGCATGATTATTTCGAGATCCATTCAAGTTGCTGCAAATGGCAGTATTTCATCTCTTCTTATGGCTGAGTAATATTCCATTGTATATATGTACCACTGCTTCTTTAGCCAATCATCTGTCTTAGGACACTTTGGTTGCTTCCATGTCCTGGCCACTGTGAATAGTGCTGCAGTGAACATCGGTGTACAAATATATTTTTGGATACGGCTTTTCAGGTCTTCAGGGTAAATACCCAGTAGAGGTATTGCTGAACCATATGGTAGATTAATTCTTGTTTTTTTTTGATGAACTTCCGTACTGTTTTCCGTAGTGGCCATACCAATTTGCAGTCCCACCAGCAGTTTATGACGGTTCCTATTTCTTCACATCCTCTCCAACATTTATTACTTGTCTTTTTGATTATAGCTAGTCTAACAGGTGTGAGATGATATCACATTGTGGTTTGGATTTGCATTTCCCTAATAGCTAGCAATGTTGAGCATCTTTTATATATAATCGTTGGACATTTGCATGTCCTCTAGGGAGAAACATCTGTTCAGGTCCTCCGCCCATTTTTTAATTGGATCATTTGTGTTTGTTTGTTTGTTTGTTTGTTTTGTTTTGCTTTTTTCCAATTCAGGTGGTTGTCTCTTAACTTTGTCGATGGTTTCTTTTGCTGAGCAGAAGCTTTTTACTTTAATGTAGTCCTATTCATTTATTTTTGCTTTTACTTCCCTTGCCTTTGAGGTCAAATTCATAAAATCCTCTTTAAGTCCAAGGTTATTCAGTTTAGTGCAGGTTTTCTTCAATGCATTTTAATATTTCAGGTCTTATTTTCAGGTCCTTAATCCATTTTGAATTAATTTTGGTGTGTGGTGATAGTCAACAGTCTAGTTTCCTTCTTTTGCAGGTGGCTTTCTAGTTTTCCAAACACCATTTATTGAAGAGACTTTTCTTTCTTCACTGTATGTTTTTGGCTTTTTTGTCAAAAATTATTTGCCCATATAAATATGGATTTACTTCTAGAATCTCAGTTCTGTTGCATCGGTCTGTGTGTCTGTTTTCCTGACAATACCATGCATTTTTTATTACTGTCACTTCATAGTATAATTTCAAGTCGGACACAGTAATGACTCCAGCCTCATTATTTTTTCTCAGGATGACTGACAAGTTGGGGTGTTTTGTGCTTTCATACAAACGTCATGATTTTTTGTTTTATTATTTTTTTAAATGCCGGAAGGATTTTGATGAGGATGGCATTAAATCTGTATAATGCTTTAGGTAATATGGTTATTAACTATCCTAATTCTTCCAATCCAGGAACAGAGGATATCTTTCCATTTCTTTGTGTCTTCTATGATTTTTTTTAAATAGTGTCTTCTAGTTTTCACTATATAGGTCCTTCATATGTTTCATTAAATTTATTCCTAGGTATTTTATTCTTTTTGTTGCAATTGTGAAAGGAATTATTTTTTCAACTTCTTTTTCTGACACTTCATTATTAGGGTATAGAAACACTATGGTTTTTTAAACATTGATTTTGTATCTAGATATTTTACTGTATTGGCTTCTTGCTTCTAGAAGTGCTCTTCTGGATTCTTTAGGGTTTTCTATGTAGACAATCATGTCATCCACAAATAGTGACAATTTGACTTCTTTATTTCCTATTTGGATGCATTTTATATCTTTCTCTTGCTGGGATTGCACTTGTTAGGATGCCCAATGTTGTACTGAATAACAGTGGTGATAGTGGACAGCCTCGCTTTTTTCCTGATCTTAATGGGAAGGTCTTTAGTTTTTCACCATTAAGTATAATGTTGGCAGAGGGTTTGTCATAGATGGCCTTTATTATGTTAAGGTACTTTCCTTCTCCACTGACTTTGTTATGGTTTTGATCATAAGTGAATGCTGTGTCTTGCCAAAGGCTTTTTCTGCTTCTATGAATATGATCATATGATTCTTATTTCTTAATTTGTCTTTGTGGAGTATCACATGAATCAATTTCCATATGCTGAACCATCCCTGTGTCTCTAGAATGAAGCCCCTTCAACGTGGTGTATAGTCTTTTTTAATATGTTGTTGTATTTGGTTCACTAGTGTCTTATTTAGGATTTTTTTCATCTGTGTTCATGAGGGATATTGGTCTGTAGTTTTTGTATGTGTGTGTTTTCTTTACCAGGTTTTGGTATCAGGGTGATAGTGGCCTCATAAAATGAGTTTGGAAGTATTGCTTACTCTTTGATTTTTTTTGGAAGAGTTTGAGGGGAGTAGGTATTAAATATTTAAATGTTAGGTAGAATTCACTGGAGAAGCCATGTGATCCTGGACTTTGACTTTATGGTAGGTTTTCAATGATTGTTTCAATTTCCATACTGCTGATCAGTCTATTTAGATGTTCCAGTTCTTCTTGATTCAGTCTAGGAAGGTTGTACCTTTCTAAGTACTGGTCTATTTCTTCTAGGTTATCAAATTTGGTGTTATATAGCTTTTCAGAGTATTCTTTAATTATCCTTTGTGTTTCTGCAATATCAGTGGTAACGTCCCATCATTCATCCCTGATTTTGTTTATTTGTGTCCTTTCTCTTTTTTTTTTTTTAGTGAGTCTAGCCAGGAGTTTTTCAAGTTTATTAACCTTCTGAAAGAACCAGCTCTTTGTTGCATTTATTTTTTCTGCTAATTTTAAATTTTAATTTCATTTAATTCTGCTCTAATTTTGATGATTTCTTTCCTTCTGCTGACTTTAGGTTTCATCTGTCCTTCCTTTTCTAGATTTTTTGAGATGAAACTTGAGGTTGTTCATTTCAGCTCATTCTTGTTTTGTTTGTTTGTTTGTTTTTGTTTTTTGTTGTTTATTTTGTTTTGGAAATAGTGTAGTAATAATAGGAACTTTCCTCTTATGACCTCTTTTGCAATGTCCTAAAATTTTGATATGTTGCACTATCATTATCATTTGTTTCTATGTATCTCATGATCTCTGTTTTTATTTTTTCTCTGACCCAGTTATTCTTCAGTAGTATGTTTTTTAAGCTCCATGTATTTGTGGTTCTTTCTTCTTTCTTTTCGCTGTTGATCTCTAGCTTCAAAGCATTATGATCAGAAAATATGGTTGGTATAATTTCATCCCTTTTATATTTGTTGAGGCTATCTCTGTGACCCAGTATGTGGTCAATTCTTGAGAATGTTCCATGTGCACTATAGAAGAATGTATAAGCAGCTGTTTGGTGATGGAAGGCTCTGTAAATATCAATTATGTCTGGTTGGTCTAATGTGTCATTTAAGGATGTTAGTTCCTTATTGATTTTAAGTCTGGGAGATCTGTCCATATCTGACAGTATGGAGGGAAGGGCCCTCTGGTTTGGGAGTTGAGGGCTGTAGCACAACCTCGGTTTTGCAGCTTCAGCCAGTAAAAATCAATTGTTGTTTCTTCCAGCTGCTTCTCTGTTTTCTGCTGTGATGATCGGGCCCTGCCGTTAGACGACCATGGGGAGCTCACAACTTTTCCAGGCAGAGCTGTTAAGGGAACTTGCTGCATGAACTTACTGCTCCTTCTCCCCACCCCCTCCTGCTGCAGGGAGCTCTGGTGGCTGTAAGAGACGGCTTCTTTATTTCTCCCAGTCCAGCACCCAGCACCTGGGGTTTTACCTGTGGTATCTCTTATGCACAGATCCCACCCTCAGACGTGCTGGTGTGCAGTTTGGGTATTTTTCATTGAGTTTTTGATGTTCAGCTTATTGTTGATTCAAGGGGAGAAATCTGGGGATGTCTCTCACTCCACCATGTTTCCAAAGATCCCCTAAAATAACTTCTGAAGGTCGCTCTTCAGGAGGAAGAAAAATAATCCCAGAGTAAGGTCAGAGATACGAGAAATGATTGTAGGAGATTATAAACATTGGGATAAAACTAAATAAAGTTTGACCATGTAAAACAATAGTAGGCAAGTATATTCATGAAGTATATATTTCTGGGATTAAATCCAACCCTAAAATCACAGTCACTTACAGCACAAAATATGTATTTCTGTTTTACCATTCTATGACTTGTTTTCAGTTATGCTCCACGTATCTTTTTATTTTACAACACCAGCTGAAACAAAATCCCCCATCTTGAACATACTAGTTTCACATTATGGGTACACCGGCACTTCTGCTTAAACTCCTTGGGCCAGAGAAAGTAATATGGTCAAGCCAGGACATAGGACAGACAAAAATATATACTTTATTTAGGTACTTTTATGTATGTTTTAATTATTACATAATTAAAGAATATATTTTTCGTGTTTTATTTATGAATTTTGCTTTGTCCTAAGATTGCCAGAATGAAGTAATAAAGTGAGAATGGAGGTCAGGAAGGCCGATTTATTATTTCAATATTATTGTATAAATGTAGTTAAGTGTTTTAATCTTTTTGTACCTGAAATCAATTGCTTCTCTTAGCATCACTCAGTTGGATGCTTGTTGTTAAAGAAAATTGGAGGGAGTCCTCTATAGTTTCCAGATTTAATAAACAAATGAACAAACAGTTTAAACAGTCAAATGAACAAGTAAAGAAAGATTACCTGCCATTATATATGGTAATTGACCAAATGCTCATAATGTAACCAGAAACTTTTACTAGAGGGACAACAAGAATTACTAGTGTAATGCAAAGCAGATACACAATTTCTTAATAAAACTGTTCTTGTAACATATTTTATACTTTGTTGACATGTTAACAGAAAATTTCACTTTATTGAAAAGTCATTAAGACAATTACGGGTCATTAATGTACACTTTTTAACTCTCAACTTTGAAACCCTATTCTCTAAGGAATTATTTTTGACAGAGTTTAGCTCTTAGCATATACTGAGTAGAGATAAAATCTGCTCCATCTTTTCTACTCATTTAGCAGCTAGCCTTTGGGGAGAATGCAGAGGGAGTATTTATGGGAATTGTTCAGGAAATTCAAGAGAATTTATTTAACTATTTATGGCCTGCAAGTTCATCCACATTTCCTAAAATGAAATCCTCATAATCTGGTACACAAGATTTTTGGTCCAGTGGGACTATTGAGTGACCATTTATGTCTTTGAAAATATCAAAGTTTGATATTTTTATAAATGCATGGAATTATAAACAAAATAGTTTATAACTTAATTGCCTGTATAACTCATGTTAATTTTTTTAAAGCAATACAAAAGCAGTTACAAAATTTCATTAAGTATGTGTGTATTTTAAACTTTATACAAAACTAAATATTATTTTACAGCCTGTTTTGCACATTGCTCAAGATTTAATAAATATCTTAGAAATTGTTCCATATTAGTATATACAGATACTTGTATATAATAGCTTCTTATCATTGTACTTTATAATTGAATATTACCATACTTTACTTAATGATTTTACTGCTGATGAATCTTTGGGTGACTTCCATTCTTATACCATTATGAACAATGCTACAATGAACATCCTTATACGTGACATAATTTTATGAGTTTATCTACATATTCCCAGTTTTCGAAGCTAGGCGTAACAGATGTCAAGAAGTTTTGCAAACTCTATGAGGGACTTTAAAAACATATTTGAAACAATGCATAATTAAGGTTGACTTTTTTTAATAGAAAAAGGAAGATGCACACACACTCAGGCCACAATGCATTGACAAATTTTCTGTAATACTTGTCATTTTTGTAAGATTCCTCAGTGTTGTGAGGGAGATGAAACTTTACCTGTTGTAGTCTCTTTCTACTGAAATACAAAACCTAAAAATCCTACATGACCAAAGATGTAGTGCATGTTAATCTATATGAGGGGTGAATTTTGTATTTTTAAAAGATTATATTTGTATTTTTAAAGACTATATCCAATAGTGGCATAGTGAGAGTAAACAGTGCCTGTGAGAAATAAAATACATTTACATCACCTTTCCCTTACTGAATGTTTCTTAAGTGTCAGAATTTACAAAGACTAAACATCTTTAGGTTACTCCCATAGACATATGTTGAGTGAATTTTGCCCTTCTCTAGCTCATTAATTCTTATCATAATTTCCAAAGATTACTATTTGGAAAATTAGGAAATAGATGAGGCTGGGATTTGTTAATAGAGTCCTAGCCAATTGTGGCAGTATAATCAAAAATAGTTGCCAGAACATCTTTGCTGAATATTTCAAAATTATATCATTTAAATAATTTGAAGGGCTAATGTGAGCAGGTAGCCTATTTTTGGAAGGATTATCTTCTTTTAAGTAAAGGTGGATTATCTTCTTTTAAGTAAAGGCTTTTTGGGAGAACTTGTTCTGAAAAAGTTTAAAATCCAAGTACACCCTCAGGATCTAAACTATCGACTCTTCATTTGCCAATTTAAAAGTCAGGTTAGTTTAGTAATGAGAAGAGAGTTTGAAGAAGACTCTGCCAGCCACTACAAAAATAAGATGTGCAATGAGAGACCGTTTTTAAGAGTCTCCTGATATTTTGGGATCTGCATCTAGTCTCAGTTTAGTCTGTATCTGAATGGGAATAGACCTCAGTTGGAAGCGATCATATTAGCTCTGGCAGAAGGTCCCAGAACTCCTGATTTATGACATTTTCATCCAGCCACTCACTAAGCTGAACATGACCTTGCTTGTTGACCCAGCACACAAACAGCCCTGTATGACTCAGATAGTTAAAAAAAGATGTCTACAATTTAGCATCTAGTGGTTCATGAAAAAAAAACCTGCTGCCATTAGGAAAAACTTGCCCAATCTTGCAAAAAACACAGGAAAGCCTAAGGATACAACACTCCTCAAAAGCCTTTTGTGTAGAAGAAATTAAGTCCTGTTTTATTTTTTTACGGCTATAGTCAGATTTTTTTCTGACATAGCTGTAGAGACATATGTAAGAGATTGTTATAACTGAACTAAAATGGCACAAACACAAATATATATATCATCTTATTACTTTTATTGTTATTAGTCTATATTAAGAAATGAGTCTGTCTCTTTTGCCTTTCCCATCAGCAGAATTTCCATTTGATTTCACTGAGTGATGATCATATCGATAGTACTCTGCGTCACTAATGTATAAGTAAGTTTGTCATACAACACTTATTCCTGGTGGTTTCTTGTAGGTATTGCTAACAAGTTCCTTTATCACGAATCAGATCAGTTCCATGCTGCATTATTGAAAGGAACCTGCACTTCAGACTCCCAAAACCTAGGTATTTTCTTTCATTTAAAGTGACATGAAACAAACCTTTTTTGTTAATGGAAAACATGCCAAGAGACTATTACTAAAACGTTGACCATTTCTAACCTGGATACAGATTATTCTCCTGTAAGACTGTAATTTTAAAGGATTTAAAGTTGAGGCTAAACAAATAGAAATCTTTCACCTTGTGAGAGTGCTATAACAAAAATAAGCTTTATTCCCGAGCATTTTAAATGCTAAACCAATTCTCACATGGAGACAATGCTAGTGAGTCACTAACAGGGATTTCTTCTGTATTGGAACAATTGGCTATTGACAGAGAACTTAGTAACCCTACTCAGAAGCCAAGAATACAGTCTAAGTATTAAGCACATGGAAGGAATACGAAAACCTTTTCATTTTGGGGTAGGTAGCATGCTCATACATTTTAATGCAAAGTCTGTATTGATTTCTTAATGTACTTTTTGAATTTTTATAATTGTGCCCATGTATTTATTGCTTAAGTAATTTAAAAATCAATTAGGTAGTTGTGCTTAAGGGTATAAATAGAGGAGTTAACATAAACACAGCCAACCCAGTAAAAATCTACTTCAATATGTAAATATGTATTTTAATTCCATATGCAGACCATGTTTTTCTCAACACTGAGGTAGAGAAAAAAATATTGCTTAAGACATGGTTCCTAAATAGACATTTTTTTTCCCAAAGAAGACATACAAATGGCCAATGGGTACATAAAATGGTGTTCAAATTCACTAATTGTCAGAGAAATGCAAATCCAAAGCACAATGAAATATCCCCTTACTCCTATTAAAATGGCTATAATCAAAAAGATATAAAATAAGTATTGGAAATGATTGTGTATGTATGTACGTATGTATGTATGTATGTGTGTGTGTGTGTGTGTGTGTGTGTATATATATATTGCCTCTTTTTCCAAATGCAAACTTAAAAATTCTTTTATCTTGCCATCCCATCAAGAAATACATGATTTTAAATTAAAACACATCTTATACTGTTATGAAGATTAACAAAATGTCACCTTAGCACAGGAGGCCTTAATGTGGCCAATCTGTGGAAAATTATGAATTACTCCTTTCCTGAAGTATAAACCTGAGAAATCTTAATCAAATTATAAAAATACATGAGGGAAAAAAGCTGTTTCATTTTTTCGATGAACATTATTTTAAACTATTTTTAAATCTAATTCCAGATAAACCTAGTCAGTTTTAGAATTCATTGGGACATAAGATTTGAATGGAAATACATATCTGTATCTCTGTGAACATTCATAGTGCTTTCACTAGGTATATTGGGGCTCAGGGTTTTTGATATGCAGTGTGAAACTGGCTGTGCTTTGTAACTATGGCTTTAATTACTGGTTTTCATCTTCCAGCCACAGAAATTACTTCTTATTTTACTTTTCTAAACTCAATAAATTCATATTTTCCAAGAAAGATTTTGTTAGATTTTTTTATTGAAAGGGATTATGTGCTCCTTGGAAATGTATCTTAAGTAAAATATTGCTTATAAATTTGAAATTATATCAAGGTGCTAATTCAAATCATACTGCTAACAATTAGGTTACCTTTCATATATATGGGTTCTGATTAAAAGTTAAGTTAGTAGCCATGTCATTGTTGTAAAGATCTTGCTCAGAAACATACACTCACAACTAAATTAGTTTCCTTAGGGTTTATTTGTTGAGGAGGGAACAGAGAAAGAAAAAAAAGTGCCAAAGATTGAAAAGACGCTAGAAGTAATTATAATAGAGCTTGGTTTGGCATAAGATATGGTACTAATACAGTTTACATGAGAGGATAATGCGGAATCTGCTATTCAAGAAGCTTAAAAAGTAATTGTGTTGTTTATTTGGAATCTTTCCTCTTACTTGAGATAGGCCTGTAATGATATGAACTTTACTCTTAGTACCACTTTTTCTGTATCCCCAAATTTTTGCTATATTGTATTCCCATTCTCATTTGGTTCTATGTATCTCTTGATTTATCTCTTCTTTTATTCCATTTTTGACATATTCTTTAGCTTGTTGTTTAATCTCTACATATTTGTTTTTTCTCACTTTCTTTTTGCAGTTGATCTCCAGTGTCAAAGCATTGTGTTTGGAGAATATGATTGGTATGATTTTAATCTTATTAAGTTTGTTGAGACTAGTTTTGTGTCCCAACATATGGTCTATCCTTGAGAATGTGCCATGTGCATGAATGGGGCTATATCAAACTAAAAAGCTTCTACACAGCAAAAGAAACCATCAACAGAACAAAGAGACAACCAACTAAATGGGAAAATATTTGCAAACAATGCCTCCTATAAGGGGCCAATATCCAAAATATACAAAGAATTCATACAATTCAACAATGACAACAACAAAAACGATCCAATTAAAAGATGAGCAGAGGATCTGAATAAACACTCTTTCAGGAAATATACAAATGGGCAACAGACATATGAAAAGGTGCTCAACTTTACTACCTATTAAGATGAGTGCAATTCAAAATCACAATGAGATGCTACATCATACCTGTTAGAATGGATATCATCAACAAAACAAGTAATAACAAGTGTTGAAAAGGCTGTGTGGGAAAAGGAACCTTCTTCATATACTGCTGGTGGAAATGTAAATTGGTATAGGCACTATGAAAACCAGTATGGAGGTTCCTCAAAAAAAATAAGAATAGAATTATCATATGACCCAGTAATCCCTCTTCTGGGTATCTACCCCAAAATTTTAAAAACATTTATTTATAAAGATATAGGCCCCCTGATGATCACTGCAGCACTATATACAGTAGCTGAGACATGGAAATAACTTAAGTGCCCTTTGATAGATGATCGGATAAAGAAAATTTGGTAAATTTATAAGAAAACATGAATTTAAAAGTTTTTTCTTAAATATCAAAAAGAAAAAGAAAAAAGGAACAAAAGATGAAATACTGCCTTTTGCAGCACCATGGATAGATCTTGAGACTATTATGCTATTCTAAATAAGTCATATGGAAAAAGTTGTGAACCACATGATTTCACTCATATGTGGGATATAAAACTGAAAGCAACAAACAAACAAGACAAATAACAGGGACTCATGGACAAACACAACAATTTAGTGGTTACCAGATGAAAAGGGGGGAGGAAGAGATAGACAAGGGTAAAAAGATTCAAATATATAGAGATGAAAGGAAATTTAACTTTGGGTGGTGAACATATAATGCAATATACATATGATGTATTGTAGAATTGTATGCTTGAACCCATATAATTTTATTAGCCAATGTCACCTCAACACAATTAATAAAAAAGTAATTGGGTACTTGTTGCTCTTGAGAAGCAATGACATATTTTGAGTGAGTACCTGTCTCTTTATACATAGGCATACGATCCAAGCAAATCTATCTTGTGGTAATGTTGTCTACAAAGTAGTGTTTTGGATTGTTAGAGCTGACTGTGATTAAGGTCTTATAGTGCTTCCTCTGTAATTTATTGTTCTCGCTAGTCCTATTCACTGTTAGCATCTTTGATTATCCTAAAAATTCTTCCCTTTCTCCCCATCATCCACGAAACTGGAACAGGGGAGGAAGTTAGAATGGCAGAGGAGGCAGAAAAACACTTTTCAATTCTCCTGTTATATTCTTAGTAAGATTCTGTTTCAAGATGACCATATTTCAAATTTCCACTCTTCTGGAATATTTTTTAATGAGTACAAATGGTTGAATAAGTATGTTAATTTCTTTCTCTAACACTTGATGAGTATGCATTCAGGATTAATTCATTTATGTAAATTTAGATATTCTAAGAACCTCACCTTTTTTGCTAATAGCTGTTTATGTAATAAATTTAATTTCTGCTTAATTACCTAAATTCCTTTTATTCATTTTCCCATCTAAGTACTAAATAATAAAATGAAATAATTTGTTTGCCAGTTTCCTTCATAATTTATTTAAAAATGTCTTCATTTACTGGTAAAAATTTCTTTATATATACACATGTATATATACACGTGTGTGTGTGTATACGCACACACACATATCCCTAGTGTTCACTGTTGTAGCACTGTTGCTGTTCAATATTTATTAAAGATCTATATTACACTGTGCAATACAAACACTTATAAAGACTAGTCCTTGTTTTTACTCTTATGATAAATTGATGGAATAGCAGAGGAAAATGTTATTACATAAGTTGCTTTCAGACTTAATTGTGCTGGATAAAATAGTCCAGAGATAAGCTTTCTGATAATTTTATACAATTTACTTTATTATACCTTTTAAAAGCTCCTTTTATTAGATTCCCTTTTTTCCAGTTTAACTAATAAAATGCATTCTTATTATTTTATTAATGTATACTTAGAGATGTGATAGCAAATATGAAGAGCATGAGCTTCGATAGCAGACAATTTGAGTTCAAATTCTGGCTTTATTGCTATGGACTGTGTGGTTTTGAGTAGTTAATCTCCATAAGTCTTTCTTTTTCTATAAAATAGGAATATAATGTTTCTCTTGCAGGGCTATTGTGGAGATACAAAAGAATACTAGGTGTAGAATATCTAGCATTATGTCCAGAATAGACTAGGTGTCCAAAAATGTTCGATATTATGAGATCATTCTCTGCAACCAACTCATTTTTTCTTATTCTTTAAAATTCAACTTTATTTAGGTATATTTTTCAGATAATAAAATTAATTAATTTGTGTACATGTGTTTCATGAAATTGTATTATTGTACGCATCATGTAACATCACATTTCCTTCATGACAAAATGTTCTTTTTTTTTTCTTTGCTGTCACTATCGTCCCTTAAACCCCATATGCCTTGCCAACTATAAACTTGTTTTTTTGTTACTCCGTGTGTTTTTTCTAGAATTTCATTCAAGGTTGTTTATATCGTATATAAACTTCTATGTCTGCCTTCCTTTGCACACCATAGTGCTATTGGGGTTAATTCATATTATTGCATGTTTCAATCACTTTTTATTGCTAAATAATATTTAATTATTGATATATATCATGGTTCACTTATCCATTTACCCATCAATGACCATTTTGATTGTTTACAGCCTTTGCCTGCTGTGACTAAAACTGTTATAAACATTAGTCTAGAAGTCCTTTTGGGGACATGAATTTTCATTTATCCTGACTAAATAATTAGTAAAGTAGGATCAATGATAATTTTAAATTTTTGGCTTTTCTAGTGTGTGCATAAAGGTATCTCTTTATGATTTTGTTTTCTCTTTCCCTAATAACGAATGGTGCTGAGTATATTTTTATATCCTTATTAACAAGTCATACATCTTTTTTATTAATCTGTTCAAATATGGCCATTTCATTATTGGGTTACTTAACTACTTATAATTGTTTCATTAGGATTTCCATTATAATGTTAAATAAAAGTAATAAAAGTGAGCATCCTTACCTTGTTCTCAACCTTAGGGGAAAGGCACATATTCTTTCACCATTACTATACTAGCTATAGGCTTTTCATCCATACTCTTTATTAAGATAAAGTTTATTCTACTTTTAGTTTGTTGAGAATATTTCTTTTATTATTAATCAGAGTAAATCTTGTCAAATGCTCTTTTACATTAATTAAGAGGATTGTAAGATTTTTTTCTATTTTTGACTTTAGTATGATGAATTGCATTAATTAATTTTTGTATGTCAAAATAAATTTTCATTCCTATGAACATCATTTGTTAATGATGTATTGTCTTTGTTATAGGTATCTTGATTCAATTTGTTAATCCTGCATTATGGATTATGTGTCTTTTAATGAGAGACATTTATCTGCAGTTTTCTTTATGCATATTTTTATTAGTTTCAAGTATACAGTACATTGGTTAGACATTTATATAGTTTATAAAATGATTGCTTCTTCTCTCCTTTGGTTTTCCACCTAGCCAGTATATTAACGCTAATTGCATTGCCTATGCGGTGCTCTCCATCCCCATGACCGTCTATCAACTACTAATTTGTACTTTTTTTCTCATTTTGATGTCAGGATAGTACGTTTAGAAGTGTTCCTAACTTTTCTATATTTTAGAAATATTTGTGTAGAATTGGTACCATTCCTCCCTTGAATATTTGGTACAATTTACCACCAAAGTCATCTGGGCCTAAAGTACTTTCATGTAAAGTTTTTAAACTATTCAATTACTTCATAATAAATTAAAGGACTTTTTGTTTTTTTTTTTTAATGTTACTTTTCTTCTTCAATGAGATTCCATAGTGCTCCTTTCCAAAAATTTGTCTATATTTGAAATTATTGCTCTAAATTTTTCATAACATTCCTTTAATCATCTTTTAGTGTCTATAAAACCTCTAATGATACCCTTTCTTTATTTGCTGATAATGGTTTATTAATTTTATTATTTGCAAATTAGTTTTGTTTTTTTGTGATTTTGTTTACTTTTTTCTGTTTTATGTTTTATTGATTTATACTCTAATCTTTATTATTGACTTCTTTCATTTTGCTTTGAGTTTGATTTGCTATTATTTAATACTTTCTTAAAATATCAGGAACTGATATATTCTGGAACTGGGTTAGGAGATCCACAAGATCCACTGTGAGATGCTCCTGAGCTAAAAATCCATTTATCAAATGCCCTCAATAAGCCCCATACTCTGACTGAAGGACCACAGTGACATTTTGGGTTTCCTGGAATCAGTGTCAGTTTAGAGTCAGTGATCAATAGTCCTCAAAAGATCTGATTATGTCTTTTTCCCCAAATGGACCCTAGTAAAATGTCCATTTAAGGAAGTCTAAGAGAAAGATTAATGGCATAAAATTTCACTAGTGTACTAGGGCTCTTCCTCAAGGGGAGTCAATCTCCCTTCATTCAAGGGACTTTGCATCTATGAACTGTTCAGTATGGGAATTGATTTAGGGTTTGCGACTTTCTGTTTTTATAATTCCAATTAGATGTTTTTTTCACTTTACTTAGATTTTTTTGCTTATATAGATCAAGTAAAAATTTAGTAGGCTTCCCATCTATTTACCTCTAGGAACCCTGTGATTAACCAGCCAATGCCATAGGTCTGCAAGAGTCATATTATTCTAATTGCATTTTTGGCTCTGCTGTCCACTGTAGTAACCATATCCACCTCGTTTTTGGAGATTGAGTCCTTTATTTACCCTTGCCTTCCTGGAATCCATTTATTGAATTTACCTTTTCCAGCTGAGTGGCTAGGATTCCTTCTGTGTGGTCTGGCCTAAAAGGAAGAGCAATCAGAGAGCTTTTCAAAGATGCTGGGATTTCCCTCACAAATTTATCTCTCAAAGTATTGGTGAAAGATATGTCTTCTGGACCCTCTCAATGTGAGTGAATTGTTCTTAAATGATAAATCCACACTAACATTCCGTTAAGAAAAAGGGGTTCTTTGGAATTTAACCTCACAGAGTGATCTGATCATAAATTTCCAACTGGGCAGGCCATGATGGGTAGTCATGCCACAGATATATAAGTTCTTTAGTGAAAGGTGTATCTTTACTTTAAGCGAGCCTCGTTCATTGTTTCTGTGCATCTAGGTTAACACAACTTTAAAATGCTCCCTTCAGACTCCTCTTTCTAAAGCATGAGCTCTCTCAAGAGATCATCAGCAATCCCACCCCCACATGACCACCCTTCAAGAGTTTAACTATCCTGTATTCAATCCCCACCTGTCTTTCTCTCACCTTCATGTAACCTTCTTTATGTTCCCTCCTTAATATAAAATGTGTAAAAGAAACTGCAAACTGTTATTCTTAGAAGCATTTTTTCTCAATCTGTTGTAATCTTGCTTCTAGGTATAGCCTCTGTTTGGCTCACATAAATTGTTATAGAATAACTGTTATCAACAGGACAAGCAATGACAAATGTTGGAGAGGATGCAGAGCAAAAGGAACACTCTTACACTCCTGCTGGGACTGCAAATTGTACAGCCACTATGGAAAACAGTATGGAGGTTCCTAAAAAAAACTAGGAATTGATCTGTCATATGATCTAGCAATCCCCCTACTGGGTATTTACCCCAAAGACTTGAAAACTCATATCCGAAAAAAGATATTTGTATATTGATGTTCACAGCAGCATTATTCACAGTAGCCAGGACATGGAAGCAACCAGTGTCCTTTGTCTGATAATTGGATAAAGGAGCTGTGGCACATATATTCAATGGAATATCACTCAACCATAAGAAGAGATGAAATATTACCATTTGCAACAACATGGATGGGCCTCAAGAAAATCATGCTAAGTGAAATAAGACAGACAGAAATGTTGAAAATCACATGATATCACTTATATGTGTGATTTAAACCTAAAAGCAACAAAAGAACAGGACAAACAAACAGAGACTCATGGACATGAACAATGGACTAGAGCTTACCAAAGGGTAGGAGGGAGGAGAGAGGTAGACGTGGCAAAAGTGGTCAAATATGTAGTGACCGAAAGAAATCTAACTATAGGAGGTGAACACACAATGTGTGTATGTGTGTGTGTGTGTGTGTGTGTGTGTGTGTGTATATATATATATATATATATATATATATATATATATTTACTGTTAAAATGTGAAATGAAACTTAACAGATTTCATTCACCAAGTTCACCATAAAAGATAATAATTATTAAAAGAAAAAAGAAGTATCATTACTGAGTTAGATGTGAGGGTTTTTTCCCTATGTTTTCTTCTAAGCATTTTGCATTTTCAGGACTTATGTTTATGTCCTTAAACCATTCAGAACTAGTCTTTATTGGTGGTGCAAGATAAGTGCCTAGTTTTATTCTCCTGCATGTGGCTATTTAGTTTTCTGGACACTATTTATTGCAGAGACTACCCCCTATTTATTGAGTATTCTTGGTTCTTTTGTCAAATATTAGTTGATTGTATATGTGAATATTTGTGAGCTTTCAATTTTTTTCCATTTATCTATGTGTATTTCAAACAACATATTAATAAAACTTAGAATGAAATTCTTGTCTTATTCCTATACTGTTTTGATTATTATAGCTTTATAGTGTAGTTTGAAATCAGAAGTGTAATGTCTCCTGTTTTGTTCTTTTTTTCTCAGGAATGCTTTAACTAGGTCTTTAGGTCTTTGTAGCTCCATATAAATTTTAGGATTGTTTTTCTTATTTCCGGGAAAATGTAATTGGAATTTTGATAGAAATTTTATTACATCTTTGAATGGCTTTGAGTAAAATGAACATTTTAACAATATTAATTCTTCCAATATATAAACTTCAAGTATCTTTTCATTTGTGTCTTCTTCAATTTCTTTCTTCAAAGTTTTGTAGTTTTTAAGGTATAGATATTTCATTTCCTTGGTTAAATTTATTTCTAAGGGTTTTATTGTTTTTGGTGCTTTTAGAATGACATTTTTATTTCTTTTTCAGATATTTTGTTTTCAGTATATAGAAATACAACATTTCTTCATGTTGATTGTGTATCCTACAACATTACTGAATTAGTTTAATTACGTGTAACAGATCATGAGTGATGTTTTAGGATTTCTTCTATGTGTGCATAAGAAGAAAACTACTTCAAGACAGAGAAAGAATCATCATAAAGCATTAGGGTGAACAATTCTCAGAGCTGACTCAGAAACTGAGAAAAATGTATACTTTGACCATTCACAATGAAAAAAATAATTAATGCAAAATTTGGAAGAAATCTTATTTTGTTTAGCAGTCTTCAATATAGTCAGCACACTTTGTATATTATGCTCTAACACTGTAGAAAACATGGCTAATGTAAATGTTGTAAATGTTGCTTTAACGTATGCCTATGTTTAACTGTTAGTATGACTTTCTCAGTCAAAATGAGGCAAATTAGTAAGATCTCAGGGATAATAAGTCTAAATATGGGACACACTGTTCATTTCTTTGCAACACAAGCAAAAAGAAGAAAGAAAGAAATAATTAGTGCTATATATTATCTCCTAAAATAACTTATACAGATTGTTTACAATATGCTAAACATTGTTAAAAGAATATAGAATTTCATATCATGTGCAATCAAAGAATTTTACTTCTTTCTTTCCTATTTGGATACCTTTTATTTCTTTGCCTTACCTGATTCCCCTGGCTAAAGCTTCCAGTATTATGTTGAATAGGAGTAGCGAGAGTGGTAACTCTTATTTTATTCCTCATCTTAGAGGAAAGCTTTCAATTTTTCATTGTTGAGCATTGTTGGCTATGGTGTTTTCATATATGGTCTTTATTGTGTTGAGTTATATTCCTTCTATATCTAATTTTTGAACATTTTCATCATGAAACAATGTTGAATTTTATCATTTTTGCATATATTTATTTGATAATATATATTTGATTATCATTATATTAATGTGGTGTATCACATTAATTGATTTGCATATGTTGAAATATTCTAACATCCCAGGGATAAAGTACACTCAATGGTGGTAGATGATCCTTTTAATGTGATGTTGAAATCAGTTTGCTACTATTTAATTGAGGATTTTTCCATCTATGTTCCTTAGGGATTTGGTCTATAGTTTTTTTGTAGTGTCCTTATCTGTCTGGCTTATTCCAGGGTAATGCTGGTCTTTCAAAATATATTTTGGAGTGTTCCTTTCTCCTCAATTTTTGGGAAAAGTTTAAAGATATTATTGTTAATTCTTTTTAAAATATTTGTTAGAATTCACCACTGAAACCACCCTATCCTGGGCTCTTTTCTGCTGAAAGTATTTGATTACTAATTCGATCTCCTTATTATTAGTCAGTTTTGATTTTCTATTTTTTCATGATTCAATCCTGGTAAAGTGTATGTTTATAGGAATTTATCCATTTCTACTAAGTTACCAAACTGTTTAGCATATAATGCTCATAGTAGTCTCTTAAGATCATTTGTATTGTCTGTGGTCTCCATTGTAATGTCTCTTCTTTCATTTCTAAATTCCTTTATTTGATTCCTCTCCTCTGGTTGATGTTCATCAGTTTTGTTTATCTTTTCAAAATATCAGCTCTTAGTTTTGTTAATTTTCTCTATTAATTTTCTGGCCTTTAATTTATTTTTGCTATGATCTTTGTTATTTCATTCTTCTGTTCACTTGGGGTTAGCTTGACATCTCACTAATGTTTGGTATTTTTTTCTGTTGATTGATTTTTCTCCAACTGTTTCTTTGCATGTTTTCCATTGCTTTAATTGGATGACAGACATTGTAAACTTTACATTACTGGGTGCTAGATTTTATTATATTTCTTTAAATAGTGCTAGACTTTGTTATGCTATGCAGCTAAACACACTTGAGGTTCCTTTAATTGTTTTAAGCTTTGCTTTTTATTTTTGCTAATGTGTATCTTTTGAATCTTTTAATCTAGAGCTGACTTAGCTCCCATACTAAGTTTCTTTCTCTAAGTACTGTACCTGATGCCACATGTATTGCATACACACACACACACACACACACACACACACACACACACACACACTACTCTTAATGATCAAAGTATATTTTTTCTCATTTTTTGGGTGAGCTCTGAGAATTGTTTACCCTAACGCTTTATGGTGATTCTTACTCTAGCTTAAAGCAGATTCTTTCTTATACATGCATAGAATAGTACTTAGCCAATGACTCACAGGGACTCTTTGGAGATTTTTAAAGTTCTCTTCTTCTCTGTCCCATTCCCTTTTCCCTAGTACTCTGTCACCCTAAATATAGCAACCTTGGCCCACCTAAACTCTGAATTCGTTCTCTTCAACTTACTGAGTTTGCTGTGCTACATATAAGTTCCCATTCCTAATGCTGCTGTCTGGAAACTTCCTTAAAGCAATGAAAAGGCTCACCTTATATCTTGCATTTCTTTCAGGGATCACTCTCTCATGCTGCCTGTTGTCTATTAAAATGATTGTCCATGTACAATTTTTTTTCAGATTTCTTGTTGGTTAAGGTGGGAAGGCAAATCCATCAAGTTCCCAGATATGTATGTATGTATGTATGTATGTATGTATGTGTATTAATATGTTTACTCTTTCAGTCTCTTGATGAAATTTTAATGGTCTTATTTACCTGGGCATTCACAATCATTTAGCAAAATGGTTGGTATTAAATAAATATTTTTGAAGGGATAAATGAGTAGGCATATGTATCTTCATTAATATCTACATTATTTGCATTAATAGCTTTCCCTTGTTCTTCTCCCCCCTAGCTTAAACTTGAGCAATGAAACATCTCAGACCACTACAAAGTGCTAGAGGGTTCATATTGACACTTTTTCCTGCTTGAGTTATCTCTGAATGACCCTTCCATCTTCTAAAAGTTTTTGTAAAAAGAATCTTCCAACTGCAACATTTTCTTCAAATAATATTTTTAATTAAAGCAAGTGTTATTTTCTGCAACTATACTCTCAGCCTTATACTCTAGGGTTGGTTTTCTTTCTTTTTAGGTCTTGGTTTAAATATCATGTTAGGTTCCACAAATATTCTATAAGAAATAATAGCTAAATATAAGTAATGTAGGCATGATGTGATGAGGATCTGACAACTTGATAGCTACAAAACTTAGAAAAAAATGGCATATCTGAGAAATCCTTTCTTCCTCCATATCCTTTTCTCCCTTCCTTCCTTCCTTCCTTCCTTCCTTCCTTCCTTCCTTCCTTCCTTCCTTCCTGCCTTCCTGCCTTCCTGCCTTCCTGCCTTCCTGCCTTCCTGCCTTCCTGCCTTCCTGCCTTCCTACCTTCCTTCGTTCTTTCCACACTTATTTTATTATGCTTACTAATTCCTAAACTCTAAATACACAGCCAATAATAAGACACAGTCTTCACTCTGGAAAATTTCACATTTTAATGGGGGAGGGGGATACATGTACAAACAACTAATTTCAGTATAGTGTAATGCATTTTTCTATGAAATTAGAAAAGATGAAGTGATTATTATGCCCAAGACAATAACAGAAAAGTTCACAGAGGAAGTGCGATTTGGGCCGTATCTTGAAAAATAATGAAAAATTTTTCTTTGTCATTTTTGCTAGATTAAAATTTTTATAACCTTTCACACCAAACTTTGCAACTCAGGTATTACTGTGACAGACCAAAATAAGTCTTCCTTATTGTATATCTTTTATAATACTAAAAGTTGCTCAAATCTTTGTAGGAGTTCATTCTATTGAACTATTCCATCCCTTCAGTCAAAGTAGATTTTTATGATTTTACACGTACGTATTAAATTCCAGAGGAAAGTATTTCCCCATGATTTCTGCACTTTCCCCTCAATCTATGCTGTCCTGACATTCTGAAATGTA
Organism: Rousettus aegyptiacus; assembly: GCF_014176215.1. NCBI lineage: Eukaryota > Metazoa > Chordata > Mammalia > Chiroptera > Pteropodidae > Rousettus > Rousettus aegyptiacus. The sequence continues at coordinate 57,609,091 of NW_023416312.1, read as the reverse complement.
ATCTATTCTTAAGGTAATTTTTTAACAAAATTATGAACAGCTGGATATGGGGTTAGTTATGCCCATGAAAGCTTTTGAAAGCACAGTTCAGTTTTTACAACAGAAGGAACTAAGAAACTTAAATATTCTTATTAGTACAGTAAGACAATAGTGAATAGAAATTTGCATCAAAACCCAATAATGTTGTTTAGAGTCTACCAAATTTCAGGATAGAAGATGATTCTTTTGAGGCATAAATAAAAAATTTAAAAATTATTTGCGATGTCCTTTTTCCTTTGATATATTTGAAGAAGTGATTTAGTTCTATTAAGCAAATGCAGGATACATGTAGTATTTGGATAGTATGGTGCTCATATAGTCAAGGTGCAGTTATTTGTAAACTATGGCAGGTATTTTTTTTTCTAGAAATTTCAACATCATATCCACTTTAATCTTCAGTTAATTAAAATTAGTGTTCAGTAAAAACAATATATATTCTATTTATTTTTATATACTTATCATACATTTTTAAATGTGAGAGGGCTACACAAAAAGTATTGAAATTATTTTTTCAAAGTTTCCTCCAATCAATATTTCTCAAATCTGTATTATAGGGCTTTAATTTTTAAAAACCGAAAAATAATATGTCGAATTTTTGAATTAGGTGTTTAATATGCAAAATTAATGAAAGGGTCTAAAAATGAACAGCAAAATCATGGAAGGGAAAGAGTCCATAAGAATAATAGTTTAGTATTCCATCAACATTACTTAAGGTCAGGTTCGTCATATGCAATTTTAGTAATTAGCACAGTGGCTCATATATAGTGGACTATCAATAAGTACTTATTAATGTAAAATGAAATTCTAAACTTATCATTATAAAAGGTACAGTTTTATAATTTTACACATTCTTATATTTTCAGTTAGGAGATTGCATGGCCATTTTTATTATTTTTCTATATTATCCTTTTCTTCAATTTCCAACCCCTCTTTTTTCCAAGAGAATATAAGTACTTTCATAAACAAGAAACCAAAAGCAATGTATAGCAAGCACAAGTGTTTGTGGCTAACGGAATTATCATTTTTATCATTACTAAATGAGAGATAAATAATTTTTTCTAAATTGCAAATGGTGGGAAATATTAGTCAAGGAACAGAGTTTTATCTTTTAAAAATTATTTTTATATCATTTAATGACATATGAATGTGGTGAAAAAGTTAAAATAAGAGTAAAGGGCATATTATTAAAAAAGGGAGTCTTCTTCCCATCCCAGACAATTCATGAAGCTCTCCCAAGTATTTTGTATATCCTCGAAATGTCTCATGCATAAATGTAATCATACTGTGTGTATTGCTTTGTAAATCTATTTTTTTCACTTAACTATGTCAGAGATCTTTCCATGTCAGTACAGAGCTATTTCATTCTTTTTACTAGATGCTTAGTATGATATTGTAAATGTTTGTGTTTGTGCATTATTAAAATAATCCTCTATTAATCAGTATTTAAATGGTTTTCTGGTTTTGTTCTATCTTTAAAATAATAATGAAATGCACATCCTTTATTACAAATTATTATGTGTATGTATAAGGATATCTACAGGATAAATTAATAGAAGTGGAATTGAAACGCCAAGCCATATGCACATTTTAAATGCTGATATTTTTGTTCTATTATCATTAAAGAGGTATTAACAGTTTGCCTATCCATTGGTAGTATATTACTGCTTATTTGCCAATATTTTTACAAATAATGTATTCACACTTAAAATTTGTTGCGAGACTAATAAGGAGAAAATGACATATCATTATTGCTTTATTGTGCTCTTTAAAGCAAAAATTTAAACCTGCCTAAGACTTGTAATAATCCACACTTTGTTGTAATGAAACTGGAGATGGCTTCACCTACTATACCTTTGGTGAGAAATTCTGTAAGCATAACAGCTTAGTGTTTCGCCAAGTCAGGTTTGACACACATAGTTCCTGGCTTATAATGGGTCATCAGCAAATGTTTATTGTATAAATTAAATTTAATTTGAAGCGTATTTTGAAAGGTCAGTTTCATAATTTAATTTTATAAGCATAATTAACATAAAATTATAATTTTAATCAAGATAGTTGATTGACTGTAAACATGACTAATGTAGCATTAAGAAGTTAGGGAAGATATTGGAAATATTTTGTTTTGTGTACTCACAAGTTTTGTACTTATGGGGAGTGTTTTACACATCATGCAAAACAAATGGTTTCTTCACACTTAAGAAAGAGTAGTCCTTTTCCCTATAATATAAAATATTTTCAGTTGGTCAAGTTCATTAACAGTTGATTAACTTTTTCAGCTTTCTGTTTCATCACTATATTTTTATTAAACATTTCTCTTTAATTTCCTTTTAAATCATAATACCCATAGTGAGATCCCAGACAAGTGTCAGTCTGCTGTTTCTGACTGTTCTACAACAAGTAAATATAGAATTCAAAAATAAGCTTTAGAAAGTTTAATAGCAATTTCATAGGGCGATTTTATGTCCATTTAATTTATAATTTAAAAAATATGGCCATTTTTTGTATATCTTTATTATTTCTCTGCCATTTTATTAACTTATTTTTATTGTACTTTATAAAACTTTGGTCTAGAACAAATAGAATATTTGGGAAATAAACTGATCTTTAATTCCAGATAGTTTGAGAAGTACTATTTAGATGATGCTCATAAAGGACCTTACTGTATTCACACTTTTTAGCAGATCTTCTGATAAAATTCCCATTTCTTTTGCCTTCCCTGAAATATGTATTCAAACAAATAAAAATTCCATGTAAAATTTTTCTGATCACGTTCATTTATTAAGGGACTCTAATTTTTTTATAAGATCTAATGTTTAATGGGATACTGCGATGCTGCTATTTCAAAGTTTGATTTAACATTAGGTCCTATCAAATTCTAAACACTGCATGTAGTATAGAACTAATTTAAGGTAATTATAATGTTAATTGTAGAATAGCAATCCAACTCAAACATAAATCTGTTTGAAAGTGACATGAAATTAGTTGATAGTCATGTCACTTCTGTGATATTTCAAAACAAGTGATTTTCTACATTTGTAACAACTTATTTAAAAAAAAAACACTTAAAAGTGGTTTTGACCCTCCTTGTATCTTTTATATTAAATTGCCTGAATGCTTCACTTTAATTTCTTTCTTCTTTATTAGTCTACCTATTATTGTTGTTGCTTTTGTTAATATTGTTTTCCCATGTGTCCTTTTCTTGGGATATATTTATGCTTTTCCCTATTTCTTTCTATAATCAATCACTCTGAAGCCATTAGAAACTTGTTCTATGTTGGAAGCTGAATATATGAATCATTTTTTGTTATTTTAATGGTGTTTATTTTAAAGTATGAATGACAGTGTGCCAATAAACCATCTCTTAAAATAAAAATGGTTTTCAGTTAGGTAGCAACTTTTGACCAAAGATATCAAATTATGACAAAGAATTAGATGTTAAATGCTCAACACTGGTACAATATGTAAGGTTTATAATGGCCAAGTGTGTACTATTACTAAATGGCAGAGATGCCAAAACAATCTTGGGACCTTTATTTCCAGACTAAGCTCCAAATATTGACTACTTTAGGAATTCAATTTAACCTTTATAACATAAATTCAAACTGTGGTTTTAAATTATATCATGATTTAAGAAATTAAAAATTTAACAGGCATTTATTTTTTTTAATTTACTTTCAAGTATACAGTACATTTGTAAGACATCTATATAGTTCATAAAATGATCCCCACAATTGCACCCTCCTTTCCCAGACCTTCCACCTAGCCAACGTATTAATGCTAACTGCATACCCTATGCTGTACTCCCGATCACCATGACCACCCATCAGCTACTAATTTGTACTTCTTTAGCCCTTCGCTCCATTCTTCCAGCCCCTAAACCCCCTCCCTTCTGTCCAACACAAAATTTTCCATTAAATTTGTTAGTCTATTTTTGGTTAGTGTGTTCTTTTTATTCCTTAGATTCTGCAAATATGTGAAATCATATAGTGTTTATATTTCTCTGTCTGGCTTAAATACTTCCTAGGTTTATCAAAATAATATCTTCTCCGATCCCCTTCCTTTTCATATATAAAGGTCTTGTTTTCCTATCCTTTCAGGCACTCTATCTTTTGGTTGGAGAACTTAATTCTTTTCCATTTAAGGTACTTATTGATAGGAAGGTAGTTGTTACCATTCTTTATTTCTGTTTTTTTATACATGTTTTTTTCTTCCTAAAGAAGTCCCTCCAACATTTTATTTAATACTGGCTTGGTGATAATAAATTTCTTTAGTTTATTTTTATCTGAGAAGCTCTTTATCTGTCCTTTGACTCAAAATGATAGCTTTGCTGGATAAAGTATTCTTGGTTGTAGATCCTGGGTCTTCATTCTGTCAAATACTTTTTTCATCAAGCCCTTCTGTCCTATATAGTTTATTTTGAGAAATAAGCTGCCAGTTTTATGGGTTTTCCCCTATAAGTAATTATTTGATTTTCTCTTCCTGCTTTTAATATTCTTTCTTTCTATTTAACCTTTTGGATTTTAATTATGATATATCTTGATGTGGGCCTCTTACAATCCCTGATTTTTGGAATTCTCTGAGCTTCCTAGGACTTTTTGTCTATTTCCTTCACCACGTTAGGGAAGCTTTCCATCATTATTTCTTCAAACAGCTATTCAACATCTTGATTTTCTTCAGTTATGCCAATTAGACTGATGTTTGTACCCTTTATAGTGTCCCATATACTCCTTACATTACTTTTTTAGGCTTAGCATCTTATCTCTTGCCATTCTGCTTGTGTGACCTTGGATTTCCCATCCTCTAGATAGGGCATGCAATCCTCTTTATTCAATTTGTTTATTCCTTTGTTTATCCTATTTAATATACTTCTCATTTCAGGTAATGTGTTCTTAATTTCGGACTGGTTCCCTTTTATAATTTCCATTTCTATTTTTATGTTTTTTATCTCTTTGTTGTAGTTCTTATTGAATTTATCTACACTTCTCAAAAGTTCATTGAGCATTTTAATAACCAGTGTTTTGAACTCTGCATCTGTCACATTACTTGACTCCATTATATCTGGATCTCTGTTCTCTTCTCTCACATGGTTTTTGCTTCTTTGTCTTTCCATTTTGTCTGCCTTTCTGTGTCTGTTTCTATGTACTAAGCAAAGCTCCTAAGTCTTCCAGTCTTAATAGTGTGAATTTATGAATTAAGTGTCCAGTGGTACAGTCCTGAGAGGGGTTCAGCTACAGGCCAAACTTACCCCAAGCCTCTACCACTCCAGGGCCACCTGTTAAGATTCAACAAGTTAAAAACAAGAAAATTACAAATCAATAAAGTTAGGAAATGTACCTTTTTCACTCAAATCTCCACTGCCACAGTCACAGAATAGGCCAGTTACTTCTGTTTTATTTTGTTTTGTTTTTCAATTTTTATTTTCTCTTCCATCGGCACAGGAAGTATCACTGAACTAGACAAATGATTTTCAACTTCATGCATAGCTTCAAGAGGCAGAGAGGAGAATAAATAGAACATCTGGGGGAATGTAGGTAGCTTCATGTAAACCTATCCACACTACTGGAACTACCAAGTCATAAATATTTCTTTTAATTTTTCTATTATAGACCTACAAAAATGTTTGCTTTAGGATTCTAGTAACATAATTAAGTCCTCATTACTTCTGAAGATAGAAATTCCTTAATCATACTACAGAAAAGAAAAGAGGACTACCTTACTGTTAGAGAATTGCTGTTTTGATTTGTAATCTGAGGTCTTTAAGTTTGCTGTGTTGATGTTATATTTTCAATTTTAGTCTATACATTTGAACATTTCTGTTGGGAATGTTTGCATTTATAGTCTAGTAGATAGCAGATTGCGTGTTGATGTCTAAGTTTGCCATGTATATATTTCCAAATTTAGTGTGCATTTGCAAATTTACTAGTTTGCTAGATCAAAGCCTATAGCTATACTTGGCTTGTGGCCTGAAGCATTGGCTGGTGGAGGAGTTTGAAATTAGGGATCAATCAAATGTTGTGTATCAGCATATTTCCTTTGAAACTACATTGCTGGAGTCTTCAGACTTGTCTGCTTTTGTATGAAAATGTGAGCTACCAGGAAGAACTATCTCTAACTGAAATACCGTATTTTTAGTTAACATTTTTTTTTATATAGCAGAAGCAGCAAGAACATTTTGTTTGAGTGGTCAAAATCAGTCTTATGCTTTTAATTTAACCATTAGTATAATGGCTTTCAAATATTTTTTATCGTGACCCATATTTAAAAATTAGTTTTAATTTAAGACTCAGTAACAACACATATATGTAACTGAAATAAAACTTTTGGAAAAGAAAAAAAAAATTGGCAGGGGCGGGAATAATAATTCTCTTACTAATCTGTTCTGTTCTGTTCTACTCTATTCTATGCTTCATTGTAGTTTAGTCTGTTCCATTTTTTTTAAAGTGCTACTACAATCCACTAAAATTTTCTTATTACCCTTATTTATGGATCTCCCTCCTCCTATAGTCACAGAGCCTAGTGCTTTATCGCTGAGAATGCTTAGGCTCTGGCTTCTGATGAGCAATAGATGGTTGACCAGAACAAGATGAAAGCAGTAGGACTCCTTTGTCAAAAATTATTTGCCCGTCTATACGTGGATTTATTTCTAAGCTTTCAATTCTGTTCCATTGGTCCATATGTATGTTGTTCTTCCAATATCATACTGTTTTATTATTGTCACTCTGTAGTATAATTTGAAGTCAGGCAGCATGATACCTCTGATCATATTCTTTTATCTTGGAATTGCTTTGGCTATTTGGGGTATTTTGTGATTCCATATAAATATGTTGGCTTTTGTTCTATTTCTTTAAAAATTGTCAATGGGATTTTGATGGGAATTGCATTGAATCTATATATTGCTTTGGGTAATATGGCCACTTTTAACTATGTTGATTCTTTGAATCCATGAAGACAGAATATCTTTCTATTCCTTTGTGTCTTCATCAAGTTCTTTTAATAATGTCTTATAATTTTCAGTGTATAGATCCTTCACATCCTTTCTTAAGTTTATTTCTAGTTATTTTTTTTCTCCTTGTTACAATTACAAAAGGAATTGTTTTTTTTTCATTTTATTTTCTAAAATTTAATTGTTAGTTTATAGGGACACAATGGATTTTTTTGTACAACATTTTGATTTTGTATCCTGCAGTTTACTGTATTTGTGTATTTTTTGTAATAGTTTTTGGTACTGCTTCATACCTGTAAGAATAGCTATTATCAATATGACAAATAATAGCAATAGCAAGTGTTGGAGAGGTTATTATTAGAAACCTCATACACTGCTTGTGGGTATGCAAATTGGTATGGCCATTATGGAAAACCAGTATATAGGTTTCTCAAAAAATTAAGAATAGAATTACCATATGATCCAGCAATTTCTATTCTGGATATCTACTCAAAAAATTAAAAAAACATTTATTTGTAAAGATATATGTACCCCAATGTTTATTGCAGCACTATTCACAGTGGCCAAGACATGGGAACAACTTAAGTACCTTTAGATAGATGATTGGTTAAAGAAGATGTGACACATATATACAATGGAATATTACTCAGCCACAAGAAAAGATGAAATATTACCATTTGTGACAACATGGATGGATCTTGAGATAATCAAGCTAAGTGAAGTAAGTCAGACAGAAAAAGTTGAGAACCATATGATTTTACTCATATGTGGAATACAAAACCGAAAGCAATAAATAAACATGACAAACAGAGTCTCATGGACACAAACAGTGGATTTGTGGTTACCCATGGTGGAGAGGTAGATAGGGATAAAAGGGGTAAATATTTGGTGATGAAAAGAAATTTGCCTTTGGGTGGGTGGTGAGCATACTGTGCAATAAAGAGATGATATATCATGAATAATTCACTTCAGACCTATATATTTATTAACCAATGCCATCCTAATAAATTTAACAAAAGAGAAAACAGTAATATATGCAAGCCAAAAAAAAAAGAAAGCAGAAAGATATCCAGAAATTCTCTTTTTCAAATGAGAAAAAAATTAAGAAAATCAAGAGATGAAGAATAGTTTGTCACCACTTGTAACAATAATATATGGAAAGGAACATTTGCAAATTTTAGAGTTTTTTTTTCTTCTTGGACTAGGTTAAAAGGAACATTGGAATATATATAATATATTTTTTTAAAAAAAATTAGGATCACAATTTTTATGTGGTCACTTAGCTTTTTATTTCTTCTGATTTAAAAGTAACATATGCTCATTTACATATAATTTGCAAAATACAAAATATTATGAGTGAGTAAATAAAAGCTATGTGTAACCCCACCACCTATTAATAATAATTCATAATACCTTGATGTAACTCTCATTTTTCTCATTCTTTATCTTTTAGAGATTTTTTCTTTAAAACAAAAATTGATATTCTACCATGTATAGTCTACATTTTACTTAAAATTATATGTAAGATTTTCCATGGAATTAAATATTCTTTGAAAAAAATTTTAACATGAACATTATATTAAAGATATATAGTATGATTTGTAAATTTGTTTCTCTGTTGTTAAACATTTAAGTTGTTTTTATTTGGTCACTCATTCATAGCTAATTGTAAATAATGCTGCATTGCACATTATTCACATATTCCCTCACTCATTTTAAACCTCATGGCATATTTTCCAGGATTTAAAATTAATAAATCAATGAGTACAATTATTAATACCTATTTAAGTGTGTTGCCACGTTTCTTTACAGAAAAGCTATTCCAATTTATGTTCTCAAAAAAAAATGTACATGAGTACTCTCGACAGTGCATACTTAAAACTTTGTTATTGCCTTAATAAAATTGTCAATATGATATACATTACTTTTATTTTTACTTTTATCATATTTGCAACAAAATTTTCTATAATTATAAAATTTTAGAATACAATACATTTGATTTTTCCTTATGTAAGTGGAAATATTTAGCATATTTATTTATATTCTTTCAGCACTTCCCAATGTATGCCAATATAATTTAGGATTATAGATCTATATTATTATTTATTATTATTATCACATTATTACTTCACTATTGTAATGTTGTTTAAGATATCACTTTATTACTTGAAATTTTCTTTACAATAATTATATAAGTATGTCTCCATATGTTTACTTGCTATGAATGTTTCCTTGAGTTCTTACTTTCAGTTCTGGAGTATTTTAAAAATACATATATTATGAGCTCTAATACATTAGAGATTTAAAAAAATGGTTCCTGGTCATTCTTCTTCATCCATTTCAATGAAACATAACTGAGAACTATAATTTCTTTAAGTAATTTAACAATAAATACTGAAATGGGCCACCTGGGGTTGTCTATTTCTGACTTCTAAATGTTCTCATCCCCATCCTTGAGTAACTAATATAGAGATATAAAATAACAATTCTAGACATTTCTTATTTATTTGTTGCTTTACCATGTCACTTTTACACATACTAAGCACAAGTTAGCTCTTGCCTCATAGACCTGCACATTTACTAAAAACAACTCCTCTCATGGCTGTTCGGGTTAAATGTTTTGCTCTGTGTTTCCACAGGTATTTAAATGAGAAGGTCAAGTAATGTAATCAGATATTATCCATCTCAATTTAATTTTTTTTGTGCTATAGAATCTAATAGAATTGAAAATCTTCCTTTACAACATTAAAAGGTTTACTATACATGATGTGTTTTGAGTATGTATGTTTGTGAGTGTTAATATTTTATATCTACAGCATGAAACCCTATATGATCTTCTAACAAACTTTACTAAGTTTCATTTCTAAATTATTTATTATTTTAAAAAGTAATGGGAACCAGTTGTGTATTTTTAATAATTTTGTTCAAAACTTAAATGGACTGTCACAATGCCTAGTGGAGAATTTGGTGATGTAAACATTATATGGAGTTTTGCTTTTGCTAGATGCATATCTAATATAGCCCTATTCTCTTGCCTGAGTAGAGCATGTACATGGAATATAAGTTGCACATCTGTCTTTAAATTAATGCTGACCCTGCAGAACTGATTTTTTTTGTGCAAACTGTTTTGACAAATGACAATAAAATTGCTATTCGATTTATGTCTTAAGGTATTTTATAAGATAAATGAATTTACATCTTTAAATCACTTTTGATGAACTTATGAGGCTTGAGTGATTTCAAACAAAACATAGATGATATAAATGAGGAAAACAATACAAAGTATTTATTTACTTTCACTATGCATGCAACATAACATGCAATGTTGGTGTGAAGCAAATGGTAATAATGGAAAAGGAAGAACAAGAGGGTGCCAATACTTATTGAATTCTTACAATGTACTAGTGGCATTGTAAATTTATTTATTTAAGATATAAAGTATAAAATATGATGTATTATGTCATATTATAGAAGATAAAGGATACTTTTGGCCTAGTTTTCATCTTCAGTTGAAAAATAATATACTATTTTTGTTACATTTAGAACTAGTACTTTCACACAAAAAATAAACTATTAAATGAATATTTATATTCAAGCTGTGATTGAAACAAATTATTTGCCATATAAATTTTATTTCTCATTTTTGAAAGTAAGATAGTAATATTTTCAAGTAACAAAAAGTAAACAAATTCTAATTGTTTTAATAGGCATGATAGTTACCATATTTTTTAAAAACTAGGTATCCTCCCTTTATTGTTCCTTTATTAGATATAGAGACAAATTTCTTTATTAATTATGATAAAGTAGCTGATTTTAATGGGCTAAACAGGCTTAAAAATTAAGTTCAAAGGAAAGCAAACTGTTTTTGTCAATGTATATGGCCAACTTCTCCAAGTTTGGAAATGTTGATTGTTAGGCATCATTATAAAAATTGTTTTATGTAAAATACTGTAATTTTCAGAAAGCAACAAGAAAAAATAAAACTTGGATATTTCATTGTAAAATTTTCTGGATTGTAGTCAGTCATTTATCTCTTCTTTCTCTTCTTTCTCCTCACATTTCACTAAAAATGGAAATGAAAAATGGCTAAATGGGACATAAACCCATAAGGAAAAAAGAACAAGGAAAGAATATGGCAAAAGCAAAAATTTTAAACCTGAGTCATAAAATTTAGCAAACAATGAAAAGCTGTAACCCAAGCCAGGAATTCATGAAGTAGCATGGAAGTAACCCAAGAGAAAGCCAAAGCATGGCCCAGAACTTCAGAGGTGCTCAGGCACTGGAACAAGAAACTCTAAATGTGGGAAGAGGATTGGCTATTAGACCCTTGGGTCCCCTTTCTACTCCATGTATTTGAGGTACTGCCTCTCCTACACTAAATGAAGAGTAAAGGTTTGCTCTTTTAAGAAGTCAAACCAAAAGAGACTCAGGACTTCAGGATTTCAAGCACAGTAGAATGCAAAGATATTGACTACAAAGGAATTAAGTAAAAATTGTGATAACCTAATTCTCTTCCTTCATAAGACTCCAGAATTCTGGAAACCAGGCTTATGTCTCTCAAGCAAAGTATTAAAAAAGATTCTATTCTGGAAAACTCAGTAACCCAAGAGAAGAGATATACAGTTGTCTCTTGGGAGTTCCATGAAGAAATACTCCAATCATATTTTACATTTGAAGCCAATTGTTTATTGATTCATCAAGACTCATCCATGCTAACAATTTCTAATTAATAGTTTATGTGCTTTACTCTTAAATATAAGTGCTTAGCCATAATCACCAGATATTTGAAGAAACTCTGTAACAAAAAGGACAGTAAACAAAACATGTCTAAAGGAAAAAGAAACTTTATAGAGAACAAATAAAATGCAAGGAACAGAAAAAATAAAATTGTAAGTATTATTCTCACAAAAATCCGAAACAATCAGGAGGCTATGAAAAAGAAGCATTCATATAACTCAGGGAAGCATGCTTCTAAATAGCATGCTTACCCTATATTTGTAGGCCTTTTATTTTTAAAATTATATATTGACTTTCTACTATGAAAGAAAAGATTTATATCCTTCTCACTTCCATGCGTGTCCACATGCATATTCACACATATACATGTGTGAACACATATTTACATACATACATACTCTCAGGATAGAATAAAGGTATGTTCAGGTATGCAAGTTCTCGAAATTTTACTACCCATGTGCTCCTTTCAGGAATCTCCTAGAATAAGAGAATGATTAAAGGAAGAGTAAAACATTGGATACAGGAAAAAAGAAAGCCAACATAGAAAATGGGAGTGAGAATTGCTAGGTTTATGTTCAAAGAAAGGAGAAAAGAGCAAAGCTTTGCAATAGACACAGTGAGCCACTAGCTCAAAGTGAAGCAGGAGGATAAAGAGTTCTTGAAAAGCTGCCTTCAAGAAAATTAATTAAATCTATAGATTATTTGATAGGCTGAGAGAATTTAGAGGAGATTTACATCCCTGGAGGAGATTTTGAAAATAAGTTAGAAAAAAAGTTCATAGAAAAACTTCAAATAAATAAATGCAAGTACAAACTCTGGTGATCACAACTGCTATATGTGAAAGTAAATGTAATATATTCTATTTCTATCTACTTGCTTATAACAGTACAAACAACTAATGTTTATTTTTATCAAGAAATATGATGTAACTCTATTTGGAGAGTAGGAAAGGGCAAGAGTGCACTTGTGAGTGTGTATGTGTGTGTTTGAAAACACATGTGCACATGTGTGCATACATGCTTAAAGAGTGTTAAGGACATAAATATTTTATTTCATAGTATAAAGCCAACATATAATTTAAAAAATAAAAGGCTTATAAATAACAGGTAAGTATGCTCTTTAGAAATATACTAATACATTCCATACTACACAATTAAAATAATAGATAATTAATTTCGCTGGGAGCAGAAATACCAGGTGGAGAGAGATAGGGTAGGGAATGCTATTTTTATTATAAACCTTGTGTAAATATTTAATTTTAAAAGTATATACATGGTTAATACTGATAACTTATCACTTAATGGATTTAAATTAAAAAAAAAAAAACATGAGCTGGTACACTGGTGGGTCCCTGTCTACCTCTAGGTAAACTGGCCTCATATTATATTATTTTCTGTGGTCTTAATTAATTCTTTCAACAAGTAGTTTTGAGAACTTACAACATATCAGGAACTGTCCTAAATGTTGGGAGAATAATATGCAAAAATATTACTTTTCAGAAATATCATTGATGTTGCATCACCCATTCTCCTCTTTTTCTTTTCTCTATAACCAGACATTCTGCACATTATAGGATTTAAGGTACATCATATAAAAGCACCATACAAGTGGATATGTAATGAAATGAGGAGCACACTTTACTTTCTTATAAGCCCTGTATAAACTAAAAAGAAATAAGTTAATTGAAAGAAAATCATTTAAAATTATTTTATTCTTATGGTTTATTGGAAGGAAAGAATTTTCATGCTAATTCGTATGAAATTTCAAGGGACTCCAAATACCCAAAACAATTTGAATAAAGAAAAAAAGTTGGAAGACTCATACTTTCTGATTTCAAAATATATTACAAAGCTACATTATCAAAACAGTGTAGTACTGGCAGAATGACAGAAAAGCAGATCAATGGAACAGAATAGAGAACCCAGAAATCTACCCTTGCATATATGGTTAAATGATCTTCAGCATGTGTGCCAAGTCACCTCAGTGGGGAAAAGACAGTCACTTCAACAAATGGTGTTGGGAAAACTGATATGCACATGTAAAATTATGAAGTTGAACCATTATATTACACCATATAAAATTTATGTGGGATATTAATTGGATGCCTAAACGTATGACCTGAAAATATAAAACCTTTAGAAGAAAACAGAGGGAAAGATTCATGATATTGCACTTGGTAATGATTTCTTGGATATGACAGCAAAAACACAAACAGCAAAAGTAAAAATAGACAAATGTGAATATATCAAACAAATCTCGTGGCACACTACAACATAGATGAACCTCATGGACATTATTCTAAAGCAAATAAGTCATTTACAAAAAGCACTATATTTGTATATCAAAAGGCACAATGAATAAAGTGAAAGGCAATCTATAGGAGGTTGATAAAGTTGGGGTTATGAGGTGGGAGAAATAGGTGAAGGGGGTCGAAAGATACAAACTTCTAGTTATAAAATAAATAAGTTATGGGGATGCAATGCACAGCATGATGACGCTATTACATATGTGAAAGTTGCTAAAAGTAGAACTAAAATGATCTCATCAAAAAATAAGAAAAGAAAAAAGAAAAGGCAGCCTACGGAATGGGAGAAAATAATTGCAAATAATATATCTCATAAAAAGTTAATATCCAGAATATATAAAGAACTCCTATAACTCAACAACAAAACATTAAATAATCTGATATTAAAATGTGCAAAGGTTTTGAATAGACGTTTCTCTATAGATGATACACAACTGAACCACAAGCATACAAAAAGATGTTCAAGATCACTAATCGCCAGAGAAATGCAAACTGAAACTACAATGAAACATCACTAAGAAAAAAAATGGCATAGATGGTAGAAGCTCTCTTCCTCCTTCCAGTGACCAAATCGAAGTTATAACAGAAACAAGGAATGAACCGCAAGGAAAAATAATCTTGGATCTAGATGGACAAGCCCTACAACTGGGGATAAATTTAGGAAATCACCCTGCAATGGCAGAAGGTAGGATGGTGCGAGGACCGAGGCAGTCTGATCCCCAGCAGCTGAGTGGGATGGAGGCAGTAGCAGCTGCAGACGCCTCGTAAAGGGGCCGCTTCCAGGAGCAGACTTTTGCTGTGACAGACCTGCTCGCTCTGAGCATCAGTGCCATTTCTGCTGCACAGGGGGCACTAGGGACTGACATGGGGACACTGAGTTGTTGAAGCGAGGGCAGAGGTGAAATTTTCTCTTTTACAGAAGTGCTGATGGTATCCATTTTAACCTCCGTTGAGCCCTGCCCACTCCTAATGCATGAACTCAGTGCAGTCATAGCCGAGATGTCATTAAACTGGATAACAGAAGTCACTCCTCCCAGAGAATTACCTGAAACTGAGCCATTCCCAACTTGCGGCCCCACACAAGCCACATTCAGGTAAGTCCTCAGCAAATCAGATGCTCCTTGATGAATAGCGCCTATACTCACACTGGTGGCAGCTGGCCTCGGTTCCCGGCGTGGCCATTGGAGGCAACTATAAGCACAGCATCTGTGAATTATTTACTGAATCTTAACAGGTGACCCCAGAGGGGCACAAGTTGGGCTAAACTTGGCCTGAAGCTGAACCCAGATCAGGTCTGTGCCACTGAACACTTACTACACAAAGCCATACTAATAAGACCAGGAGATGTGAGGGCTTTGCTTAAGACGTAGAAACAGACACAAAAAGGCAGACAAAATGGAAAGACAGATAAGCAGAAACCATATGATAGAATAGAACAGAGATTCAGAAATAACGGAGCCAAGCAATATAGCAGATGCGGAGCTCAAAACAGTGGTTATAAAATGCTCAATGAACTTAGGGGAAATGTAGATGAATAAACAAGAAGTTTAGAAAAAGGAATAAACACATAAAAATGGAAATGGAAACTATAAAAGGGAACCAGTCAGAAATAAAAATGCATTATCTGAGATGAGAAGTATATTAAATGAAATAAGCAAAGTGAATAAAGAAGAGAATCAAATGACCTATATAGCGAATGGGAAAGCCAAGGACACAATCGGAATGGCAAAAAAAAAAAAAAAGGCCAAGGCTATAATAATATTTTAAGGAGCCTATAGGACACAATTAAATGTAAAAATATCCATGTTGTAGGGATACTTGAAGAGCTATTCAAAGAAATAATTATGGAAAACTTCCATAACATGGTGAAGGAAATGGACATCAAACCCCAGGAAGCTCAGAGACTCCCCAAAACCAGAAACACAAAGAGGCCCACACCAAGACACATCATCACTAAAATTCCAAAGGTTAAATACAGAGAAAATCTTAAATTAGCAAGAGTAAATCAGTTAGTTACCTACAAGGGAGCACCCTTAAGACTGGCAGCTAATTTCTCAAAAGAAGCTATGCGGGATAGAAGGGCTTGGCATAAAATATTTGACGTGATGAAAACCCAGGATCTACAACCAAGAATATCCAGCAAACCTATCATTTACAAAGGACAGATAAAGAGCTTTCCAGACAAAAATAAGCTAAAGGAATTTATCATCACCAAGCCAGTATTACAGGAAATGTTGGAGGAACGTCTTTAATAAGAAACGAACATGTATCAAAAACATGAATAAATAAATAATGATAATAACTACATTCTTATCAACAAGTACCTCAAATAGAAGAGAATTAAGTGCTCCAACCAAAAGATAGAGTGGCTGAATGGATAAGAAAACAAGACCCCTACATATACTGCCTACGAAAAACTCAGATTAAAAGACACACAGAGACTAAAAGGAAAGGGAGGATAAATATATTGTCTTGATGGACCTAGAGGCTATTGCACTGAATAAAATAAGTTGGGTAGAGAAAGAAATATTGCATGATTTCATGTACATGTGGAATCTAAAGAACAAAATCAAATCATCGAAACAACAACAAAAGCAGAAAAAAAAACTCATTTTGTGAGTTTGTTGATCTTTGATCACTATGCTATACAGCTGAAACTGGTATATTATTGTATGCCAACTATAACTGAAAAAAAACTCATTGAATTGTACAATGTAAATACAAACAACTAGTTGTCCATTATATTTCAATAAATATGAACAATCGCTAACTAGGATGGCTATTATTAAAAAAAACCAGAAAATAATAAGTGGTGGAAAGAGTGTGAATATTTGGAACACTTGTGCACTGTGGATGAATTGTGAAATGGTTCAATCACCATGGAAAACAGTACGGAGGTTCCATAAAATATTAAATATTGAACTACCATATGATCCAGCAATCTACTTTTGGATGTGTATCCAAAAGAATTGAAATTAGGATCTCGAAGAGATATTTGCAGATTCATGTTCATCACAGCGTTATTAACAATAGCTAAAAAGCATAAGACACTCAAATGTCCATTTGTCCATGATAGATGAATGTATAAATAAATATACGCATAATAAGATATTATTTAGACTTGAAAAGGAAGGAAATCCTGCCACATGCTATGACATAGATGAAGCCTGTGGATATTATTCCAAATAAAATAAGCCATTAAAAAAAAGAGACTCTATTATTTCACTTACATGATATATCTAAAGTAGTCAAATTCATGGAAATGGAAAGTACAATGATGGTTATCAGGAGTCAGGAGAAGGAAGGAAAGGGAATTTTTGTTTATTAAGTATAGAGTTTCAGATTGACAAGATGAAAAATTTCTGGAGATATCTTTCACCACACTGTGAATATACATTGGGTTATGTAAAAATTATAGTAAAATACTCAAGCTCTTCATAAATATTAAAACAAATATGCATGGATTGCTTTTTGTTCTAGCAGCTGAGTGGTCAAGACAAGCTGAAAGAGCTGTAATTAAATTTATAATTTATTAAATTATAATTAAGACTAATATCTTTTCTCAGATTTTCAGGACAGAGGGCTGAAAGTGAAAACTGAACCTCAAGGGAATTTTGCCTTTAGATTCTATGGTCAATAAAGGTAGTGATTAAATTTAACCAAGGAGATAAAATCCTATACTTGGAAAACTATAAGACTCTGAAGAAAGAAATTGAAAAAGACACAAATAAATGGAAAAATATGCCATGCTTATAGATAGGATGAATTAACATCGTTAAAAGGTACATACTACCCAAAGCAATCTACAGATTCAACGTAGTCTTTATCAAAATACCAATGGCATTTTCCCCAGAGCTAGAAAAAATAATCTTAAAATTGATATGGAACCACAAATAGCCACATAAAAAAAGAACAAAGCTGGAGTTATTACACTACCTGATATTGAACTATACTATAAGGTTATAGTAATCAAAACAGCATGGTAATGACATAAAAATAGACACATAAATGAATGCTATAGAATAGAGATCCCAGAAATAAACCTAGGCCTATATGGTCATTTAATCTATGACAAAGGAGGCAAGACTATACAATAGGGTAAAGACAGTCTCTTCAATAACTGGTGTGGGAAAACTGAGCAAGCACATGCAAATAATGAAGCTAGACCACTTTCTGACACCATATGCAATAATGAACTCAAAATAGGTTAAAGACTTAAATGTAAGAACTGAAACCATAAAACTCCTAGAAGAAAACATAGGTAGTAAACTCTTTTGTATCATTCTTAGCAATACACACACACACACACACACACACACACACATATTTGAATATATCTTCTTGATCAAGGGAAACAAAAGAAACAAAGAAACAAACAAATGGGACATCACACTAAAAAGGTTTTGCACAGCAAAGAAAGCCATCAATGAAATGAAGAGAATCTACTTAATGGGTGAAGATATTTGCCAAAGATATATCCAATAAGAGGTTAAAATTCAAAATATGTAAAAAAAAATCATACAAATTAACCCCAAAACAACAAATAATTTGATTTAAAAAATGGGCACAGAACTGAAAAGACATTTCACCAAAGAGGACATAAGGATGGCAAATAAATATGTGAAAAAATGCTCAGTGTCACTAATCATCAGGGAAATGCAAATTAAAAGTACAATGAGATATTGCCTCACACTTGTCAGAATGGCTATCATCAATAAATCAAAAGCGACAAGTGTTGGCGAGGATGTGGAGAAAAGGGAACCTTCAAGCATTGTTGATGGAATTGTAAATAGGCGTAGCCACTATGGAAAACAGTATGGAGTTTCTTCAAAAAATTAAAAATAGAACTACTATAAGACTCATAATTTCCACTTCTGTGTATTTATCAAAAAAAATCCAAATTTGAAAAGACATATGCATTGCTGTATTCACTGTAGAATTATTTACAATAGCCAAGATATGGAAGCTAACAATGTGTTCATTGATAGATGAATGGATAAAGAAGAGATGGTACATATATTTAATGGAATATATAAGTCAGACAAAGACAAATACCATATGATTTCACTTATATATGGAATCTAAAAAACGAAAAGAACAAACTAAATAGAAACAAACTCAAAGTTACATAGAACAAATTTATGGTTGCTGGATGAAAAGGGTTGACGGGATTTGCGAAAAGGAGAGAGGGATTAACAAGTACCAGTTGCCAGCTATAAATATAGTCATACAGATGTAGAATACAGAATAAAAATGTAGTCCATAATATTGTAATAATTATGAATGGTGTCAGATGGGTACTAGACATTTTGGGAGATCACTACATAAGTTATATAAATGTCTAATCACCATGCTGTACACCTGAAATATAATATTGTATGTCAACTGTAATTGGAAAATAAATTAATTTTTTAAAGGTAGTGATTTTCTCAGTAAACTGACATGAATCCATTATAACCTCTTTCTCCACCAAAGTTGGCTCTATCTACGGAATATATGATAATGGAATATCACATATTCACACCTGTTTTCAAAAATGCTGAAGAAGTTTTATTATAATTAAAACTGAATTAGAAGTCAGATAATCATACTATTCCTGCCTTTCCAATAATCTAGTCATGACAGTCATCTGAATTTTGGCAAGTTACAGTCCCATAAATGTAACAGTTTTCATCTGCAAAATAGGAATAGTATTAATAAAAACAAAAACAATGACAATACTTAGATAAAATTAGAGAGTACTTTTTGATGCATTTGAAAATTGTATGGTAATATAAAATATAGAATTACATTAATTTTGAGAATTTACTACATGTCGTGTTCTATGGTAAGTGCTTTGGGGGATGAAAAGAAAGAATGATCCTTTAACATTCATTCAGAAACCAATGCACTCTATGTAACTTTGAAAGATTACCTTGTTTGCTTTTTTCAAAGGAAATTAGTGACAGGAAATTAAATAGATGGGCACAGATGTTAAATAGCAAGCTCTAGGGATAAAATTCACTGAGAAGTTCAAGTACTTTGATTGCCAAAACAGCCTCGTAGAAAATGATTAATCTTTTGGAAAATATTGTCTTTTTAAAAAGTGTATTGAAAGAACTATGAATTGCTACTGTAGTTCATGATAATATTGGGATCTGACCACACTATCCTGTAAAAACTAGGGAAGATTTTCATAACTGATTATTGAAATCCTGAGTTATATATTATATATCTTTAAACTCTGAATATATGTATTGCTGTAGTATATGCTGCAATGATACATGCCTAATAGTGTCATTTTTCATGTGTTTTTTTTTGTCATGTTGAAATATACCATTAGTATACCATTGCTTCATTCTAGTTACTCAGTAAAACAGTATTGCTTATCTTATAGTTTTATATTATCGGCAGCTGACCAATAATGGGCTGGGATCTACATGGGCACATTCCAAGATGTAGAAGTTCTTGAAGCATGAGTGGGAATAAGACTTTAAAATCAAAGTTTCAGAGCACTGTTCTAGGACAATTGAAGAAACATAATTGCATGGTGAAAGTGATGATGATGCATCATATAAATCATTATTCTTATTTTTTATATTAGTGGTGGTTATACTTAAAAGCTCTTTGAGTTCATTTTTAAAAGTGTCTTGGTTAATATTGAAAGAGTTGTAAGCCACTCTCAACCAATCTAACAAAATAAACAAAAATATTAACAACATAAAAAAAAATATTGGAGGGAGGGAACACCGATACTTTTTTTTAATGGCTAATTTCTGTGCTTTGAAAAACATTTTCTAGAAGAGTCTTTGGTCAACATGGCCTCCCCTCATGACCACATCAAAATTCCAACTAAACTACAGAACAGCCATCATTGAGAATTGCCTGAAATGTAGCTGAACAGAAGTCCTACAATTAAGAATATATAGAAGAAGCCACCTCAAGACTGGTAAGGACAAAGAACGGGCTGGTCCCATACCTGCATGTGGTGGTTAAAAATTGGGAGAGATATTTTATCTGCGAAAGTCCACCAGGAGGAATAGGGAGTCCCAGACCCAAACCAGGGTCCCCAGCCCAGAGTTCCAGTGCTGGGAAGAGAAATACCCACAAATTCTGGCTGTGAAAACTAGCGGAGATTGTGGCTGAGTGACATGGAGGGATGCAAAAATCTGAAGGGCTTTCCTTAAAGGGCCAATAAACAGGATTACTTGCTAATGGACTCACACGTTCTGAGCTCCAGAGATGGAATACACCCGGCACATGGAGAAATAACTAAATTGCCTGATTTCAGCATGAGGGCTGGAGGGCAGCTTTTTCTCAGACAGAAGTACTAGTAGAATCCATTGTATCTTTGTTGGGACCTCCACAGTCTTGGTGTACAGACTCAGATGGTTGTCCTATCTGAGTCTTCATCAACTTGGCTAACACTGGTTGCTCTGCCCTGGAGATTCCCTGACACCACACCCCACCCAACTTGTGGGCCCACCCAAATTACTTTTAGTTCCTTTTCCATACAAACAACCTATCTTGGCTCATGCTGTGGACTTTCCTAAAAATCTATCAAAGGTTTATAAAACCCAAACAAGCAGGATCTGACCTCTGTGTGCCCTATACTTCTTGCTGAGCAGCCCCAAACACTGCACTAGTGGAAGACTAAGTTCATGGATTGGCTTTTCAAAACACCTCCAACCCCAGCATGGGAGGTGGCCATCCGCATATCGATTACTAGCTCATTCCAGGTGGCCCCAAGCAGAGCACAGTCTGTGGCTAAACTTGGCCTGCAGTGGGGTTTCTTTCAGGAAGCTCTTGGGTTGGCACACCAAGTGGCCTGCTTCAGATGAGCCAGAGCAACACCCAGAGCCGCATCCACATATGACACATCCAGAGGGCAGACTGAGCAGGCACCAGAGAATGTTAAAGTGAATTCTGCTTCATAGAGTTAGCCCCTGCAAAACAGCTCCTCCCTATAGTCACCAACCTGTTCTCATGACCAGTCAGTCTAAGGTCAGTCTTTCCCACTGTTGTACAAACAGCAACCAAGTCTCACTTACAATAGGAAGACACATAGAACCCATACAAGGGACAAACCTAGAATGCCCAGCTCAGGTGACCAGGGAACACCTACCTACAACATAAAGCCACTTTGCTAAGACTAAGAGATGTAGAAGTACTACCTAATACATAGAAACAAACAATGGGAGACAGCCAAAATGGGAAGATAAAGAAATATGTCCCAAATGAAAGAACAGACCAAAACTTCAGAAAAAGAACTAAACAAAATGGAGACAAGCAATCTACCAGATGAAGAGTTCAAAAAACTGGCTATAAAAAAGTAAACTTAGAGGAAGAGTAGAAAACTTCAACAGAGAGATAGAAATCATAAAAATGGAGATAGAAAACATAAAAAATAACAAGTTAGAAATAAAGAATACAATAACTGAAATGAAAAATACAATAGTAGTGGAAATCAATAGTAGGTTAAATGAAGTAGAGAATAAAATCAGTTATTTAAAAGATAAGGTAGCAGAAAACACCCAGTCAGAACAGCAACAAGAAAAAAAAATCCAAAAATATGAAGGTAGTTTAAGGGGCCTCTGGGACAACATCAAGTATACCAACATTTGCATCATAGGGGTACCAGAAGGAGAAGAGAAAGCAAGGAATTAAAAACACATTTGAAGAAATAATGATAGAAAACTTCCTTAATCTGCCAAAAGAAATAGACATATAAACCCAGGAAGCCAGAGTCCTAAACAAGATTAACCCCAAAGAGGCCCACACCAAAACACATAATTAAAATGCCCAAGGTGAAAGACAAAGAGAGAATCCTAAAAGTAGCAAGAGAAAAAGGAGTTGGTTACCTATTAGGGAGCTCCCATAAGACTGACAGCTGATTTCTCAACAAAATCTTTGCAGGCCAGAGTGGATTGGCATGAAATATTTAAAGTAATGAAAAAAAAAAGGACCTATAATCAAGATTAGTCTTCCCAGGAAAGCTATCATTTAGAATCAGAGGAGAGATAAAGAGCTTCCTAGACAAGAAAAAGCTAAAGGGGTTTATCAACATCAAACCAATATTATAAGAAATGTTAGAGGATATTCTTTAAGAGAAGAAGGAAGATAAAAATATATATATATCAAAATGGCAATGACTACATATCTTTCAACAATTACTTTAAATGTAAGTGGATTAAATGCTTCAATCAAAAGATAGGGTGCTTGAATAGAGTACAAGATCTTTACACATACTACCTACAAGATATTTCAGATCAAAAGACAAACAGAATAAACATTAAGGGATGGAAAAAAGACTTTTCATGAATGGAAATTTAAAAAAGCTGTGGTAGCGATACTTATATCAGACAGTCTTTAAAACAGGCTATTACAAGAGACAAAGAAGTACCCAATAATCCCTCCTCAGGACATTTGAATGCATATGTCCATTGCGGTATCATTTACAATAGTCAAGATGTGAAGGCAACCAAGGTGTCCATCAATAGATGAACAGATAAAGAAGAGGTACTACATATATACAATGGAATATTATTCAGACATAAAAAATAATAAAATCTTGCCATCTGCAATAACATGGCTGGACCTACACAGTGTTGTGCTGATTAGAGTAAAATCAGACAGACATAGATAAATGTCATATGATTTCACTTACATGTGGAATCTAAAGAAAAAAATGAATAATAAAACAAAATAGAAACAAACATAGACACAGAGAATATTTTGATGGTTGCTATATGAGTGGGAGTGTGGGTAAAAAAGGGGTAGGGATTAAGAATTACAAATTGGTAGTTAAAAAATAGTCATGAAAAAGTGGGTTCCAAATAGTCATGAGAATGTAAAATATAGCATAAGCAATATAGTCAATAGTATTGTAATAACTATATATGATGTCCAATGATACTTGATTTATAAAGGTGATCACTTCGTAAGTTATAGAAATGTCTAAACATTATGTTGTACACTTGAAAGTAATGTAATATTGTGTGCCAACTGTAATTTAAAAACTTTATTATAAAAGTAATTTCTGATAATTTCTCTCCTAACTTAGCTGATGAGTAAGAAACTAAGAAAGAAGAGCTGTCATCAATGAAGCATGGGCAGGTAGAGTCATACTTAATACCAGGATGATCAGTAGTTGTCAAACTGATTAATAGATTGTGTATTGCAGAGGATGGCAGCAAGGGCTTTATGAAACAATGCTAAAAGTCACACAGTAATAAACCAAAATAAATACTTAAGTATGTATATTTATAGCTACCGAAACATTTATGATGACCAGGCTTCTGGAGAGAAGCACTACATACATAATAACATTCGGTCAATCAAGTTTTCTCAGCATTCATTAGGGTCTAAAATCAAGTCAGAAAGGCTATCAGAAATGTCCCCTATGTTGACAATTTATTGTAGCTTCAAACAGTTTTCTACAGTGTGCTGTTTTAAAGTTATTTTTCAGCTTTTCTGCAGGCAAAATAAAACAACTCTTGCTTCAACAATCTCCCACCTGATATAAATAAAAGCCCTCTATAGCCATTCATCCAATAAGTTTGCTGCAGTAGTATTTTGAGGGCATGATCTTCCACATCACTCTTTGTTCCACTGTGAAATCTAATGAAGACTATCATTAAGAGGCTATTTTACTAAGAACTGTCTTGTCTTTGGCCATGGCACCCTGAACAAGCCCGATCCCGTCTGATCTTGGAAGCTAAGCAGGGTGGGGCCTGGTTAGTACTTGGATGGGAGACCACCCAGGAAGACCAGGTACTGTAGGCGTAAAAAAAAAAAAAAAGAGATTGTAAGCTGACAAGGTCCTTGCAATCTGTGAGGTCAACCAAGGGTTGCCTTGCCTAAAAACAACAACAACAAAAAATCCCGAACAAACAAACAAAAACAAAGAACTGTCCTCTTTCTGATAATGACCAAGAGCTCAGGTTTTACTTTGGCTATTGAAAAGTTTAAAAATAATTTGAGATTCAATATAGCAATGATGTTTCCCTTCATGACCTAAATGTTTTTTCTGTTTTGTATTAAGGCTGTACTACTTTCTACTATTTAAAACACAAATTTCTCTTATTCTTTGTATATAATTCATCTTTTAGAACAGTTTGTTATATATTTATGTTATAAGAAGGCTTAAAAGATTTTTCTTTCTTTAAATTGTTTGGATTTTTTATAAGTTTCAAATATACAGTACATTGATTAGATATTTATATAGTTTATAAAATGATCCCCCTAATTTCTTCGCTCCTCTGGTTTTCCACCTGGTCGATATATTAATATTAACTGCATTCCCTATGCCATTTTCCCCATCCACATTACCAGCTACCAACTACTAATTTATACTTTTTTAACCCTTCATCCCAGTCTCCCAGTCCCCCCAATTCCCTCCCCTCTCCATCACCAAATTGTCCACTATATTTGTGAATCTGTTTTTGATGAGTTTGTTCATTTTGTTCCTTGGACTCCTCATATAAATGAAATCATATGGTATTTACCCTTCTCTGTCTGACTTATTTCACTCAGAATAAGAACTTCTAGGTTCATCCATGTCCTTGTGATTTCAATTTTTTAATGACTGAGTAATATTCCATTGTATATATGAACCATAACTTCTTTACCCAATCGTCTGTTGATGGGCATTTAGGTTGCTTCCATATCTTGGCTATATAAATTGTGCTGCCATGAATATTAGGGTGCATAGATTTTTATGAATTATCATTTTGGTTTTCTTGGAAATACCCAGAAGTGCAATTTTCGGGTCAAAAGTTTATCCATTTTTAATTTTTTGAGAAATCTCCATACAGTTTTCCATAGCGGATATACCAATTTGCAATCCCCACCAACAATACATGATAGTTTCCTTTTCTCCGCATTCTTGACAACAGTTGTTCTTTGATTTATTGATGATAGACATTCTGACAGGTATCAGGTGATAACCCATTGTGGTTTTAATTTGCATTTATCTGATGATAAGCGACCTTGAGCATCTTTTCATATGCCTATTAGCCATCTGTATTTCCTCTTTAGAGAAGTATCTGTTCAGGTCTTCTGCACATTTTTAATTGCATTATTTGTTTGTGTTGTTGTTGTTGTTGAGTTGTATGAGCTTTTTATAAATTTTTGGATATTAGCCTCTTATCAGATGTATCATTAGCTAATATCGTCTCCCAATCAATTGGTTCCTGTCTCGTTTTGTTGATGGTTATCTTTACTGTACAAAACTTTTTGGTTTGATGTAGTCCCATTTGTTTATTTTTTCTTTTTTTTCCCTTGCCCAGGGAAATATATTAAAAAAGAAATCACTGTTAGTAATATCAGAGAGTTTACTGCCTATGCTTTCTTCTATAAGTTTTATGGTTTCAGTCTTACATTTAAGTATTTAATCCATTTTGAGTCTATTCTTGTATATGGTGTAAGAAGGTGGTCCAGTTGCTTTTTTTTGCATGTATCTGTCCACTTTTCTCAACACCATATATTGAAGAGACTGTCTTTATACCATTATATATTCTTGCTTTCTTCATCATATATAAAATGAGTTATAGATGTGGAATTATATCTGGGATCTCTACTCGGTTCCATTGATCAACATATCTGTTTTTATGCCAGTATCATGCATTTTTGATTACCGTAGCCCTGAAGTATAGTTTGTTATCAGGTAGTGTGATACCTCCAACTTTGTTCTTCTTTCTTAAGATTCCTGTGGCTCTTTAGGGTTTTTTATGGTTTCATAATATTTTAAGATTATTTGTCTATGTCTCTGAAAAATGCCGTTGGTATTTTGATAGGGATTGCACTGAATCTATAGATTGCTTTAGGTAGTATGGACATTTTAATCGTGTTGATTCTTCTTCTCCATGAACACTGTGCATGCTTCCATTTATTTGTATCTTCAGGTTCTTTTTTCAATGACTTAAATTTTCTGAGAACAGGTCTTTTACTTCCTTGGTTAATTTGATCCCCAGGTATTTTATAGTTTTTGATGCAACTGTAAATGAGATTATTTTCTTAATTTCTCTTTCTGAAAATTCATCATTGGTGTATAAGAATGCCACTGATTTCTGAATATTTACTTTGTAACCTGTTACTTTACTGAGTTCATTGATTAGTTTTAACAGGTTTTTGCTGAAATCTTTAGGGTTCTCCATATATAATAGCATGCCATCGGCAAATAACGAGAGCTTTACTTCTTCCTTTCCAAATTGGATGCCTTTATATTTTTTCTTGTCTTTCCTTGTGGCTAAGACTTCCAATACAATATTGAATAGGAGTGGTGAAAGTGGGAATCCTTGTTTTGTTCCTGATCTTAAGAAAAATGCTTTTAGCCTTTCCCCATTGAGTAAGATGTTATCTGTCTGTCTGTAATGCATGGCCTTTATTATGTCGAAGTTTGTTCTTTCTATTGCCACTTTGCTGAGAGTTTTTATTATAAATAGGTGCTGGATTTTGTCGAATGCTTATTATGCATCTATTCATATGATTGTACAATCTTTTTTATCTTTTGGTTTGTTAATTTTGTGTATCATATTAATTGATTTGCAGATATTATACCAACCTTGTATCCCAAGATAAATCTACCTTGGTCATGGTGTGTGATACTTTTAATATATTCCTGAATTCAATTTGCTAATATTTTATTGAGGATTTTTGCATCAGTGTTCATAAAAAGTATAAGCCTATTCTTTTCTTTTTTTCTGTAATGTCATTGGTTTTGGAATCAAGGTAATGGTGGCCTCATTAAAGGGGTTGGGGAACCTGCCCTCTTCTTTCTTTTTTTTTAATTGAAGAAATGATTAAAAAAATTTCCTCCATCTACCACCCTCCTCCTCCCTCCTCCCTACCCTCTGGTAACCATTAGTCCATTGTCCACTTCCATGAGTCTTTGTTTGTTCTGTTCATTAGTTGTTTTTACATTTATATCCCACATACAAGTGATATCATGTGATTTTCAACTTTTTCTATTTGGCTTATTTTGCTTAGTATGAGTATTTCTAAGTCCATCCATGTCGTTGCAAATGTCAGTATTTCGTCTCTTTTTTATGGCCGAGTAATATTCCATTGTATATATGCGGCACAGCTTCTTTAGCCAATCATCTATCATAGCGCACTTTGACTGCTTCCATGCCCTGGCCACTGTGAATAATTTTGCTATGAATATCGGTGTGCAAATATCTTTTCGTATATGAGTTTTCACATCTTTGGGGTGATTCCCCAGCAGAGAGATTGCTGGATCATATAGTAGATCAATTCTTAGTTTTTTGAGGAACCGCCATACTGTTTTCCACAGTGACTGTACCAATTTGCAATCCCACCAGCAATGGATGAAGGTTCCTTTTTTCCACATTTGTTATTACTTGTCCTGTTGATTATAGCTATTCTAACAGGTGTGAGATGTTATATCATTGAGATTTTGATTTGCAGTTCCCTAATAGCTAGTGATGCTGAGCATCTTTTCAATTATTTGTTGGCCATTTTACGTCCTCTAGGAGAAGTGTCTGTTCAGGTTCTCTGCCCATTTTATGATTGGATTGTTTGTTGTTGTTGTTGTTGTTTTTGTTAAGTCGTATGAGTTCTCTGCATATTTTGGATATTAGGCCCTTATCGGAGTTGTTGCTTGCAAATATATTTTCCCATTTGAATGATTGTTTCTTTACCTTGTTAACGGTTTCTTTTGGAGTGCAGAAGCTTTTTAGTTTGATGTAGTCCCATTCCTTTATTTTTGTTTTTACTTCCATTACCTTTGAGGTCAAATTCATAAAATCTTTTTTTAAGTCCAAGGTCCCTGAGTCTAGTTCCTGTTTTCTTCTATGCATTTTATAGTTTCAGGTATTACATTCAGGCCCTTAATCCATTTTGAGTTAATTTTGGTATGTGGTGATAGACAACAGTCTAGTTTCCTTCTTTTGCATGTGGCTTTCCAGTTTCCCCACCACCATTTATTGAAGAGGATTTCCTTTCTACACTGTACGTTTTTGTTTTTTTAATAAAAAATGACTTGCCCATATACATATGGGTTTACTTCTGGACTCGATTCTGTTCCACTGGTCCTTACATCTGTTTTGCTGCCAATACCATGCCATTTTGAATACTGTCACTTTGCAGTATAATTTGACATTGGGCGGAGTGATGCCTCCAGCCTCATTCTTTTCTTCTCAAGATGGCTTGTCAATTCAGGGTATTTTATTCCTCTATACAACTCTGATGATTTTTGGTTCTATTTCATTAAAGAATGCCGATCTGTGTAATGCTTTAGGCAATACGGTCATTTTAACTATGTTGATTCTTCCAATTCAAGAACACAGAATATCTTTCCGTTTTCTTGTATCTTCCTCAATTTCTTTTAATAAGGTCTTATAGTTTTCATTATATAAGTCCTTCACTTATTTCATTAGATTTATTCCTATTTTTTGTTGCAATTGCAAAAGGAATTATTTTTTTTCCATTTCTTTTTCTGACACTTAGTTATAGACTATAGAAATGCTATGGATTTTTGAACATTGATTTTGTATCCAGAAACTTTACTTTATTTGCTTATCATTTCTAGTAGCATTCTTATGGAGTCCTTAGGGTTTTATATTTAGAGAATCATGTCATCTGCAACTAGTGACAGTTTGACATCTTTGTTTCTTATTTGGATGTCTTTTATATCTTTCTTTTGTCTGATTGCACTTACTAGGACCTCCAATGTTATATTGAATAAGAGTGGCAATAGTAGACAGCCTTCCCTTGTCCCTGATCTTAGAGGGAAGGTTTTTAGTTTTCCACCATTAAGTACAATGTTAGCTGAGGGTTTGTTATATGTGGCCTTTATTTGTCAAGGTACTTTCCTTCTATAATGAATATGTTAAGTGTTTTGATCATAAATGGATGCTGTATCTTGTTGAAGTTTTTTCCTGAATCTATTAATATGATCATATGATTCTTATTTCTTAATTTGTGTGGTGTGTTACATTAATCAATTTGCATATATTGAACCATCTCTGTGCCCCAGAGATGAAGCCCACTTGATAGTGGTATAATCTTTTTAATATGTTGCTGTACTCAGTTCGCTAGTATCTTATATAGGTTTCTTGCATCTGTGTTCATGAGAAACATTGGTCTGTAGGTTTTGTGTGTGTGTGTGTGTGTGTGTGTGTGTGTGTGTGTGTGTGTGTATGATCTTTATCAGGTTTTGGTATCAGGTTAATATTAGCCTCATAAAATGAGTTTGGGAGTATTGCCTCCTCTACAATTTGTTGGAAGCTTTTGAGGAGAATATGTATTAAATCTTCTTTGAATGTTTGGTGAAATTCACAGTTGAAGCCATCTGGTCCTGAACTTTTACTTTTTGGTAGGATTTTGATGACTGTTTAAATTTCCATACTGCTGCTCGGTCTATTAAATCTTCCAGGTCTTTCTGATTCACTATAGGAAAGTTTTGTTTTTCTAAGTACTGGTCCAATTCTTCTAGGTTATTATATTTGGTGTCATATATTTTTTCATAGTATTCTTGTATGATCCTTTGTATTTCTGCGGTGACATAAATTCCACTCTTTCATCCCTGATTTTGTTTATCTGTGTCCTTTCTCTTTTTTCTTTAGTGAGTCTAGCCCAGGTTTTTCAATTTTATTAACTTTCTCAAAGAACCAGCTCTTTGTTTCATTTATTTTTTCTACTAATTTTTGTTTTCAATTTCATTTAATTCTGCTCTAATTTTGATTCTTTCTTTCCTGCTGCTGAGTTTAGGCTTCATTTGTCCTTTTTCTAGTTTTTTTTTTTTTAAATGAAACCTTATGTTATTCATTTGGGCTCATTTTTGTTTCTTTGAGTTAGGCCTGTAATGATATGAAATTTCCTTTTATTATCATTGTTTCCGTGTCTCAAAAGTTTTGATATGTTATACTATTATTATCATTCATTTCTATGCATCTTTCGATCTCTTTTTATTTCTTCTCTGACCCAGTTATTCTTCAGTAACATGTTGTTTAATCTCCATGTATTTGTGGTTCTTCCCGCTTTTATTTTTTGTTTTACATTTAATCTCTAATTTCAAAGCATTATGAGAATATGGTTGATATGATTTCAACCCTCTTATATTTGTTGAGGCTATCTCTGTGTCCCAGTATCAATTCTTGATAATGTTTCATGTGCTCTAGAGAATATATATAATCTGCTTTATCTGATTGCACTTTTGTCAATTATGTCCAATTGGTCTAATGTATCATTTAAGAATGCTATTTCCTTATTGATTTTTCTGTTTAGATAATCTGTCCATATCTGACAGCGGCATATTCAGGTCCCCTACTACCCTACTACGATAGCATTTTGGTCTGTCTCTACCTTTAGTTATTTATGTTAGTAATTGCTTTATATATTTTGGGGTTCACTGATTGGGAGAATAGATATTAATAAGTGTTAATTTTCACTTTGAGTCTATATTTAGCTTTGGAACTGAGATGTGTCTCCTAGAGGCAGCATATGGTTGGGTTTTGTTTTTTGTTCAAATTTGCAACTCTGTGCCTTCTTATTGGTGAATTCAGTCTATTTATATTTAGGTTGATTATTGAAATATGAGGTCTTCTTATAGCCCTGTCATTTTTTGTTTTCTGGTAGCTTGGTGTTTCAATTGTTTCTTTGTTCTTGTGTGTCTGCTTTTATTATTATCATTATTTTGGTTGTTTTTTGTGGGTTTTCCCTCTAGTCCTTCTTGTTTTATATCATATATCACAGTTCTGAATTTTTGGTGTCTGGTTTCCAGTACAAATAATATGTAAAGGATTGTTTTATATAGGATTGTTACATATATATATATATATATATATATATATATATATATATATATATATGAGAGAAAGAGAGAGAGAGAGAGAGAGAGAGAGAGAGAGAGAGAGAGAGAGAGAGAGAGAGAGAGAGAGTCAATTTTCTTCTTCATATGTCTTATCTCCATTCCCCTTTGTGAATTTGGGTCTTTGAATCCTCCCCGTTTCAGTCATCATCGCCTCAATTTGCCCTTATGTATGCTGAATGTTCATTACTACTTTGCTATAGTAAATCTTTTTTTTTTATTTTTAAGCTTATAATGTCCTGTTTTCAGTAAGGATTGCACTCCACTGCTTCTATCAGCTTGCTAGTCACCTTATTCCTAATTGCGTATTTTTTTTTGTCATTTTGTTTTAGGTGAGCTGACCCCTTTCAGTATTTCTTGTAATGCAGGTCTCATAGTGGAGAATTCTCACAATTCTGTATAACTGGAAACGTCTTTATTTCTTCGTCATATGTAAAGGAGAGCTTAGCTGGTACATTATTCTAGGCTGGTAGTTCTTTGCATTTAATAGTTTGAATATTTGATTCCACTCCTTTCTGGCTTGTAAGGTTTGTGCTGAAAAGTCTGATGATAATCTCATGAGTTTACCTTTATATTTTACCGTCTTCTTTTCCCTGTCTGCCCTGAGAGTTCTGTCTTTGTTGTTGATTTTTTATAATTTTAAAAGAATGTGTCTGAGTGAAGGTCTTTTTGAGTTGACATAATTGGGTGTTCTGTTGACTTCGTGATTTCCAAGCTCCAGCTCATTCCTTAGATTTGGGAAATTCTCATGAACTACTTTTCTGAAAATGCTTTCTAATCCCTGCTGCTTTTCCTCCCCTTTGATAATGCGCATTATTCTTATTTTTCTTCCGGTATCAGCTAGTTCTTGTATTTCTCTTTCATTATTTTTTATTCTTTGGTTTCTCTCTTCTTCCTTCTGATTTATTTTTAGATTTCTGTGTTCAATTTCAACGATCCTTTCCTTCATTTGGTATACTCTATTGCCCAAGCTTGTTATTTCATTTTTCAGCTCTCGCAGTGTGTTCTTTATCTCCAGAAGATCGATTCAGTTCTTTTTGATGATTTCGGTCTCCTTCTAAAAAACTCCTTCTCCTCATCTATTTGTTTTCTCAATTCTTGAAGTTGATGATTCCTTTTGGATCTCACTGAGTGTTTTCAGAAGTGCCATCCTGAATTCTGTCATTTAAGTTGCATATTTCTATGTCCCTAAGCTTATTTTCTGAACATTTTTCTCTTTCTTTCTCATCTGGCTTGACACTTTGGTTGGTCAAAGTGTTTAATGAACTATTTCTCCATTCTAGCATTAATAGAAGTGTATTCTGCTTTTTATTTTCCAGAAAGTAGATTTATTATCTAAAGGTCTCTAGCCTGTTGCAAAGGTGTTTTTCTTTTGGTTTCCAGTAGGTGGTGTCTAAGCCTATTGGATCTTGCTTTATATAAAATATTAATAATGTCTCTTTTATTCATATAGATGTTTAATCATGCTTGCTACCCTCAGTCTCAGTTTCTGTCAGTGTTAGCGACAGTTTTAGTCACATTTCCTCATATTCCTCTGGAGTTCTGCCATGTTCGAGTCTCAGAGGGTATGGTGGGGTGGTCTCTCTAGGTTGAGGGATGGAGACTGCTTCTCAGCCTCGGTTTTGCAACCTAGCTGATAAAAATCAACTGTTGTTTCTCTGCTGTCCCCACTTTTCTGCCATCCCCTTTTTTCTACCTTCTGCCCTGATGACTCGATACTGCTGCCAGCCAGGGAGAGATCATGGTTCTTCCAGGCATGGCTGTTCAGGGAACTTGCTGCCTCTTTTTTCTCCTTCTCCTCCTACAGGGAACTCTGGCTGCAAGAGACAACTTCTTTGTTTCTCCCAGTCCACTGCTCAACACCCAGGGTTCTAACCCGTGGTAGCTCATATGTGCAGATCTCATGCTCAGATGTGCTGGTGAGCAGTTTGTGTATTTTCTGTTGAGTTTTAGATTTTCAGCTTATTGTTGTTTCGAGGCAAGAGATCTCCAGATGTCTCTCACTCCGCTATGTTTCTGACATCACTCTTCTTGATTTTTCATTGTAGTTGGAGGAGAATAGATAATAATTCTTCTTTGAATGTTTGGTAAAATTCCCCTATGAAGCCATCTGGTACAGGACTCTTGTTTTTTGGGAGGTTGTGATTGCCAATTCTAATTCATTGGTAGTAAACGGCCAGTTCAGATTTTCTGTTTCTTTTTGCCTCAGTCTGGGGAAATTGTATGTTTCTAGTGATGTGTCCATTTCTTCCGTGTTGTCCAATTTGTTAGCATATAACTGCTAGTATTATTTTCTTATTATCCATTGTATTTCTGTGGTGTCCATGGTTATTTTTCCTCTTGCATTTCCGATCTTATTTATTTGAGTTCTCTCTCTCTCTCTCTCTCTCTCTCTCTCTCTCTCTCTCTCTCTCTCTCTGTTGTTGTTGATGAGTCTGGCTAAGGGTCTGTCAATTTTGTTATCTTTCAGTGAATCAGCTTTTGATTTCATTAATCTTTTCTATTGCTTTTCAGACTTTATTTCACTTATTTCTGCTCTGGCCTTTATTATTTTCTTCCTTCTATTCACTTTGCTTGCTCTTCTTTTTCGAGTTATTTTAATTGTAAGGTTAGATTGTTTATTTGAGCTTTTTCTTGTTTTTGAGGTAGGCCTGTATTGCTATGGATTTCCTCTTAGGACTGCTTTCACTGTGTCCCATAAAGTATGAGTCATTGTGTTTTCATTTTCATTTGTCTCTAGGCATCTTTTGATTTCTTCCTTGATCTCATTAATAAACTATTCATTGTTTAGTGGCATGTTATTTAGCCTCCATGTGTTTGTGTATTTTCCAGGTTTTTTTCTAGTCGTTGGTTTCTAGTTTTGTACCATTTTGATCAGAGAAGGCAGTCGATATGATTTTATTCTTCTTAAATTTATTGAGACTTGTTTTGTGTCCTAAAATTCAGTATATCCTGGAAAATGCTCCATGCGTATTTGAGAAGAATGTATATTTTGATGCTTTGGAGTCAAATGCTCTGTAAATATCTATTAAATCCATCTGGTCTAGTGCGTCTTTTAGGTTCTTTCTTTCCTTATTGTTTGCCTGAAAGATCTGTCCATTGGTGTCAATGAGGAGTTAAACTTTGCTAGTATGAGTGTGTTACTATCGATTTCTCCTTTTACATCAGTCAATGATTGCTTTATGTATGTAGGTGCTCCTATGTTGTGTGCGTATATGTTTACTAGGGTTATGAACTCTTTTCTTATTGATCTTTTATCATTACATAATGCACTTCTTTGTCCATTATTATAACTTTTGTTTTAAAATTTATTTTATCTGATATAAGTATCACTACCCTGGCTTTTTTTATTTTCATTTCCATTTGCTTGAAATATCTTTTTCCATCCCTTTATCTTCAGTCATTTGATCTGAAGTGGGTCTCTTATAGACAGCATATGTATGTGTCTTGTTTTATTATCTATTTGGCTACTGTACATCTTTTGATTGGAGCATTTCATGCATTTACATTCAAAGTGATTACTGATTGGTACATAGTTACTGCCAATTATTATTCATATTTGGTATTTCTATTTTCTTTTTTACCATTTCTCTTTTTACAGAAGGTCCTTTAACATTTATTTTAATACTGGCTTGCTGGTGATGAATTTCTTAAGCTTTTTCCTGTCCGAGAAGCTCTTTATCTCACCTTCCATTTAACCAAAAGCTTGCTGGGTAGAGTATTCATGGTTGTAGATTCTTGTTTTTCATAACTTGAAATATTTCTTACCAGTCCCTTCTGGCCTGCAAAGTTTCCATGGAAAAATCAGCAGACATTCTTTAGGGGGATATCCTTGTAAGTAACTAGCTGCCTTTCTCTTACTGCTTTTAAAATTCTCTCTTTGTCTTTGACCTTTGGCATTTTAATGACGATGTGTCTTGGTTTGGGCCTATTTTAATTTCTCTCCTTTGGGACTTTATGTGATTCCTGAACTTGTATGTCTAATTCATTTGACAGATTAGGGACTTTTTCTGTCATTATTTCTTCAAATAGATTCTCAATCCCTTGCTCTCTCTCTTCTCCTTCAGGTACTCTTATGATCCGGATATTTTTACACTTCATGTTGTCTCAGAAGTCTCTTAAACTATCCCCATTTTAAAAAATTATTTTTTCTTTTTGTTGTTCTATTTGGGTGTATTCTGCTACCTTGTCTTCCAGTTCACTGATTTAATCTTCTGCTCTGTTCAATCTACTGTTGAATCCTTCATTTGTGCATTCTTCATTGCTTTTATTGTATTCTTCTTTTCTGTCTAGTTCTTTTTTATGGTTTCTTTGTCCTTTTTTAAGCTGACTATCTCTCTGTTGAGGTTCTCATTGTGCTCATGCATTCTCTCCATAGGTTCGTTGAACATACTTGTAAACATTATTTTGAACTCTGTCTGGTAAGTTCCCTGCCTCCATTTCATTCAGCTTATTTTCTGGAGTTTTCTATTGTTTCATTTGTGGAATGTTTCTTTGTTTTCTCATTTTATTAGCTTCTCTATGTTCATTTTTATGTGTCAGGAATATTTGTTTTATCTCTCACCCTTGGCCAGATGGCCTAATGTGGAAGGTGTCCTGTGTAGCCCGGTGGCACACTCTCCTTGATCCCCTATGCCACGGGCTCTATACGTGATGTTTGTGTGGGTAGTGTGAGATCTTCTGTTGTCTCCAAGCCTTTATTGTTGTTAGGACATCAGTGGATGGGTTTAATGCTCAGGCTGTCTAATTGTGGGAATTGGCTGCACCCACTGGGTAAAAGTTGCTGTGTGGGTGCTGACTCCACTGAGTGAGATTTGACCTAGCAGGCTTGTGTACTTGTTGCGACCATCCTCTGTGTGTACCACTAGTGGAACTAGTCAGGAGTTGCTATCTTGTAGTCTGGTGCCAGG
Organism: Rousettus aegyptiacus; assembly: GCF_014176215.1. NCBI lineage: Eukaryota > Metazoa > Chordata > Mammalia > Chiroptera > Pteropodidae > Rousettus > Rousettus aegyptiacus. The sequence continues at coordinate 57,572,345 of NW_023416312.1, read as the reverse complement.
CTCCAGATGCGTTGGTTTTGTGGCCCCTTGGGAGTGCCTCCCCAGTAGTCCAAGGTCAGCTTCTGACTTTGATTGTTCAGGGCTACCCAATGGGAACTACAAAGTGCATCCAACAGATGGTTTTTGCCTATGCTGGATCTACAGGTAATTGGAAGAGACAACGCTGTAGGCTGCAATCCGGTTATCCCCCGTCCCTTACCTAGGACAGTTTAGCAGAGGGACCAGTGTGCTCCTCCAGGTCTGACACTGCCTGTAAGTTGCCCATAAGCCTCTGAAACTGGAATAGCCTCTGAATAATATGTGTTTGGTGTTTCAGGGACCACAAAAGTCTCATGGGCTTATTGAGTAATTTTCTCCCTGCCACTGAAGTGTCAGTTTACCTGCCAGCATTGTCTCTGTGTTTCCCTATACAAGTTTCTTCTCGTAGCAATATCAGCTGCTACCTACCTTGGGCCCAAACACGCCACCTAAAGGCAGGGGTAGCTGCCTATCAACACTCAGCAGGCACCATGTGTATTGGATGGGGCAGTGGCTCTGGAAATCAAGGACAGTCAGGCCAATATAGACTCCTGCAATCCCCTCAAAAGATTTTGCAGTTTGTACAGGCAGCAGTACAACTCTTTTCCTGAAAATGAGCTCACTGCACTAGCCAAGGTCTGTTGCCTGTGCAGACTGCACAACCCCAGAGCCAAGCAGTGCAGGCGAGGCTACCTGTCAATGAGCTATATACACTCTGTGGCTTGGGTGAAGTGGGATCTCAAGGAGACAAGGGCCATCAGGCCAATATAGCCTCAGTTTTGCAGCAACTTCTATGCCTGGGTATTCTCACTGTAGTCACAGATCATGGTGAGAGCAGCTGCTGTCTGGTGCAGTCCCACAGCCCCCTGTGCTCCCCTGACACAATATGGCAACTCTTGCAGGCAGAGGAGGTCTTCCTGTCACTGATTTCCATGCAGTGCTAGCCAAAGTTTGTTGCCTGTGTGTATTGGGAAAATTGGGATGTGGGAGGAAGGGCAGGGCAATTGGCCCTGTCAATGGGCCACCTGGGGCAATTTGTTGGTAGGGTGGCACAGGGTCTCAGGGAGACAGTGACAATCAGATCAATACAGCCTCAGTATTGCTGCAACTTTGGTACTATTTCCTGCGTTTCCGTAGAAGTCCCAGATCACGACAAGATCAGCTGCTATCTGGGAGTGGCCCACAGATCCCCAGTATCCACCCAACTTCATGATGGCAGCAGTGATCTGCCTGAAACTGTCATGGAAATGCATGCTCACAGAGCTGGCTGCCAGCTGTGAAAGCTAGGCCCTGAATTGGCACAGGCGGGACAGCCATCCAGCAACAAATGTGCCAGGCAATCTGAAGGTTGGGTGGGTATGGCTGATCTCCTCAGGCTAGGGCTTCCTATTGGCCCTGTGGGAGAGGTCTGCGCAAAGAGCTGGCAGGGGCTGTAGATTGCTTGGTAGTGGGGCCGGACTAAAGCAACACGGTGGCTGCCCTTCCATCCCTCAGCCTGGTGCCAGGTAATGCAGACTTTCTCTATATGAATCCCGCTTGAACCTCTGACCCACTGCCAGTGTCCTGGGTGAGTGTCCATAGGTCAGAATGCCAGTATGTGGGTCCTTCAAAGGGGCATCTAGGGTTTCAGTCTCCTTCCGTCTCACCCCAATGGCTGGAATCCCCTCTGGTTTTTTAAAGATTTATTGGAATTTCCTCTCCCTTGGGCTGGGGCTCTGGGTGAGGGAGCCCCCAAATGAGGTCAGGAGTCGCCTCTCCTTCAAGGGAGCCTCTGCAGCCTTTCTCTCCCTCCTGGTGATCCTCTACTACCCCCGGGTATGTGTCAAGCCTGATTTATGACTTTGCCCCTCCTACCGGCTTCTGTGTGGCTCCTTTATATTACCTGATGTAGTTGTTAACATCAGCTGGACTTCAGGTGATTCTCCACATTGATTATTTTATAATTTGGTTGTAATTTCAATGTGAACCTGGGAGAAGGCAAACCCTGCTTTTACCTAGTCCACCATCTTCCTCCAAGCCCCAAGCCTTAAATGTTTTTAAAACAATGTTGATGTATAAGTAAATACTTCTTTAAAATGTTGCATGGCATAATTATTTGCTAAGGGAATATCAGTTGTTTGCAGGGGAGGATTGTGGTAGAATGAGGTATTCTACAAATTGATACATTATCTCCACCCCGATTCCTCCCAAAATAAACACAGCCTTGTAGCCTAAATCATACATCAAATACGTGGCTTAATTTTTGTTTTTCTAATTTTACTTTTTAGATTTAGATTTTGATATTTAAAAAAGGTTATATATCAATGTATAATTACATTATATACATTTAAAAAAGTAGAGATAAGAAATTGTATTGGCAAGTTTATATATATATATATATGAATTTACTTATTACTTTTGAGTTATCTAATGCATTGTTATATAATTGTAATAAATTGTAATATTCTCTTATGATCCTTTTATTTTTATTTTATATTTGAGTCCTCTTTCTCTTGTTCTTACCCTACCTAATGGTTTCTCAATTTTTTAATATTTTCAAAAAGCTATTTGTAGAATTGATATTTTCTATTAGTTAATGAATTTGTATTTTATGTATTTCTGCTTTTTTATTTATTATTTCTTTCCTTCTATCAATTTTAGGCTTAGTTTCTTCTTTTATTAGTTTCTTGAGATGTATAATAAGATTGAGATCTTCTAATTTTAATGTAGGTTTATGTCTTTATAAAATTTCTCTTTTTTCATCACTTTTTTTGGATTTATTGATATATAATAGACAATTAATTGCTTGTATTTCTATTGTAAATTTCAATGAGTTTTTTCAATTATAGTTGGCATACAATGATATATTAGTTTCAGTTGTACAGCATAGTGATTAGAGATCCTTATAACTCACAAAGTGATCAACCCACTAAATCTAGTATCCCTCTTTTTCTTACATATTTATTACATTGTTAACTATTTTCCTTATGCTACACTTATCTCCATGTCTATTTTGCACTTCTTATTTCCTTTGTCCTTTTTTACTCTCCCAACCAACCCCCTCTCATTTAGTAGTCCTCAAAATATTTTCTTTATTTATGAGTTTATTTCCATTTTCTTTGTTCTTTATTTTGTTCTTTAGATTCCACATATATATGAAATCATGTGATATTGATCTTTTTCTATCTGACTTACTTCATTCAGTGCAATATACTCTAGGTCCATAAAATAACTTTTTCCATTAAGCTTTTCTCCTAATACTACTTTTGCTGTGTCACATTAGTTTTGGTGTATTTGTTTGCTTTTTTATTTGTCCGCATATATTTTCTAATTCTCCTTTTGATTTATTTTTCAAGTCATTGGGTGGTTAAGAGTGTGCTATTTAAATTCAATGTATTTGATAATTTTCTAGTGTTCCTTCTGATATTGATTTCTAATCATTTAATTTTGGTCAGAAAAGGTACTTGGTATAATTTTAATATTCTAAAATTTGTTAAGATTTATTTTGTGACCTAACATGTGATCTACCCTAGAAAATATTTCCTATATGCTTGAGAAGAGTGCGTACTCTCTTGTTGTTGGATGGTCTGTTCTACATATACAAGATTAGGTCCATTTTGTGTCTAGTGTTGTTCAAGTCCTGTTTCCTTATTGATCTTCTGTTTTGATGTCCTATCTCTTGTCAAAAGTGGGATATTAAAGTTTCCTACTGTTATCTTGTTTCTGTCATTTTTTTCTTTTACGTTATTTAGATTCTACATATAAGTGAGGTGTCTTTTTCTGTGACTTATTTTACTTAGCATAATATCTTCCAGGTCCATCCATGTTGTCACAAATGGTAAGATTTTATTCTTTTGTATGGCTTAGTATTAGTCCGTGGAATATGTTTACCACTATTTTTTTATCTGCCCATCTATTGGTGGGCACTTAGATTGCTTCTGTCTCAGATATTATAATATGCTTCAATAAACTTAGAAATACAAATGTCTTTTTGAATTAGTGTTTTGATTTAGTTCAGATACATATTCACAGATGAAATTGCTTGTTCATATGATAGCTCTAGTTTTAATTTTTGAGGAAGCTCCATACTGTTTTCCATAGTGGCTGCAACAATTTGCAGTCCCACCAATAGTAAACAAGTGGTCCCTTTTAACCATATCATCAACACCACTTGTTTATCAATTTATTGATGATAGCCATCTGACAGGTGTGAGGTGCTACCTCATTGAGGTTTTAAGTTGCATTTCTTTCCCCGATTATTAGTGAAATTGAGCACCTTATTGTATATGTCTTGGCCATCTGTATGTCCTATTTAAAGAAATGTCTATTTAGGCCCTCTGTCCATTTTTTAATTGAACTGTAAGTTTACTTGTTGTATAATTGGGTGAGTTCTTTATAAATATTAACCTGTTATCAAATGTATAATTGGCAGATATCTTCTTCCATTCAGTAGGTTGCCTTTCCAATTTGTTGATGGTTTTCACTGCTGTTAAAAAAAATAGTTTGATGTAGTCCCATTTGTTTATATTTTCTTTTGTTTCACTTGCTCAATATATCAAAAAAAAATATTACTTTATTAAGAACAATGTCCCTTTACTGTCTATGTTATTTTCTAGAAATTTTATGAGATTGGCTTATATTTAAGTCTTTAATTAATTTATATTTATTCTTGTGTATGCTATAAGAAGGGTGTCTAGTTTATTTCTTATATGAATCTTTCCATTGTCCCCAATATCATTTATTGAATATCTGTTTTTACCACATTGTACATTTTTGCCTCCTTTTGTCATAGATTAATTGAACATATAGGTGTGATTTATTTCTGAGTTCTCTATTTTGTTTCAATGATCTATGTGTCTGTTTTTATGCTAGTTCCATGCTGTTTTGTTTACTATAGCCTTGTAATATAGTTTGATAACAGGCAGTGTAATACTTCCAAATTTGTTCTTCTTTCTCAAGATTGCCATGGATATTTGGGATCTTTTATGATTGCATAAATTTTTGGATTATTTTTTCTATAGTTGTCTGAAAAATGCCAATGGTATTTTGATAGAGATTGCATTGAATATATCGATTGCTTTGGGTACTATGGACTTTTTAACAATATTGATTAACCTACCCATGAGCATGGTATATGCTTCTTTTATTTGTATCTTGTTCAAATTATTTTTTCAAACACTTATAATTTTCTCAAAACAAGTCTTTTCACGTGTTAGTTAATTCGAGTCCTAAGTATTTTATTGTTTGTGATGCAGTTGTAAATGGCATAGTTTTCGGCTTCTTTTTAAATTTTTTATTAAAATTAGTGAGGTGACATTGGTTAGTGTAACCAAATAGGTGTCAAGTGTACAATTCAGCAATACGTCATATGTATATTTCATTCTGTGCTCACTAGCCAAAGTCAAATTTCTTTCAGTCACCATATGTTTGATCCCATTACCCCTATGTATCTCCGTTCCCCACTTTTCACTGGTAACCATTATCCACTGTTTGTGTTCATGAGTCTCTATTTGTTTGTTATGTTTGTTTGTTGCCTTCAATTTTCTATCCCCGGTATAAGTGAAATCATATGATTTGTAACTTTTTATGTCTGACACTTTTTGCTTACCATGGTGATCTCAAGACCCAGCTATATTGTAGCAAATGGCAGGACTTCATCTTTTCTTGTGGTGGAGTAGTATTTCATTGTATATATGTACCATAACTTCTTTGCTCAATTATCTATCGAAGGTCATTTCAGTTGTTTGCATGTATAGATCATGGCACATAATTCTGCTATGAATATTGGGTTGCACCTGTTTTTGCAGATACATGTTTTCAGGATTTTGGGGTAAATACCCAAAAAAGTGATGGCTGGATCGTGTGGTAATTCTATTCTTAGATTTTTGAGGAACCTCGATATTGTTTTCCGTAATGCAGTACCAATTTACATTCTCACCAGCAGTGTATTAGGGTTCTTTTTTTCCCCACATTTCTCCAACACTTACTATTTCTTATCCTAATGATGATAGTCATTCTAACAAGTGTGATGTGGTGTCTCACTATGGTTTTGATTTGAATTTCCCTAATAGCTAGTGAAATCGAGCATCTTTTCATGTCTATTGCCTATTTTTATGTCTTGAAAGAAGTGTTTGTTCAGATCCTCTGTCTATTTTTTTGAATTGTATTGCTTGAGTTTTAATTGTTGAATTGTGCAAGTTCTTTTTATATTTTGGGTGTTAGGCCTTTATCAGAGTTGTTGTTTGCAAATATATTCTTCCATTTGGATGATTGCCACTTTGTCTTGTTAATAGTTTATTTTGCTGTGCATACACTTTTTAGTTTTTTGTAGTCCCGTTCATTCATTTTTGCTTTTACTTTCCTTGTTTTGAGGTAAAAGTCATAGTTAAAATGACCTTATTTCCCAAAGCATTATATTGATTTAATGCAATCCTGAGCAAAATCCCAACAGTGTTTTTTAGAGAAATGGAACAAAAACATCATCAGATTTGTATGGAAGCACAAAAGACCCCACATGGACAAAGCAGTCCTGAGGAAAAGAACAAGGCCAAAGGTATTACTCTGCCTGAATTCAAATTATACTACAAAGCAACAATAATCAAAGCAGCATGGTATTGGCAGAAAAAAAAAAAAAAACAGACATCCAGGCCAATGGAACAGAATTGAGAGACCAAATTTAACTCCTGTATATAAGAGCAAATAATTTTCAACAGAGGCTAAAAACATACAATGAAGAAACATAAAAAAGCCTCTTCAGTAAATGGTGCTGGAAAAATTGGAAAGCCAGATGCAAAAGAATGAAATGATACTATTTTCTATTACGATACACCAAAATTAACTCAAAATGGATCAAGGACCTGAATACAAGATCTGAAACAATAAATTGCATAGAATAAATTGCATGACTTTAGGTACTAAAGTCATGAATCTTGGATTTAATTTCTCTTTCTGATAGTTCATCACTGGCTTATAAAAATGCCCTGACCTCTGAATATTAATTTTGTATCCTGTTATTTTACTCTATTTTACTGAATTCATTGATCAGTTTTAATAGCTTTCCCTGAAATATTTAGAGTTCTCTATATGTAACATGATGTCATATGCAAATAATGACAATTTTACTTCTTTTCCAATTTAGATATCTTTATTTCTTTTTCTTGTCTGACTACTGTGGCTAGGACTTCCGATACCGTGTTGAATAGAAGTGGTGGATGTGGACATCTTTGTCTTGTTCCTGGTCTTAAGGAAAACGTTTTTAGGTTTTCCCCATTGAGTGTGATGCTAGCTATAGATTTGTCATATATGGCTTTTATTATGTTGAACTATGTTCTCTCTATTCCCACTTTTATAATAAATGGATGACGGATTTGCGCAAATGCTTTTCTATATCCATTGATATGGTTATATGATTTTTACCCTTCAATTTGTTAATGTGGTGTATCACATTGTTTGACTTACAAATATTAAACCAACTTTGCATTCCAAGAATGAATTCATCTTTATCATGGTGTATGATATTTTTAACGTATTTCTGATTTTTGTTTGCTCATATTTTCTTAAAGATTTTTGCATTAATGTTCATCAAGGATATCAGTCCATAATTTTCTTTTATTGCAATGTCTTTATCTGGTGGTTGATTCAAAGTAAAGGTGGCCTTGTAAAGAGTTAGGTACCTTTTCTTCTTCTTGAGTTTTTGAGAAGAGGTGTTAATTATTCTTTGAATATTTGATAAAATTTACCATAAAGTCATCTGGTCCACTTTTGTTTTTTGGAACTTTTGATGACTCATTTCACTTTGTTGGTGGTGATCTGTTAGTTCAGATTTTCTCTTCTTGATTCAGACTTGGGAGATTGTATGTTTCTAGGAATATGTCTATTTCTTACAGATTGTCCACTTTGTTGTCATATAATTGTTCATAGTATTTTCTATGATTTTTTTTTTGTATTTCTGTGGAGTCTGTAGTTACTTCTTCTCTTTTGATTCTGGTTTTATTTATTTGGGTCCTCTCTTTTTTTCCTGATGAGCCTGGCTAAGGTTTTTTTTTTTTTCAATTTTGTTTATCCTTTCAAAGAAACAGTAATTGGTTTCATCAATCTTTTGTATTGTTTTCCTAGACTCTATTATGTTTATTTCTCTTTTGATCTTTAATATTTCCTTACTTCTTCTCACCTTGGGCTTTGCTTGCTGCTCTTTTTCTAGTTTTTTTAAGGGTAAGGTTAGATGGTTTAATTGAGCTTTTCCTTATTTCTTGAGGTAGTCCCGTACTACTACAAATTTCCCTCTTAGGAATGTTTTCACTGTGTCTCATAGATTTTGAATTGTGTTTCCATTTTCATTTCTCTCTATATATTTTTATTTCTTTCTTGATCTCATTGTTAATCCATTCATTGTTTAGTAGCATGTTGTTGAACCTCTACATGTTTGTGTATTTTATGGTTATTTCTTATAGTTGAGATTTCTAGTTTTATACCATTGTGGTCAGAGAAGGCACTTGATATGATTTTTACCTTCTTACATTTGTTAAGATTTATTTTGTGGGCTACCATGTGGTCTATCCTAGAAAATGTTCAGTGTGCACTTGAGAAGAATGTATATTCTACTACCTTGGGGTAAAACACTCTGAAAATATCAGTTAAATTAATCATTTAATAATGCTGTTTTCTTGCCAATTTTATCTCAGGAAAATCGGTCCATTCATGTCAATATGGTGTTAAAGTCTCCTACTATGAGTCTATCACTGTTGATCTGTTCCTTTATGTCAGTCAATAGATGCTTTATCTATGTAGTTGCATAGATGTAGTTGCTCCTATAATGTGGTTGCTGCCATAATGGGTGTATAGATATTTACTAGGGTTATGTCCTCTTGATGTATTGATTCCTTTATTATTATGTAATGCTCTACCTTGTCTCTTATTATAGCCTTTGTTTTAAAGTCTGTTTTGTCCGATATGAGTATCGCACCTCAGGTCCCCCTTCACACACTTTTATTTGCATAAAGTATCTTTTCCCATACATTTACTTTTAGTCTGCATGTGCCATTTGATCTGAAATTGGTCTCTTGTAGACAGCATATGTATGAGTCTTGTTTTTTTATCCATTATTCTACCCTATGTCTTTTGATTAAAACATTTAATCCATTTACAATTAAAGTGATTGTTGATAGGTACACAGTTATTGCCATTTTATTATTCTTATTTATGGCTTCCCCCCCCCCTATTTTTGCACAGGTCCTCTTAACATTTTTTGTAATTCTAGATTGTTGGTGATGAATTCCTTTAGCTTATTTTTTTGCCTGGGAAGCACTTTATCTTACTTCAGTTTTAATTGATTTCTTTGCTGAGCATTATAGCATTGGTTGTAGATTCTTGCTTTTCATCACTTTGAATATTTCATGCCAATCCTTTCTGGCCTTCAAAGTTTCTGTTGAAAAGTCAGCTGACATTCTTATGAGAGTACCCTTGTAAGTAACTACCTTCCTTTCTCTTGCTGCTTTTAAGATTCTCTCTTTGTCTTTAACTTTGGGCATTTTAATTATGATGCTTTGTTGTGGGTCCATTTGAGTTTTTCTTGTTTGGAGCTCATTGTGCTTCCTGGATTTGCATGTCTATTTCCTTTAGGTCAGGGAATTTTGCTGTCATTTCTTCAAATAGGTTCTCAATCCCTTGCTCTGTCTCTTCTCCTTCTGGTATCCCTATGATGTGGATGGTGGTACATATGATGTTGTCCTAGAGACCTCTTAAAATTTCCTCATTTAAAAATTTAGTTTTTCTTGTTGCTATTCCAACTGGAAGTTTTCTGATACCTTTCTTTCAACATGTTAATTCTATTTTCTTCATCTAATCTACTGTTGATTCCTTTAAGTATATTCTTCATTTCAGTCATTCTATTTTTCATTTCTGACTGGTTTTTCTTCATGGTTTCTATATTCTTTTTTCTACTAACTCTCTTTCTGTTGACATCTTCACTGAGATCATCTATTCTTCTTCTAAGTTTATAGAGCATCCTTATAACCAGTGTTTTGAACTCATGTCTCTGGTAGGTTGCTTGCCTCCATTTCATTTTGTATTTTTTTTCTGAAGTTTTTCTTGTTTTATTTATGGCATATTTCTCTGTTTTCCCATTTTAGTTGCCTCTCTCTGTTCATTTATATTTATCAGGAAGATTAGTTACATCTTCCAGCCTTTGTCAGGTAGTCTTATATAGTAGGTGTCTTGTGTGGCCCAGTGATGCATTCTTCCTGATCACTTATAGGGAGGCTTTGAATGTTTTCCTTGTATTTTCTTCTGTTGTTGCTAGGTCTTGAATGCTGTTAGCTTGGCAGTGGATGGGATTGATTCTTGGACTGACTGGCTATGGAAATTGGCAAGCTCATAGGGTATGAGCTGCTGTGTGAGCACTGACACCAATGAGTGGGATATTCTGTAGAAGACTGGTATACCTGTTGAGACCACCCTTTGGGTGTGCACCTTATGAGCCTAGTTAAGTGGTGCTCTGCTGTGGTCTGATTCAGCCTTAGTGTATATTGGTGTTGTTACCCTTTAGAAGGAGATCCCATGTAAGCCAAGGTCAGCTATTGCCTTTTATTGCTTGGGGCTACCTGATGGGAGTTGCAGAGTAATCCACGGATGATAGCTGCCTATGCTGAGTCTAGAGGCAAGTGGGAAAGACCATACAGTAAGCTGAGATCAGAGACCCAGGGAGTCACTGAGGTAAAGTGATCAGTTTTTATCGGCCAATGAAAAATCAGGTTTTATTACAGTGTTGAATCTGTGGCTTCCTTTAAAACTTTCAGATGACAGAAAAACCAACCAATACCCACCTCAGGTCCACAGACACCTGAGATCTGCTCATGAAATGCTGTAGCTTGGATCAGGGCTTGTGTCTCACCACCGAAAGTCTATTTTTGGATGCACAGGCTACACATGAATCTCACAAGTTGAAAGCTGTTGTTTGGTTTCAAATTAACAGCCTAGAGAAGGCAAAGGATAGGATCAGGCTGCCCAGCAATGGGCCCAGTGCCAGCAGTTTGTGGGTTGGGTGGTGCAGTGTCTCAGGGAGACACAGAATGCAGTTAGCCAATCTCGTCAGGCCAATGCAGATTCAGAATTGCTGCCAGTGCTGAGCCTGAAGATTCCCTTAATAGTCACAGTTCACAACAAGGCCAGCTGCCATCTGTCTTGGAACTGCAGAACCAAGCTATCCAGTCAAGAGACATTGCAGCTTGAGCTGGCACCAGTGGCCCACCACCAAAAGTCTCCCTCGAAATATGTGAGCTGCATGTAGGCTATGTGAGTTGAGGGCTGCTGCCTGCCCACTAATGTATGACCCAGGCTTCCCTGGGTGCAGAGTGGGGCTGGTAGCTTGGCAATAAGCCCACCACAGGCAATTGATGAGTTTGGCATATAGGGGTCCCAAAAGATACAAAGTGGAGCAGGTCGATCTCACCAAGCAAATGAAGTTTTAGAATTAGCCGTATGGGCAGAGAGATCAACACAAGCAAGATAGTGCCTGTCTGTAAACTGCCCCAGAGAGGGGCCCAGAAAAGAAATAATGGAAAGTGTTCTCCCTCCAGCCCTTGCCCCAGAGCCATACAACTCAGTCTTTCTCTGTATATCTCTTACACCTCCCAAGCTGCTGACCATACACCAGCGACCAAGATATATGTCTCTGGTGAGTGAGTCTGTGTGTGGGCCCTTTAAAGGGGAATTTTGGGTTTTCAGATTCCATCTGTCTCATCCAGATGGCCAGAATCCCCACTTATTTTTACAGTCAGATTTTGTGGGAACTTCTCTTTTCAGGACTCAAACCCTGGCCTGGGAAGCCCCTGTGTGGAGCTTCAGAGGGGCCACTGCATCTGTGCTCTCCCTCCTTGCGCTCAACCACCATGTACAGGTGTGGGGCCGGCCCATTTTGTGTCTTCACTGTTCCTACCATTCTCGATGTGGCTTTTTTCTTTATATTCTCAGATGTATGTGTTATAATCAGCTAGAGTTCAGGTTGTTCCCAAGCTGTTTGTTTTATAATTTGTTTATAATTTTAATGAAGTCATAGGAGAAGGTGAATCCTGTTTTTACCTAACTTACCATCTTGACCAGAGTGTTTGATCTGTTCAGAGTTTTGGCTTATTCTTGGAAATTTGTATATTTCTAGAAATTTATCCATTTCCTTCAGAATGTTGAATTTGCTGCCATATAGTTGTCTCTAGTATTTTCTTATAATTCTTTGTATCTGTATGATGTGAGTTGTCACTTCTCTTTTATTTTTGATTCTATTTATTTAGATCCTCTTTTTTCTTGATGAGTCTATTTAAGGGTTTATAAATTTTGTTTATCTTTTCAAAGAGCCAGCTCTCAGTTTCATTGATTTTTATATTCTTTTTTTAGACTCTAGTTTGCTATTCTTTTTCTGATCCTTATTAATTTCTAGCTCCTATTCATTTTGGTGCTTTTTTTCAAGTTTCTTTAGGTATAAGGTTAGGTTTATTTGAGGTTTTTCTTGTTTCATAAGGTAGGCCTGTATTGCTGTGTATTTTCCTTAAGATTGCTTTCTTTCTGTCCCATAAATTTTGCACATTTGTGTTTTCATTTCTATTCATTTCAAATTATCTTGATTTATTTCTCAATTTCACTGTTAACTCATTTATTGTTTGGAAGCATGCTATTTAACCCCATGTATTTGCGTGTTTTTCAAATTTTTTTCTTGTAATTGATTTCCAGCTTCATACCATTGTAGTAAGAGAAGATGCTTGGTATGATTTCAATTTTCTTAAATTTATAGAGACTTGTTTTGTCACCTAATGTATTGTCTATCTTGAAAAATGTTCCATGTGCATTTCGAAAAAATACATACTCTGCTGATTTTGGGTGAAATGCTTTCAAAATATCAATTAGATCAATCTGGTCTACTGTATCATTTAAGGCTGCTGTTTTCTTGTTGATTTCCTGTATGGATAATCTGTCCAATGGTGTCAATGGGATGATAAAGTCTCCTAGTACTGTCAATCTCTTCCTTTATGTCAGTTAATATTATTTTGATATGTATTTAGGTGTTCTTATGGTAGATTCATAAATATTTACAAGAGTAATTTTCTCCTGTTGGATTGGTCCTTTTATGACTAGATGTTGTCCTCTTTTGTCTCTTATTATAGCCTTTGTTTTAAAGTCTATTTTGTTTAATATAAAGTATTGCTATTCCAGCATATTTAATTTTTTTATTTACATAATATATATTCCTCCATCCCTTTACTTTCAGTCTATGTGTGTTTTTTGATCTGAAGTGGGTCTTTTCACATATGGGCTTTTTTCCTTTGTTTTTCAATTTTTGATTTAAATTGGTTGTAGTTACATTGGTTAATAAAAATAAATATGTTTCAAGTGTACAGTTACATAATACATCATGTGTATATTGCATTGTGCATTCCTAACCAAAGTCAAATCTCCTTTCACCACCATATACTTGATCTCCTTTACTGTTACATACATAACTTTTTCTCTTTTTGTATGGTAACAACTAAGCCGTTGTCTGTGTCTATGACTTTTTGTGTGTTTGTTTCTTGTTTTCAGTTTTACATCCCATATATGAGTAAAATTATATGGTAATTATCTTTCTCTATTTGACTTATTTTACGTAGCATAAAAATCTTAAGATCCATATATGCTGCAAATGGCAGTATTTTATCTTTTTCTACACCTGCGTAATATTCCATTGTATATATGTACCACTGCTTATTTATACAATTATCTATCGAAGGGTATTTTGGTTGTTTTTTATGTCTCAGCCACAATGAATTATGATACATTGAAAATTGGGGCATTCATATCTTTACAGATAAATGTATTCAAATTTGGGGGATAGATACCCAGAAGAGGGGTTGCTGAATCATATGATAGATCAATTCTTATTTTTTTGAGGAAACTTCGTACTGTTTTCCATAGTGGCTGTACCAATTTGCAGTCTTATCAGCAGTGTACAATGGTTCCTTTTGCTCCACATTCTCTCCTACATTTGTTTTTAAATGTCCTGTTGATTAATGCTATTCTAACAGGTATAAGATGGTATCTCATTGTGGTTTTGATTTGCATTTCCATAATAGCTAGCACTGTTGAGCATATTCTCATATATTTGTTGGCCATTTGTATGTCTTCTTGTGAGATATATCTGTTCAGATCCTCTGCCCATTTTTTGATTGGATTGTTTGTTTCTTCTGTTGTTGTCGTTATTGAGTTGTATGAGTTATTTGCATATTTTAGATATTAGTCCTTCATCAGAGGCATTGTTTGCAAATATATTTTCTCATTTGGATGGTTGTCCCTTTACCTTGTTGACATTTTCTTTTGCTGTACAGAAGCTTTTTAGTTTGATGTAGTCCCATTCATTTATTTTTGCTTTTACTTCCCTTGCCTTTGAGGTCAAATTCACAAAATCCCCTTTAAGCCCAAGGTCCTTGAGTAATTCCTATGTTTTCTTCTATGCATTTTATAATATCAGGTCATATACTCAGGTCCTTAATCCATTTTGAGTTAATTTTGGGTGTGGTGATAGACAACAGTCTAGTTTTCTTCTTTTACAGGTGGATTTCCAGTTTCCCCAGCACCATTTTTCTCCACTGTATGTTTTGACTTTTTTTTAAAAAAAGTATTTTCCCATATAAGTATGAGTTTACTTCCATACTCTCGATTCTGTTCCATTGGTCTCTGTGTCTGTTTTTCTGCCAATACCATACCGTTTTAATTATTGTTGCTTTGTAGTATAATTTGAAGTTGGGCTGAGTAATGCCTCCAGTCTTGTTCTTTTTTTATCAGGATGGCTTTGATAATTTGGGGTCTTTTGTACTTCTATACAAATCTGATGATTTTTGTACTATTTCTTCAAAAATTGACATAGGTTTTTAAATGAGGATTGCATTAAATCTGTATATTGCTTTGGGAATATAGCCATATTAATTATGTTGATTCTCTTCATTCGAAAAAGCAAAATATCTTTTCATTTATTCAATTTTTTAAAATAATGTCTTGAAGTTTTCAGTGTATAGGTCTTTCACATCCTTTGATATTTATAGGTATTTTTTTTCTTTTTCCTACAATTGTAAAAGAATTATTATTTTTTCTTTATTTCTCTGAAATTTCATTGTCAGTATATAGGAATGCAAAGGATTTGTGTATATTGAATTTGTATCTTCAAGTTTACTGCATTTGTTTATTATTTCTAATAATGTGGTACAGTCTTTAGAGTTTTTTATATAAAAAATTATGTCCTCTGCAAAAGTGACAATTTGAATTTATTTATTTATTCCCTATTTGAATGCCTTTTATTTTCTCTTGCTTGATTATTCTAGCTTGGGCTTCCAATACTCTATCGAATAAGACTGGCAAGAGTAGGCATCATTGTCTTGTTTCTTATCTTAGAGGAAATACTTTCAGTTTTTCACTATTAAGTATGATATTGGCTGAGGGTTTTTCATATTGACTTTATTATTTTGAGGTAATTTTTTCTATACCCTTTTTATTGAGTATTTTAATTATAAATAGATGTTGTAACTTGTCAAATGCTTTTCCTGCATGTATTGATATGATCATATGATTTTTAATCTTTTTTTGCTTATGTGGTATAACACATTCATTGATTTGCATATCTTGAATTATTCTTGCTCTCCTGGAATAAATCCCACTTGATTGTAATATAGAATTTTAAAAATATATTGTTACATTTGATTTAGTAGCATTTTGTTTAGGATTTTTTTAGCGTTTCCTTAGTGCATATGCAACATCCTCTAGGATAAACTATATGTTCGGACACAAAACTAGCCCTTCCAAATTTAAGACTATTGAAGTCACGCCAAACATATTCTTCAAACACAATACTTTCAAAATAGAGATCAACTGTAAAAAATAAATTAAAAAAGTGTGACAAACCTTAAATATATGAAGACTAAACAACACACTACTAAAAAATTACTGAGTCAAAGTAGAAATAGAAGGAGGGATCAACAGATAAATACACATGAGATTGAAAATACAACATATCAAAACTTTTGAGATACAGCAAAAGTGGTAATAAAGGGGAAGTTTATATTGTTACAGGACTATCTCAAGAAACAAGAAAAATGTCAAGTGAACGACCTGACATTACATCTTAAATAACTAAAAAGAAAGAAGAAATGAAGCTTAAAGTCTGTATAAGGATAGAAATAGTAAAAATTAGAACAGAAATAAATGAAATTGAGAACAAAATGACAATAGAAAAAGTTAATGCAACAAAGAGCTGGTTCTTTGAAAAGACACAAATAAAATCAGAAATGAAAAAGACATCATGAGGATACCAGAGAAATACAATGGATTACAAGAATACTATGAAAGACTATTTGCCACCAAATTCAATAACCTAGAAAAAATGAACAAGTTCTTAGAAATATACAACCTTCCTATACTGAAATATAAAAAAGTGGAAAATCTAAATAAACTGATCAACAGTAAGGAAATTGAAACAGTCATTGAAAACCTCCCAAAAACTAAAAGTCAAGGTCCAGGTGGCTTCACTAGTGAATTTTACCAAATATTAAGAGATATTTAAAACCTGTCCTTGGCAAACTCTTTGAAAACACCAAAGAAGAGGGAATACCTCCTAACTCATTTTATAAGGCCAATATTACCCTGATACCAAAACCTTGTAAGGATAACACAAAAAAAGAAAACTACAGATTATTTTTTGTTATATTTAATTTCTGATTGTCTTTTTGTTTTGACCATAAATATGTTAAGCCTGAAGACTTTATATTGGAGTATATTTTAGTCATTAATGCAATACTGCAGTTTGTGAAAACTCCTGTTATGTTTATTTTGTTACACTGTTTTAAATCTTGTCCTTAGTCTCCTGAGCTATTTCAAAGTATTTATGTTTCCATGTGAAATAACACTTTACTTAATCTCTCATATTACTGGAATCCTCAGAACCTTATTTTTGAAGACCTGTAGAATGAGTTTTTCTATTTAAAAATCATGAACTGACTTGTTGTTTCACATAAATCATATCACTCACCCCCCAAATAAAAATAGAAATAAAAGCTATAATCCAAACATAAAATAGGAATGAAGAAATATCAAATTGGATGATATTAAAAATTTAATAATAGCAACTAGTTGGTATTTGCCTCTTGCCAAGTAATGGAACTTATTTGATCATCATGGACAATCTGTGAGGTAAATATTATTATTGTCTCCTTTATTGCCAAATGGAAAGTATAGAAAGAATAAGAATCTCGTCTCAGTTCATGCATCAAGGAATCAAAACCAAGATTCAAACTCAAGTAGCCTGGCTTTTGAAGGTTTGCTCTTAACCACTATATTATATATAGTCTTATTACATTTTGTTTACTCTCAGATCTCTGAAATCAACAGTCTCAAACTCGTGAGATAATTAGCTGTATAGAATATGATTTGAGATTTTTTTTTCCTTTGAAAATTCATGCAAATAGATATTTGAAATAATGGCATGTGTATTTGTTGATGTGTTCTGGCATGGGAGCAAGACATGGCCAACATTCGTTGGGCCTAAATAACTAATAATACCTGGTTCACTCTTGGAGCTCTGTGATGTTCACATGAAAAGCCAGAGAACATGATCTCAGGCACTTAGCTAGACATTGGAGATACACCAATTAACCGACCCGATCTTGTGGAGAAATAGACTTAAAATAAATCAGTTTACATATTTATTAAATTGAGTCCAAGGTGGAGGTAGAGGATCAAGATGGTGAACAGGTAAAGTCAGGTTCGCCTCCTCTCAGTATTGCATTAAAATTACAACCAAATTATAAAATAAGCAATGTGGAGAATCACCTAAAGTCAAGCTGATCATACCACATACATCTGATAAAATAAAGAAGGAGCCATACCAAAACCAGCAGGAAGGGCGAAGAGGTAAAATGGGCTAGGCCCACACCTGCACATGGTGGTAGAGCACCAGGAGGGAGAGTTTGGCTGCAGAGGCCCCTCTGAAAGAGAGAAGGGTCCTAGCCCCATATGAAGGCTCCCCACCTGAGGGTCTCAGCCCAGGGTAGATGAGTTCCCAAAAACATGACTGTAAAAATTAGTGAGGATTCCAGCCATCCAAGTGAGATGGAAGAAGACTGAAATACCACATGCCATCTTTAAAGGACCTACATCTTTAAAGGACTCTTGCCAGCAGAGGGATGGATGGTCGGGATGGAGTAAGGGATGGAAAGGTAGCCACCAGAGCGCCTTTGTTGGATTCCCTTATGGAACAGCATACAGATAGGCGCCGGTTTGCCTGTGCTGAACCTTCCCCCTTCATGGCCAATTCTGAAGTTGCATTGGCCTGGTGAGATTGGCTCTCCACAACCAACCCACAGATTGCCCGGCACGAACTGTCACTGGGTAGCTGCCTCGACCCTATTCCTTAGGGCCGAATATGCTACTAAACAATGAATGGATTAACAGGATTAACAATGAAATGAAGAAGAAATCAAAAGATACCTAGAGTCAAATGAAAATGAAAATGCAACTCAAAATCTATGGCTCGCAGTGAAAGCTGTCCTGAGATGAAAATTCATAGTAATGCAGGCCTAACTCAAGAAATCAGAAAAAGCTCAAATAAACGGTCTAACCTTACACTTAAAAGAACTAGAAAAAGAGCAGCAAACAAAGCCCAAAGTTAGTAGAAGAGAAACAATAATAAAGATCAAAAGAGAAATCAACAAAATAGAGTCTAGAAAATAATACAAAAGATTAACGAAACTACTATGAGCTGGTTCTTTGAAAGGCTAAACAAAATTGATAATACCTTAATCAGGCTCATCAAGAAAAAAGATAGAGGACCTAAATAAATAAAATCAGAATCAAAAGACAAGTAACTACAGACTTCAGAGAAATACAAAGGATCATAGAAAATGCTATGAGCAATTATATGTCAACAAATTGGACAATCTAGAAATATATACATTCTATAAACATACAATCTCCTAAGTCTGAGTAAAAACAAAACAAAACAAACAAAACAAAATGAAAACAAACAATAAAACAAAACAAAACAACAACAACAACAAATCTGACGCAATTGATTACCACAAAGAAAATTGAGTCGGTAATTAAAAAAACTCTCAACAAACAAAAGTCCTGGACAAGATGATTTCACAGGCAAATTTTACCAACATTCAAAGAAGAATTAAAACCTGTTTTTAAATTAGTCCAAAAAGTTCTAGAAGGAAGTCTTTCTAATTCTTCTTTATGAGGCCACCATTGCCCTGATTCCGAAACCAGAAAAAAACTACAGAAAAGAAAACTACAGGCCAATATCCCTTATGAACCTTGATCCAAAAGTCCTCAACAAAATATTAACAAACAAAATTCAGCAGTACATTAAAAAATAATACACTATGATCAAGTTAGATTTACTTCTGGGATTCAAGGTTGCAAATCAATTAATGCGATACACCACATTAAAAATTGATAAAATAAAAATCATATGATGATATCAATACATGGAGAAAAACATTAAACAAAATCCAGCATCCATTCATGATAAACACTTTTGGAAAATTGAGAATAAAGGGAACATACCTCAACATAATAAAGGCCATATATGACAAACTTACAGTTAACATCTTACTCAATGGGAAAAAGGCTAAAAGCTTTTCCCTTACATCAGAAACAAAATGAGGATGTCCACTTTCAACACTTCTGTTCAATAAATTTATTGGAAGTTTTAGCTACAGCAGTCAGGCAAGAAAGAGAAAAGGCATCTGAATTAGAAAGGAAGGAGTAAAACTGTCTGTATTTGTAGATGATGCACTATATAGAGAAAACCATTAGAACTAATCAATGAATTCAGTAAAGTAACAGGATACAAAATTAATATTCAGCAGCTGGTTTCATATTTATATGGCATTCACGAACTTTCAGAAATAGAACTTAAGATAATTCCTATTACAACTGCATCACTAACAACAACAACAACAAAAGTCCCAGGAATCAAGTTATAAGGACGTAAAAGACCTGTTCTCAGAAAATTATATGGAATCATAAAAGATCCCGAATAGGCCAGGCGATCTTGAGAAAGAAGAAAAAAATTTGGAGGTATCACATTGCCTGATATCAAACTATACATACTACAAAGCTACAGAAATCAAAACTTCATGATACTGGTGTAAAAACAGATATATTGATCAATGGAACAGAATAAAGAGCCCAGAAATAAATCCATGGGTATATGCCCATTTAATATATGACAAATGAGGCAAGAATATACACTAAGATAAAGACAGTCTCTTCAATAAATGGTGCTGGGAAAACTGGACGGTTATATGCAAAAAAAAAAAAGAAGAAGAAATTAGATTACCTTCTTATCCCATATGTAAGAATAGACTAAAAATGGATTAAGAACTTAAATATAAGACCAGAAATCATGAAACTTCTACAAGAAAATATAAGCAGTAAACTCTGATATTGCTACTCGTAATTTCTTTTTAGATATATCTCCTCAGGCAGAGGAAATAAAAGAAAAAAGTAAACAAATGTGATTATATCAAACTACAATGTTTTTGCACAGCAAAGGAACCATTAGTAAAATGAAAAAAAAAAAACCAACCTACTAAATTAGAGAAGATATTCACCTATAGTACATCTTACAAGTGGTTAATATCCAAGATATATAAAGAACTCATACAGCTCAACACCTAAAAACAAACAGTCCAATTAGAAAATGGGTGAAAGACTTGAATAAATATTCCTTCAAAGAGGAAATATGGATGATCAGTAGATATATGAATAGATGCTTAAGGTCACACTAATCATCAGAGAAATGTAAATTAAAACCACAGTGAGATATCACCTTACACCTGTCAGCATAGCTATCATCAATAAAATAACAAACGGATGTTGGTGAGGATGTGGAGAAAAGATAACCCTCATACACCATTGGTGAGATTGCAGATTGGTACAGCTGCTATGAAAAAACATTCTGGAAGTTTCTCGAAAAATTCAAAATGGATCTGTCTTTTGACCCAATAATTGAACTTCTGGGTATTTATCTAAATAAAACCAAAATACTAATTTATAAAGATCTATACACCCTTATGTTCACACGGTGCTACTCACAAAAGCCAAGATATGGAAGCAGCCTAATTGCCCATCAACACATGACTGGATAAAGAAGTTATGGACACACACACACACACACACACACACACACACACTACTCAACTATAAAAAATGAAGTCCTACCATTTGCAAAGACATGGATGGACGTAGAGGTTATTGTGCTGAGTGAAATAAGTGAGAGAAAAATAAATATCATATGATTTTACATATATGCAGAATCTAAAGAATAAAAAGAACAAACTAATTGAATATAGACTAACAAATACAGAGGAAAAACTGGTGACTGACAGAGGGGAAGGCCATATGGGGGGATTGAGAGAAAGGGGTAAATGGTCAAAAGTACAAATTAGTAGTTGAGAGGTGGTCACAGGGATTGGGAGCATGACATAGAGAATGTAGTCAGCAGTAATGTACTGCCTGTGTGTTGAGCTAGATGGGTAATAGAGTAATCAAGTGTATCACTTCATAAACTATATAAATGTCTAAATAATGTACTGTATACTTAAAACTAATAATAAAATATAATATGATGCAAAATAATTGAGTTCAATAGCACAACGTTCTTAGAAGATAAGTATTTGGTCTAAGGGGAACATATATAAATGAAGGCTACCTATCTGAAGAATCAGCAAGATTTTCTTGAAGAAATGATGTCAATGATGAAAAATGAGTAGGAGTTAATCAAGATAAAGGTGTGGAGGTTTTAATTAAACAGAACAGAACGTTCAAAGTCTGTGTCACTGGAGAAAACATGGTTTATTTAAAAGACCATAAGAAGTTTACTGAGGCTGGGGTGGAAAATGCAAGGTGGAGAGAGACCTGAGATAAGAGTCTCAAGATAGGATTCAGAATATTCTTGGCCTTGTATGCCGCGTTACAAAGTTTGGCTTTATGCAGAGGACGATAAGAAAGATAGTAAGATTGTAGGGAGAGAAATGGCATGTTAACATTTGTCATTTAGAAAAATGGTTCTATGAGATATTGCAACTGTCACTAGTGAGAGAAAAGACAAAAAAAGTACCTCTGGAACTGTTTTGGTACTAGACACATTTTAAAAAGGTTATACAACCATTGTTCAATTCTAGAGAACACTGAAAAAATATTGATGTTAAATAAAACTGTTCTAAATGAACTATGATTTTGCACTTGGATTTCAGGTAAAGGTTCAAGTATTCTGTGTAAGTAATAAGCTAATAAAACATTTCTAGTGTTGTAGGCAGATACATGTTAAATTATTGTCCATATTGAAGCTGTAACTTTTTAGAGCTGACAAGTGAATATTGTGGAGAAGACATTCTATGCCTTTATGTAATCACTTAAACACATCATTTATTTGAATGCAGTGGAATTAAAGCCACAGTTAAAATGTTGGCAACCAGAAGTTGACTGCACCCAGAACATGTGTAGACATTACTACTAACCTTCCATGACTTTATTCTGTACTAACCAAAACAGAAGTTCAGTCTCCTAATATCAGTTTTCTGCATTCAGCAATCTAGTTCCATCTTGAGCAGTAAAATCTTAAAGCTTAAAATGCTGCCTTCTAGAGATCCTCGAGGGACTTATTATTAGAATGATGCAATCATTCAGTCAAGCCCTTAGGGCTTCACAGTGATGAGGAAAAACACCCAACTAACCAACCGAGTCCTTTAGCTGCCCTTCATAGACTGACATCATGTAATATTCCAAGTAGAGTAACTGCTCTATTACCACAGAAAACTCACTACATTAACAGTACGGACCCAGCCAGTTTGAGTGCTGAAAGTAGTGACTTTGTTTAATGTATGGCAGCTGAACTTTTTAGTTTCCCTCTTGAAAGTCCTCAGTAATAATAATAATTGAAATGAAACCAACAACTGTACATATAATTTCCTTCCAAACAGAACTATACATTTGCGTAAAATGACTCATAGACTTTTAACCATGTAAAAGACAGAAATATTTGACTATAGTAATTTCTTATTGACCTCATGACAACTTGCAGCTAAACAGTTAAAACTATGCATTTCTTCATTGGCTTCCTTACATATTGGAAATTGAAATGCACATTAAAACAATACGTCTCAGTTTTCAGCATCAGCAAAGGGGAATTGGCTCCATTTACATTAACAGTTTTGTATCTTGCAGAATTTAGATTATATCAGGTATGTGTCTTATTAAAATATGCATTGCCTATAGAATGATTGGTCACAGGGAGAACTTTAAATACAGGAGATCTGAAGTTGCCTGAGCAGTGGTTATATTTTTTAAATTTATCTTTGTAATTTTATCACCTAGAACAGAGTCAGACAAATAGAAGGCACTCAATAAATTTTTGATGGGAGAATGAATGAACAATTGAATCAAGAAATGAATGGATTAATAAAAGAATGACTAAATTACCTGAAATAATTTTATGCATTCTCCATTGTCATTTTTAAACAAAAATGTAAGGAAAGATTTATTGGAAGTTGTGTGCAACTGGGCTAGATCTAACAAGGTTTTGACTTTTCCTGTTTGATATCTACTAACCTAAGAGCTACTGCTGCAGCATAAAGTGACATAGAGACTTGGGCTTTATTTGGAACAGAGGAGAACAGAGAAGCAGAGACTTAGTGATGTTTCCGTCTTTTGACATTACATGACCATGGTGATATGTGGATGAATTCTAATTTGCGGTACCTCAGCTAGAGCACGTTTTTGAGACTTGAAACACAACACTAGTTCTCTCCCCTCTAATAAATCTACTTAGCGATGGGGGATGATATTAGTATCACTTTTATAAACTTGTTTTTGTAAGTGAGTCTTTCCAAATTCAATTTCAGGCAGGGATTCCCCTTTGGATTGGAAGAATATCTTCAGAAGTCACCTCTAAAACCTTTAAAATTGTTTTATTTAGTACAACTATCTGACATCAGCAAAGATAACAAAGTTTAAAAGGTTTGTAGATTATTATGGAACGCGTTTTTAAAAGTGTGATTTAGACAAAACTTAATATCTGGATGATCGTTCCCATGACCATATTTTGAACACATAATGGTCCCAGTAAATATTTGATTTTGAAAATGTTGGTATTCTCCGTCCACAGACAGGTAAGATGGCATTTAGAAATGACAGAGTTTTAGACCTTAAAAACTAACTAAACTATGACTATACCTCAAAGAGTGTATGATTCCATGCATCCCACCACTTGCCATCTAGGTACTATGTAGGCTCTCTTCCCACTCCCAATTTTCTCAGTTGACATATGGAGTAACCTGGCAGGGCCCCACATAATATCTCTGGGTGACCATAAACCACACAGAACTTGAACACAATCACAAATATAGTTGAAAATCTTACTGAGGCAGCAGATTCAATTTTGGGGGGTTTGATGTACACAATAAGATTCAAAACAGAGACCATAAATTGTTATCTGCAATCCTTATTTCCCACAAAGTGTTGACAATTTAGGGACTTCACGTAAAATTTTGCAGCAGCATCAATAGGTATCTTTGATGCAGGGGCCTTACTGACATAGCCATAACAATAAATATTTACTTGGAATTTACTAATGTCAAAAACTGTTCTAAGAACTTTATGTATATTGTATAATTAATTCACATCGATGTTAGTATAAAGCTATTCTTATCTCTTATGATATACTAATTGCCAACATATTTCTGTTTCCTGCTTCTTATATCCACACTCTTTTAAATATATTTTTGTTGTACCTCTCATCATGAGGTGGAGCCTATATCCTCTCTCTCTAAATGTAAGTTTTCCTTGACAACCGATTTGGTCAATAAAACATGTCAGAAGTGATGTTGTGGGAATTTGGAGTCTGAACTACTTTCTCTCTCTCTCTCTCTCTCTCTCTCTCTCTCTCTCTCTCTCTCTCTCTCTCACCCTTTCACTTCCATTTCCATGTGATTAAGACTGATAAACACTGCTGGAGAATGAGAGGTTACATGGGAGAGAGCTAGCTATCACTAGCCAAACTCCAGAAAATCAGCCTCCTAGCTAACCTGTATCTCACAATAGATGCATAAAGGAGCTCAACGGAAACCAGAAGTTGTAAACTAAGTTAAGGTTTAGCTCAATTGTTGTAACAGTTGTTTTAAGCCACTTAGGTTAGAATGATTTATATACAGAAATAAATAATACATCTCCATTTAATTAGAAAATTGAGCTTAGGGAAGTTCAGTGATTTTCCCAGGCTCATACAGCTAACAACTGTGAACTTGTGTTTGATTCCAGATCCGCTTAACAACAAAGTCTGGACACTTAATCACCACCATGGCCCTGGAGTTTTTTTCTGATGAATGCTATGTTTTAAATTATGCCACAAGATGTTGTTTTCAATGTTTTTATGTCTGGTCCTTGCTGAGGGCAAAAAATGCCGAGAATTCTATTTGTGTAACCCATTGCATGAAACTATTTTGAACCGTAAAAACACTATAAATATTTGAAAATAAAGAAACCCATAGGGAAAAATGCTGCATGCATATACATGCAGACTTTTGTTGCAAGTACAGCACACCAGGCGATCTATCTATCTATCTATCTATCTATCTATCTATCTATTATCTATCATCTATCATCAATTATCTATCATCTATCTATCATCATCATCTATCAGCTATCTGCCTATGTATTTTTCAATTATAGTTGACATTATTTTATATTACTTTAAGGTATACAATATAGTGGTTAGAAATTTATATAATTTATGAAGTGATTCCCCTGATAAGTCTAGAACCCACCTGGCCCTATACAATATTATTGACTATATTCCCTATGCTATAACTTACATTTTTGTGACTATTTTGTAACTACCAATTTGCATTTTTTAATTCCTTCATCTTTTTCACCCAGCCCCACAAATCACCTCCAGTCTGGCAACCATCAGTTTGTTCTCTGTATCTTTGAGTCTGTTTCTGTTTTGTTGCTGCTCACTTTGTTCTTTAAATTCAACATAAAAGTAAAATTATGTGGTATCTGTCTCTATCTAAAGTATTTTACCTAGCTTAATACACTCTAGGTTAATCCATTGTCACAAAATGGTAAGATTTCATTTTTTATGGCTCAATAATATTCTATTATAGATATGTACTGCCTCTTTTTTATCTGATAGTCTATTTTTTAAAAAAGAATTCATTTATTTTTATGGTGACCGTGGTTAACGAAATTTTCCATTAAGTTTCAGCTGTACATTTCAACAGTAAGGCATATATACATTTACAATGTGTGTTTACTTCCACAGTTAGATTTCTTTCTGTGGCCACATATTTGACCTCTTTTACCCTGACTACCTCCCCTCTCTCCACTAACCCTTAACCTCTGATAACCACTAGCCTATTGTCCATGTCCATGAGTCTCTGTTTGTTTGTCCCGTTCATTTGTTGTTTTTAGGTTTATATCCCACATGTAAATGATATCATGTGGTTTTCAACTTTTTCTGTCTGGCTTATTTTGCTTAGGCATGATTATCTCAAAGTCCATTCACATTGTTGCAAATGGCAGTATTTCATCTTTTCTTATGGCTGAGTAATATTCCATTGCATTTATGTACCACAGCTTCTTTAGCCAGTCATCTATCATAGGACACTTTGGTTGCTTCCATGTCCTGGCCACTGCGAATAATACTGCCATGAACATTGGTGTGAAAATATCTTTTAAGATATGAGTTTTCAAGTCTTCGGGGTAAATACCCAGCAGAGGGATTGCTACATCATATGGTAAATCAATTCTTAGTTTTTTGAGGAACTGTCATACTGTTTTGCATAGTGGCTCTACCAATTTGCAGTCCCATCAGCAGTGTATGAGGATTCATTTTTCTCTACATCCTCTTCAACATTTGTTATTACTTGTCCTGTTGATTACAGCTATTCTAAAAAGTGTGAGGTGGTATCTCATTGTAGTTTTGATTTGTATTTCCCTAGTTTCAGATCTTATATTCAGATCCTTAATCCATTTTGAGTTAATTTTGGTGTGTGGTGATAGACAACAGTCTAGTTTCCTACTTTTATAGGTGGCTTTCCAGTTTTTCAAGCACAATTTATTGAAGAGGCTTTCCTTTCTACACTGTAAGTTTTTGTTTTTTTTTTTTTAATAAAAAAATGACTTGCCCATATACATATGGGTTTACTTCTGGACTCTCGATTCTGTTTCACTGGTCTGTGTGTCTGTTTTTCTGCCAATACCATACTGTTTCAATTATTGTTGCTTTGTAGTATAATTTGAAGTCAGGCAGAGTGATGACTGCAGCCTTGTTCTTTTTTTCTCAGAATGGCTTTAGCAATTTGGGGTGTTTCATGCTTCCATACAAATATGATGAATTTTTTTTCTATTTCTTTAAAAAATGACAATGGGATTTTGATGGAGATTGCATTAAATCTGTATAATGCTTTAGGTGGTATGTTAATTTTAACTATGTTGGTTCTTCCAATCCAAGAACACGGAATATCTTTCTATTTCTTTGTATCTTCTTCAATTTCTTTTAATAGGTTCTTATAGTTTTCATTATATAGGTCTTTCGCATGTTTCATTAGATCTATTCCTAGATATTTAATCTTTTTGTTACAACTGCAAAAGGAATTACCATTTCCACTTCTTTTTCTGACAATTCATTATTAAAGTGTTGGAATGCTATGAGTTTTTGAAGATTGGTTTGTATCCAGAAACTTTACTGTGCATGCTTATTCTTTCTAGCAATGTTCTTGTGGAGTCTTTAGGGTTTGCTATATAGAGAATCTTGTCATCTGCAAATAGTGACAGTTTGAGTCTTTGTTTCCTATTTGGATGCCTTTTATATCTTTCTTTCATCTTATTGCACTCACTAGGACCTCCAATGTTATATTGAATGACAGTGGCAACAGTGGACAGCCTTGCCTTGTTCCTGATCTTAGAGGGAAAGTTTTTAGTTTTTGACCATTAAGTACAATGCTGGCTGAAGGTTTGTCATTGATGGCCTTTATTATGTCAAGGTAATTTCCTTCTATACTGATTTTGTTAAGCGTTTGGAACATAAATGGGTGCCGTATCTTGTTGGAGGCTTTTTATGCATCTATTGATATGATCATATGATTCTTATTTTTTAATTTGTTTGTTTGGTGTATCAGATGAATTGATTTCCATATGCTGAACCATCTTTGTTCCCCTGGGATGAAGATCACTTGATCGTGGTGTTTAATCTTTTTAATATGTTGCTGTATTCAGTTCGTTACTATCTTATTTAGGATTTTTGCATCTGTGTTTATGAGAGTTATTGGTTTGTAGATTTCCTTTTTTGTGTTATCTTTACCAGGATTTGGTATCAGAGTGATATTGGCCACATAAAACGAGTTTGGAAGTATTAACTCTTCTATTTTTTGGAAGCATTTGAGAGAATAAGTATTAAATCTTCTTCAAATGATTGGTAGAATATACTGATGAAGCCATCTGGTCCTGGGCTTTACTTTTTGGCATGTTTTTGATGATCGTTTTAATTTCTGTACTGATGATCAGTCTATTTAGATTTTCCAGTTCTTCTTGGTTCAGTCTAGTAAGGTTGTATTTTACTAAGTACTGGTCCATTTCTTCTAGGTTAGTAAATTTGGTGTTATATACTTTTTCAGAGTATTCTTATATAATCCTTTGTATTTCTGCAGTATCTGCCATAATTTCCCCTCTTTCATCCCTGATTTTATTTGTGTCCTTTCTCTTTTTTCTCTTGTTAATCTAGCAGGGGTTTGTTAATTTTATTAACTTTCTCAAAGAATCTCTTTGTTGCATTTATTTATTCTATGTTTTTTTTTGTTTGTTTTCAATTGTATCTATTTCTGCTCTAATTTTGATTATTTCTTTCCTTCTGCTGACTTTAGGCTTCATTTGTTCTTCCCTTTTTAGTTTTTTGAGATGAAGAGTTAGGTTGTTTATTTGGGCTCATTCTTGTTTTTTTTTTTTTTCCAATAGGCCCAAATTGATATGAACTTTCCCATTATGACTACTTTTGACATGTCCCAAAAGTTTTGATATTTTGTACTATCATTATTATGCATTTCTATGTATCTCTTGATCTCTTTTTATCTCTTCTCTGACCTAGCCATTCTTCAGTAGCATGATTTTTTAATTTCTATGTATTTGTGATTCTTCCAGCTTTTTGTTTTGTTTTTTACAGTCGATCTCTAGTTTCAAATCATTATGATCAGAGAATATGGTTGGTATGATTTCAACCCTCTTATAAATGTTCAGACTATATCTGTGTCCCAGTATGTGGTCAATTCTTGAGAATATTTTGTGTGCACCAGAGAAGAATGTATAAGCAGCTGTTTTGGGATGGAAAGCTCTGTAAATATAAATTATGTACAGTTGGTCTAA
The DNA here is from genome assembly GCF_014176215.1 of Rousettus aegyptiacus. NCBI lineage: Eukaryota > Metazoa > Chordata > Mammalia > Chiroptera > Pteropodidae > Rousettus > Rousettus aegyptiacus. Next base: position 57,542,915 of record NW_023416312.1, on the reverse strand, counting down.
TGTATCATTTAAGAATGTTATTTTCTTATTGATTTTCTGTTTGGATGATCTGTCCATATCCAATAGTGGTGCATTTAGGTCCCCTACTATGATAGTGTTTTTGTCTGTTTCTCTCTTTAGTTCTGGTAGCAATTGCTTTATATATTTTGTGGTTCCCTAATCGTGAGCATAGATATTAATAAGTGTTATATCTTCTTGGTACATTTCTTTTATCATTATGAAATTTCCCTTATTATCTTTCTGAACCTTTTTTATTTTGAAATGCGTTTCGTCTGATAATAGAACTTTTACTCCCACTTTTCTCTAAATGTCATTTGCTTGAAATATCATTTTCCATCCTTTCACTTTGAGTCTATATTTGGCTTTGGAACTGAGAGGTGTCTCCTAGAGGCAGCATATGGTTGAGTTTTGTCTTTTGATCCGTTCTGCAACTCTGTGCCTTTTTTATTGGTGAGTTCAGTCCATTTACATTTAGGGTGATTATGGAAATATGAGGTCTTCTTATAGCCATTTTATCTTTTGCTTTCTAGTAGCTCAGTGTTTCTATTGCTTCTTTGTCCTTGTGTGTCTGCTGTCTTATTTTGGTTGGATTTTGTGGCTTTTTCTTCTGGCCCTTTTGTTTTATGTTATATATTTCATTTCTGAATCTTTGGCATTTGGTTGTCATTATGAATATGTAGAGGATAGTTATATACATTCAGTGGTCCATTTTCTTCTGCGTGTGCCTTATTGCCATCACCCTTTGCAAATTTTAATATTTGACTCCTCTGTCGGGAGCCATTTTGAGGAAAACAAGGCTGTTAAGCAGGATGTTTTTGCAGAGTCAGTCATCCGTGCAGTCTGCTGACTCAGGAGGAAGTGCACCTGGTGTAGGGGTGGGAAACGGAATGTTTTTTGAAGAGCTACAGAGTTTCCATGATTGGTTGTTATTTAGAGGTGTTTTGCTTCTTGCCCACTCAGTAGGGTATAAATATATGTTGCAAAATAAACTCGAGGCCGCTCGGTATTGATTGGGGGCACTCCCGAATCTATCTCTTGTCTCTGTCTTTTTCTCAATCCTCACTCCCCACCTCGGGTGCTGTTCGACCTAGGCTGGCTGGCTCTGGCACTCCTCCCCTTTTCAGTCATTACTATCTCACTTTGTCTCTATGTATGCTGAATATTCCTTCCTATCTTGTTATAACAATTCTCTTCTTATTATATAAGCTTATAATTCCCTGCTCTTAGTAGGGTTGCACTTCTCTGCTTCTATTTGCTGGATAATCACTTTACTCTTAATCATGTTTTTTTTGGGGAGGGAGTCATTTTGTTTTAGGTGAACAGACCTCTTTCAGTATTTCCTGTAATGTAGGCCTTGTAATGGAGAATTCCCTCATTCTTTTTGTTTGTTTGTTTGTTTGTCTGGAATGGTCTTTATTTCTCCTTCATATCTCAAGGAGTACTTAGCTGGATATATTATTCTAGGCTGGTAGTTCCTTTTATTTAATAGTTTGAATATTTGATTCTACTCCTTTCTGGCTTGTCAGATTTTTGCTGAGAAGTTTGACGATAATCTAATAGGTTTCCCTTTATAGGTTACTGTCTTCTTTTTCATGGGGCACTTGAGAATCTGTCTTTGATGTTGATTTTTGGTAATTTTAATACAATGTGTCTGAGTGAAGGTCTTTTTGAGTTGAGATAATTGGGTGTTCTGTTGAGTTCTTGAATTCAGGCTCCAGCTTATTCTTTAGATTTGGGAAATTCTTATCAACTATTTGTCTGAAAATGCTTTCTAATCCCTGCTCCTTTTTCTCCTCTTTGAGAATGCCTATTTTCTTGTTTCCTCTCCTTACGATTTCAGCTCATTCTTGTATTTCTCTTTCGTTATTTTTCATTCTTTGTTTTATCTCTTCTTCCTTTTGTTTTATTTCTAGATTTCTGTCTTTGGTATTGCTGATCCTTTCCTCCATTTTGTCGACTCTATTTCCCAAGCTTACTATTTCATTTTTCAACTCTTGCAGTGTTTTTTTTTTTTTTTTTTTTTTATCTCCAGAGATCGATTCTTTTCTTTCTGAGGGTTTCAGTCTCCTTGCTAAAGAACTCATTCTGCTCATCTAGTTGTGTTTTCAATTCCTATAATTGTTGATATAAATTATTTTTGATCTCATTGATTTTTTTCTGAAGTACTATCCTTAATTCTCTGTTATTCCAGTTACATATTTCTATGTCTGTAAACTTATTTTCTGGAGATTTTTTTTTCTTTCTCTATGAGATGCCTTGTCACCTTGGTTGTTCATGGTGTTTAATGGACTATTTCTATTAACACCTGGGCATTAACGGAAGTGTATTCTGCTTTTTTTCTAGAAAGATTATTTATTATATAAAGATCTCTCTTCATGCTGTTGCAAAGAGGTGTTTTTCTTTTAGTTTCCAGTAGGTGGGGCTGGTAAAATCAACTGTTGTTTCTTTGATGTTTCCACTTGTCTGCCATCCCTACTTCTCTGCTTTCTGCTGTGATGCCTGGGCACTGCTGCCGGCCATGTGGAGCTCAAAGCTCTCCCAGGCAAAGCTGTTCTGGGAACTCTCCCTCCTCTCCTTTCCTCTTCTCCTACAGTGAGTTATGGAGAGAGAGGCAGCTTCTTTGTTTTTACCATTCCACCACCCGTCTCCAGGGGTTCCGACCTGTGGTAGCTCTTATGTGCAGATCCCATGCTCAGACTTGCTGATGTGCAGTTTGTGTTTTGCTGTCGTTGTTGTTGTTGTTGTTGTTGAGCATTAGATGTTCAGCTTATTATTTTAAGAGGAGAGGTCTGGGGATATCTGTCATTCTGCCATGTTTCTAATGTCGTAGTCTCTTGATAGGCACTTTGGTTGCTTCCATATCTTGGCTATTGTAAATATCATTGCAGTGAACATAAGAATGCATATATCTTTTTGAATTAGTGTTTTGAATTTCTCTAGATAAATACACAGAAATGTTATTGCTGTGTCATAAAGAAGTTTAATTTTTATTTTTTTCGAAGAACCTCCAAACTGGTTTTCATAGTGGCTGCGCCAATTTGTAATTCCACCAAAAGTGCTTGAGAGTTCTCTTTTGTTCACATCCTCGCCAACAGTTTTTGTCTTTTGATTTATTGACGGTAGCCATTCTAACAGGTGTGAGATGAGATGTCATTGTGGTTTTAATTTGCTACTTTCTGATGATTATTGATGTTAAGCACTTTTTCATATGTCTATTGGTCATCTTTATGTCCTCTTTGGAGATATATCTATACAAATCCTTTGTCCATTTTTCAATTATATTATTTTTAGGTGTTGAGTTGTATGAATTTTTAATATATTTTGGATATTAAACCATTTTCAGGTATATCATTGGCAAATATCTTCTCTCATTCAGTGGGTTATCTTTTTTGATTTATTGATGATTTCCTTTGCCATGCAAAAATTAGTTTGATGTACACCCATTTTGTATTTTTTCACTTGCTTTCCTGGACCAACAGGATATATCAAGAAAATATTACTAAACAATGTCAGAAAGTTTAATGTCTATGTTTTCTTCTAGGAGTTTTATGGTTTGGAATCTTACATTTAACTCTTTTATACATTTTGAGTTCATTCTTGTATATGGTGTAATAAGGTGGTCCAGTTTGACTTTTTTTTTGCGTGTAACTGTTCATTTTTTTCAACACTTTTTATTGAATAGACTGTTTTAAATGCATTGTATATCTGTGCCTCCTTTGTCATAGATTAATTAGTCATATAGGCATAGATTTATTTGGGGGCTCTCTATTTTGTTCCATTGATTTATCTATCTGTTTATAAGCTGGTACCATGCCCTTTAATTACTATGGCCTTGTAGCATAGCTGAATATAAGTTAGCATGATACTTCCAACTTCATTGAATTATTTTTCAATATTGCTATCTATCTAGGGGCTTTTATGATTCCATATAAATTTTAGGATTATTCTAGTTTATGGAAAATATCATTGGTATTTTGATATGTATTGCCTTGAATCTACAGATTTTTGGTGGTAGTGTGATGTTCATTTTAATGATGTTAATTTTTCCTATCCATGAGCACAAAATATGTTTTAATTCATTAGTATCTTCTTCAATTTCTTTCTTTAATGTCTTATAATTTTCCAAGTACAGGTCTTTTACTTCTTTGGTTAAATTTATTCCTATATTTTATTGTTTCTGGTGAAATTGTAAATGAGGTTGTTTCCTAATTTATCTTTCTAATAGATTATTATTGGTATATAAAAATGCAACCAACCTCTGAATATTAATTTTTTAGCTTACTACTTTACTAAATTTATCAGTTCTAATAGTTTTTTGGTGAAATCTTGGTGGTTCTTTGCATATAATATTATATCATCTACTAATGATATCATAATGTTAATTAAATCCATCTGATATAGTGTGCCATTTAGATTTCCTGTTTTGTTGTTGGGGTCATTGTTGATTTTTCTGTCTGGAGGACCGGTTTATTGGTGTCAATGAGGTGTTAAAGTTCCTTACTTAGCAAAAGGCTCAGGACACTTCGGGGCCTGATGCCACCTGTCATCTGCCCGTAAGGTTCAGCCAGTGAAAAAAATCCTTTAGAGGCGCAAGACATAGGGCTAATTGCTCTGGTGCAGAAAGTTCCCAAGGTATTGCTGCACCAGTTGTACAGGATGAGGTCTTAGACTGTCACTGGGGTGGAGTTAGTGGTGTGCACGGGGTTAATACAGATTTAATTCTTGCACCAGTGCTATACCTGTAGCCGCTCCACAAAATAACCAGAAAATAAGGCTAGCTTCTACTCACCTGTGGCTCACAAACCACTGAGAGTTGTCTAAGAAAGTCTGTAGTGTGAGTTTGGACTGGTTGCCCACCACTGAATGTGCCTCGGACAGCCCATGAGCTACAGTGGCTATATACTGCTTAAAGAGCCTCTTGCATTATATGCGGTGGCACTGGTTTCCCAGGTTTCAAAAGTGTTTTTGGAGATGCTGAGTTGGGCAGAGTGGGATCCCAGAAAGTCATCAGGGTCGGGCAGGTGATGTTCACTAGGCCAATGTGGTTTGAGATTTGGTCATATGAAGGAGGGCTCAACACAGGAAAGATGACACCTACATGTAGGCTACATGGGGGAGTCAGCCCCACACAAGGATAATGAAAGCTGTCTCTCTAGCCCTCACCCTGAAGCCACACGACTCAATTTTTCTCTGCATATCTCTGGCACCTCTCATGTTGCCAGCCTGCTGCCAGGGCCCAAAGTGAGTGTCTGCAAGTAAGTGGATCTATGCACAGACCCTTTTAAGAGATGTCTTGGTTTCCAGCAGCCTTTTTTCTCAATAGGTCAAGCATATTTTTCACTACTTTTTATAACCAGATGTTGCAGGAACTCCTTTTTCTGCCACTTGACCTCTTGGCCTGCGAAGGTGGTGTGGGACTGAAATCCCTCACTCCTCAGGTAGGTCCTCTGCTGCCAAGATATCCTTCCCAGTGCTTAACCACTGCATGTGGATATGGGGCCCTTCCAGAGCATCTATCTATTTAGAAATAGTTTTTAAAATCTTTTTGGAAATATGAATTCTGGACAGATGTTTTTATAGCAATGAAAGTGCTAAGTTAAAATGACATCCTGAACACCCATTCACAAGATCCAGATCAAAATAGCAAACAATACATAAATAAAAATGATTAAATGTTAGGCAAAATATTTTTTTTATATTTTGGGGAGAAAATGTTTATTATTCAGGATCCAGTTTCTCATCCCAGAGTATGCGTTTCGAATCTTTTTTCTGAGGAGCATCCTCAGACTGTTAATGGTATCTTGGGCCTTACTTAGGATAGAGTTACAGAGCAACTCAAAAAAATGTAAGAAATAGGAATATTTAAAAGCTTGGATTAGAAACTACATAGAAATCTATGAACCCAAGGATTAAAGACTCATAGATATCAACTGAATGAAAGCAAAAAGAGGGCAGCCGTGATATAAGAATGGGCATATACAGTAAGCCTCCAAGCCCAATGAAGAAAATGTATGGTACACACCTAATGAGGATGACAAAACTAGTAGTAGCACATATTAAAACAGTAAGGGTTTGGATACATGAATTATCTACATAGAATGAAAGTCTTCTTGACTAAAATTGGGACATGGAAAAGTGTGCTGGAGTTTCTAAAAACAACAATCGAAACACTTTATTTTCATCAGTACGCCCAGAAGTGGACATGATCTCCCACCCCAGATTTCATTTAAATGTTGAGGCAGATAAAATGGCACAACTAACAATATGCAGCACTCACAGCAAGCTGGGAATTCTCAGGTCAGAAAGGGCTTAGGGGTCTGATAAGGAGGTAAACAAAGGCAGGGTGTTGGAAGTGGCTTCAAATTTTTATTGTTGTTAAAGAGTTAAACTAATTTGGACAATTCCCTGGGCTCAAGTAGAAGTTGTGCTATGTGAAATTTCTGCTGGAATGCAGGGACTGAGCAGATCTTCTTATCTCTGTTGTCCCAAATGTGGGACAAGCAGAATGGAGAGGTGGGGACCTAAAATCTGTCAATTGTCAAACATCAAAAATGGATGAAGCCTTTTTCTTGTTGTTTTATTTTTTTCACAGCTTTATTGAGATATATATGACATAAAACATTGTGTAAGTTTAAGGTTAACAGCATATTGACTTGTTACTTATATATTGCAAAATGATTGCCACCGTTGCACTAACACCCCAATTCCATCACAAAATTAACATTTTTTGTGTGTGCGTGGCAAGAATATTTAAGATCTTCTCTCTTAGAAAGTTTAAAGTATATAATGCAGTACTGTTAGCTATAATCACCATGTAGCACATTCGATTCCCACACATGTTAATTTTATAACTGGAAGTTGGTACCTCTAAGAAACATCGTTTCATTTACCATAGTCCCCAGTCCCTGGTAACCACCACTCTATTTTCTGCATGGATATTTTAGATTCCACATAGAAGTACAATCATACAGTATTTATCTTTCTTTGTCAGACTTATTTCACCTAGCAAACTGCCTTCTAGGTCCATCCATGTTGTTCCAAATGAATGAATTTCCCCCTTTTTTAAGGCTGAATGATATTCCATTATATGTATATGCCATATTTTCTTTATCTATTTGTCTATCAATGGTCATTTAAGTTATTTTCATATCATAGCTATTGTGAATAATGCTGCAGTGCACATGAGAGTGTAGATATGTCTTCAAGATCCTGATTTCAGTTCCTTTGGATGTGTTCCCAGAAGTAGGATTTCTGGATCTTATAGTAATTCTATTTTTAATTTTTGAGGAACCTCCACATTGTTTTTCATAATGTCTTTTCACAAACAATAACAACTTACATCCACACCCTTTTCTCCACATGCTCCTCAACACTTGTTTTTTAGATGATAGCAATTTTAACAGCTGCGAGGTGGTATCTATTGTGGTGTTGTTATGCATTTCTCTGAAAATCAACTCATTAGTAATGTAGAACATTTTTCATGTATTTGTTAGCCATATATATATATATATATATATATATATATATATATTCTTTGGAAAACTGTCTTTTCAGTTCTTTTACTCCTTTTTAAAGGTAAATTTGTTTGTTTTTATGCTATTGAGTTGTATGAGTATTTTATATATTTTGGATATTAACCCCCTTATCAGATAGATGATTGGCAAATATTTTCTCCTATTCTGTAGGTTGAATTTTTATTATTTTTTGTTGTTATTGTTTCCTTGCCGTGCAGAAGTTTTTTAGTTTGATATGGTCCTGCTTATTTATTTTTACTTTTGTTGCTTGTACTTTTGATGTCATATCCAGGAAATCTCTGCCAATACCAAGTTCCCAAAGGCAGTATTACATTCAATGGTGAAGGATTGAAAACTTTTCCTCTAAGATCAGGAGCATGATAAAGTTGCCTATTCTTACCACTCCTATTTAACACAGCACTGGAAGTCCTAGCCAGAGCAATCAGGAAAGATAAAAAACAAAGTTATTGAAATAAGAAAGGAAGAAGCAATATTGTGTTTGTTTGCAGGTGACAGATATATACATATGTGTATATGTACATATACACATACACACACATATATATGTTTATATAATAATAATATATGATATTTTAAAGACTACATTATAAAACTTTGAACTAAGAAATTCAGTAAATTTACAGGACATGAAATTAACATACAGAAAAGTGTTGTGTTCCTATACATTAACAAGAAAATATCTGAAAAAAATTAAGAAAACAATGCCATTCACAATAGCAATCAATAACAATGAAATGCTTAGGAATAAATTTAACCAAGGAGGTGAAATATCTATATACTTTAAACTATAAGATTTTGATGAAAAAAAAATAAAGAAGACACAATCAAATAGAAATTTATCCCATGTTCATAGGTTGGAAGAGTTAATATTGTTAAAATGTCCATATGACCCAAAGTCATCTATAGATTTAATTCTATCTCTATCAAAATGCCGATGACATTTTTCACAGAAATAGAAAGAAAGCAATCTTAAAATTTATTTGGAGCCACAAAGACCCATAATGACTAAAGCAATCCTGAGAAAGAACAAAGCAGGAAACACCATACTTTCCGATTTTAAACTACACTACAAAACTATAGTAATCAAAACAGTATGATACTGACCTAAAAATAACCATTTAGATCAATGGAACAGAATTGAGAGGCCAGAAATAGACCCCTGCATATATGGTCAACTAATATTGATAATGAAGCCAAGAACAATCAATGGGGAAAGGACAATCTCTTCAATAAACAATATGTGGGGAAAACTGGATAACCACGTGCAGAAGAATGAAATTAAGTCCTTGTCTTATACTACTCACAAAAATTAACTCGAAATAGATTGAAGACTTAAACATAAGACATGAAACTGTAAAATTTCTAGGAAATAACAGGGAAAAAGTTCCTTGACTTTGGTTGTGGAAGAAATTTCCTGGACATGGCACTAAACCGTTTTATTACACCCTCAAAATACATGTTTGTAAATAATTTGGGAAGAATTAACCTTTTCTGCTCTTTCATTTTTAGATTGACCTTAGGTCTTGGATAGCTTAAGCTGGAGATGTCTAAAAGAGAAATAATCAAGATGAAGAATTTGAAATCACTTAAAAAAAATGAAAGCTAAAGAAATTGGGTCTTTATCTTGAAAGAAAAAGACACAGTGGCCACATGATACTTTGTTTTAAATATTTAGAGAGGTGTCCTTTGGAATAAGGAGTAAGCTTATTTTTGGTCAACATAGGAAATAGGACTTTGGCCAATGCAAAGAGGACTATGCAGGCTGTTTTAGGATTAGCATAAGAAAGATTGCTCTCTTTTTCCACCATGTGAGCACATGGCTAGAAGGAGGCTGTCTGCAAGCCAGGAAGAGAGCTCATATTTGGAACCCAAATATGATGGCACCCTGATCATACTCTCAGCCTCCAGAACTTGAGAAAATAAAAACATCTGTTGTTTCAGGCACAGAGTCTAAAGTATTTTGTTATGGCAGCTGGAGCGGACTAATATACAGATGTAATAATTTTGCCATGGCTGAGGATTGTTAAGGGAATTAATTTGAGTAAATTTGAAAACTGTAAAGTAGCATATAATATTTAGTTTTTATTGATAGTTATTAGTTTAAAAGATATTTAGCAATTAACTGCTTATGAAGTTTTGTGAACACTGGCCCTACTAGACCCACTTTGCTGAAAGGACGATATGATTGTTTTTAGCTCATTACTGGTATGCCATGGAAAGCTGCTAAAAACTGGAAATTAGCACACATTTAATTAGTTCATTTACTCATTTCAGAATGAGTGAACAGATCAGACTCAGAACTTCCCCTTATGTAGCTTATATTCAGGCGAATACATAAACTTGACTTACAAGATTGAGTCAAGGCAGATATTGAACAGAATAAAATCACAAATTATTTCATTACATAAAAAAGATTAATAATAATAATTATAACTGAGAATGGAATTTGCTGCTTTGGGGGTAAAATATTTTCTATCTTAGGAGATATTCAATCAGAGGCTGGCTGACCCTTTGATTGAAAAGTCTTAGAAAGAATCAAATTATTATTTGAAGAGTTGAGCAAACTTAACTCTAGGGTCTCTTTTAAGATAATTCTATAATCTTGTGTATCATTCATTTTTTTTCCTGATAGTTCCCCTCATGAATTTTTTCATGACTTTGTGATTAATGTTGTAATGACTGTAATGGTTAAATAAAAGTCATATGTTCCAGTCCCTTAGTTGCTATACTTCTGGAGAAGTTTCTACTGCAAGTATTATATGTCAGTAAACTAGTTGGTGGTTTTGAGCTATGAGTCCAGGATGAGGAAAGAGCAGAAAAGGTAGCATACTAAACTGTACTGATCATTTATATTTCATTGTGAATAAATCATTTGGACCATTGCTATACGAAAACTGATTTTAATGGAAGAAGTGCTTTAAATAGAAAAAAAATTAAGTGCCTACAGGTAAAAGAGAATAGGACCAAAAAACAAAGATGCTGGAGATAACAGAGGCATACTATACTTACTCTTTTATCGAATATGTCTATAGATAAGCAGCTCTAATATATGTGGTTCCTCTTCAGAAGACTAAATCTACAGCATTAAGGGCCTTAGTCATCTTTACTTTAATTGTTAAAATTTCCCCATGTTTTTCATTCCATTCACAATTAATATTGGATATACATTATTGACAGTTAAACTTCAGAGGCCCAGCTCTGATTTAACACAACCCTGCCAAACAAAATTGTTGAAAATCTGAATCAAATTTGAATCAAATTTAAAACTTATGGCTTGGTATCTCCAAATATTTATTATTTTGCCTCTGCTTTCCATCCAAAAATTATATTTTATGGTTTATCTTCACAGCTATGCCCCTTGTTCCAGCTGTACTACCTGTTGTTTACTGTAAAGTGCTTGTAATTTACTGATTCTGTACTTCTGCTTTCGTTCATTCTATTGTTCTTCCTACCTACATTTGTCTCTCTGTGTGTAAAAATATTACCCATATTCTAGCTAAAACAAAGCTAGCCAAAACACTACCTTGCCCACACAGTCTTCTCTAACATATTCTCCCTGGCCATTCCTCCTTGCCTATCACACTAGCAATATGATTTCCCTCCTTCTAATCAATCGAGGTACTATTTTTAGATGTCTTTTATGTTAATTATGCTTTATTCTTTATGTCCTTCTCTTTCAGTATTAAGTTGAATTATATGAAATTGTCGATATTTAATTATTTTTGACTCACATAAGCAGAATTTACATGATTCAACCAAATACATTACTTATCTCTTTTAATAGACTATAATTTCCTTTAATTCCCCCAAAGTACCTACCTAATGCACCCTCTAGGCTTCTTCTATAGTACTATTATTTTTTGAAATGAATGAACGTATTATGTTCAAATTGGATCCTAATATTCAGGAATTCTCTGATTGAGCCACTTAAGATTTTTCTCCTCAAGATCGGTAACTAAAGAGACTCTCATTAAATATTTCTGGGGAAAAAAAAAACTTAGCTGAATCAGAAAAAGACAATATGCATCATTTAGTAGAGTTATATATGATCTGTAAAGGTAACTTCAGCTTTAGGGTTTTATGATTTTAATTGCCAAACTTTGTTGGTGTATAACTTTCTGGCTGCCTCATGAGCATTTTCAGTCAGACCTCCTATGAGATACAATGTTTTTACTCTTCCAGGTTTTGTAATATATGACTTTCTTCAAGGGGCAAGATTCACCTTGATTCTAAGCACAGCCAGTCAATTATTTATCTTTATTTTCTTCTTATTTGTACTGATTATTATCATCAATTTCCAAGTTCCCCCTCCCACCCTGATTATATTTTCCTTTTAAATATTTATGCCAGAGAGTCTATGCACAAAGTCTTCAGATTCTTGTTTTATTCTTCTATATACTTTCAGTAATTACCACAGTACCTCTAACATCATAGGCCTGAATTAATTAATGTTTGCTAAAGGGAGAAAGAAAAGAGGTAAAGGAGTTAAGGAGAGAAAAAAAAGGAAGAAAAGAAAGAAGGAGAGAATGGAGAATTGAAGGAAAGAGGGAGAGGGAGAGGAAAGGAGGGATAGAGGAAGGAAAGAAAACAAGAAAAGGAAGGGAGGAAGGAAGAAAGGAGAGAAGAAAAGAGGAAAAAGATACCATTTCAAAATGTCATCATCTGATAAGTTGTACCTCCTCTAGCCAGTCTGTATGTTTGTTCTAGTTTCTCAGTTTAAGTTTGAATTCAAAGAAAGGTAATATAAAAGATATATTTTTTACTAGGAATTAGAGACAATAGAATTTAATGATTTCCATTTTTCTGGGTGTCAGTGTAAAACCGGTAGTAGCATTCCTCCCATGATAAACATAACACTAAGGAAAATCAACTCTTAGGATACAAGAACAAAGTAGAGACGCCACTGAGAGATATCACATAAGTGAAAGTAGAAACCTTAGCATGTGAGCTGAGCATCAGAAAATTGACAATCTGTTTATCCACAGGAAGAAAAAATAGCTATAAAACTGAGTAAGCAGATTGCTTCTTCTCAAACTCCAAGCCTCTAGGGCCATGGTTATTGCAGATTTCTCCCCTCCTCTATTTCAATATATCAAGCAGTCCCAAGAATGCAGGAAATAATGAATGGCTTCCAAAGCTAATAGTAATATATTTAGAACACAGGCGCCTGCAAGACATAGCAAAGGCAGGCAGAGGATTCAATATTTTTCCAAGCTAAATGCCTCTCAGGAAGTTTTACCCAATTGACGGTTTTGTGAAGTGCTGACTCTAAAAAAACTGTCTCCAGGTGACACACTTTTTCTTTGGTCATTCAGTTTTCAATTGGCCCCTTTGTCTGGAGGATGAGAGGTTAATAGCACATGATTAAGAAGAAAAATATCTTCCTTTTGAGAGAAAAAATGAATTTTTATCAATCATTCCTTTTTACTTCTGGTTAAAGAAACTTTCTCAAAAAAGGCTTACTCCTGCCATAAGACTGGTAATCTCAACAATGTTGGTTAAGAACACAGGCTCAGAGTTTTCAACTCAGCACCTCCAGTTTGATTCAAATGGAGCTCTGTAAGCAAAAAGATGCACAGCATATATGTAGAAATACAAAATTCTCCTACTGAGAATTTATTGATCAGTGAAATTACTTGCATTATAAGATTAGCAAAGATATTATAGGCTGCAAAATAGGAGACTTCTATCTCTTTCTTTATGAAATTACAAATTACCACTTTTTAAAGTGCCTCCACACTACTGATAGATAATATTACTTTCTTTTTTTTTTCAAATGAGGTAAGATAGATATGTTACATCCAGCAATGAAGGAACTCATAGAGAATATGAAGGTGATGAATATTGGTCCTTTGTGCCAAGAGATGCAATTTTTCCTTTTAATCATGTAGAGCCTGAGTTCACAGATCAATCCTAACCATTCACTTTGTTTTTCATCTGTGTCTGATTCTGCATTGCATGTGATGGATTGTATTATTTCCTGCATTTCAAGGTAAGTGCATGTTACGCTGGCCTCCAGTGGAACATAGATGTGGGGAAGTAAACCAAAACTGGGAAGACATAGCAGTCTAAGACAAGAATAAAGAAATTTTAAGAATATTAGAACCCCCAAAAAATAAAATACAGAGTTAGAATGTGGTCAAAAGTCGATACCAGACGGGGAATCAGGAACAAGAAAAACAGAATAGGGAGGTCAGATCCAGGCAATGGCTCAGAGCACTATAAGTAATCTGTGGAGTGTACAAAACCAGGAACTAAAGCAAAACTTATCTCCAGCAGTAAGTTTCACTATGGTAGACAACTATGACCAGTTTACCTAAAGTGAACAGAGCTAAGAAGTTTTAGCTGTGGAGCAACTCATGCTTGAAAGAAATTTGGGTTCTTTTAGAAGTACATAAGTCCGTTCTGCTATCTATTTACCCTTTTAAAGCCAGGGCTTCATAGATTCATTGGTCTACGCATAACAGCTAGCTCAAATACTTCCCATCAGTTTCTAAAATGAGAGATGACTATAACTGGGAACCAATGATAGTTACTCCCTGTCCTCCCTCATAGGGCCTATCTATCATACTCGAAGAGTGAAATACAATAGTTTTTCCATGCCAGTACATTCCAATGAAGTAATAGAAATTTGTCATTCACTGACATCAACTTTCAGAGGGTTGATAACAGCCTAGACTCTGTCAAATGGTTTGAAGAAAAAAAAAGGGAACCTAATTTTTTGAGTTTCTACTATGTATTAGGCAGTATGTTAGGCTCCTTTAAATACATAATCTTATTTAATCTTCATAAACAGCCTTTCAAACTCCATATTATTATGAATTTAATATATTGTTTCAAAATTGTTCATAGTGTTCATAGTCCCTAAGTCACTTTACAATGTGCGATTTTTACAAATATCTTAAAAAAACAATAAGATCCAGATTAGCCTGCAAACACAGCAGTATTGTTGCATTCCTTTAATATTCTCATAAAAGTTGTTAAGTGTAAGAGAAGTTTAGAATCATTATTGTAGTAAGCTATTTCCAATAATGTGAGAGGATTTCACAAATTCAGTTACTGCCAGGAAATATTCAGTCATTTTTTTTTTTTTGCATTGCACAGTAATTTACTTAAAGTTAAATATTTTCGTTATGGTATAATACAGAGACCAGAACTTTGGAACTCCATACATGTATGTCTGTATGTATATACAAACATACATATTAACTATCAGTTATGCATATCCCCTTCCCAGAACCAACAACAGATAAATTTATTAACCTCATCCTCCTCACCCCAACACACACAAACATACATTATATAAAAATACCAGATGTGCAATCACATCAAATTTCAAACTCAGTTTAGATTCTACAAAATGCATGGCATATAGCAATACCTGATACATATTACCTAAGAGTGATTATAATATACCTTTTTAGTTAGTATTAAAAAAAAAGTAAGTGCCATTTATGAAGTTGTTGCTACATATATTTTGTGTGCAAGGGGCAGAACTTGAAGATTGGGACCCAAGATTTCTGTGTCTTTTCCCTGAATGTCAATCACTAGTTAGGTAACTCTGCCTTTCAGCTTACCTATCTTATAAACTACATGTGAAAATACTGTCATGTCGGAGGATTAATGTGAGCATTAACTGATACTTGTAATATACTTTGATAAAAGGCGCAAGCCATTTCTATTCTTTTTCTTCTCGTTTTAGTGTAATTGCTTATCTAATGTTGTTGGATTAAATACTGAAGGTAATGGTTTGTGAGAAGTATTGAAGAAGTGAAGTGTCAGATAAATGTTAAATTGTTCTTTATTAAACTGACCGAATATTAATTTTGCCTTTGGGCTGGATTTTGCTTGTGTATGGTTATGACAAAGACAACATGGCTCTACATGAATTGATGAGAGAATACACCATTTGGGGATTCTTTCTGGTAGGATCACCAACTTGTAGCTTATTCTGTAAAAGTTTCTATTGATCTCAAAATCCACCCTATTGTTGGTAGAATTTCTATATATACAGTTAGCCAAAAGCTCTGCAGTACTTCAAGCAGTTAATGTCTCATGCTGATGTTCTTTGAACTACTCCTTGCTGCTAAGAAGGAGGGCAGTGCAGCAAAATGGCTGAGAGTGTGAACTTTGAACCAACTTAGATTTAGTTAGCTCTGGATCACTTACCAGCTGTGTGGCCTACAACAAATTTTTAAAACTACTTGTGATTCAGTTTCCTTATCTATAAAATGGGAATAAAAAATAATAAATATCTCATAGAATTTTTGTGGAAACTAAGTGAACAAATCCATGCAAATATTTTAGAACAATCCCTGGCATGCATTAAGTGCCCCATACATGATAATTCTCATTGTTAGATACCTATAAAAGCTAGCTCCACAAAGCACAAAGTTCCTTATATATGAGAGGGAAATTTCAAAAATGTTCTGTGAGGTGTCTGACCAATTCTAGTTGCATAACTACTCTGGTATCAGTTTTCCTCTCTGTACAATGAAGATAATATGTGGCTCTGCTTCACAGTTTTGATGTGAAAACAAATGGTTAAAATATGTAAATTGCTTAGAAAAGACCTGGGAATATAGTAAAACATAATTGTTAGCTATCCTTTAGGCAAATCTTGAAAAAAATTGTAAACAAATAAAACAACAACAAAAGAAACCTTTTTAATTAGCACAGGGAGTCACTTTTTTTCTAGGCTATCCATATTTAATATCTTCCTAAGTTTTCCCACTTTTTTTGTTAAAAATTTCTTATAGGAAATTGTTATCCTCAATTCCATTAGTCTTTTTCTCAGTTTCAAATTATTTTTATTCATGCCACTTGTTTATCATCTCCAGCTTAGTGTACATGTGGCCGTTGTTGATCCACTGAATGATTCTCAATATATCTCCAATGAATCAATGGGTGGAGCACAGTCTGCTAGAACATTTAAAACGTTTCATTTTGTCCCAGTGTAGACTTTCTTCTTCTATATAACCATCTATTTGAAACTTTTAGAACAAATTATTTTGCCCTAGCATTGTATCATCTTCAATTTGCTAAAAATTCAACTCAAAATTTGCCTCTCTCAGGAAACCTTCCTTGACAGGACAATACAACATATAGGTTAAATACACACATATAAAATAAGACAGATATCATTTTCATTTCCACTGTATTGCCTTATTGTAGGACTCCATCATTTGTGTACAAGACTATTTCCTTAGTCTCTTAAAGGTTTCTCACTCTAGTCTTTCCTTCAATCTGTATTCACATCATGCCAAAGTGGTTAAAACAAATCTGCTAATATTGTTCTTCTACGATTTTTCAATAGCTCTCCATCTCCTACAAGATGAGGTCTAAACTTAACCTGCAAAAGAATTCTGAGTTCTTTAACTTAGCTACTAAATGAGTATAGGGAAATTAATTGGAAATGACATGTGAAACATAGTTTGAAGAATAGATTTGGCCAGTGTGTGTGTGTGTATGTGTGTGTGTGTGTGTGTGTGTGTGTGTGTGTGTGTGGTGGGGAGGGAGGTGATGATTGAGAAGTGAGTCAAATTTTAGACATATTAAGTTGAGGGTGCTTGACAAATTTTCAATTTTAAATATTTTGTTTTCAACTTCTACTTCCACCCCAGCATCCAATATAGTACTTTGCACACACAGGAGATAAATAGTAAGTAAATCAGTTTGTAGGTCTGTTTAGGAGATAAACTTGATAAGACTTAATAATTGGTTAATGAGATATAATTAAGAATGGATCTCATATTTACGGCATGGGAAAATTAATATATGAAATACCTCTGTCAGTATTTGCATTTATATGTGTATCATAGAAGAAAATAAAGGATAAAAAGAGGTTTGGTGTGGAAAGATGAATAGTTCAGTTTATGCTGCGCAAGTTTGAGATAACCATGGAATGTTCAGTTAGTACTGTTTAATGGGCAGTTAAAATGGCGAGTTTTGAGTTCTTGGGGGGATATATACACTAAAGTAGAAACACAAATTTAGGAGTCAATGATACATTGGTGGTAGTAAAGATAAAGAGTGCATGATATTGTATACCCAGTAAAAAGTGTATTCATTAATTATTTTTTGAAAATATGTATTTTCTTAATAGCTACAATCTTATGGGGAATGGCAGAGATCCTTGAGTTCAAGGGTTAGATTTTGGCAAAAGGAGAATAGGCAAGCTAGAAGGGATTGCTTTTAAGTTCTATCCCAATGTCCCAGTCAATGGTACTGTGTTTCCTTAGATTTGTGAGCAGGAAAACTTCCTTGGATAGAATTAATTTGCCCTCATTTCCACTCCTTTGCTTCTTAGTGTGGTGTTATATATACTATGAGCATTTAATAAATGTTATGATGATAGCAAAATAAAAATATGAAGAATAGTACTTTAGTGGACTACAAGAAAGAACTCCTCATGCATGACCAACAGTTGATTCTCAGAGGTTATGACTTTAAAGCCATCATAAATGTATTATATTAAAGTAACTTTTCCCTGAAGGAGAACGCTTATCTTTGTTCTGAAGATACAGAGATTCTGAAGGGGGATGCAACTTTCGGCTTCTACATGAGAGTGTGTACTAGTTGAAAAAACTAAAAGTTCTATAATTTCTGTTGGTGAATGGGATTGAGACCTACAGAGTAGTATTTGTTGCCACTGCCTAATAATCTGAAGCTTTAAGAAGCAAATGCAGTAAGCACTGGAAACAAGTGGGACTTTTTTCAGTTTTTTTTTTGCACGGATGTCTTTTGACTGCCCCCTCCCCCCACCTCAGTGGAATACATCCTGCGAGGACTATTAGTTGCATACAAGAAAAGGTTGTTAATGATACAGCTTAAAAGTGAAAATAGAAATTATAGGTTCCTGCTTGAAAAAGGCCCTCCTGCAGTTCATTTACAAATTCTCAAAGTGAAAGAGTCCAGAAATGGAAAGAATAACTGACAGTTCTATGTCTGTAATGCAGTCAGCTCCAGGGATATTTATGCATATGTTAAATGGAAAAAGAAAATCCTAAATACTTTGTGTAGTTTGCGACATGAGATCTGCTTCAGCTTGTAATATCTCATAATTCTGGTTCAATACCTGAAATTAATTTAAAATAATAAAAAATAAAAAATTTAAGGAATCTCTATATCTTCAAATGGACTTATATTTTCTAGTTTTCATCAAACTAATATTGAAGTTCCATCACATATTAAGTGATAAAAATAATATTTCAATTTTATGTCTCATCCTGGAAAAATAACCTTTTGAATATATTTTTTCAATTAAAGTTAGCATACAATATTATATGAGTTTCAGGTGATCAACATAGTGATTAGACATCTGTATAACTTACAAAGAGATCACCCCAATAAATCTAGTACTTAGCTGAAGCCATATCTGGTTATTACAATATTATTGACTATATTCCTTATGCTATACTTTACATACCTATAACTATTTTATAACTACCCATCTGTATTTCTTAATCTCTTCCTTCTTTTTATCTACCCACCCAAACTCCCTCTCATCTGGCAACTATCAAAATGTTTTCTCTGTATCTACGAGTTTATTTCTGTTTCGTTTGTTTATTTTGTTCTTTAGATTACAACTGTAAGTGAAATCATATGAAATCTGTTTTTCTTTGTCTGACTTACTCCACTCAGCACAATACTTTCTAGGTCCATGTATGTTGTTGCAGATGTCAAGATTTTATTCTTTTTTTCTGGTCAAGTAATATTCCATTGTATATATGTACACATCTTCTTTATTCATTCATCCACTGATAAACATCCAGGCTTTCTCCATTTCTTGACTATTTGAAGAAATAATGACAGAAAACTTTCCTAACCTGGTGAAGGAAATAGACATATAAGCCCAGGAAGCACAGAGAGTCCCAAACAAGATGAACCCAAAGAGGCCCACACCAAGACACATCAAATGAAAATGCCAAAGGTTAAAGATAAAAAGAGCATCGAAAATCAGCAATAGAAAACAAATTAGTTACATACAAGGGAGTTCCCATAAGACTGTCAGCTGATATCTTAACAGAAACTTTGCACATCAGAACACATTGGCATAAAATATTCAAAGTGATGAAAAGCAAGGACCTACAACCAAAATCACTCCACCTAGCAAAGCTATCATTTAGACTCAAAGGAAAGATAGTTTCCCAGACTAACAATACCAAAAAAAAAAAAAAAAAGTAAGGGGTTCATCAACATCAAACCAGTATTACAGGAAATGTTAAAGAGACTTCTTTAAAAAGAAAACAAAATCAAAATATAAATAATAAAATGGCAATAACTATCACAATTACTTTAAATGTAAACGAATTAAATGTTCCAATCAAAAGACAGTGTGGTTGAATGGATAAAAGAATGCTGCTTACAAGAGATTCACTTCAGATCAAAAGACACACAGGGACTGAAAGTAAAGGGATGGAAAAAAGCATTCTATGAAAATGAAAACAAGCAAACAAACAAATCTGGGGTAACAATACTTACACCAGACAAAACAGACTTTAAAAAAAGGCTATTATAAGAGACAAAAAGGACCCCACTTCTGGGTATTAATCCTAAGAAACCCAAAACACTACTTCAAAGGGCCATGTGAATCCATGTTTATTGCGGCATTATTTACAATAGCCAAGGTATGAAGATTACCTGAAAATAACCTGATTAGTGACCTTGCAGACCAGTGCCAGAAACATCCCCAATTAGAGCAATAACTTGTCTCCTCTATGTACCTCCCACTAGTGACTCGGAGCATTTAGTAAGCTTTCTTCATGCTGCTATAGTGCAATATGCTGTGTTACACTATGAACATAGGGATGAATTGATATATAAACCGTTTGGTTTTTAGTTTTAAAAGAGGAACAAATGACCACCACCTGGGGAAACTAAGCTTTCTTTGTAACATTCTAATGATCTTTCTTAATGACCTTTTTCTCTCTTGTAATTTGTTGGCTTTAAAAATGTGTGTTTGTTTCGCTGTACTATGTAATGAATACTAGAAACATTTTAGGGGCTACTATCTTTAAGACTTTGAAGAGGAATCTTGGAGGAAAAGGTTATATAAGAAGGCTAACTGACAAGAAATAGTAGAAAATGCTATCTTTTGCTTACTCAGTAAAGACTAAAATGGCAGAAATGTAATCAAATCAAATGACTTCAAATTATGTACCTCCCAAGTAAAATTTTATATTCTTCTTCCAATAGCAGTCCACTATCCTTTCCTTTACCTTCATTTTCTATCACAGTAGAAAAACAAAAAAACATGCACTGAGGTAGGTCCTTCTTGTTCCATGGCTTCCTAAAAGTACTGGAATTTGCTGGGGATGGTGTGTGTGTGTGTGTGTGTGTGCACGCGCGCAAGCACGCGCACACACACACACACACACATGTTAATTCTTCCTTTGGAAATAATCAGATTGTTCCTCATACTTTCTTACCTATTGTTTAATCAGAGTCAGTTTATAAACTTGAAATGCCAATGCATGGATAGTTAGAGACTTTCTAATCTAGCAAGATGGGCTGCAAGTGCATGGAATCCTGGTGTTCTTTGAAAGGCTTTAAAGATTTTTAGTTATGAAGGTCAAGATCTGTCAGTATTAGAAGCATAGGCTTACTACAGTCCAGCACTTATACTGTGTTTCTTGCTGCTGAAGTACTAAATGACTGATTAAAAGGTTTGCTGTGTGTTGTCTCTAAGTTGTATTTTCCCTTGTGTGCATTGAGCAGCACCAAGAGACCAGTATCTATTTCACACTCCAATTCAGAGCAGCCTACCACATCTTACTCCCTCTACCTGTTAAGTGTATTACTTTGGTTGGTGCTTTGTGATTATGGACCATGAATTGCTTATGTCCCATATTAGGCATTGCCTGTAGCTCTCATCAAGGTGTATTGTAATTCTTTGTTCTGTTTCCTTATTACCCTGACTTCTGGTAAAAAGGCTATAATTCTACTAGCTAATAAAGTTGTTAAGCTACAGTATAATATTTATCTATCTTCATTAAAGAGAGAGAAAAATAATAGGCTTGTTCAATGGGAAGCTCATTGCTGTCACTATCTCACACAAAATACATTTCTTTACCTTTGCTTCAGTGGTTTAAACATAGAAAACAAGTAGAAATTTAGAGAGACAAAAGAGGGTAAGATTTAAATTAAAGGGTAAAGGGATTTTTTAAGCACTACCTCAGCCAATGGAGATTAGGTAGGGGTGGGGAATGTTGGAGGAAGAGTGATAGGAAACAAAACCAGCATAGGCATCAGGCATAAACACTTAAAACGACCAGGTGAGACTACAGTACATAAACAGCTAATTATTCTTTTTAGCTGCCCATCATCTGAACCAATTCATGAGACAGTGGTTCTATTGGGTAGTGTCCAGTTCCCAAATTGGTGATTATCAGTGGCAAGCTGTGATATCTGTGCCCAATGATGGCAACAGCGGCATCTTCATGGAACCAGTTGTGCTCCATGATTTTTGATGGTGTTGTTGAATGAATAGCCTCCAGACTCTGCTTTGTGGTCTGCCTCATGTAAGCCAGGCCCAGAAGAAGGACTTATCTAATTAATGGAGAGGGATTTCCTTTTTAGTCACTCATATTTGTACAGAATTCAAACATCAAAAACAATATTTCCTCCTCCATATTAGTCATGTTTTCTATTTTGGACCCTAGCGATAAGTTGGGAAGTAGGATAGATGAAACTACAACCATTGTCTCTAAGAGACTAATTGAAAAGAAATTTACATAAAACATAAAACTGTTGTGTTTTTTTCATCCTTAGCTTGATCTTTAAAAAAATTGATAGAATAATACTAATAATTATAATAATTATTATGTTGTTAATATTAATAATAAGTATAAAAGAGCTAAAATATATTGAGCACTTCTAGCTATTGGGGCACTCAGTGTCTTTTACTTGCTTATCTCATTTAACATCAACCTAAGAGGTAGATGCTATTATCTCTATTTATAAATGAGGAACTACATCTTATCAAGATTAAGAGTCTGACTTAAAGTTACACAGCTAAGTGAAGAAGCTAAAATTGAAAACTAGATCTGTTGGATTTCAAAACTTATACTTCTAATCACTCTACCATCTTGAAATTAAAAGGGATATGTATATTCTGCATATGTGTATCTCAGAATGCATCACTTTAATGAAGAATCAGGTAGAGGTGAAAGAATAAGGATGAGGGGAAAGAAAACTACCTTTTTAATCTCCCCATCACTTAACCTCTTTAACTTGCTTTCTTTTTACAGCATCCAAGAGAAGTACCATATACATTTTACATTTTAAGAAACTGGGGTTCAGACAGGTTAAGTAATTTGCCTAAGGTCAGAGCTAGTAAGTAATCAAGTAAGAACATGAACTCTTGTATGCCCGAATAAAATAGTAAAAGGTGATTATTACTAGTCTGCTTAAATATTTTTCCTCTCATTTGTCTACCTTGGTTAATGACCAGGTTGTTAAGAAAGCCAGCCTTTCTGGAGCATAAACTTGAGTAATATTTACACAGAAACCTAAATGATAGGAAGGAGTTAGCTTAATAAAGACCTGGGGGAAGAGATTCACTAGCAGGCATACAAGTAAGTTTGTGTTCATTGATGGGTAGAAAGATGACCAGTATGACTGGGACAGTGAGTGAAGGAGACACTAGTAGAAGATGAGGTTAAATAGGAAAGCAGGATTAGTTCTGATATAGACCAATTAATGCACGCAGATTTTTTTTTCTAAATTCGATGGAAGTAGACTATTTATTTATATTTTAAACCTGAATAACTTTATATAATTGATATGATAGCTACCTGAGTAGGATTTTGTGGATTAATCTATGTTAACAAAAGTATGAGAACTTTCATAGAGTAGGTTTCCAAACTTTATTTTTTCTCCAGCTTTATTTAGATGTAATTGATATATAACCTTGTATAAATTTATGATGTGCGATGATGATTCAGTTCCTCATTTTTAAATTGGATCATTTTATTTTTTTGCTATTGACTTGTATGAGATTTTTATATATTTTGGATGTTCACTCTTCATCAGATATATTATTTAAAATAATTTCTTCCATTATATAGGTTGCCTCTTTATTTTGATTGCTGTACAGAAGCTTTTTTAGTTTGAGGTAATCGACTTGTTGAGTTTTGCTTTTGTTGCTTGTATTTTAGATGTAATATCCAAAAATAATAATAAAAAATGTTGCCAATACACACATCAGGGATAATATTCTTCATGTTTTCTTTTAGGAGATTTACAATTTCAAGTTTTCCATTTAAGTTTTTAAGTCATTTGGAGTAAATTTTTGTGAGTGGTATAAGATAGAAGTCTGATTTCTTTCTTTTGCACGTGGTTGTCAGTTTTCCCAACACCATTTATTGAAAAGACTATCCTCTGTCCAAGAATTTTAGTGTTTTGGCTCTTTTATCAAATATTAATTGACTGTGCATGCATGGGTTCATTTCTAGACTCTCAATTCTGTTTCATTCGTCTACAATAGAATAACATTTTTTTTTTTCCCTCAAAGCCGAGGAATGAATTTAAAAAGACTGTTTACACCAGTGGTTCCCAACCTTTTTGGCACCAAGGATCGGTGCTCCTATGAGAACCTAATGCCTGATGATCTGAGATGGAGCTGAGGCAGTGATGCTAGTGCTGAGGAGCAGCTACAAATACAGATGAAGCTTCACTTGTTGCCTGTCGTTCACCTCCTGCTGTGTAGCCTGGTTCTCAACAGGCCATGGACAAGTACTGATCCTCGGCCCAGGTTTGGGGACCCCTGATTTACAGCATCAACCTCTCTCTCATTTTTTGCTGTCCATGACAACATCTAAAGGGGAAGATATTTTAATCTCATCTTTTTGCTAAGCATGTGCTCTATTTTGTCATTTGATACTGGTTGATGTAATTGGAGAAGAAAAGTTGTGTGATGGTTTACAATGTTGGTTTTTTGACTAGGTCATTCTTAAGTGTGGAAAAGAGAGGGGAAAGAAACAGATACAATAAGCCCCTGAAGAAAATAATTGTTATAAATGGTTGCAACTTTGGAAATTTTAGTATTGTGGGTCACATAAGTCTGGCCATCTCATCTTCAAGAATAAGAGGTAGTATTTCTTAATCATCCACAAGTTAATGCTGAAAAATCTCTCATGTAATTCCTGAATAGTTTTCAAATGTGTTGGGTCTTGAAAGGTATAATTAAAACTTATTATTCTCCCTGTCTTTGTCTACCAGCTGTTAGATCATAGGAAGAAAGCAAGATTTTTTTCTTTAACCAGTGAAAATATTTGCTAGATTTAAACAGGAATTGTTCATATATATATATGATCTTCTTGGACTCACCTATATATATATAATTTATTTATACATATATATATATATAAATATATATATAAAACAAACAAACACACAACAACAACAACAAAAACTTCATATCTCTTTAGACCAAGGGATGTTGAGTTGAGTTACACTCAAATGAAATTTTAAATATTTAAGCTGAGAAAAGCTAATAAAGATATTCAATACTGTTATCATAAAAATGACTTTTTCCAAAATAGCAAAGCTTGAAGTTGGAGTGGAAACCTGTGAGGTAGTTCTGATCTCATTTGCTATCATGCATAATATGCACACATATTAGTATATCATTATTATCATTTTATGTTCTTTTCATTTCTCCATGTTGTAAAACTTTTTTCTTTAATTTTCTACTTTTGTATCCCTGATTGTGGGAAATGAGAGTTATTAAAATGACTCAGATGCACTGATTAATATTTTGTTTTTTATCTACCAAAAATAATAAGTTGAAATTCCTTTTAGAAAATGACTTCCTTGCAACCATAACTTATTTAAAGATATTTATTAATTTATAAAAATTTATTGTCAGGTAATTTTAAAGTTTCCTATTGGAGACACTATTGAAAGTAAAGTCCATTACTGTCTATTTTCTCCAACTATTCTGTCAGGGTTAAATATTTTGGTCAAATAAGAATACCACAGTAATTTTTATTGGGAGATAATAGCTTTCAAGATAATTATGTCCTTTAACGAGGAGAAATGTATTAGAAATTTTTTAGGTACGATGTTAGATCTTCTTGGACTCACCTATCTCCAGGGTTGATGGATACTTTTTCACCCTAGCCACTGCTAAGGTGAGAACTACCCAACTTTATGCAGGTACAGTCCAAAGCTTATCTCATCCTCAAATCATTTGCCTCTAAACCCTTACTCCATGATTTCACCATTGTGGGTGAGGCGTGAGGTGCTACAGACCCAAACAATGGCTATGTGTGCTATAGTGCATGGGATTAAACATCCTTTCAAGTAAAATTAGGTCAATGGGAGATAAGAGCCAGTGCATTAACTTTTCTTCCTTTCTCTGCCACAAAGTCCTGTGATGTAGTGGTTTATATGATTTTTCAGAAGGTGGTACCAAAAGATTAAGTTATCTGTTGGGCTTCATACCCAACAATGGGTATCTTCATATCACTCTTAAATAATACATTCTTTCATAATTACTCTTTTTATTCTGACACTTCATTTTTTTACCTCATTCTTGCTACTATAAAATTACAATTCCTAAAACTTTAATAACATTTATGTCAGAACCCAGAATAAGAAAAGGTATTAGAGCAAAAGTAATCAGACCTAATTTTTCTAAAAGTGCTGCAATTTGACACAGACTTTTAATTTTTCTGTAAATTAAATGAACATCCGTAGTTGTAATTAGGGCTTTACATAAATATTCCAGATCTCATCATTCTTGGCACATGGTAGGATTACACTTTCCAGTTCTCTTGAAGTTAAGCATGGCCATGTGATTATAACTAATAAAATGTGAGCAGAACCTACATGTGTCTTTTCAAGGCAAAAACTTTAATAGCTAGTGCCTGATTTTCCATATTTCCTTCCCCCTGCCATGCTATTGAGATAAAATCTCTGTCAGAGTAGGCTCTGAGTGACAACAAAAAGCAGTGACTCCCTCTGAACTGTGTTGGTAATGTAGTATGAGCAAGAAATAAAACATTTATTGTGTTAAGCCACAGAACTTTGAGAGTGTTTGTTCCCTCACCATAATATAGTTCATGCTGACTGGTTCAACATTTCACTTTCTCAAAATGGAAGAGACTACACGTCAAATTTAGAAAGTTGATACCTTACTCACTATGGCTTTTTCTTTAATTCATGCCACTATAATTCGTGGTGACTTCCTTTCACCAGTTTTGGAAGTCACTAGTGTAAGCTATTAGAACCATTTATACATATATCTCATACAAAGAACATTGGAATATTGCTGGCATGAATGACTATTTTCTCAAACACTGAAATATGTTTCTAAATTGATCTGTATTCTTTGACAAATTATTGAAATTAAACTTCCATTAAAAATAAAACTGAAAATTAGACTGTTTTTGGACATGTCTTAATTTCCAATAGCAAGAAAGCTTATATGATAAAAAACACATATAATAAAAAATAATTTCCTCAGCAGATGAACAATCAGCTAGATCTCATGAGTGAATTCAGATGAGTGAAATCATTTATGCTGGCAATGAAATGAATAAAAAGCTGCCTTAAGTGTGATAATTGGTCCCATTTAAAATCTTATAAAAGACTAAAAGGATCTGAAATAAAATTTAATGTATTTATTTAGTAAAAAACACTTAGTTTACCCGTGTTCCTTGGTACTGGTATTCATTTTTGAACCACATACAATTAAACAAATCAAGATTGATTCTTCTTTGGCTTCTACCCTCCTGTGTCACCTCCTTTTAGACTCCAGACATTTTAAGAGCATAAGACTTCTTTCTTAAAAAAAAAAAGTAATAACAAATGTCTATGGAGTACTTACTGTGTTCCAGACACTATCCTTACTATTTCTTAATTTTTAAAACAATCCCAATGAGTTAAGTGTTAATGTTATTTCTATTCCCATTTCATAGTTGGAGAAACTAAGGCTCAGAAATTTCGAGTCTCTTGTCTAAGGGCATGCAGATGGTAAATGAAAAATACATGTTTAAAATTTAAACATGTCTTCTAAAATCATACCTATGGAACTTAATCCTTGGATTAAGTACCCATGAATTACAAAGGAAAAGCCAGAGGGAGCAGTGTGTGTAAGTAAGAAATCCGTTTATTTCTGAGAATGCAAGCTAGACAAATGCCTTTTGGCTAGACATATTCTGTGCATGTGGGAAGTCTGGTGCAGGATAGTGGAGAGCAGTGGGGCCTGTGATAAAATAAAGATCATATGCCCTATCTAAGTTTAGAAAAAAGAAACATAGTTTTCCATCTTGGCTTTTTGCCTTCTAAGAGTTGTCATTTCTACCACTGAATATCTAGATTATTGTCTTTGCATGTGCTCAGTCTACTTAAAAGAGGAGAAGCACCAAAAACCATAATTAGGTAATGTTCCTTTTCCTTTTTTGTTTTTTTAACAAACGAACCCCTACACATATTTAATGTACATAATCTGATGAATTTACGCATATGCATATACCTATGATACCATCATCAATATCAAGGAAAATACACATATTAATCACCTCTAAAAATTTCCTTGTGTCCCTTTGCTTTTTTTGTGGTAAGAACTCTTAACATATCATCTACCCTACTAACAGATTTTTAAATGCTCAACACTATGTTTAACTATAGGCATGTTGTACAGCAGTTTCTAGAACTTATTCATCTTATATAAATGTAACTACATATTCATTGAAAACAACTCCCCATTTCTTCCTCCTCCCATCCCCTGGCAACCATCATTTTATTTTATCCTTTTTTTTCTTTTTTTTTGGCCAATATTTTTCCATTTTTAAAAATTATAATTGAAATACAATATTATATTAGTTTCAGGTATACAACATAGTAATTAGATATTTATATAACTTAAGAAATGATTACCTTAATAAATTCAGTACCCGCATGACACCATACATAGTTATTACAATACTACTGTATTCCTTATGCTGTATTCTACATCTCCATGACTATCTTCTAATTACCAATTTGTACCTCTTAATCCTTTCTCCACCTCACCTATCTGCCAACCCTCTCAACCTGACAACCAGCAAAATGTTCTCTATATCTATGAGATTGTTTCTGTTTTGTTTGTTTATCCTGTTCTCTAGATTCCACTTATAAGTGAAATTATATATTTCTCTTTCTCTGTCTGACTTACTCCACTCAGCACAATACCCTCTAGACCTCTCCATGTTGTTGCAGATGGCAAGATTTCATTCTTTTTTATTGCTGAGTAATATTCCACTGTATATATGTGACACATCTTCATTTCTTTTGAGTTGATATTGGTTTCAGGTATATAGCACAATGCTTAGACATTTATATAATTTATGAAGCAATCCCCCAGATTACTCTAGTACCCATCTGGAGATTTTATATATATATTTAAAATATTATTGACTACAGGAGGAAGATGGTGCACTAGGTAAAATCACGGTTTGTCTTCTCCCAGGTCTGTATTGAAATTATAACCAAATTATAAAATACTCAATATAGAGAATCACCTGAATTCTAGCTGATTGTAAAACCTACCTCTGATAATATAAAGGAACCACATCAAAGCCAGTAGGAAGAGCAAAGTCTCAAATCAGCCTGGATCCACACTCATAGGTGGTGGAGGATCACTTGGACTGAAGGCTAGGCTGCAGAGACTCCTCTGAAGGAGAAAGGGGTCATGGTCTCTCACATGGAGGCTCCCAAGCCCAGGGTTCTAGCCCAGAGAAGAAGAGATACCAATAAATCTGTAAAAACCAGAGGCGATTCCAGACATCTGGGTGAAATGGAAGGAGACTGAAACCCTAGACACCCCTTTGAAGGATCCACACACAGGCTTTCTGACCTGCGGACACTCACCGGGGAGACCAGCAGTGGATCAGAGACTTGCATAGAATTTATACTGAGAATGTCTGCATTGCCAGGCACCAGAACCAGGGCTGGAAAGGCAGCCACCATTGTGCCTTAGTGCAGCCCCCCTACCAGGCAATCTACAGACCTTACCAGCTTGACTGTGCAGACCCCTCCCACAGAGCCATTAGGAAGCACCAGCCTAAGGGGGTCACCTTGCCACACCCAACCTGCAGATGGACCAGGGCTTTTGTTGATGGATGGCTGTCAAGCCTTGAATTTATTCAAGGACAAGCATTCCCAGCTATAGGACAGCGGTGTGAGTCGCATTTACATTCTCTACTGGCTCCAGCATTGTGAGCCACATTACTGAGATAGGGTCAGGCAAATCATTGTTGCCAACTCAAACTTGGGCAGATCTCAGAGATCTTTGGCCCAGGCCCAGACAGCAGCTGGTCTTGCTGTGACCTGGAACTTCTGTAGGAACAGGCAAGCAGGTTACCAAAGTTGCAGCAATACTGAGGCTGTATTAATCTGACAGACATTGTCTCTCTGAGACC
Source organism: Rousettus aegyptiacus (assembly GCF_014176215.1). Classification (NCBI taxonomy): domain Eukaryota; kingdom Metazoa; phylum Chordata; class Mammalia; order Chiroptera; family Pteropodidae; genus Rousettus; species Rousettus aegyptiacus. The sequence continues at coordinate 57,512,968 of NW_023416312.1, read as the reverse complement.
CAGCCCCACCCTACCCACAAATTGCCCCAGGTAGCCCCATTGACAGTGAATTGCCACAGCCCTGCCCTTCCCCTCCCCTGATCTCTCAAACAACACAGAAACAAACTTTGGCTAGAACAGGGCAGAGACTGCATGAAATCAATGTCAGGCAGACATATGCTGCCTGCAATAGTTGCAATACCAGATGGATTTAATAGATATTTTCAGATCATTTTACCTCAAAGCAGCAAAATATACATTCTTCTTAAGTGCACATGGAACATTTTCCAGGATAGACCACATGTTAGGATGCAAAACGAGTCTCAATAAATTTAAGAAGATTGAAATCTTATCAACCTTCTTTTCTGATCACAATGGCATGAAACTAGAAATCAAGTACAAGAAAAAACTTGAAAATTCACAAACACACGGAAACTAAATAACTAAACAAGGAATGAGTTATTAATGAGATCAAGGAAGATATCAAAAGATACCAAGATTGAAATTAAAATGAAAACACAACAACTCAAAATCTATGGAGCACAGCCAAAGCATTCTTAAGAGGGAAGTCCATAGTTATGCAAGCCTATCTCAAGAAACAAGAAAAAGCTCAAATAAACAATTTAATCTTACACTTAAAAGAACTAGGGGGGAAAAAAGCAACAAACAAAGCCCAAAGTGAATACAAGAAAGGAAACAAAGGTCAGAGCAGAAATAAATGAAATAGCATCTAGAGAAATAATACAAAAGTTTAATGAAATCAAGAATTGGTTCTTTGAAAGGGTAAACAAAATTGACAGACCATTAGCCAGACTCATCTGGGAAAAGAGAGGACTCCAAAAAATCAGAAATTAAAGAGGAAAAATAACTATGGACTCCATAGAAATACAAAAGATGGTAAGAAAAGACTAGGAACAATTATATACCAACAAATTGGACAATCTGAAAGAAATGGATGCATTTCTAGAAACACACCATCTCCCAAGACTTATTCAAAAAGAAACAGAAAATATGAACTGACCAATTACCACCCATCAAATAGAATCAATAATCAAAAACCTCCCAAAAAACAAGAGTCCTGAATCAGATGGTCTCATAGGCGAATTTTAGCAAACACTCAAGAATTATCACCTATTCTTCTCCAACTATTCTAAAAATTCAAGAAGAGGGAAGGCTCCCTTACTCCTCTTATGAGGCTACCATTACCTTGATTCCAAAACTAGACAAAGACTTTACAAAAAAATATATAATTATTGGCCAATATCTCTTATGAACATTGATGCAAAAATCCTCAACAAAATATTAGCAAACTGAATTCAGTAATACATTAAAAATATCATACACCATGATCAAGTTGGATTTATTCCTGGGATGCGAAGTTGGTACTATATCCACAAATCAATTACTGTGATACACCACATTAATAAATCAAAAGATTAAAACCATATGATTATATCAATAGATATAGAAATAATGTTCGACAAAATCCAGCATCCATTTATGATAAAAACTCTCAGCAAGGTGGGAATAGAGGGAACATACCACAACATAATTAAGGTCATATGTGAGAAACCTACAGATAATATCATACTCAATGGGAAAAGGCTAAAAACATTTCCTTAAGATCAGAAACAAGGTAAAAATGTCCACTTTCATCACTCCTCTTCAACACTGTATATACAATGGGGGTCTTAGCCACAGCAAAAGACAAGAAAGAGAAATAAAAGGCATCCGAATTGGAAAGGAAGAAGTAAAACTCTCATTATTTGTCAATGACATGATATTATATAGAGAGAATTCTAAAGATTTCACCAAAAAAAGCTCTTAGAACTGATCAATGAATTCAGTAAAGTAGCAAGTTACAAAGTAAACATTCAGAAGTCAGTGGCATTCTTATATACCAATGATGAACTTTCAGAAAGAGAAATTAAGAAAACAATCCCATTTACGTTCGCATCAAAAATTATAAAATACCTGGGAATCAAATTAACTAAGGAAGTAAAAGACCTGTTCTCAGAAAATTATAGGTCATTGAAGAAAGAAATTGAAGAAGATACAAATAAATGGAAGCGTGTACTGTGCTCATGGATAGGAAGAATCAACATTATTAAAATGTCCATACCACCCAAAACAATCTATAGGTTCAATGCGATCACCATCAAAATAACAATGGAATTTTTCAGAGAGATAGAACAAAGAATCCTAAAATTTTATGGAACTGTAAAAGACCCTGAAGAGCCACAGGAATCTTGAAAAGTTAAATCAAATTTGGAGGTGTCATACTACCTGATATCAACCTATACTTCAAGTTTACAGTAATCAAAACTGCATGGTTCTGGCATAAAAATAGATACATTGATAAAGGGAACAGAATAGAGAGCCCGGATATAAATCCACATTTATTCGCTCACTTAACATATGACAAAGGATATAAGAATATATAATGGCATAAAGAAAGTTTCTTCAATAAATGGGGTTGGAAAAATTGGACAGATACATGGCAAAAGAAAAAAGAAACTGGAGCACTTTCTTACACCATATATAAGAATAGACTCAAAATGGATTAAAGTCTTAAATGTAAGACCTGAAATCATAAAATTCATAGAAGAAAACATAGGCAGTAAAGTTCCTGACATTGCTAACAGTCATTTCTTTATGAATATATGTCCTCAGAAAAGGGAAACAAAAGAAAAAAATAAACAAATAGAACTTTATCAAACTAAAAAGTTTTTGTATAGCAAAGGGAACCCTCAACAAAACAAAAAAGACAACTGACTGATTGGAAGAAGATATTCTCTAATGATACATCTGATAAGAGATTAATATCTAAAATGTATAAAGAATTCATACAACTCAACAACAAAAATAACAATATAATTAAAAAATGGGCAGAAGACCTAAACAGATACTTCTTCAAAGAAGAAATACAGATGGCTAATAGACATATAAGAAAATGTTCAAAGTTGCTAAACATCAGAGAAATGCAAATTAAAACCACAATGAGATATTACCTCACACCTGTTATAAGAGTTTTCATCAATAAATCAAAAAACAAGTGTTAGAGAGGATGTGAAGAAAAGGGAACCCTCATACATTGTTGGTGGAATTGAAAATTGGTACATCTGTTATGGAAACCAGTATGGAGGTTTCTCAAAAAATTAAACATGGATATATACCTTTTGACCTGGCAACTGCACTTCTGGATACTTATCCAAAGAAAATCAAAACAATAATTTGTAAAGATCTGTGCATCCCAATATTCATTGCAGCACAATTTACAATAGCCAAAATATGGAAGCAACCTAAATGCCCATTAACAAATGATTGAATAAAGAAAATATTGTTCATATATACAATGGAATATCATTCAACCATTAAAAAAAATGAAGTACTACCATTTGCAACAACGAACTCACAAATATAGTGGGCAATTTGGTGATAAAAGGGGTGGCTGTTTGGAGGGTGGGAGAATGAAGTAAAGGGTTAAAGAAGTACATATTAGTAGCTGATAGATGGTCATGGGAATGAGGAGCACCGCAGAGGGAATGCAGTTAGGATTAATATATTGGCTAGGTGGAAAACCAGAAGAGAGAAGGTGATATCAGGGGGATTTTTTAATAAACTATATAAATGTCTAACCTATTAACTGTATACTTGAAACTAATTAAAATAACTAAATTTATTTTAAAAATTATTGACTATATTCCCTATGCTGTACTCCACATTCCCATGGCTGTTTTGTAACTACTAATTTGTACTTCTTTTATTAATGGTTAAACATTTGTATAATTTTTGAAGTGTGCTCCCCAATTACTCAAGCATTTGAGTTTTACCTTTTTGATATCACATATAAGTAAAATCATGCAGTATTTGTCCTTTAGTGACTGGCTTATTTCACTTGGCATAATGCTTTCTAGATCTATCCATGTTATTGCAAATGGTAGGATTTGTTCCTTTATAAGGCTGAATAATATTCCATTTTATGTATATACCACATCCATTTGTCTGTTGATGGACATTTGGGTTGCTTCCATGTCTTGGCTCTTGTGAATAATGCTGCAGTAAACATTGGAATGTGGATTTCTTTTCAATATTCTGATTTCAATTTTTTAGGATATGTAATCAGGAGTGGGATTTGTGGATCATATGGTAGTTCTATTTTTACATTTTTGAGAAACCATTTTCACACAATTTTACATTACCACCAATGTTGTACAAAGGTTTCAATTTCTTCACATCCTGGCCCTTATACTCCCACAGAAACACAGAGTTAACACCTATACTCATACCACGATACCTTTGAGAGAACCCCAGAATCAATTTAAGAAGTCGCAGCACCCTAGAAGAACACAGGACTGAGAAGAGCCTCACTGAAACACATACAAAGAACAGTTCTACTTTTCTTGTGTCTTCCCCTGCCCCAAGTAGTCACAGATCAGCTCCTTTGGCTGTGATTTTTCCCCTAAGAAATAAGAGAGTGAGAAGTGCATCCAGTACAATATTCCAGTTTAATTCCATCAAGGAGGCCCGAAGACTGATGAAACTGAAGTTAGAATCTGTAAGTAGTAACCTATCATAGAATGAATTTTAATTCCTATCTGATTCATGTGTGTGTTTTCTGTTCAAAGTATCAGAAGCAAGTACTCTTTTCTTTCTATCTGTATGTGTATGTCTGATTGTTCTTGCCTCTGATGTTAGATAATAATTGAAGTCACAATAGTTTTTTTTCTTCTGTAGTTGAATGAAACTTTAATGATCCTTAGCCATCCACACGTGGCTCACAGAACATTGATTAGGATTTCTTGTCTTTTCTTTCATTCCCTCTCAAATTTTCTTTAATTCATTTAGGAAAGGAAATCATGAATTATTCATTTTTAAGTGAACTGATTTGATAAACCTTTTAAGATAACCCTGGGTCAATTGAAATTTGACTTAGGGGTCAACTAACTATAAAAAGTAACACAGAGTCATCTACATTGCAATATCAATAGGCCATAACCCTACTGAAAGAAGTCAACTCCTAGAGGTAAGGAGGATATTAGATATCTGTGTCCATTCCTTTCAAAAACACTGTGCCAATTGATGTAGCTTAGATACTGGACAGAATTATTTCTCACAGTCCAAAACACATTATCACTTAATAGTTTCTGGTTACTACTAATTTGGTTTGAATTTGAACAAATATCTTAGAGTTTAATGACTTTATTTCTCATTACCTATTCTTTCTTTTGCCTTTTTTAGAAAAGCAATCCAGCACACTTTATGTTCGAAATGTTATGTCAGGTTTACATATTACTTTAATCATCTTCCAGGCAAGAATTGCTACACATTTTCTATATTGCACACTGAGTAAGAGGATTTCTTTCTTTTTTTTTTTGCCCAGGTTATTCAATAGCTTAACATAGCCTGGAACAGAACTAAGATGAGTTTTAATTGCGACACTCTATGCTCCACAGTAAAAGCTAATTTTATAACAAATAGATTACAAAACACAATACTTTGTATTAATGTTTACTCTTTGGAATACTTCAAGGCATGAATGTAAATTTTTTAAATCACAGCAATTTCTGCCAAGATAGTAAGATAGAGTTTGCCATGCCTTTCCTCACAGGGGGTGGTGTGTTATGGATTGGTTACTAAAATTATAAAAAAAAAAATATGTAGTCATCGGTAGTTGCAATTATGTGATGCTTTCTGGATCAAATTTAATTTTTTCCATCTGAACTCTAATTTAGAGATCCCAGGGAGCCAATAGTTTAAATCTATCAATCACTAATTGAGGTAAAAATACATATTCTCAAATTAGTTTTTACTATAATTCAGTTGTTACCTTAAGCAATATATTCAACTGATGGTTTGATTTTAGTTAAAACATAATAAGAATTTAATGCACTTACTCACAGATACTTTTCTCTGATCCTCAGGAAAATTAAGAAATGTTAGCAAGAAAAGAAAATTTGAAAATCTGAAACACTTGAGATAAAGAAAATCTCAAACATTTTCCAGCATCACTTGGTGAGTCAGTGGTACCATAAAGGCTATTAAGCAAAGCTCTTGATTTCTAGCAATGTTTCCTGTCTATTTATTCACTCTCTCTTGGTTACAGATACTATATTTCATCAACATTTTCACTTACTTGATACAAAATGTTCCTTAATAACTAAATTTATTTTTCTAATGTCTGTAACTGCCTTTTTGAAGGACTTAAACAACCATTAGAACAAGAATCAACTACTTAAGGCTTGCGAATATATTTAAGAACTATTCTAGTGCATGTAACTTTAAGAACAAACCTTGACTCTCCAATGTGAGAAACATGAAAAAAACTGAAGAAGATTGAGAAGAGATATATTGAAATATGAATGTGTTCAAAAAGCAGACATATGAAAAGAAGTTAAAGAAGGTGAAATTATTTAATTAGACATTCAAAAGTTATGAGATACATAGATTAATAAGTTTGTGAAAACAAGTAGTGCATTTTAAAGATGATGATCAGCCAACATGCTTTGTTTTCCTGGAGCCTGAAGGGCATGGAAATTTAGAATTAAAAGAAAAAGGTATTAAATTAGCCAATAAAAATTTATTCATTTCTCACAGTGTATTACACAGAATTCTATGATGGCTTCCAAAATTTCGTCCCTCTGAAGTACATGCCTTTACAACTTCCTTCTTTTGAGTGTGGGTAGAACCTGCACTATAATGAGATAGTCTTCTCTTGATTATGTTACATTATATGATAAAAGGATTTTTTCAGGTGTAATTTAGGTCCCTAATTAGTTGACCTTAAGATAGAGAGGTTATTATCTAGGCAAAAAAGGTGAAGGGATTAAGAAGTACGAATTGCTAGTTACAAAACAGTCACAGAGATGTAAAGTACAGCATAAGGAATATAGTCAATAATATTATAATAACTACATATGGTGCCAGGTGGGTACTAGACTAGTCAGGGGGATCACTTTGTAAATTATATAAATATCTAACTACTGTGCTGTACACGTGAAGCTAATATAAAATAATATTGAATGTCTACTATCATTAAAAATAAAAAAATAAAAAAGGGTGATTATTCAGATGGGGTCGGTTTCATATAATTTTCATATGAGTCCTTTAAAACTGAGTCTAAAGTTTAGAGTGAAGAAGTCAGATATTTGAAGCATTAAAAGGATTTGGTGGAATGTTGATGGCTTAAAGATGGATGAGGTCTTTTGGAAAGAAATGTGAATAACCTTCAGGAGCTGAGAGTTGCCCATAACTGATAGCCAGTAAAGAAATGGAGACCTCAGTCCTACAACCAGCAGGGACCAAATTCTGCCAACAATGAGAAAGAGCATGATAGAGGCCTTTTCCTCACATTCTCCATATAAGAACTCAGCTTGAACAACACCTTGATTTTAGGCCATACCCATTGAAACTGTGAAATAATAAATTGTTGTTGTTTTAAATTGCTGTTTGTGGTAATTTATTATGCAGAAATAGAAGACTAATACACACAGAGTACATAGTAGTGAAATTACTTAGAATACATATTAAAAAAATACCACCGATTAGGAGAGACAATAGGACAGACATCTATCAGATTAATTGAAATAATAAGGTTGCAATTTTCTATTATGGGAAATGGTGATATTTCCTCCTGGTGATGTTTATCAGGAAAATGACTGGACATCTATCTGTTTGCATCATTTGAGGAAAAGCTTGTCTGAAAGACATGGCTTGAGTGAGAACTTTCCAACCATTTGCCTTTAAAATTTAGATTTAAAAAGTTACATTGACCTCATATCTGTTTCTAAATTTCTGGGATTATTTTTTCTTTCTGAGAAAAATTATTTTCTGCTAGTCATTCTCCATTGGCCCTCCAGATAGTTACTTATACAGGAAAACCCATAAGACTGGCAGCTGATTTCTCAAAAGAAACTATGCAGGACAGAAGAGGTTGGCAAAAAAAAAAATATTTGACAGGCTAAAGACCAAGGATCTATAACCAAGAATACTTTATCCAGCAAAGCTATTTTTTTTATTTAGAATCAAAGGATAGATAAGGAGCTTCCCAGACAAAAAAATAAGCTAAGAGAATTTATCATCACCAAGCCAGTATTTCAGGAAATGTTTAAAGGACCTCTTTAAGAAAAAAAAAACATGTATTGAAAACAGGAATAAGTAATGGTATAACTACATTCCTATCAACAAGTACCTAAAATGGAAAAGAATTAAGTGCTTCATTCAAAAGATAGGATGGCTGAATGGATAAGAAAACAAAACCTTACATATGCTGCATACAAGAGACTCACTTCAGATTAAAAGACACACAAACTAAAAGGAAGGGGATGGAAAAAGAAATTGCCTTGATGGGCCTAGAGGGTATCGTGTTGAATGAAGTAAGTCAGATGGAGAAAGACAAATATCGCATGATTTCACATACATGTGGAATCTAAGGAACAAAATAAAAATAATAACAACAAAAATGGAAACAAAGTCATAGGTACAGAGAATATTTTGAGGGCTACAAATGGGAGAAGATTTGGGGGGACAGTGAAAAATGGCAAAGGTATTAAGTACAAATGGATAGTTACAATATAGACATGGTGATATAAAGTGTAGCATAAGGAAAGGGTTAATGATGTAGTAATAAACATGTATGGGGAAGAGGAGTATTAGATTTAGTTGAATGATCACTTTGTAAGTTATATAGATTTCTAATCACTATGCTATACAACTGAAACTAATATATTATTTAATGCAAACTACAATTGAAAAAAAAAACCTTATTGAATTATACAATGTAAATATGAGCAACTAATTGTCTATTATATTTCAATAAAGCCAGAAAAAAGGATACTGAATTTTGATTTTTAGTGCTTCGTCCTCAAGTGGCAGCACCATTGGTTGGATGGATATTGCTGTTTATTTGTCTGAGCGGCAAGGCCACTCTTCAAGGACTGCTTATTTTTTTTGGATGCTCTGAGGTAGAAATGCTTACTTCTCACTCTGGTGATTTTCTTAAATGTGGAAGGACTTTTACTAACTATATCACTCCTGGCTTCTCTTTATTTCCTCATTCATTCCTCTACTGGATTCATTCAATTAGTAAATTTGGAAACAATAAACTGAGCAAGATCCAGTCAGCTTCTGCTTTCCTCAATGTAGTTGGCCTTCCTGAAAAGTGGATTCATTTTCCTCTACTCCCATGTGGGAGCACTTCTCCTAGTGGGCTGCTGATATAACTGAGGGTGATAAAACTGATTGTAAGATTCAACATTACAAAGCTGTTTTTATTTTGAGCTAAACTACATTTTCCAAATTAGCTTTAACAATAAATTAAGGTAGTAAAGATGGATACTATGCCATTTATTTGGGCCATCCACGGACCCCAGGAGTCCCTTTGTCTGATCACTGCCACCAAATTAAACTTCCTAGGCCAAATAATTTTTCGTATTTTTATTTATTTCTTGTAAGTCCCCTTCAAAATGATCATATATGTCTATTTGAGGAATTATATATGAAGATAACTTCAAGAAGAAACTTCTTATGTGTTTTTAAAGGAACTGTTTTTTTTCCTATAGTTTCTTTTCTAATAATAAAGGTATGATATTTAGCTAAACAATAAGTAATAAACTTAAATTGAAAAGTAAAGAAATACAAAGATATAGGCATAATTAAATAGTTTTCATTCTAAACTTTAAAAATCACATTTAAACAGATCATGATTAGATTTTCAAATGACAATATGCAGCAATTTTCAACAGGAAGTGAAAGGCCTGGCAGACAGTAGAAAATTGGAAAAGAAGTATTGAGAGAAGGGATTCTTCTTCAGCACAATTTTTACAGCTACTGGCTTGGTAATTGCTTTAATTTATTTGGGGTATAACTTGGGGAAAACCTGTAGGATAGGTAAGTTATCTTCATTTTTACATTTGAACTTCCAAGAATCAATGTTCTTTCTTACTACCAACAATTCCATCCTTTACAGTAAAATCAAATTTTATAAAGTCATCACTTGCTTCTTTTAGGCTGGTGACATTTTCCCGCCCTTTATAGACATTCTGATTTTTGACACTGAATATTTTTGACCTAGTTATTTATAACTTTCTCTGGTGTCTAATTTTCTGTAATGTTCCTTTTAAACTTTTGACCCTGTTTGGGAATCATGGTGCTCATATTGTGTACAGAATTTGATAATCACAATGTAACATATTCAGGCATTTTTTTACTATTCATTGCATCAGTCTATTGCTTGAGGCTTTTTTTTCCTCTAACAGGGATCATTGGAAGTCTGTATCATATTATATCTCATTTTGAACTGTAAAACTGAGAATGTTTCATTATATGTTGAAATTCTTGGACTTTTCTGAAACTTATTCTATTTCATCTCACAACTGAATTTATTATACAGTAATTTAATTACATACATCATTCTTATGAAAATTTGAAATGTTCACTTCAAGTGTCTGGAAGCAGAAAACATTTTCACCAGTTTTTAAAACTAGGTGAAATTACCAGCATCAGAACATCATATACCAATTTAGGGCACAGAATCTATGCCTTAATAAAACTAAGACTTTTCAGGACAAACAATCAGAAGCTGAATTTTTGTTATAGTGCTTGTAGCAGAGAGTTTGCATGGCTTACTGCAATTTTTATTACAAAGCATTGCCTATTTCTTTAGAGATTTGTAGTATTTAGAACCATTTTTATTTTGCCACCTCGCCTAATAATCTAAACAACATCTGACAATTACAGAGATCCTTACATGCCAAAGTGTTTTCTTTATAAACTACACATGTGTAGGAATTACTTACCACATCCATGAAAGGCATTTTACTCTGGGAATGAGTCTAGGGAATCTTTCATGATGACAACTAGTCAGCTCTTTGAGGTTATGACTCATTCTTAATGTAAAGGCAATACATATTTTAATTTTACAATAGTTTGTCTCTATACTGCACAGAAAGAAAAAAAAATCACTTGTTCAAACTGGACTGCCACACACAGAGATACTTTCGGAGATGGTATGTCAGCTTTTCTTTGTGAAGAAGAGTTTCATGTAAGCCTTAGGATGGATATTGCAAGATATCATGTACCGTCTCTGAAGCACTTGCTTCAGTAGCTTCAGTAGATGATATTTCTATGTGAACTTTTCCGTGAGTTTCAGTCCTTTTTTTGGAATCAGGTAGCATGCTAGTCACCACAGATCATGTTTCAGTTTTACTACTAACTGTCTTTAATTTTGGCCCTTACCCCAACTCCACTCCCTTGCTTTTCATTTCAATTCAGTTGTAAATAGGGAAATCATAGAATTAGGAGAAATGTTACTAGCAATTATAACTGTCATTTGATGAGTGCCTTCCACTACTTAAACCAACACTAGTTGCTGTAGTAAATAAATTTAAGAATTCTGATGGCTTCACCCATAGAATGTTTTTTTTACTTTTGTAATGTTCAATAGGGGAAGGAAGCAGGGTATTCCTCATCTAGTAAGTTAAAAAACAAACGAACAAGAAAAAACAGGTTGTTGGAAGCTCTGCAGTCTTCAACAATTGGCATTACCTTCCATCTAGCAGATGCTGGGAGAGTGGACGATTTTACAGGAGATTTTGATAGGCCAAGTCTGGAATTGGCATAAATGCATCCACCTACATTAAAATGGCTATAACTCTACAAAATCACTACTTTTAAATGTAACTGAGGCTGTGAAATGTAGACTAGCTGTGAACCTAGGAGGATAGGAGAAGGAAATAGGCGAATAGATATCACGCCTCTACCATACCTAATATATACTGGGCATGTGTGAAGTAGTCATTTCGATTTTATTATATTGTTTAATTTTCATGGCAGTTGTGCAGGATTTGTACCCAGGTCTGATGCCAATGCCCATGTAAATCATCAGGTCCAAGTTATCCATGCTCAGTTAAAAAAAAAATCTAAGCTTATTATCATATTCAATATCATCCAAGATGGAAGTCTTATAACTTTTTTGATAGCACATTCCAGTGCCTTTTCACTTTATTTTTTTCCTTATGTCTCATATAAATACATTTGGACTTACTTATTTTAGAATATTTGGAGAAACTCAAAGAAGAAAATAAAAATCTTTCACAATACTAGTACCCAACAAAAACTACTATTAACCTACCTTCATATTTCCAGATATTTAAATATATTTTGTTATATTAAATTCTACTATAAATATTTTATTTCAACTTGTTTATTTTGTAAGCTAAAGAGTTTACTATGAAAAAATTCTCCATTTCATAAACTACTCTTCCAAAGTACTACTCTTAACTAATAATGACTGCAAAATATTTTACTCTTCACTGTGCCATAATTTACTTAAATAATAAATAACTTCTGAATATTTCAGTTGTGTCTAACATTTTGAATTTTTTTTAAAATGCTGCTACGAAAATACCAAAAAAAAAAACCCATACATATTTTGCCTAATTTTAAAGATAAGAATAACATCTGATTCATTTTTAGTCTTTATTACTTCTCAAAGGTCAGCACATTGTTTGTGTGTGAATGTCAGGTATGGTGAGACCTGAGATAGTATTGTTAGATAGTCTTTTGAACACCTCAGGGGAAAGGAGGCTATTAATCAAGTGTTATGTGTACTATAATGAGGCGTAGTGAGCTGGGTTAGTTGTGAGCCTCTCTATGGAAAAATATAGAATAAATATTTTTTAACAATTTAGTGTCACAAAACTTTATAAAGTAGGTCAATGTCACTAACTTGTCAGAGGTAAAGGAAGCTAATTGTTTTTGCTGCCACCTGTGAGCAAAAATAAGCACCAGTGTCATACTGCATACTGGGTGCCTTGACAGAGTACGTGTTTATTTAGCATCAGTAAACTCAAGAAAAATTATCCTAGTTTTACATTACTTTAATACTCCAAATGGCTTATTTCAACAAACAATTCAGCCCTGTGAACAGACAGAATGACTAATGGTGTCTGTCAGCATAGACTGGCAGAATGCTGTTCTCAGCATCAAGGAAAACAGTTGCTGAGCTATCCACAGAATGCATGAGACCACAGAATACTTGTCACCATGGAGTTTACACCATTAGTATTAGACATAGTCCATACTCCCAATGCATTTAAAATATTACAAAACTTGGATTGTATATAAATATGGAGATTAAAAAAAACGTACACACATCACTCCATGTACAGTGATAACATCTTTACCTGTGAAATCTCTGAAATGGAAAGGGAATATTTTTTAATCAGGTAAAATACCAGGGCACTCTCATACACTGTTGGCAGGGAAGGAGTGTAAATTGCTACCGACTCTTTGGAAGACAATCGGGAAGTAATTATTAAAATGTAAAATATACTAAGCAATGAACCAGCTTTCTCACATATAAGATTCTAGTCTTTAAAAAAGCAAAAATAAAATAGGTAAATAAACATAATCATGTATAAAAATAGCTATTAAACTATTTTTGTAATAACAAAATAAAAACAAACACTAAGAAGAGCTTAAATGTCCATTAATAAGGGGATGATATAGTTATTCAATGGAATATTATATAGCCATTATAAGAATGTTTTAGAGCTATATATGCTAGTCTATAAAGTTGTCCATATCTTATTGTTAATGAAATGGAAAATTTTAATATGATCCTATTTTGTAAATAATTCATATATTCTTGCATATCTATACCTAAACATCTCTATATTGATATTGATACCATTATAAATATATTTTATGTCTATAAAACCATGGAGAAAATATGAAGAATAGAAAACAAAATGTTAACAATACTTTCCTCTGGAAAGTAGAAATGAAATAGCTAGAGCTATGAGTGTCAAGATTTATACATATACATACACAAACATGCATGCATACATACATATAGACAATATATACTATACATATATAGTAATACATAGTACACATGTATATATATGTATATATATACATGTATACTATATTTTTATAGTATACATGTATATATATGTGTATACTATATTATAGTGATTTATAGGTGATTTTAATTTACTTTTTATATTTTTATATTTTAAACTATTATTGAATTTCTTTAATTCATTCACTCATTCATTACAAGGGTATTAGAAATTCAATCCTGAATAAAAATTTGATTAAAATTTAAGATCATAGGAAGACTGCTATTGCTAGATCTTTATGGGTAATTGGATAGGATTTTAAAAAATTCAGTTTAGGATTTATTAATGTAGATGTTGAAACAGAATGACTTAAACGTGTAAAATCAACAGAATTCCACAAATTTAATTTTAATCGATTGTTACCACCTCCTAATCTATCATTCATTTACCAAGACTATAAAAAAAGTATTCCTTGTGATTGATTAGCATTTTATTTTATTATTTTCCCCTTGATGCCATTTAACATGGGTGTTAATGAGCAATGCAATGGTTAGACATATTTAAAAAGAAGAATTTGTGATTCTTAATAAGGCACAAACCAGAGAATTAGATGAATAATCAGTCCTCTTGGGTAAATAAGAATTGCTCCTCCTTTGCAAATAGTAAGAAGAAATCTGGCAGCTGTACCTTCAAACTAAAAGAAATTATATATGAACTCAATAGAATACTGAATATCGGAGCTAATATTCTTGGATCACTAATTGGAATTCACTTTTGGGTGACAATGACTATAGAGAACTACAGATTCAAACATTTTACTTCAATATTTTATTGTCGTTAACAAAACTCATCATCACAACAAGAAACAATAAAAATACTACATGTACAAAAACTACTTTTTGTTACAAAGCAATTGTGTTCTGAGTGGCCCATCCTACATGCTAGAAAAGTTTGATAAAATTGTCTGGTATCCTCAACATATTATCACATTATGCTTAGCATTCATTGCTAGTATAAACAGATTTTGAGTAATAGAGATGACTTACAAATAAGCTACAAGTATACCTAAGGCCATATATGAGAGAACCCCAGTATAGATCTGCCAGTCCTCATAAGAGCAATATTTGGGAAGAAATTTTCCTAGGGAGATGCCATCTTTCATTTAGATGAGCAAAGTGATTAGATATAGTTGAACTACTATTAATACTATTACTGACATCTGAACTTCATTGAGGGCATTTTATGCACTGACTACTGTGTTAGACATCTTAACTTATTTAATCATCAGAGCTCTATGAAATAGCTACAATCATTATCTCCAAATCATAGCTGTATAAATAGAGTTTAGAGAAGTTAGCTAATTTGCTGAAAATCACATGGTAAATTAGTAGTTGAGTAATTTTTCAAACCCAGATCTGTTGGATTCCAAATCTCATCTTTTAATTAATGAGTGCCTCATAATACCTCAATAGTAGGCATATCATTTGATGGCCATTATAGAAGAAATTACTTTTGGTAAGTTGATCAAGGAATGTAAGCAATTATAGCATTGTTTATAAAATGTGTACAAACATTTTCATTAACACTTTGGAAATAACTATTAATAAATTAGAAACTGCTTGACTTATATTTCTATAATTATTATTTTTACTATAAAAATATTCCAGGAGGATTTATACAGTGTTTCAGTTTTAATTAACTTACATGTCAGTCAACTACATTAAAAAATAATAATAAAAGCAATAAATGTCCCTCCAAATCCCCATTCTATTCTTTTCACCTTGCTTGTGCCTTGGGAGTTTGCCTTAAATGACTATGTTAAAGGACACCCTTGCCTTCTGGCTTCATTTTGCATTAGGAAAAATGGGAAGATAAAGAAAGCAATCAGATGAAGACAGTGAGATTTGAGTAGTTATTCTCCACACTCCTTCCCTTGGGGTTACTACAGACTAGCTGTATCTGTAAAGGTGCCACATAACTACTCCATCTCAATGTTGCTGTCACCATGCATCTCACCTGGCCCATTTAGACCTCTTTACTCTTTACTCTTTACTAGCCTCAGGGTTTTGTCTTATCTTTTCTTGTGGAATTCCTACATATTTCCCATATCTATAAAAATATTCCCTTTTCCAATATCTCTTCATAAAATTTAATTTCTGTGAGTTGACTGATTTTATGCCCAGAAACTGACTTTTGTACTTGTGCATTCCTCTGAAAACCATGTGCTTGGTTAAAAAACATTGTTTTTGAAAAAACGTATTGGTTTTTGTTAAGGGTATAGAATCACAGAGATATTTCTTGATAGTATCTCTAAGCAAATTTTAATGGTCCAAATCATCACCCTGCCCAGAGCTTCTCTTCTTCTCATTGTATCAATTTGGTACCCTGGAATAACCCTAAGCTTCCAGTATAGTAGAAAATTATTGCCCATCCAGATGTAGCATGAGCAAAAAGCCTCAGTGAAAGATTGGGCTTCTACACTTTTCATAGGAATCAGAATCTTTTCTTATCAAAATTGTATCAGCATCCATGTTATAATGAGACAAATGTGTCTAATTTATTTGGCTGCCACGAATTATCATGTTAACACTGGCTCTGACTCAATTTTTTTTTCTTCAAAGTGCTAATATAATTGATTCTTATGCTTTCTGTACATGTTTGTAGGAAGCAACATGGTAGTAAAAGAATGCTGAATTTTACATATAAAGTCTATCAGAGCCTCATCTCAAAAAAAAAATGGTAAGAGTAATCCATGACAGTTTAGTTCATGAGGTGTTGGTGAAACAATATGTATCATGATATGAATGTGCTACATAAACTCTATATTACTATGCAGGAGTTTGTGTGCTGTTGCGACAGTAGCTACTGATGATGTTAAAAGAAATTCCACCTGTATTCTTATCTTTTAGAATTCAAGTTATGTGTGAGTAGATAGTGTACCCTGCTGTCACTTTAAATACTTCATGAATTTCATACTAATCGAAAAATATCACTAGATCAAATTTAATTATTTTTACAAGATCAAAAATATTGTAAAACTAGTTCTAAAGTAACTAGGAAGCGGTAAATTATTATATATCCTAATTTAAAGAGAGATGACCAACTTATTAGATGTACTTAATGGAAAAGTAATATTCATTATCCCAATTTTCAGATTTTTTCCAAATTTTAATAGAATCTTTTTTCCCAGAAATGAATAGATGAGGATTTGAGTTGGGACACAATTTTTAAAACTGACAACACGAAAACAAGTATGTTGTCATTGGGAAGATGATCTTTAATGTCAGGACAGTAAAGATGGTGAAAGGTCCCTTTCTCTTAGGTTGTCATAATCCTGAAGATGGTCATGGTTACTGAGATGACCCACCTGTTCTTGTGGCAGGGCTTCTCTTTTTGCTATCATCATGCTTTCTTTAATTTAATATTCTCTTAATCTCTTCATAATTGCCTATGAAAACAGACCAATGAATGGGTAGTTCTTTATGAAGACAGCAAAAGAGGTAAAATATATAAAGATTGAAGCAGCAGCACATGTAACTAAGCTTTACTGTTTTCATTACAATAATTAAGACAAATATAGGTCATTATTTTGCCTAAATTAACTGTTCTGCTGGTTTTGAATCTCATGCATATAATTAGTTTTATTATTATTTTAATAGCAGAAATATGAATGTTAAATGTAAGGCATTTTCCACAAAAGATAATTGTCAAGTTTTTAAGAGATAATATCCATCTGCATGTATGTAATGTACTAGTCTGGACCTGAGGTGGATTATTAAGACTGAAAATAATCATGGAGCCAAGATTATGTTGATTGTAACCAGAGACAGAACTGATTGCTATAGGTAGTTAGAAATATAAAGACAATGTGATTTGTTTAAATAAAATTAAGCAAGAGATTCAGGGGACTTTATGTTGTTGAAATGCTATTTTGTGCAAAATGAAGAAGAGTAAAAAGGAAAACCACAAATGAAAGAAGCTTATTTTTTCCAAGACTAGTGATACTGGAAAGGCAAGGAGAAAATGTGTGAAAGACAAGAAAATGTTTTGGACATGTAGATGGAAAAAACAATCTCAAAGGTTTCTGCAAGGGAGTCAAGAGAGACAAAACTATGAAATAGATTGCATTTATTTCAAACCTGCATATTCTGCATCCCTTAAACCATTACTTGCATCTGAGGAATTCAAATAAATGTTATGTAAAAACTCATTCTGGCTGCCTCCAGATGCCAGACCCCTGGGGTTGCCATCATACATTATTTAATATGGACTTGATGGTTTCAGTCCCCATCCTGAAGCCTATTTCACTGGGCAGCTCTGTCTGTTTGAAACTGACAAGGTGTTGCTATTGATTGGAATTGTTTTAATATTTCCTACTTTGTCATCTATTTAGTATTTTACATTATCCTTGACATACTTTGTTTTCTTCTTTATTTTATATTTATCTTCCTATATGATTGTCCTCTCCCCCAACACTTAGCACTTCTGCTGAAATAATACTGAAATCTGAATTCATTAGATTCTATTTTAGCATGTTACCTGATGACTATCCTGTTTTTTTAAAAGGTAACCAGCAACAAAACGAGATGGCAGCCAATTGATTGAGAGAAGATATCCACTAATGATACATTCGATAAGAGGTTAATATCCAAAATTTATAGAGTTCATACAACTCAACAACAAAAAATAAATAAATAATGCAATTAAAAAATGCACAGAAGACCTGAACAGATACTTCTCTAAAGAGGAAATACAGATGGCTAATAGACATATGAAAAGATGCTCAAGGTCACTAATCATCAGAGAAATTCAAATTAAAAACACAATGAGATATCATCTGATACCTGTCAGAATGTCTATCATCA
Source organism: Rousettus aegyptiacus (assembly GCF_014176215.1). Taxonomy (NCBI): domain Eukaryota; kingdom Metazoa; phylum Chordata; class Mammalia; order Chiroptera; family Pteropodidae; genus Rousettus; species Rousettus aegyptiacus. Next base: position 57,494,277 of record NW_023416312.1, on the reverse strand, counting down.
ATAAATCAAAGAACAGGTATTGGTAAGGATGTGGAGAAAAGGAAACCCTCATGCATTGTTGGTGGGAATGAAAATTGGTACAGCCGCTATGGAAAACAGTATGAAAGTTTCTCAAAAAATTAAAAATGGATACACTTTTGACCTGGCAATTACATTTCTGGGTATTTATCCAAAGAAAACCAAAATGATAATTTGTAAAAATCTATGTACCTCAATGTTCATGGCAGCACAATTTACATAGCCATGATATGGAAGCAACCTAAATGCCCATTAACAAACGATTGAATAAAGAAAATATTGTTCATATATACAATGGAATATCATTCAATCATTAAAAAAATGAAGTACTACCATTGGGAAAGTTTGAGGAGAATAGGTATTAAATTTTCTTTGAATGTTTGATAGAATTCACTGGTGAAATCATCTGGTCCTGGACTTTAACTTTTTGGTAGGTTGTTGATGATTGTTTCAATTTCCATACTGCTGATCAGTCTATTTAAATGTTCCAGTTCTTGATTCAGACTAGGAAGGTTGTATCTTTCTAAGTACTGAACTATTATTTTAGGTTATAGAATTTGGTGTTATATACTTTTTCATAGTATTCTTGTATGTTCCTTTGCATATCGGTGGTGTCTGTCATAATTTTCCCTCTTTCATCCCTGATTTTATTTATTTGTATCCTTTCTCCTTTTTCTTTAGTAAGTCTAGTCAGGTGTTTGTCAATTTTATTAACATTTTCAAAGATCCAGCTTTTAGTTGCATTTATTTATTTAGTTTCAATTTCATTTATTTCGGCTCTAATTTTGATTATTACTTTCCTTCTGCTGACTTTAGGCTACATTTGTTTTCTAGTTTTTAAAGATGAAGCCTTAGGTTGTTTATTTAAGCTCATTCTTATTTATTTAGATAGGCCTGTAATGATATGAACTTTGCTCTTATTATCACTTTTGCCATGTCCCAAATGTTTTGATATGTTGTACTATCATTATCATTCATTTCTATGTATATCTTTATCTCTCTTTATTTCTTCTCTGACTCAGTTATTCGTCAGTAGTATGTTGTTTAATCTTCATGTATTTGTGGTTCTTTCTGCTTTTATTTTTTTACAGTTGATCTCTAGTTTCAAAACATTATGATCAGAGAATGTGGTTGGTGTGATTTCAACCCTCTTATAATTTTTGAGACTATATCTGTGTCCCAGTATATAGTCACTCCTTGAGAATGTTCCATGTGCACTAGAGAAGAATGTATACACAGCTGTTTGAGGATAAAAGGCTATGTAATTGTCAATTACGTCCAGTTCGTCTAATGTGTCCTTTCAGGATTTTATTTTCTCATTGATTTTCTGTTTTGATAATCTGTCCCTATCTGACAGTGGGGTATTTAGGTCCCGTACTATGATAGTTTTTAGGTCTGTTTCTCCCTTTAGTTCTGTTTATAATTGCTTTATATATTTCGGGTCTCCCTAATTGGAAGTATACATATTAATAAGTGTTGTTTTCTTGGTGCGTGATTTCCTATCATTATGAAGTGTCCTTCAGTATCTTTCATTACTTTTTTTTTAATTTTAAGTCTATGTTGTCCAATAATGGCACTGTTATTCCTGCTTTTCTCTGAATGCCATTTGCTTGAAATATCATTTTCACCCCTTCGCTTTGAGTCTATATTTGTGTGTGGAGCTGAGATGTGTTTCCTGGAGGGGCAGCACATGGCTGGATTTTGTTTTTTTGATCCATTCTGCAACTTTGTGCCTTTTTATTGGTGAGTTCAGTCCATTTATATTTTGGGTGATTATTGAAATATGAAGTCTTCTTATAATCATTTTATCTTTTGCTTTCTGGTAGCTTGGTGTTTCCATTGCTTCCTTGTCTTTGTGTTTCTATGTTCTTTATTTTGGTTGGGTTTTGTGGTTTTTCCCTCTGGTTCTTCTTGTTTTATGTTATATACTTCAGTTCTGAAGATTCTGTGTGTGGTTCACATTACAAATATAAAAGGATAGTTATATACGTATATGTATATATACGTATGTACATATGTATATGTATATGTATATAACATATGTATATGTAACATTACAAATATAAAAGGATAGTTATATATGTATATGTATATACATATATACATATGTTAGTTATATATAGTTATATACATATGTTATATATGTATATAACTATATACATATATGTATATGTATATATGTATATGTATATACATATACATATATAACTATCCTTTTATATTTGTAATGTTATATACATATATACATATGTATATATACATATACATATATAACTATCCTTTTATATATATGTATGTATATTTGTCTGTGTATACAGTCGTCCATTTTATTCTAAATGTGCCTTATCTCCTTTCCCCTTTGCAAATTGGGATCCTTGAATCCTCCCCTTTTCAGTCATTGCTGTCTCAGTTTGTCCCTATGTATGCTGAATATTCATTGCTATCTTGCTGTAGCAATTCTCTTATTATTTAAGCTTATAATGCCCTGTTCTTAGTAAAGGTTGCACTCCTCTGCTTCTATCTTCCTGCTAGTCATCTTACTTCTAATTATGTATTTTTTTGTCATTTAGTTTTAGGTGTGCTGCCCCTGTTCTGTATTTCCTATAATACAGGTGTCATAGTAGAACATTCCCTTAAAATTTGTACATCTGGAAATTTCTTTATTTCTTCTTCATATCTAAAGGAGAGCTTAACTGGATACATTATTCTCTGCTGGTAGTTCATGTCATTGAATAGTTTGAATATTTGATTTCACTCCTTTCTGGCTTGTAAAATTTGTGCTGAGAAGTCTCACAATAATTTAATGGGTTTTCCTCTATTGGTTACCATCTTCTTTTCCCTGGCTGCCCTGAGAATTTTTTCTTTGTCATTGATTTTCAATAATTTTAATACCATGTGTCTTGATGGAGTTCTTTTTGGGTTGAGATAAGTGGGTGTTCCGTTCACTTCTTGAATTCCAAGCTCTAGATCATTCCTGCGGTAGCTCTTATGTGCAGATCTCACTCAGATGTGTTGGTGTGCAATTTTGGCATTTTTTTAAATTGAGTTTTAGATGTTCAACTTATTGTTGTTTCAAGGGAAGAGATATGGGGATGTCTCTCACTCTGACATGTTTCTCACGTCTGTAATTACTGATTTAGATCTCTGCCCCTCTCATTTTGAGTTCTGGGAGATCAGGAATGCCTCTTATTCATCTCCATATTTTCATACTGTCTGGTCTATCAAAGGTGCTCACTCAATACATGCTATATGAGTAAATAAGTGGCTCTGGTAAAATATTCCTTTTTGTTGGCTAGTTATATATAACGTGGTAAATCACATTATTTTTTCTGTGCCACTTCATAATTCCCATCAGACTGGTCAGATTTTGTATCAGATACCTTCAACGATGTTTCTGTCTTTTAATGCATAATTGCTCATATTTCTGTCCTTGCAGTGTATCACAAACACATATCAATCACATTTTTTAAATGTGTATTTTTTGGTTCTTTTGGACACTGCACAAATTCATAAAATAAGGAAAGCCAGGTGTGCAGCTTCCTTCCAGTATGTTTGTTCTGTTAATGCTTTTTAAAGTGCTTTATTTGTGCTTTGTAATTTAAAATAATTTCAATTATATTTGGCATTCGATATTATTTTATATTAGTTTCAGGTGTATAGCATAATTGTTATACATTTATATAATTTAGGAAGTGATCCTCCAATTAGTCTAGTATCCACTTGTCACTGTATATAGTTATTACAATATTATTGACTATATTCCCTATGCTGTACTTTACATTCCCATGAATATTCTGTAACTATCAATTTGTACCTGTTAATCCCTTTACTTATTTTACCCACCTTCTGATCCCTCCCATCTGATAACCATCAGTTTGTTCTTTGTATTTATAAGTCTGTTTTTATTTTGTTTGTTTTGTGCTCTATAATCCACATATAAATAAAATCATATAGTATTTTTCTTTCTCTGTTTGTCTTATTACACTTAGCATAACACCTTCTGGGTGCACCCATATTGTCACAAATGGCAAGATTTTTTTTCATGGCTGAGTAGTATTTCATTTTATACATGCATCACATTTTTCTATCCAATCATCTACTTATGGGCATTTAGGCTGTTTCCACATCTATGCTATTTTAAATGATACTGCAATAAATATGCCTTTAAAAATGTCTAGCCTACAGAGGATTTCCGGTCAAGATAACCAAGCAGATTAATGCTGTGCTTGCTTCCTCTCACAAGCACATTAAAATTACAACTAAATTATAGAACAATCAACCTGTTGAACCATCTGAAGACAAGCTGAGCAGAAGTCCTAAAACTAAGGATTAAAAAAAAAAATGTCGAGACTGTTAGAAGTGACAGGAGATGCCAAACGGGCTGGCCTTACACCAAGGTGTGATACTGAATTGGCTGAGATACCTCAGCAGTGCAGGTGCCTCCTGAGGAGTGCCGTGTTCCCAACCCCACATTGGGTCTTCCAGGCCAGAACACCAGTGCCAGGAAGAGGAGCCCCCACAACATCTGGCTGTGAAAATCAACAGAGAGTCCATTAGTCCAGGACTTGTTTACAGGCACTTAGGGAGAACTTCAACAAAAATATAATAAAAATAAAGAAGAACATAGAAACCATAAAAAACAACAAGGCAGAAATGAATAATACAATAACTGAAATGAAGAATACACTAGAAAAAAATCAACAGCAGATTAAACAAAGCAATGAGTTGAAATAGCGATATGAAACAATGTAGCAGAGTACACCCAACTGGAACAGCAAACCAAAATTTATAAAATTGACACAGCTTCAGGGACCTCTGGCACAACATCACGTGAAACAACATTCGCAGTATAGAGGTACCAGAAGAAGAGACAGAGCAAGGAATTGTGAAATTATCAAAAGAAATAGACATGCAAGTCTAGGAAGCACAGAGTCCAAAACAAGATGAACCCAAACAGCCCCACACCAAGACACAGCATAATTAAAATGCCAAATATTAAAGACGAAAAGAAAAATCTTAAAAGCAAAAAAAAAAAAAAGTCAGTTTCCTACAAGGGACTACCAATAAGACTGTCATTTGATTTCTCAACAGAAGCTTTGTAGGCCAGAAGGGATTGCCAGAAAATATTCAAAGTGACGCAGAGCAAGGGCCTATAGCCAGCAGGGTTATCATTTAAAATTGAAGAAAAGATAAAAAGCTTTCCAGATAAGTAAAAGATGATGGAGTTTATCACCACCAAACCAGTATTACAAGAAGTGTTAAAGGAATCTCTTTAAGAAGAAGAAGGGAGAAAAAAAGAACATAAATATGAATAATAATATGCCAATAACTAAGTACCTATCAATAACCACTTTAAATATAGGTGTATTAGATGATTTAATCTAAAAATATAGGGTGGCTGAATGAATAAGAAAAGAAGACCCATATATAAGCTTTCTACAACAGACACACTTCAGATCAAAAGACACACAGAGACTGATATTAAAGAAATGGAAAAAGAGATTTCATATACAAGAAAACATTGTTTAAAAAGCTGTGGTAGGCATACTTATAGCAGACAAAATAGAATTTAAACCAAAGACTATAATAAGAGGCAAAAAAGGAAAATACATAATAATAAAGGGATTACTCCAACAAAGGGATATAACCCTAGTAAACATTTATGCCTCCAATATAGGATCACCTAAATATAAAAAAAACAAATATTGACAGACATAAAGTTTGAGACTGACAGTAATACAGTCATAGTAGGAGACTTTAGCACCCTATTGATATCAATGGATACCTCTTACAAACAGAAAATCAACAGGAAACTAAAATGACACATTAGACTAGATGGATTTAATTAATATTTTTAGAGCATTGTACCCCAAAGCAGTAGAATATGCATTCCTTTAAAGAGCACATGAGACACTTTCCAAGATAAACAAATGTGAGGCCACAAATCAAGTCTCAATAAATTTAAGAGGATTGAAATCATATTAAACATCTTTTCTGACCACAATGGTATGAAACTAGAAATCAATCACAAGAAGAAAACTGAAAGACGCACATACACATAGAAGCTAAATAACATGCTATTAAACAATGAATGGGTTAACAATGTGATCAATAAAGAAATCAAAACATACCTTGAGATAAATGAAAATGAAAACACAATGACCCCAAATCTATGGAGCACAGCAAAAGCAGTTCTGAAAGGGAAATTCATAGCACTACAGGCTTACGTCAGGAAACAGACAAACAAACACAAAACTCAAATAACTAATCTAACCCTACAACTAAAGAGACTAGAAAAAGAACAGCAAACAAAGTCCAAAGTTAAGGGAAGGAAGGAAATAATAAAGATCAGAGAGGAAGTAAACAAAACAGAGTTTAAAAATGTAAAACATATAATGAATCCAAGAGTTGCTTCTGTGAAAAGATAAACAAAGTTCATAAACTTTTTACCAAACTTGTCACACAAAAAAGAGATAGAACACAAATAAATAAAATCAGAAATGAAAGAGAAGTGTCAACTGACACCACAGAAATTATAAGACATTGAAGACTATGCTCATGGATAGAAAGAATTTACATTGTTAAAGTATCCATACTATACCCAAAACAATCTATAGATTCAATGCAATCTTTACTAAAATACCAATGGAATTTTTCACATGACTAGAACAAACAATTTTAAAATTTCTTTAGATCTGTAGAAGACACCAAATAGCCACCACAATCTTGAGAAGACAAAACAAAGTGAGCGGTATCACAGTACATAATATCAAACTATACTACAAGGTTTTAATAGTTAAAACATCATGGTACCTGGTACTGGCATGAATACAGACACATAGAATAATGGAACAGAATAGAAAATTCAGAAATGAATCTATGCTTATATGGTCAATTAATCTATGACAAAAGAAGCAAGTATATAAAATGGAGTAAAGACAGTCTATTCAATAAATGGTGTTGGGGAAACTGGTCAGATACATGAAAGAAAATGAAACTAGACCACTTTCTTACATTATACATAAGAATAAGCTCAAAACAGATTAAAACCTTAAATGTAAAATCCAAAACCATAGAACTTTTAGGAAAAAACATAGTCCATGAACTCCTGACATTGCTCTCAGTAATATTTTTTTCCTGATCCATCTACTCAGGCAAGGGAAAATAAAAGGGTTCCATGGAGCAAAAAAAATCATTGACAAAAATGAAAAGACAATCTACTGAATGGGAGAAGATATTTGCCAATGATACAAAGATAAGAGGACAATATCCAAAATTTTTTTTAAAATTCCTACAATTTGACACTAAAAAAATCCAATTAAAAATGAGCTGAAGCCATAGGAGAGAAAGAGCAATTAGGGGAAATTTTTTATAAACTATATGAATGTCTAATCAATGTACTGCATACTTGAGACTAATAATAAAATAAAATTAGTAAAACATTGGCAGGAGACCTGAATAGATATTTCTCCAAAGTGGACATTCAGAGGACCAATAGATACATGAAAAGGTGTTTAATATCACTAATCATCAGAGAGATGCAAATTAAAACCCCAATGAGATGGCACCTCATACCTGTCTGCATGGGTATGAATAAATTAACAAACAACAAATATAGGTGAGAATGTGGAGAAAATGGAACCTTCATGCACTTTTGGTGAGATTGCAAATTGATATATAGCTACTATGGAAAAGAATTTGAAGATTTCTTGAAAAGTTAAAAGTATAACTAGCTTATAACCCAGTATTTCCACTTCTGGGTATTTATCTAAAGAAATCCAAAACACTAATTCAAAAAGATATATTCACCCTTATGTTCACTGAAGTTCTATTTACAATAACTACAATAACTAAGATATGGAAGCAACTTAAGTTCCTATCAATAGACAAGTGAATAAGAATGGACTATATATATCATCATATATATTCTATATATACTATTTGTGACAATATGGATGAACTTAGAGGGCATTATGCTAAGTGAAATAAGTCAGACTAAGACAAAAACCATTTTATTTCACTTATATGTGCAATCTAAATAACAAAATAAACAAACGAAACAGAAACCAACTCATAGATGCAGGCAAGAAGTTGATGGCTTCCAGATGGGACGGGAGTTGGAGGGTGAGGTGAAAAAAATGAAGAGATTAATAAGTGCAAATTGGTGGTTACAAAATAGTCACTGGGATATAAAATACAGCATAGGGAATATAGTCAATAACATTGTAGTAACTATGTGTGGTGCCAGTTGGATAATTGACTTATCTGGGGGATCATTTTGGAAATTATATAAATGTCTAACCACTATGCTGTACACTTGAAACTAACATAAAATAATATTGAATGTCAATTACAGTTGAAAAATTTTAAAAAGTAAAATAAAAATGTATAAAGTAAAGAAATGATTGATAAGAAGAAAAATAAAACAGAAAGGAGATGTAAAGTGTGAGAGTTGGTTGAAATTTTAGATAAGAAGGTCAGAGAAATTCTTACTGAAGTTAACTGAGTAAAGACATAAAGACATGAGGAATCAACCACTTGGATATCTAGGGATGGGAAACATTGTAGGTAGAGGGAACAGCAGGTACAAAGGCCATAAGGCAGAACCAAGGAAGACACCGAGGAGAGTGGTAGAAGATGAGGTTAGGCAGGTGTGATGGGAGTCAAATTTATAATGTACCATGCTTTTAAGCAAAATATACATGGACTTTATATATAGAGATAGATATAAAATCTATATCTATTTATCTATATCTATATCTATCTATCTATCCATCTATCTATTATCTATCTATCTATCTATCTATCTATCTATCTATCTATCTATCTATCTATTTATCATCTCTCTATATTAAGTAGTATAAAAAGTCTTGTTATTTAAAGTTGTCTTTTTCAATGAGTTCTTTCTATCTCTTTCTATCATGTGTCTTCCACGGATACATTGTATATACCTCTCACTTACTGCTTTCCTGGCTATTTTCTGTTTCATTCACCCTTATACATAGGCTTAGTACGGTGTTTTGTTTTTATGTATACTGGTTTTAACAGATTGAGTATATTTCCTTGTGATATTTAGAAAAAGTCAACTTTAATATATTGTAAGAGCCAAGAATAAATAAAACTAAAACCAATGTTATATAGTCCTCATTATGCTTTTGGGTAATATATAAATTAGAATTTTAGAAATAGTGATCATCTTCTTTCCCAAAATGTTATTTTTCTTATTAAACTAAAAAAGCTGTTCTGTATTTTCCTTCATTGCCTTATTTTCTCTGCTTTAAGCTTCTTTGGTGAGAATGTGCTTGTGGATCTAGGACAGGAAAAGTTTTCTTCACCACATATTTGGTTTTCCATCTGGGATATAGTAAAGACCTAATTTCCTAAAGCTACTTCCTGTGAGTCTAACTGAATATTTACTAACATGTGCAGTTATTGATTTTCATAATTCTTATGAAGTAGGGCTGCATTGTCCTGAAAAACTATGTCTTGATAGAGTTCATATGCCTCTGTTTTCTTAATATCTTGTTTTAAATGAATGTAGACAAATAGAAGAGGTACCAATAAATTAGCTTTGCATCCGAGTTTAGCTTGGGCCTCTTAAATAATCCTGAATACAAACGCCAAGTTGAAATGCCTTTTATGGTTTACTTCTTAGTGATTTTGGGCACAATAAAAGCAGAGTGGTATGGTGAAGCCAATTCCAAGCCCTTGTGTGTCTTCTCTCTCTTCGGTATTTCTCTTTGCCAGTTTGGCATTTCATCTGTGCTAATCAAATCCATCAGGGGTTGATAGGTGGTGAGTGGTTAGTACAATTCTAACCTACTTAGTGTAATAATAATGTTTAGTGCAATTTCTATAAATCATATGCTATTATTTAATAAGAGAATTAGCAAAAGTGAGGCAGTCACTTTGTATTTCTCGCTATTCATTATGTAAAGCAGTAATCATCTTGGTTGTCTATACTGATCTTTGGATATGCATCATTTATAATCCAAACATATTATTAACAAAACGTGTCATAAAAATTAGACAATATCTTGTATTTGCAGTGAAGAAAGACACATCATAATAATAGTTTATGTTTCTGGACACTTCATTGTAGATAGCTAAATCTTTCTTAAGTATTCAATTATTATTTTGTCTGTGCATCTATCTTACCTTCCTACATTCTAAGGTCCCATGTATGTCTATAAGTGTATTACTTTAATTCTTCTCTATCATATTATTTGACTTTTCTGAACATTTAACATACCAACAGAAAAGGATATAAGAAAAAAAAAAGATTATTTCCTCTACTTAAGGTGAATTATGGTAAAGATGAATAGGTGATCGTATAGTTAAACATTGTCAGTAATAAACATTATTTTTTATTTCACAAATAAACTAAATTTGATATTTAATTTTTATTTATATAGCATCTTATTCAAAAATCTTAGATGCTTTACAGACATTATATCTAATAAATCCCCACAATAACGCTGCAAGATAGATATTACTTCTACTTTACAAGATAGGGAGACTGAAGCAGAGAGGTTAAGTGATTTGTTTAAGGTCTCACAGTTAAATTCACTGAAGACCCAGGACCTGCAGATTGTCTTGAAATTTAAAGCTATACTTATGCAGCTTTTAGTACAGAGGAGAATAAAGTGAAGCTAAGTCAGTTTTTACATGAGTTAGGCCACAGCATGTATAAAATAGATGAAGTCATTTGTATAAAGATACAGCATTGGAATACTATGTTATGTTTGTTTTTACATTCTGCATTTTAAAAAACAGTAAAAGCCAAGGTTAAATTTTATATTAAAGCAAGTTACAGATTTAGATTGAGTTCTATTGTAGTCACACACTGTTTACATCTACGCCATATTTAATAATATGATTTTTTAGAGGAGAAACTGTGGAGTGATGCTTCTCAATTTACTTTCTACTCAGTGTAGCTACATCTAAGTAAAATGTTTAAAAACTTATCAGAAACTCAATATACTTTAAAAACATATAGGTTTAGGGTTGGGGGAAAATGCAGATACTGAAAGAAAAGTAACCTATATAGAGAACATTGTGAGGTTGTCTGTTGGTTGACTGTGATTGAAATAAAGTGGGGAGGTTCTAAATGGTGGCTGATTATTATCCATGTATATGCTCATTATGTATTGGAATAAAAAAAAATCCCATAAATTATGGTAACTAATAGTAAATATTTGAAATTAAGTCTCACTTCTAGGTCAATGGATTCTGTCTTGGAAACTTTACCTTTAGAAGATTACTTAACAGAGAAGCCATGCAACATCAGGAAAAGTAATAAATTTTAAGTGCTCTTACAAACATATAAGTAATACCAACTTTTGAAGATACAGTTCAATGAAGTCTGGTAGATTGTTATTGGTGTTCAAATGATATGAACAGAAGAATTTGAAACATGGAAAAGAGGTTTGGATAATACATGCACTCAAAGTGTTATATTTTGGCTTGTTTTTCCCAGCGTGTGTTAGGTATAAAATCTCATTGATCTATGTTCCCATACAAGAGACATACTCTCTGATTAACAATCAATTTCATGAAACCACTGATAAAGCAGTATATGAAAGGATTTAAGAAGTACAAATTGCCAATTATAAAAAATAATGGGGAATTTCTGGTCAAGATGGTGGAGTAGGTAAATGTTGTGCATGCCTCCTATTACAACCACATCAAAATTACAACTAAACAACAGAACAACCGTCATTGAGAATAGCCTACAGTCTAGCTGAACAGAAGTTCTGCAACTAAGCATATACAGAATAAGCTACCTCTAGACTTGTAGGAAGGGAAGAAATGGGGGACAGTCTATTCCCACATCTGTATGTGCCAGTTAAAAATTTGGAAGGATATCTCAGCTGAGAAGGTTCTCCCAGAGGAGTGAGGGCTCTCAGCCTCAAACCAGGCTCCCCAGCCCAGGGTTCCAGTGCTAGGAAGACAAGTTCCCACAACTTCTGGCTGCGAAAACCAGCAGAGATTGTGGATGAATGAGAGGACTACTGTATTCCCAGGTGTTCCTCCTAAAGGGCCCATGCACACACTTACTTACTGAGGGACTCACTCACTCTGAGCTCCATCACTGGAGCAGCAGCTCAAAAGGAAACAGGGACATACAGGGAGAAACGGAATTGTCTGGCTTCAGATCAAGGGCTGGAGGGGCAGCTTTTCCCCAGACAGAACAGCTGGCAGAATCCATTGTTTCTTTGTTGAGTTCTCCCACCTCCCAGTGTGCAGACACAGGCAGTCACCATATCTTAGTCTCCATCAACCCGGCTAACACTGAGTGCCCCACCTTGATGATTCCCTGAAATCTGACCCATTTAAACTGTGGGCCTACCCAAGACATTTTAAGTGGCTTTTCCGTACAAATGGCCTATCTTTGCAGATGTGGTAGACTTTCCTAAAAGTCTCTCAAAGGTTTGCAAAATCCAGAAAAGCAGCCTCTGGTATTGCTATGCCCCATACATATTGCTAAGCAACTCCAAGCCTGACACTGGTGGCAATTGGACTCGGTTATCTCCTTGGCCTCTTGAATCTACTCCAAGCCCAGCACTGATGGTGGCCATCTTCAGATTGCCTGGTGGCTCATGCTAGGACATCCAGGGCAGGGCACAAGATGTGACTGAATGTGGCCTGTGGTGGGGCCCCTCTCCAGAAACCCTTGGGTGGCATGCCCAGTGGGTGGCTTTGCACCGAGCCAGAGCAACACCCTGGGACACATTCAATGACAACACAACCAAGGGCACACTAGGAAGCCACCAGAGCCCTGCTACAGGGAATCCTGTTTTTTAGGGTTAGCCCCTGCATAACAGTTATTCTACTGTAGTAATAGCCAGTCCTCACGACCAATCAGCCTGAGGGTCGATCCCTCCTACTGATGTGCAAACAGCAACCAAGGCTCAACTACAACTGAAGGGCACACACAACTCAGACAAGGTACACATCTGGAATACCTGACTGAGATGACAAGAGAGACTGAGCCACTGAGTACCATAGGACACCTACCACATAAGTTCACTCTACTAAGACCAGGAAACATAGTAGTCCTATCTAATACACAGAAACAAACACAGGGAGACAGCCAAAATAGGATATGAAGAAGTATGTTCCAAAGAGCAAAACAAAGCTCCAGTAAAAGAACTAAACAAAATAGAGACAAACAATCTACCAGACGCAAAGTTCAAAACACTAGTCATTAAGAATGTTCAATAAACATAGGGGAAGAATAGAAGAACTCTGTGAAGACTTTAATGAAGAGACTGAAAACATAAAAATGGAGATAGAAAACGTTAAAAAGAATCAGTCAGAAATAAAGAATACATTAGAGGGACTCAACAGTAGATTAGATCAAACGGAGGATAGAATCACCAATTTAGAAAATAAGGTAGTAGAAAACACCCCATCACAACAGCAAAATAAAGAAAAAGAAAACAAAGAAATAAAGATAGTTTAAGGGGCCTCTGGGACAACATCAAGGGTATCGACATTCACACCATAGGCACCAGAAGGAAAAGAGAGTTAACATGGGATTGAAAATCCATTTCAAGAAATAATGACTGAAAACTTTACTAATCTGGTGAATAAAATAGACATCCAAGCCCAGGAAGTACAGAGAGTCTCCAAAAAGATGAGCCCAAAGAGGCCCACATCAAGGCACATAATTAAAATGCTAAAGGTAATGACAAAGAGATTTTAAAAGCAGCAAGAGAAAAATATAGTTACCTACAAAAGAGTTCCCATAAGATGGTCAGTTGATTTCTCAACAGAAATTTTGCAAGCCAGAAGGGACTGGCATGAAATATTCAAAGTGATGAAAAGGAAGGACCTACAACCATTACTCTCTCTACCTAGCAAAATTATCATTTAGAATTGAAAGACACATAAAGAGCTTTCCAGACAGGAAAAAGCTAAAGGAGTTTATTAGCACCGAAACAGTATTACAAAAACTGTTAGACTTTTTAAGAAGAAAAGGAAGAAATAAAATCAAATGTATAAAAAGTAAAATGGCAATAACTACACATCTATCGACAATTACTTTAAATGTAGATTAAATGCTCCAATCTCTATAGTGTGGCTGAGTGGATCAGAAAAAAAAGGCCTTTTCATAAGCTGCCTACAAAAGACTTATTTCAGACTGAAAAACGCACATAGACTAAAAGTAAAGGGATTGAAAAATATTATGTTATGAAATGAATAAAAAAAAACTGGAATAGTAATATTTATACCAGAGAAAATAGAGTTGAAAACAATGACTAAAACAAAAGAAAGACCCAGTAATTCCACTTCTGGGTATTTATCTGAAGAAATAAAACACTACTTCAAAGAGACACATGAATCCATATGTTCATTGCAGAGTTATTTACAATAGAAAAGATATAGATGCAACCTGGGTAGGTTGCATCTATATCTTTTCTATTGTAAATAACTCTGCGTCTGTTGGTGGATAAATGGATAAAGAAGAGGAAGTGGTATATATATATATATATATATATATATATATATATATACACATACATACACATATACATATATATGTATGTATGTATATATATACGTCTTCTTTATCTTCTATTTTATATATATATATATATATATAATATTACTCAACCATTAAAAAGAATAAAATCTTACCATCCGAAACAACATGGATGGATCTAGAAACTATTGTGCTGAAGTAAGTCAGACTGAGAAAGACAAATGCCATATGAATTTACTTACATTTGAAATCTGAAGAAAAAATAATAAAACGAAAAAAGCATTAAAAATTTATAGATATAGAGAACATTTTGATGGTTGCTTGCTAAATGGAAAGGTTGTCAGGGGAATGGGTGAAAGAGGAGAAGGAATTAAGAAGTACAAATTGGTAGTTACAAAGTAGTCATGGGGATATAAAGTATAGCATAAGGAATACAATCATTAATATTGTAATAACTATGTATGGTGACAGATCACTACTAGGTTTATCAGTGTGATCACTTTGTAAATTATATAAATGTCTAATCGCTCTATTGTATATCTGAAACTAACATAGTATTGTATGCTGACTGTAATTTAAAAATTAACAAATTAGTAAAACATAGTCACAAAAATGTAAAGTATAGTATAAGGAATACAGTCAATAATATTGTAATAATCTATATGGTGTCAGATGAGTATCAGATTTACAGGGGTGATCACTTTCTAAGGTATATAAATGTTGGAGTACTATGTTGTACACTTGAAACTAATATAACGTTGTTTGTTAACTGTAATTGAAAAAATAAAATAAAAATTCAAAGTTTCAAAAAAAAGCAGTATGTACACTGTGGTGTATCTTCTTTAAAAAAATAAACTTGAAATCATGTAACATGATTTCCCTACTCTGTAGCAGCCAGGGTATGAGTATATAAACTTATCTCAGCTAATTGGATGCAAATATTCCAGACTATGAATCTAAAGTGAGTAACACAAGATTGAAATGATGGTCATAATTAATTTAGAACAACTGCTCTCATTTGTAGCAGTAGTAGTGGTTACATTTAGAGGAGATGGAGGCTTACGAGTATTGGTGGCTTTCTCTTGGCCAAATTGTTCTGGCTAAAAGATTATTGTTTTGTTTTGTTTTGCTTTGCTTTTAATCCCTCAAAACTTCATTTGGTTTCCACCAATCTTAAACTTCTATTTCCCTAGACAATATAATAGTGTACAATATAATATTACAATACATTTCTTTTTATTTTCCAGAATAACGAGAGTTCATTACTTTGACTAGCAGATAAGATTAATGATAAATACTATGTATTGATACCCAATATCCCTGCACTAATGATGTTTAACAGAATTCAGATCACATATTCTGGAGATTACAAGAACCCATCATGTCTGAGTTAACACTTAGAAGAGATTGGTATAGTTGGCATAACAAAAGGGATGTGTAAAATTTACCAAACACAATATTATTGTTTACAATTTTGAGAATGATCTATTTTCTATTACAGAAGAAATTGAGTATAGAAAACTGGCAATAATAGATGTAGCTTGATCTATAGGACATGAACTTCAAAATCACACAGCTCTAGGTGTTGATCATGCCTCTATTTGCCACCTGGGTACCCTAGGTAAGTTACTTATGCTTCCTCATCTGTCAAAAAAGAGAATAAGAAACATGAGGATTATGTAATACAATATTAAATATTACATTGCAATAAACACAAAATATGAAAAATAATTATCATTTAATCCAAAAAAACTAAAAACAGAATTACCACATGGCCCAGCAATCCCTCTTCTGGGTATTTACCCAAAAAACTTGAAAACATTTATCCACAAAGATATATGTTCATAGCAGCACTACTCACAGTGACCGAGACATGAAAACAACCAAAGGTCTATCAATAGATGATTGGATAAAGAAGATATGGGGTGTGTGTGTGTGTGTGTGTGTGTGTGTGTGTGTGTGTGTGTATAATGGAATATTATTCAGCCATAAGAAAAGATTAAATAATTCTATTTGTGACAACATGGATGGATCTTGAGATTATCACGCAAACCAAAATAAGTCAGAGAAAGTTGAGAACCATATGATTTCATTCATGTGGGATATAAAACTGTAAGCAACAAACAAAAATAACAAACAGAGACTCGTGGACACAGACAGTGGATTAGTGGTTATCAGAGGGAAGAGGGAAAGAGAGGATGTAGATAGAGGTAAAGGGGGGTCAAATATCTGGTGACAGATGGAGATTTAACTTTGGATGGTGAACATACAATGCAATATACATATAATGCATTATTGAATTGTATAATTGAAACCTATTTGAGTTTATTAATAAATGTTACCCCAATAATTTTAATAAAAATAAAAATATACATTGTTATATCTAAACATTTATTGGGCAGTTATCATAAGTCAATGACTGTGATGCTATATATATGTTATAAATGCAAATAATATTTCAAACAAAACTATAAAGTAAATACTGTTTTATTTTTATTTTACAGGAGAAATAAGGAAAATGAAACATAAAGAAGTTATAAAACATTTTCAAGATTACACAGCAAAAATTTCATCCTTCCGTTTTTTCTTCTTAAATTTGTATGTCTTTCCTCCTCCATCCATTCTTTTTATTTAATCCTTTGAGTTTCATTTTTTGTTGCTTTATCCTTTGTGAACTGCAAAGTCATTGCCCAACAGCTTACAAAGAATTCCAAGGTAATTTGTGAGTAGATCCACAGGTCAATTACCCAGTTCTTGGTGTCTTTTTCAAGCAGATAAACAGAGACATCTATATACTCCCCTCTCATTGGAGAAATAATCATATGAATCTGATATACTTTTCACTTTTGGAACACTCAAATTATCTTTTTATACATAATTTGTCTGCCACCTCAGGTTAAGAGAAAGTAAGAAAGGACTCCTTTAGACTTGCTGTGTCATGATGCTCTCAGTGAAACAAAATTGATGTGCTCCAGCCTTGTTCTTGAGTGAGCAACTGTTTTCATGAGGCAGAAAGACCTATCATCTCTCGTCTCATGTTAGATTCAGGCAGAATTAAGGATCCTATAGGATGTTTATCCAGATTATATTTTAAGCATGTGGCTATAGACACTGTTGACACACCTGGATATAAATACCCCTGTGACATAGGAGGGCAAAATGTGCTGCCAATCATCAATATCTAATTCACTCTCATTTTATAAGTTGATAAAAAAATTAAAGCTGTTCTAAAAGCAGGAGGATTTGGATCTGGCTTAGTACCAGACCCTGTAGCTATGCTCATGAATCAGTGTTGTTTCTCCTCTTGAGTGCAAGCCCATTCTTGAACTCATGCCACCTGTTGTTGCTGCAATTTTGTATTCAGGCTTCTTCTTTGTAAAGAGTATGAGAAACTTCAGTGCTAAAACAATATTCTAAAAACTTTCTGGTCTATCTTTCCATCCCCATTAGTTGTAGTGCTGAAGGTTTTCCAGGGTCTCCTCCATTTTCGATGTCCTTAATCCCCTTACCTAAATGTCAGCAAAATTAAGGGGAGAGTATTGAGTTACTGCCATAATATAAACTTGAGAATAGAACCAACTACTATCATTTTGTAAATTCAAAACAGCTATGCATGGGGTACTCAAAGCTTAATAATGAACACTTACATTATTACAAAGTCTTTCACCCTAAGACTTTTGCTACGACTTGTAAGGGAGTAGGTAACATATCAGCAATAGTTCTGAAGTCTAGTAACAACAGACTCAACATGAAGACAACAGAAAGAGTACAGAGATAATACAACAGTGAAATCTCAAACCACTAAACATGATTTTCTTAAGTTTTAATAGGGCTATTTAAGAACGTACATGAAGGAATTTCTTCTTTAAAAAAATAATCAGTTAAAATCTATACCACTGCATGCAATATGTTACCATACTCACTTTCTACTGGGATCATTTGAAATTTCGGCCCTGACTCCTCTAAAATCATGCTAAAAAGAAAAAAAGAAAACAATTCAAAGCCAGAAAGCTCATTCTATAAAGGGCTGCCATGAGATTTTACCAGTCAACATTTCTGGGCCTCGGTTTACTCATCTGGGAAGAGAGGTGAGAATATTGCATAACAACGACTCTATATCTGGTTTATCTCTAACTTTGTATGAATGTATGAGGGCCACAATACTACCTTCATTTTCCATCTTTTTCTTTTTATAATAAGTATGAGTAACAATCAAATGTAAGAATACTTTTTCCTGCAGTCCTTAAAATATTTTCATTGCAAATCTGGCAGGGAATGGCTTCATACTATATTCTGACTTTTTAAAAATTTCATTTAATTTGAGATGATGTTATGTAGCTCACTCCATGTAGATAGAAGCTCGCCGAAGTTTCTTCCTCATCCTACCCTCCTTACTCCTATATTGCTGAAGTTCAACTTAGGGAAGGACCTCATCATACTGATGATGATGAGACTGGTGAAAATAAGGATGTATGAAAAAGCTTCCCTAGTTTCTCTCTTTCTCACTGTATACATCTTGGGTCAAAGGTCTGAAAGGAAAGAGTCTTTGAAGCAGTAGGTATTGGAAGTGAAAAAGGATGTGAGGAGCTATTTCTTAAGACTGGCAGAAATAGATTGTAAAAAAGAAATATATTGTAAGGCATAGTGAACTCATTTCTACAGTCTGAGAAATACATATGTTTCTTTGTAGGGTTGCATTGTCTTTGGTATGGTAGTTATTCAGCACCATTGACAGGAGGCTGTAGTTTACATAATACATTGTCTCCAATCTCCATTAATTCTCTTCTAAAATTCAATCTCATTAATATGGCTTACAAAATGTTAGATAGCCTTTCCCTTGGCTTTCTCTCTAGTCTCATTTTGCACCACTCTTCTCTCCTTGCTCCCAGGAGGCCCACTTCTTATAATCTATGTTGTTACCTGTCTAAACTTTTTTCAGCTCTTCCCACTGCACCATGATTATTTCTTCAATATTTCTTTTAACTGACTTCTATTATTATTATTATTTTTTATTCTCTGAAGAGATGCCAACTCTCAAACTTTCTCTCAAAACTGCCTGCCATTCTGAGGTGGATACTGCTTGTTTACATTTCCATAGCACCCAGGCCTTCTATTACCATAGCAATTGTACTCTTATCTGGCAATTGTGTTAAGCCATATTAACATCCAGTCTCATTTCTTTAAATACTATCCATGTACCAATGACTCCCAAAAGTATATTCTCTGTCTTGACTGCTCCCGAAAAATTCCAGACTCATACTTAATTGTCTATTCAACACCTTCTTTTGGGAATGCTAATAGACATCTCAAAATTAATATGTTTAAAATTAAACTTTTGATTTTTTTATTCCCCTCAAATATGTTTTCTTCCTATTATTCCCTATCTCAATTAATGACAAATTCATTTCTTCCACTTTCTCAGGACAAAATCTTGGAGTCATATTGAGTTCAAGTCACCATCTTCTTTCACTGGGACTATTGCAACAATTTTCTATCTCATTTCCCTTTACCCACTTCAGAAAATTCTCAATGCAACAACTAGAGGGATAAAGTTAAAACATAATTTAGAATATGCTACTATTTTTTTCTTTAAATTAGTATTCAGAGTGAAACTTAATGCCCTAACAATGGCCAACAAGACTCTGTTATCTTCCCTATCTCTGATTTTGTTTTTTACTACATGCCCCTTCTTTCAATTCCACTCCAGAAATATTGACTGATATGCTGACTTACTTGTTACTGTTCCTCAGCTTTGCCAGGCACTGTCTCCCTTCAGGGAGGACCTTTGTATTTGCTGTTTCATCTGCTTCAAAATAGTCTTCTTCCAAGAGCTGCATGAATCACATATTAACCTCTTTCAGGCTTCTGCTCTAATGACTTTTTATTAGTGAGAATAAGAAATATATCTCTTTTGAGTTATAGTTCAAGGTCTGAAGACATAGCAGTTACTATGTTTATTTAATGAATGAATAAACAATTTTAATGTTTCCTATGGTCTGTTTCAGACCAGTATGGTTATTATTGGTGGCATATAGTTAGGTGAATATCTGTTCTTCCTGCAGTAGTAGTAGACAGTTTTTAATAGATTAGCTTAAAATTTTAAAAAGTTTATTTCTACAGAAACATTTACAGATAAAGTAGTTAGTTAGATTTGAGTGAACCATTCATATTTAATTTCAGGTGTAAAAGGAGGTGAGTAGGCTTTTAGTTTATTTTAAACTTGCCTGGAAATTTGATATGTTCACCATGGATAATATATTTTTTCCAATTAGACTCTACTCCTGAAATATTACCCATTCATAAGATGTGAATTGGTTCTAACTAAAGGAGAAAAATTAGAATTCAAACAACTGCATTATACAAATCCTAATCTTTGAGGGAAAATAAAGCTGTATGCCTCCAGAAAACATAGCAAATATATTTGTACAGTGCATTCTTTCTTCTAGCTATTCTTCAATATATATTATATTTTTAAAATATTGGGTGTAAAGCATAAGTTCTCTAAATAAAATTGCATTTTTCTTTAGGAGTGATAAATTTCATCGGAAAGAGGAAAAATAATTATATTCATCACCTCAGGAGTAGGAGACACCAGCTTACATCTCCCACGAAGATAAACAGGTAGACAGCTATCCATGAACAAAAATAGCTCAGGAGTCCACTTAAGAAACTTCTGCATGTAGTAGATGGTGGGGGGAAAAACTAGAATAACCATACAAAAAATAAAGGAAGAATAACTTTATTTTGCCTGAATTATCTCATTCTCCAGACATGCACTACTCAGTGACAATAAGGAACTCCTCAGCTTGAAAAAGTTCTCACTAAGAAATGAACAACAATCTTCCCCCTTCATTCAGGACACTGAATAAAAGACCCTCTTCGGTTTCATTCCACCCAGATACTGTCAAAACTGAGATATAGAGAGATGGCTTGGAACAAAGAAGAAGGGTAGGGGTTACCAGAATCAACCACACAATGGGAGTGAATATAATTCCCTATACCTTCTAATACACCTGTATTTGGTCCTAGATCTTGCTACTGGCTCTGGCCCTTACATAACCTGTGTCTGCAACTGGGACCTGCCACTAAAAGGCATCTGTAGCCAAATTCTGAAGCCGAGTGTGTGTGCACACCACTGTCTCTGGCCACGACTAATGCTTATCTTGGTCCCAAGCCACTAGAACTGGAGAAACTACTGAGGATTCCCCAAAGCCCTTACAGCCACTGTGGACATCCAGCAGTGCTTACTATGGACTACATCACTGTTGATGATGTAGACCCCAAAGACCTGAGCCAATGAGACCTCATGCCCTTCTTTGATCCAGAGCCACTGCATGCTCCTGATCTTAGCACCCTACCTCATATGATCAAGGGTCACAGCACACTTCAGCATGTTTCAATCTGCAGATGAAGGTTAGTCTATAAAGTCTGGAAATGGTGACTGCTTTATCAAATGCACAGACACATATAAGGCTACAGGGAACATGAAAAATCAAAGAAACATGACAGCACCAAATGAACATAGTAAACTTTCAATAACTGACTTCAAAGAAATGGAGATACATGAATTGTTTGAAAAAAAAATCAGAACAATTATTGTACATATGCTCAGAGAGCTACAATAGGACACAAAATCAGATAAACAATACAAGGACAAACTGAGAAGTTCAACAAAGTGATAGAAAACATTTTTTAAAACCTGGAAATTTTGGAACTGAAGAATAAAACAAACTGAGAAATTAAATGGAGAGCTTCAACATTATACTAGACCAAATAGAAGAAACAGCCAATTTACTGGAATGCAGATTATTTGAAATGATATAGTCAAAGGAACCAAAAGAAAAACAGAGTAAAAAAGAATGAAGAAAGTCTACCAGATTAATGGGATATCATTAGGAGAAATGGTCTACACATATTTGGAATTCCAGAGGGGAAGAGAGGGGGAAAGTGACAGAAAGATTACTTAAAGAAATAATGACTAAGAACTTCCCAAAACTAAGCAGAGATTTAGATGTCCAAGTTTGTAAAACTCAAAAAGTCTCCAAACAAATTCCACACAATTAGATCTTCTACAAGACACATTATAATAAAACTGCCAAAAATCAAAGACAAAGAGAATCTTGAAAGCAGCAAGAAAATGAAACCTGTCACTTACAAGGGGCCTCACATAAGACTATCAGTGGTTTCTCAGCAGAAGCCTGACATGCCAGAAGGGAGGATGATATTTTTATTTAAACTGCTAAAAGAAAAACTTCCAACCAAGAATATGTTATCTGGAAAAGTAGACCTTCAGGAATTAAGGAGAGATAAAGAATTTGCCAGACAAACAAGAGCTGAAGGAGTTTATTGCCACTAGATCTGATGTACGAGAAATACTTGAAAGGAATTCTACAAGCTGAAATGAAAATATGCTACTTAGTAATGTAGAAACATGTACAAATATATAATCTATTGGTAAAGGTAATTGTATAGTCAAATTTAAGATACTTAGATACTGTAATATGGTGCTGTTTTAATCACTTATCCCTTAAAGAGTAAAGGACAGAAGTGTTAAAAGCTATAGCTACAATAAGTTGCTAATTGAGGCACAATATAAAAAGATGAAGTTGTGACATGAAAATGATAAAAATGTGTGTGGGGGGGAGTAAAGAGGTACACATACAGAAATAGAAAAAATAATCCTAAAACTCATATGGGACCACAAAAATTCCCAAATTGCCAAAGCAATCTTAAGAAAGATTAATTAAACGTCTTGATTGCAAACTGTATTACTAAACTATAGTAATCAAAACGAAATGTTATTGGCATAAAAACAGAAACATAGACCAATAGGACAGAACTGAGAGCACCCAAATAAATCCGTACATATACATCCTATTAATATTTAACAAAGGAGCTGGGATATTCAATGGGGAAAAGATCATCTCAATACATCATGCTGGGGAAAACTGGATATTCACATGTAAACAATTTTGAATTTGACCACTATGTTATACCATTGATAAAATTAACTCAAAATGGATTAGGACAGAAATGTAAGACATGAAACCCTAAAACTCCTGGAAGAAAACAGGGGAAAACTTATTGACATTGTTCTTGGAAAGGATTTCTTTTGGATATGACATCAAAAGTCAAAATAACAAAAACAAAAATCAACAAGTAAGATTACATCAAACAAAAAAAAAAAAACTTCTACACAAGAGAAGAAATAATAAACAAAATAAAGAGCTACCCTAAAGAATGAAAGTATTTGCAAACCAAATATTTGATAAGGAGTTTATTTCCAAAATATATAAATAATTCATAAACTGAATAGCAAAAAAAAAGTCTGATTAAAAATGAGCAGAGGAACTGAATAGATATTTTTCCAAAAAAGACATCCAAATGACCAACAAGTACATAAAGAGATGTTTAATATCACTAGTCATCAGTAAAATGTAAACCAAAACCACAACGATATAATACGTCACACCTGTTAGAATGACTTTTATGACAGACGAGCTAAACGCTGATGAGTATGTGGAATAAAAAGGGAACTCTTGCTCACTATTGGTGAGAATGTAAATTGACACAGCCAATGTGGAAAATGATATGAAATTTCTTCAATTTTTATTTTAAATAGAGCTACTATATGGTTCAGCAATTCCCCTTCTTGGGTATGTAGTCTAAAAAAACAAAATCACCATCTTGAAGATATATCTGCACCCCATGTTCTCTGCAACATTACTGCAATAGCCAAGACATGGAAGTAACCTCAGTGTCCTTGACATTTTATATATATATTCAGATATATTATATATGTATATATGTATATATGTATATATTCCAATAAAGTCCTAGTTCAAACACCTAAAAGAGTTTCATTTTCTTGTAAAAAAACTAAGGCAGGAAATTGATAAAAATTGAGTAATTTTCAATCCAGTGAATTTTATTAAGTTGTAAATTTCTTCCTAAAATTATTTTCAAACAAGTACTTTAAAGAAAACCCTGGCCTATTTTCCTTCCACATCCATGAAGTTACTTTTTTTGGATATTATTTTAGAACTATTGGCTTTTCACTAAATATAATATTTTTAAATAACATTTTATTCCTTTTAATATTTGTCTTGGGGTCAAAATTGTGTTATGTTAGTTGCTATTCTACTTTTCTTTGTACAAAACATCATAGACTAGTGTAGCCTAATTTAAAGGTGCTCAGAACACAATATCCAAAGAGTACTGGAGACGTAGTTCACTGTAGAGTACTGGTTGTTTATCTTCCCGATTGCATGATTGACTGGAGTTGCAGCTTGCTGCCACTGTCCAATAACATGAGAAAGTATTGTATCACATTACTATCTTAGTAATGGATCAAAATTCAAAGTAAGGTTTCTACTGAATGCGTATCACTTTTGCACCATCATAAAGTTGAAAAATTCTGTTAAACCATCATAAGTCAGAGACCATTTGCATATTTCTTGGAAAATTTCTAGTAGCATAGGTATATTTAGAATAAAACCTGAAATATCCTCTTTACTGACCCTTTTTGTTACCCTTGCTCACTTCCTTAGAGGCAACCGCTGTTTGATTTGAAGCTAATATCCTTACCTTTTCCTATGTATTTCCATAAATGTATGTTCTAATATATAGCATTTCTCAGTGACTTTTTTCTCTTTTGAAACTGCCTAAACACATTATAATTATGAATATTTAAAATGTAAGAAAGACATATTCCATGTGTAATAATGTAACAGGAAATTTTAAAGTATTGAAATCATATAATTGATTTCTTCTATCAGGAAGCATTAAGCATTCACTACCGTGCAGGTTTATATATGGAGAGATTAATGTGGATTGAAATATAAGGTTTTATAAAAATGCAATTTAACTCAGACTTTAAAGAATTTTCAACCATAAGAAAGTAGAGATTAAGACTCATGACATTTCAGTTGATAACATGATAGCATGATATAGCCCAAGAATAACTATGATGAATATGAAGAAAATATATAGTTAATCAGAAAAGGGAGAAATAAGATTGGACAGGATAATAAAGCAAAGCTGTTTGGTCTTGATGTAGAAACCAGTGTGGAGCACACCTATGCTTGCAGGTATGTTAGGAAATGCACCCTAATAGCACTAAATAAAGTGCACTACAGATAGGACAGCTTCAATATTAGGGAAATAATGAGATGGCATTCAAATATGGGTATGGGACATTCTGAACTAGCATAGTGGGAATGGAAAAGAAGAAGTTAATTTGAAGTGCTTTCAGAAAAATAAATTAAATGATTCAATGACAAGTTTGATAGATTAAGGAAAAAGCATGACTTAGAGATAAACTCAAAATTTTAAATTTCAGAATGGTGGTCATCTTACAAATCAAACGGCAGAAAAGGAGTCTGGCAATGGGCAAGGATAGGAGGAATAGAGAGAGAGTTCAATTAACTTATAATGAAATGTGCATAAAATGTTTACTTTAAGCAGAAAATGTATAGTTTAATTTTCTAAATTAAATAAAGAATTGTCTTCATCATCTGGCCTATCATCTTCTACACCACAACACTTGAACATGAAGAGTTTCATATTTAATGACAAGTTGGTGTTTGGAATTACACAGAACTGGGCCATGTAAGGGTCTTGAAATCGCATTATGGTTCCACGGTTATAGATCTATATTTTGCTAAACTTGTCATAGCCTTTGATATGCTAGAGTCCTCTAAAGAGGATCTTATGTCACTGCATCTCAAGTCTTTATCTAGGCCTAGGGACACCTCTTGTTATAGCACATCATGGAATAGTAGAGGTAATAAGTGGCTTCTTAGCCAGATGGCATGATGCCAAACTGAAGGGAAACAAGATATCCATAGAGGAGTTTCCATTATGTTGTGAGATTTTGAGACTCCTTCAGAATCAGGCCTCCACAGATATTCCATTCTGCAGTGGGTGAGATGAGAAAAGATAAAAAATTGTTTGTTGTTTTTATCTTTTCCATAAAGTTCTATCAGGCAAGGAACATACATATTTGGTGGAGGACCTTTAGTTAAAACCCAAAAGTATGTCAGACATGGCTGTTTTCAAATTCCAGTGTTACATCTGTTGTAAAATAAGGTAATGTGTCACTGAATTGAGGTGAAGTGCCTCTGACATTTTGAGCAGATAAGACACATGAACACAATCTTCCCCCTCCTCATTTTCAAAATACTGGGATCCATGTCCAGAATAGCATTTTGAAAAAAATAGTATTCAGACTTTTTGAGCAAATCACAGAGCAGATCTCAACAGTAACAGAAATGATCTAACCAAAACACAAAAACAAGCCATTGCATTGTTCTAATTTTAATGACATTAACACGATATGAACTCTGAGCTGCAGATGGCTAAGTCATGTTGCTAGACAACTTTGCTTCTTCTATATAAAATTGGTCCTTTTGTGTTAACCCTGCATTTCGCTTCAACCCTTCACTTTGAGCAAGTAGAAGGCTGGGCTAGTCGAATTGGAAATTGATAGCTGGGTGAGACAGTTACAAGTGTACACACTGTTTGGTATTCTTTGTAACCATTTACACTGGTACAGAACTAATTGTTACAACTAAAAACATACAACATGAAATATAGCAGCCATTTTCCTCTCAAGAAGAGGAGCTTATAAATTTACTTGGTCCAAAGTATCTCCTTCTTCAGTAATACATCAAACTGTGCAGTTCCATCAGTCCGAATCAATTAGAAATTACTCACAAAGTAAATTACATTGAAAAGCTTTGATTTGTTACTAAAGTTTGTTCCAATTCTCTTCAATGTTAAAAGAGTGAAAGCAAAAAAGTAATAATGTGACAGTGATAGTGAAATGTAACTTTTATTGAGATTGATGAGAACCTTTTTGCTACAATATTTACTTTTAATAGTTTAATTTTTCAATCATGGCAGAGAAAGCCATAAATATTTGATTATGAAGCTCTTACAGTTTAAAAACTGGTTTGAACTGCTTCCCAATCTTTTGAATATACTTATATATCTTTTGATAATAATCCCATGCACAATATGACTTTAGCTCTTAAAATAGTTCCTTCTTTGCACACTTCTGTTTGATTATCACACAACTAATTTACTGTATACACCAAAAGCTTGCTAAAGTAAATTGAGGAACGACAGCTTGCTTCTTCAAAATCTAAGTAAATGATTGAAAGCTGGATATTAACTTTCATCTTTACAGAAGTTTTTGGAAAATTTCTCTTCACTAGCAGCAGTCAGGTGCAGCTGCAACCATTTGAAAATGTATGTGAGTTATTTGCAAGAAATGAAAGCTGAACGTGGAAACAGAAAAGATTCCTATGCTCAGGGAATGTCAAATATGATCGCCATTAAATTTACCTGTTTAGACCTAATTGCCTTTCTTAAAAGTCAAAATGTTTATAAGGAACACAGATTCATCTAAAAGTGAATAAGATGTTGGTACTTAAATATTCAATATAAAGAACTATTAAAAATTATGAAACAATCTACGTTTTACACCACACATCTGTTACAGTAGCAAAAGGTATATGGTTGCATTTGCAATCATGCTGAAAATGTTAACATCAAAATTGCTCACAAAATATGCTGTTCAAATGAAGCAGAAAACAAATGAATAAATAGACTTACTTGCCATTTTTGTCTCATTAGGATCTTATAGAAATTTCTCTATAGGAATTGCTTCAGGGTGCTTTCCCTGCTTCAGGATGAAATCCTGGAGAATGAAGAGCTTCCCACGATATTTTTGCAAGGCACAACTACTGCAGATGATTCTTGTTTCCAAGTGGTGATTTATATCTGAGCACTGAATTGGACAATTTATTTGGAAATTAACTTACCATTTAGCCATAATTATTCTTGCGGCTGGTCCCTTATATCCATAGATGAATAGATTCTTTCCATTATTCTGCTTATCTTTTTATTATGAAATTCAAACATTCAAGATATTATCTGCAGGTTTCCTAGCAAAATAGAGTTGTGTACAGCTTGTCAGCTAGCCATGATATAACTTGACTGCTTTTAATACACTCGAAATAGTTTAAAGTTCCAAATTCAGCTTAACATATCTGTACCATGAGAATTCTTCCAGTATAAAAGGTGATATCTTTGAGTAGTCATGGCATACACAGACATACTAACAATGTGGTGATGGATAAAATGTCTCCTAATTTGCAAATAAAAAAAAGATTTCATGTGGGATGTGGATTATTCACTGCCAAATTTTAGAATTAATTTATTAATAGGAGAGCAGTAATTACTACAACCAATTAGGATGTACTTAGGAAACTACATGCCAAACTTACACAATTTCCTTTTGTTAAAGTTTATTTTATTGTAGTAAAAATACTTAACATGAGATCTACCATTTTAACAAACTTTTAAGTGCACAATATAATATCATTGACTATAGGTAAAGTGTTGGACAGCAGATCTGTAAAACTTATTCATCTTATGTGACTGAAATTTTATTCCCATTAATTAGCAATTCCATCTTCCCCTCACCACAGACCCTGGCAACCACCAGAACTCCTTGATTCTATGAATTGGACTATATTAGATCTTTCATTTAAGTAGAATCATACAGTATAACTCTTTCTGTGAATAGCTTATTTTACACAGCATAATGACCTCAAACTTCATCCATCTTATTGCCTGATGAAGAATGTTCTTATTAAGGCTGAATAATATTCCATTGTATGTATATACTGCAGTTTCTTTTTTAAAATATTTTTATTTTTTAAAAAATTATAGTTGACATGCAATATTATGTTTCAGGTGTGCAATATAGTGATTATATAACGTATGAAGTAATCACTCCACCATATCTAGAACCCATCCAAAACCATACATAATTATTACTATATTATTGACTATATTCTCTACGCTATACTTTGCATCTTTGGAACTATTTTGTAACTGCCAATTTGTACTGATGTGGTGCAGTCAAATCCAAGACCCATGGAGCCAATCGAGATGAATTGTGAGCCTTTATTAGCCAGCCGGCGACTGACTCTCTACCACACAGAGTTAGAAGAGATCAGCCCCAAGCTCCCAGAAGAGGCAGTTTATATAGCCACCAGCACATCCCTGAGCAGATCACCACACCCTTGTTAACAGTTGTCCGTTAGCATCTCCTTGATCAGATTACCCTGGTTAACAGCATCTCCTTGATCAGATTACCACGCCCTGGTTAACAGAATCAGAAGTAAATATTTAATACTGGCTTACTGGAAAATTGTCCACCCATAACATTCCCCACTGGTTTTCTAGGGGAATTCAAATCATTGAACAGTAGGTCTAGGCCTCGTCTAAAGCCAAAGATTCCCTCATTTTAGGACGGAGAGAATCAAGATGGTCCAGACTGGACCCTTGATAGTATTATTTTTAGTGAGTCCTCTGTCTGACGCAGAGTCCATTGCTCTGATGTCTGTGGTGGACGCACAGTCATGATTCTGGTATGGTGAATCCAATGATGGCATCCAGCTACCTTGACCGCAGTGGGTGTTGTGAGGATGACAGGAAAAGGTCCGTCCCAGCGGTGCTCAAGAGAAGCAGGCTGTACCTTTCTCACCAAGATCTAATCGCCTGGAGTGTGGTTGTGTGGCTGGAGTGGATGCTGAACAGCTGTTCTGGTAGCAGAGACCAGTCGGTGGGTCTCCTGTCATGTGAGAGAGAGCTTGCAAAGATTTAAGCAGTGAAAAATTATGAATTTCTGTTAGCTTTTCTCCCCTAACTTGGGAAAGACAGGTGGGAGTCTTCCAAACATTATTTCATAAGGCCTGAAGCCCTTACAATAGGGTGTGCACTGTGCCCTTAAAAGGGCAAAGGGGAGGAGACTCACCCAGTTTTTGCCAGTTTCCAGCTTAACTTAGTTAAGGTTTCTTTCAAGATCCTATTCACCCTTTATCTTTCCTGAACTCTGAGGCCTATCCAATTGATCCCTAATGCCTTTGCTAGAGATTGGCTGGTCTGGGCAATGAACGCCAGGCCGTTGTCGGACCACAGTGTTACGGACAGGCCAAATCGAGGCACTATTTCTGAGATTAATTTCTTTGCTACTACCTGAGCAGTCTCCTACTTGGTGGGAAGGGCTTCAGTCCATCCTGAATATGTGTCGATGAACATAAGCAAGCATTTGAATCCAAAAGTTCCCGGGCTGACCTCAGTGAAATCTAACTCCCAATGTTCCCCCGGTGCTTGTCCACGAAGTCTCGTCCCTTGTTGTATTTCCTTGAAGGGCTCTGGATTTACTTGTGCACAGATGTGGCACCAGGCTGATATCTGCTTGGCCATTCGTTGCATCCCCGGAATGTAATAGTCTCTTTTAAACAGTTCAGTTAACTTGGGTCCTCCCAAGTGAGTGCTCTGGTAAACCTGACTCCTTCTGAGACGAAGCTACTCTCATCCCTAAATAGAGTAGCATCTGGATTTGGCCAAGGGCTATCTGTCAGGTCTGGTCTGGTGCAGGTGACGTTCTCTAGGACCTCAAGGCAGTCATGCAAGGGTTGGCATCATGGGGCAGTAGGGTAGCTAGGTTGAGTGCGGTAGTTTTCAGGAATTGTACTGGGTGATCCGAATGTTGGAAATCCACCAGTCCAGTGGGCTGCAAAGCATTGACTAAACTGTGTTTGGGGCGATAATCTGGAGAGTCTGCCCTAGTGTCAAATTTATGGCTTCCTTAGAGAGGATTGCAGTGGCAGCAATTGCCCTCAAACAGTTGGGCCATCCTACTGCCACATAGTCCAATCTTTTGGAGAGGTATGCAACTGGTCGCTTCCAGGGCCCTAGGGTCTGTGTCAGGACCCCTTTAAAGTTATCCTGGGCTCCCGGGGGCTCATAATGTAAGAGCCCTGACCTCTTCATCCTGCATCCTCGAAAAGAATGAGAGGGGCCTTCTTTTGGGGGGCTTGTCCTTTTTCAGGGCAATTATTCTTCCAATGTCCCTTTTTCTTGCAATATGCGCACTGGTCCTTTTCTAACCCAACTCTTCTGGGTCTATTGTTCGCCCTGGGTGCCTGTTCTTGGCCTCTGCCTTTTCCTGGCGGTCCCTTAGGCTGGGCTTCTTGCATGGTTGCAAGCAGGACCTTGGTCATCCTCTTAGTCTGTGCTATATCTACCTCACCTCTATTGTTGAATACTCGTTGGGCTATCTCGACCAGCTCAGATAGGTTCTTTCCTTCAAACCCTTCCATCCTCTGCAATTTCTTTCTAATATCTGGGACTGACTGACTGGCAAAGGTTAAATTCACAGCCCTCCTATTATTAGGGTCCTCAGGGTCAATAGGGGTATATAGCCGGTCTGACTAAGAGTCGTTCCAGGAACACCGCCAGCAACCCATCCTTAGTTTGGATGACCTTGCTTACCTTAGATAAGTTAATGGGTTGTCGGTCGGCAAACCAGAGGCCCTGGAGCAGAAGCTGGTGATACTGTTGGAGAGCCTCCTTACCATGGTTGGTGTTGGGGTCCCAAGGCAGACGGGTGTTTGGGAGAACATTTTGGATGCGGGTCGGGTCAGTGGAAGGCTGCCCATTGGGTTCTAATACCGCCTTTGCAGCCTCCCTCTGGATCCGCTCCCCCTCCTCTGAGGTAAACAGGACCTGGAGGAGTTTCTGACAGTCATCCCAGGTCAGCTGGTGGGTAAAGAAAATAGCCTCTAGGAGAGAGGTTAATCCCTGGGGCTTCTCTGAGAATGAGGGGTTCTGGTGTTTCCAGTTGTACAGATCACTGGTGGAGAAAGGGTCATGGATCATGAATGGCCTCTGAGTTTCTCCGCCAACTAGGGGAGCCAATTGCCAGAGTTGGGCCAGGACTGCTGTCCAGTTCGACAAGTCAGGGACAGTATCAGGGTATTGTGGGGGTTGGTACACAACCCCAGTGTGGGTGTGGGGAGGACTCAGGAGGGGTTCTGCCTCCCTGTTAGATGGAGATAGGACTGGGTCATAAGGGGCGTAAGGGGGAGGATTAGTGACCTCAGGGTCCTCAGGGGGCGCCTGTAAGACAGGGTAAGGAGGGTTAGGTCTTTGTCTGGATGGTTTATCTTTTTGCTCCTTTGGTGTAGAGAAAAGGATAGACTTGGGAGTCGTCTTTGATTCTTTTCCGCTGCGGCAGTCCTTCAAATACTTGGGGGCATCAGAAACAATATCGATCCACACATCGATATATGGAGCCTGATCAGGGTGGCCAGGATTTCTGTAGATAATATTCCGCACCTGAAAGGCTATTTGCAGGTCGAGTGACCCCTCTGATGGCCACCCTGTTCCAAATGTGGGCCAATCTAACTGGTGGAACCTCTGAAGGTCAAAGGGAGTGACACAGGCTCCTTAGGCATGGGCTCGTCTCCTGAAATCCTTAAAATGATTAAGGAGGCACTGAAGGGGGGTAGGATGATTCGAGGAAGAAGCTTGACTCATATTAATAAAAACAGGCAAGACCCCCCACAAAAGCCAAATAAGCCAGGGCTAGGATCAGCTTCTGACCTAGCGTCCAATCAGATGGGGCCACGGAGGCCAGATCTAAGGAAAGAATTAAAATACCACACATCAATATATGGAGTACGCTTATGAAAGCCAAGGCAATAAGAAGGTAACAGTGCGTTTTGACCAGTCTGGACAGACAAACACAATACAGACAGACAAGAATGGTAACAGACTAAGGTAGACCAGTCCAGACAGACAGACACAATACAGACAGACAAAACAGACTACACAAAATGCTAGCGTATCAGTCAGATACTGGATTAGAATCTGACGTCTCAGACCTGACCGTACTAGGGAAGTTGTGCCGCGTCCAGCCTTCCACTAGTTCTTAGGGCCCACAGACAGGAACAGGTCTAAGCCAAGGTTTAGACGAACTCTAGGGCTTACAGGCAGACAGGTCTGAGCCAAAACTTAGGCATACCCTAGAGCTCACAGACAGGTCCAAGCCTAGACTCAGACGAATTCCAGGGCTTACCAGCAGACAGGTCTAAGCTAAAACTTATACGTACCCTAGAGCTCACAGACAGACAGATACTCAGAAACCTGAATACCTGTAATACAAGAAGTCAAGTCTGACGTCTCAGACCTTGACCGAACTAGGGAAGTATTGCTGCATCCAGCCTTCCACTAGTTCCCCAACAGATATCCAGAAATCTGGATACCTGTAATGCAGTCTGACTCACCAGTGAAGCTGCTCCAGATGGCTCGTGCCCAATTGTTACAGAATTGTACCTTTTGT
Organism: Rousettus aegyptiacus; assembly: GCF_014176215.1. Classification (NCBI taxonomy): domain Eukaryota; kingdom Metazoa; phylum Chordata; class Mammalia; order Chiroptera; family Pteropodidae; genus Rousettus; species Rousettus aegyptiacus. The sequence continues at coordinate 57,460,561 of NW_023416312.1, read as the reverse complement.
CCACCTGCTCTCCTGGGCGAGTCTGCCTGGCTTCTGGGGCTGAGGAACGTTTCTCAGCGGCCGTCCCCTAGACGGGGCAGGTCCTCGCCCAAGGTGGCCAGGGTCATGGGTCTTAGGAGATCTCCACCCTTGGAGATATCTCGCTGGGGCCTCCAAATGTTGTGGTGAGATCAAATCCAAGACCCACGGAGCCAATCGAGATGAATTGTGAGCCTTTATTAGCCGGCCGGCGACTGACTCTCTACCACGCAGGGTTAGAAGAGATCAGCCCCGAACTCCCAGAAGAGGCAGTTTATATAGCTACCAGCACATCCTTGAGCAGATCACCACACCCTTGTTAACAGTTGTCCGTTAGCATCTCCTTGATCAGATTACCCTGGTTAACAGTATCTCCTTGATCAGATTACCACACCCTGGTTAACAAAATCAGAAGTAAATATTTAACACTGGCTTACTGGAAAATTGTCCACCCATAATAGCACTTCTTAATCCTTTCAAATTGTTTTTTATCCTTCCAATCACCTTCTCATCTAGCAATCATTAAAACATTCTCTCTCTCTATATATATATGAGTCTGTTTTTGTTTTGTTTATTTTGTTCTTTAGAGTCCACATAAAAATGAAATAATATGGTATTTGTCTTTTTCTGTCTGACTTATTTCATTAGCATAATAACCTCTAGGTTCACTTATTTGTCATGAATGGGAAGATTTAATTCTTTTTTCATGGCTGAATAATATTTCATTGTATATATGTACCACCTCTTCTTTTTTTTTAATTTAACTTTTTATTAAAATTATTGGGGTGCCATTGGTTAATAGAATATATATGGTTAACTCAGAAAATGGCCCCTCCACATACTCAGAAGACCGATAGCTGCCAAGGCAGCACCCAAGGAAGACAGTACACAAAATTCTTTCAACATTGCCCACTCCCAAGGACGTTTTCTGCTGCTCCCATGAACATTATCTGCTCCTGTAACCAAGTAGCACAACTTGCTTCCATCTGTCTGAGGAGGTGGCTGCTCCTTCCCCAATGAAGTAACTCCATCCTCCGCTTGTAAGCATAAATAATTCTGCTTGCACTTGATTAGTGTTATGCTCTGATTCGGAACCCTATGAGCCGCAAAGGAAATGACCACCAATGTAAGCACATAAGGGAGTTTATTGATGAACTTGAGTTCGGACCCAACTCCACACACTGCCACAACAATGTGTAAGAGAAGAGTCCCCTCCTTGATTTTACAAACTTATTTAAAGGGCAAAACCACAAGCTGGGGTGACTTGTCTTGGCATTGCAGGATTGGTAAGTTAAATTTGACCTTTACAGACATTGGTGGATGAGTAGCCGCAAGGGAGGTCTAGCTAGTAAACTACAGAAGGTGTTGGGAGGGGTTAACGTTCCTGTGGCTGTTGTGGTATTTCCAGGAACTGGCAAAATGGAGGCCTATTACAAAATGGAGTCACTTTGGTTCTTCATTCCCCCCTTCTTCTGGAAACTAGCTCAATCTTGAGCTCTAAGGGATGGTCTAAGGGATGCAAGCATAGGTACAGAAGCAGAAAGCACGAATTAATCGCAATGTTACATTTCGGAATCTTCATTATGGGGGAGGTGATTATATCCTCTACTATGTAGTACGAACAGTTTGACAGTATCTATTCTTTTCCGTACGTATGACAGTATGAAATTAAGGACACATGGGCCAAAGGTGGCTAGGAGATGAAGGATGACTAGGGGCCCAGCTATGGCTGAGAGCAGGGTGTTCAACCAGGGTGACCAATTGAACAATCTCTGGAACCAGTTATCAGTTTCTGCTCTTTGTTTTTTCTCTGGTGTCCAAGTCCTGCTGTACTAACTGTAGGCTTTCTCTAATTATCCCAGAGTTATTTGCATAGAAACAACAGGTCTCACCTGAGGCCATACACAATCCATCTTGTTCTAAGAACAATAGATCTAGTCCCCTTCTATTTTGGAGGACAACCTCAGCTAACGAGTCAACCTGTAGTTCTAGACAGCTAATGGTGTCTTTCGGCATTTTTATATCCCTATCAACCCATACTCCGTGTTCCCGCAGGTCATTCTCTCCCTTGATAAGGGCTGTCATGCCTACTGCCGCCAACCCCACTACTCCGAGACCAACAAGCAGAGGGATGAGAACAGGTACAGGCCGTTTCTGAATCCTGTCCCAATTGAAGAAATGACACCTGCCCTCTGGTCCATTATATAGACCTGAGGGAGTAGGATGACCAAAATACAAATGTTAGCTTTTCCTGTGTTAAAAGGGGCTGAGGCGGCACATTGAGTGAGGCCACTATCACATACAAGCAAGGTATTATTGGGAGCCTGATAAAACTTATCTCTTGAGGCGGGCACTATGGTGGTCTCGTTACAGTTCCCAGAGTACAAGAAGTTGGCTAATATTCTGGAGTAATTCTGCGAAACTAAGCAAGTCCCCTTTCCTTGTACATCTCCTAAGGTAAGCCTGGGGGATTCCCAGTCGCAGTCACGTGCCCTATTAAGCTCAGTTATACTGAGAGAGACAGAAACTCCGATGTAATAGGGGGGCTTCGGGTATAAGCAGAGCCAGCAATCTCTACTAATATCTGGGGAGGTTCTGTTAAGCACCCCATGCACCTTAGTTAACATATTCACTAGCTGTCTCTCAGGCTTGGGTAGCGGCTGCTTATGACTAATGTGGACTGGGATAGGAGTTAAGGTTGAAAACTCTGGGGCCTTAGGAGAGGCCTTAGGAGCAGTCTCCTGTGGTAGGTCCGGCATTAGGATCAGAGAGTTGGGCCCTATGGGGAGAGACCTTCTAGGAATGTCTTTCACTTGTATTGTGAAGTAAAAGCCTGTGTCATATCCATACCTATAAAGTCCGAGTCCCCAGGTTCTTTCCGTGATCCAATAGCCTTGTTCTGCCCTACTACCAATCTTAATAGTCAGGAGAATGGGGTTGCAGGACCCAATATTACAAGCATGGGAGCGCGGCCCCCTCTGTAGTATAATGTGGCTATCTGTCTGTTTAGTGTAGCCACCTAAGGTGGAGATGGTCTCACAACCCCAGGTAGCACAGGAGAAATCACTCTGCTGCCCCCCACATTCAGATCTTGTACTTTCTTGGGGACAAATATATAACTCAGTGTTTAAGAGGCGTTTTTCCGCCCATAGTGTACCACAGCCGGGTCCCCCTTTATAACCCAGATAGTGTCCGGCCATTATGACAGTGAGGGGGTTCTTACCAAGCTTGCACAAGTCTACCTGAAGCTGTGGGTTCTCATGGCTGGTAATATTCTGTGCTACTACTTCACCTGTCTCAGTTATGATAAGCTCCCAAATCCGTGGTTAATGAACATTTATATATATCCCTGTTATTTCCACGCATACAGAGAGAAAAAGCAACATTCCTACAGTTTTTGTATACGGATTTTCAAGGGGTTGTCTGAGTTTCTGGAGACAGTCCATTGTGAAGAGGGGTTGTTCTGGTCCTGGAGTGCATGAAGGTCCACTGGCCGGGCGTGGGTATGGTGTATCCAGGTGGCAAGGCCATCTACCTTAAGTGCCATGGGGGTGGTGAGGATGACAATGTAAGGTCCCTTCCAGCGTGGCTCTAGAGTCTCACGCTGATGTTTCCTGACGAACACCCAGTCACTGGGCTGGAAGTGGTGTGGCTGCGGAGGAGAATCAGTTTCATACAGAACTTTCAGCCTGGTCCAAGTGTCTTTGTGAGCATGCTGTAGGGTTCGGAGAGAACTGATAAGCCTATTATCATCTGCATCAAAAGCATTAATAGTCTCCATTCGTAGTGTGGGAATAATCGGGGGAGGTCTGCCATACACAATTTTAAAAGGGGTTAGGCCAAGTCTATAGGGGGTATTATGGACCCTATAGAGGGCAAAGGGAAGGAGTGTCACCCAGTCCCCGCCAGTCTCTTGGGCTAATTTAGTTCAGGTCTCTTTTAGGGTCCTATTCATCCTCTCTACCTGTCCTGAGCTCTGGGGTCAATATGCACAATGTAATTTCCAATTTGCCCCAATTATAGAAGCTAGCCCTTGAATTACCTTAGAGGTGAAAGCTGGTCTGTTATCAGACCCAATCATAGCAGGAAAACCATACCTTGGCAGGATGTCTTCTAGAAGCTTCTTGGCTACTACATGAGCGGTCTCGTGCTTCTACCCAACCTGAAAAAGTATCTATGAAAACTAATAAGTACTTGTAGCGAAAGGATCCTCTCTTAACCTCAGTGAAGTCTGTCTCCCAGTAGGCTCCAGACTTGGCTCCTTGCAGCCTCGTCCCTGGCCGGCCCGAGCCGTGCTTGGCATTGGTTATTTGGCAGGCTTTACAGCTTGCTACAATGTTTTCGATCTTGGGGTGAGCATCTTTGATCTTAATATTTGCCCACCTGATAAGGTCCAGCATCTTTCAAGCACCCATGTGAATGGTCCGATGTACTTTGAACAGGAGCTGCTCTCCAAGTCTCTCTGGGAGGATTACCTTACCCTCTTTAGTGTGCCACCAGCCAAGGTGTTCCGTGGAAGCTGGCTGTTTTTCTATCCAGTCTATGTCTTCTTGGGAGTATATAGGGCTGTCAGGCAGGCTGGGGTCTCCGGGGTCTGGGAGAGCAGCTGCTAGGACGACCTCAGACCGAGCTACATCCTTAGCGGTTTTGTCTGCCAGGGCATTCCCTCTGGACACTGGGTCGTTTATCTTTTGAGGTCCCGGACAATGTATGATTGCTAATCTTTTAGGTAGCCAAGGAGCAGTCAATAATGCTAAGAGCTCATCTTTATTCTTAATAGACTTTCCTTCTGCCATCAGCAGGCCCCGCTCTCTGTATATAGCCCCATGAATGTGAGCCTTAGCAAACGCATACTGGCTATCTGTATACACATTCGGTACCTTATTTTTTCCTGATGTTAAGGCCTTAGCTAGTGCGACGAGCTCAGCACGCTGGGCTGAGGTCCCGGGAGGCAATGGCTCAGCCCAGACAACCTCCGTTTCCAATACCACTGCTGCCCCAGCATACCTCTGTCCATCTCGGATAAAACTGCTGCCATCCGTATACCATGTATGGTCCACTCCCAGTATAGGGTGATTCTGCAAGTCCGCTCGTACCCCGTGGACCTGGGCTAGGATGTCATCACAGTCATGCAGGGGCGTGTTGAGGTCAGGATTGGGCAGCAGAGTGGCCGGATTTAAGGTTGAAGGAGGCTGGAAAAAGATTCTGGCAGGATTAAGCAGTAAACTCTGATAGTGAGTGATTCTAGTGTTGCTGAGCCATCGATTGGGTGGCGGTTTCAGTACTCCCTCAATAACATGAGGGGTGGTTATGTACAGAGTCTGTCCTAAAGTAATCTTATCAGCATCTTTTACCAGCAACGCAGTCACGGCAATGATGTGCAGGCAGGCAAGCCAGCCAGCCGCCACCGAGTCTAGTTTCTTTGAAAAGTATGCTACCAGCCTTTTCCAGGGACCCAACTGTTGGAGTAGAACTCCTTTTGCCACTCCCCTGTTCTCATCAATGTAGAGATGAAAAGGTTTAGTGATGTCGGGTAGCCCTAAGGCCGGGGCACTCAGTAAGGCCTGCTTTATCTGATTAAAGGAATCATCCATTTCCTAGGTCCAGTGGAAATCTGGTGTTGGTTTGGTGGCCTCGTACAGGGGCTTAGCCAGTTCAGCAAATCCTGGGATCCACAACCTGCAGAACCTGGCAGTCTTGAGAAACTCCCGCATCTGTCTCGGGGTGGTCGGAGTGGGGATCTTAAGTAAGGATTGTCTCTTTCCTGGCCTGTGATAGCCAACGTTGGCTATCCTTGAGTAGGTAGCCCAAGTAACTTACTTGGGGCTTGCAGATCTGGGCCTTTTTGGCAGAGGCCCAGTACCTTAAGTCGCCAAGGGTCTGCAACAAGGCCTTGGTCTCCTGCCGACAAATCTCCAGGTCATCGGCCGCTATGAGGAGGTCATCTACATACTGCAGGAGGGTCAGGTTTGGGTGATTTCTGCGGAACCCACCTAGATCTTCATGTAGTGCCTCATCAAAAAGGGTGGGAGAGTTCTTAAATCCTTGAGGCAGTCGAGTCCAAGTCAGTTGTCCATGTAGACCTCATTCCGGGTCTGCCCATTCGAAGGCAAATAAGTCCTGACTCTTTGGGGCTAGCGGCAAGCTGAAAAAAAGCCTCTTTCAAATCAAGCACAGTATACCAAATGTGGTTTGGAGGCAAGGAGCTTAAAAGAGTATACGGATTAGGCACAGTAGAGTGGATGTCAGTGACCCTCTTATTGACTTCCCTGAGGTCCTGTACAGGCCGATAGTCATTTGAGCTTGGCTTACGTGCCAGCAACAGGGGAGTGTTCCAGGCCGACCGGCAAGGTCGTAAGATGCCGAGGTCCAGGAGGTGCCTAATGCGTGGCGTAATCCCTTCTTTAGCCTCCTGAGACATTGGGTACTGTCGAACCTGGACCGGTTCTGCACCCAACTTGATCTCAACGAAGATCGGGGGTCTGTGCTCAGCTAGGCCTATTCCTCCTGTCTCAGCCCATGCCTTAGGAAATTCTCGAAGCCAATGGTCAATGTCATCTGGAGCTGAGGGAGGCTGGGGCAGTAGCCGGTATTCATCTTCTAATTTGAGGGTAAGTGTATGCACCGGACGGACGGCAGCATCCGTCACGATAGCTTCCCCTCCGGAGTGGAAAGTAATTTGGGCCCCTAGTTTGGTGAGGAGGTCTCTTCCCAACAGGGGATAGGGGCAATCTGGTATAATCGCAAATGAATGTGATACCTGGCCAGTGCCCAAGTCCACAGTTCTCTAAGTAGTCCATGAGTACTCTTTGGTGCCAGTGGCTCCTTGGACCCATGAGGTTTTGCTGGATCAAGGCCCTTTATCTACTAAAAACTGAGTGGGCTTCCCCTCCACCTTAAGGGTTACCCTGGGTTCAGGGAGGGGAGCCAAACCCCGTCCCCTCTATTCATCATCTTCTGCTAAAACTTTTACCTTCGGCATCTTCTTGGGGCAGTCACGAACCCAGTGACCTTCCTCCTTGCAATAAGCACACTGGTTTTTGCCCAGGGGTTGCCTACCTTGATTCTTGGGCCTTCTTTCTGATCTCTTATCTTCAGACAGTTGTTTAAGTTGTTGGTGGCGCTCTCTAGGTTCGGCTGCTGCTGCCAACAGGATCCGAGCTAAATCGCAAATCTGCCTCTTTTCAGCTTTGATTTGTTTCTCATCGGGAGTGTCTCTGCTGTTATATACTTTTTCGGCTACCTCAACTAGGTCCTTAAGCTGTTTTTTCCCCTAATCTTTCTATCTTCTGCAACTGTTTCTTAATATCTGGTGCCAACTGGTTAATGTATGCTAACGCCACCATCCCGAGATTTTCGGGTTTTTCAGTATTAATAGGAGTGTTTTGGCAAAAAGCATCCATTATTCTTTCTGAGAAAGCAGCCGGACTCTCTTCTAGTCCCTGTCTCAAATCATATACCTTAGTCAAATTAGTGGGCCTTCTAGCGGCCACTTTGAGACCTGCCAATAGAGCCTGGCGGTACACTTGGAACTGCTCCTTACCTTCTGCCATATTATGGTCCCAGTCAGGCCTAGTTACTGGAAAGGCAGCGTCTATAGCAGCCTGGATGGTGGTGGGGACACCAATGGGGCCCGGAATCAGTGTCCGGGTTTCAGAGATGATTCGCTCTCTTTCCTCTGTCATGAACAAAACTTGGAGGAGCTGCTGACAGTCGTCCCAAGTGGGCTGGTGAGTGAACAAAATAGTCTCAAGCAAATTAGTTAAATCTTTAAGGCAATCGGAGAAAGGGGCATTCTGAGATTTCCAATTATAAAGGTCACTAGTGACGAAGGGCCAGTAGTGAAACTGCCTGTTACCGTCAACCTCCACAGGTCCTGCTGCGCGCAGTGGCAGGACTGTGGAGTCTGCCTCAGATGGCGGTGGTCGCTGGCGAACCCCTCGAGAATTATGAGCTGGGCCGCCTGGCAGGGGATCCAAGAAGGCGTTCTGGGGATTAGGGGGGAAAGCATGCCGGGAGGGTTGCTGCCTGTAAGGTGGGGGAGGAAAGAGGACTTCTTTCTCCGAGCCTCCCTGCAGAATTGGGTACGAAGGGGCTGAGGGTGAGGAAGTCTTAGAAGGCTTGTTTTTCTCAGGGCTCCACAGGAGCCTTCTGTGGATGAAGAAAAGGTTTCAACCAAGATGGCGGGTCTATAACAAGATCCTTCCATACAGTGATATAAGGGACTTGATCAGGGTGTCCTATCTTCGGCCGGAAAATGACGCCCTCTACTGTCTGAATGAGAGCAAGGTCAAAAGAGCCCTCTGGAGGCCAATCAACACCAAAGGAGGGCCACTCTTTCGAACCTCAAGCAAGAGACGGTGGGCACGCTCTTGGACGTCCTTGACGTGGCTGGTTAGAAGGTCTAGGGGAGAAGAAGTGGTTTGTCCCATGATTTAAAAGCAAGTACAAACAGACACGATTCCAATAAAGACTAAACTACTTATAAGTAAAATCTATCTTTGACTGAGGGTCCAACTAGAAGGCACCACGGCGATCAGTCCTAGAGAGAGAAGTAGGATAAACAGGGCGACAAGGAGGATGGTGACAGGAGACCACCCTCGACAAGACATCAACAGAGAACTAATTTGATCACAAGATCCAGATGGTCGTGAAGACTCTGATGGTCTCCCAAGATTTCCTTGTGAGACCCAGTTTAGGGACTCAGGACGTCTCCCGAGTCCCCGCGGTTGTGGTTCGCGAGTGCGTCCACTCTACCACTAATGACCACACAGAAGAGCAGAAGTTTCAGGATATACTAACTGAACCTTAGTATCCCAGTTTGCAACACAGAGCAGACGTACTCAAACACTTAGAAGACACTTACCGGCTGGCCGGACCATCTGACTCCCTTCGGTGTGTCCCTTCGGGGCTGGGGGGGATCCTGGATGAGCCCCCAAATGTTATGCCCCGATTCAGAACCCCACGAGCCGCGAAGGAAACGACCACCAATATAAGCACATAAGGGAGTTTATTGACGAACTCGAGTTCAGACCCAACTCCACACACTGCCACAACAATGTGTAAGAGAAGAGTCCCCTCCTTGATTTTACAAACATATTTAAAGGGTAAAACCACAAGCTGGGGTGACTTATCTTGGCATTGCAGGATTGGTAAGTTAAATTTGACCTTTACAGACATTGGTGGGTGAGTAGCCGCAGGGGAGGTCTAGCTAGTAAACTACAGAATGGGAATTCCAGGGCTATTCTAACTGGTTGACCACCTCTGGTGTTGGGAGGGGTTAACGTTCATGTGGCTGTTGTGGTATTTCCAAGAACTGGCAAAATGGAGGCCTATTACAAAATGGAGTCACTTTGGTTCTTCAATTAGCAGCAGTTTTTCTTCCTGCAGCTCCAATTAGCTACTGCTGAAGCTTCCCTGCCTTGTGAGTAATTAAAAAAAAACAGCATTTCTCACCCCTCTGGTACTTCTGTGGTTTTTCCAGACTATCCAAACTCAGGGGCAAGTTCCAGGCCTGGGGCTCCTGCGTTATAAGTGGCTTCTCATCACAGAACAAAATCTGAACTCCTTGCCCAGGCCTCCAAGGCTCTACAAGATCTGCTACTAGCCTACCTCTCTGAAGTCATTTACCTACCATGCCTTCCTCTCCCAGAGCTATAGTCATTGGGTCTCAGAGGAGCTTTATCCAAAACCCAGAAGGAAGCCATTAAATGAGTTTGCTTAGATTTACATTTCAAAAAGATCCCTCAGGCTGAAGGGTGGAGAGCAGATCTAGAGGGACTAAGAAGATAAAGACATTGAGAAGGTATTGTTGCCACAGGCTTGGGTGGGGAAAACACATAACTTCAAATGCCAACTCCAACACTTATTAGTTTTATGACCCTGGGTCCTCATAACACTTGATATGCATCAGGTACAGTTCTAGGTGTTTTGTTTGTAGTAGTAACTCATATAATCTTTTCTAAATTCTGTTTCCTCTTGTCAAATAGGGATTTAAAAAAATAGTCCCTGATTCTCAGGATTCAATAATCCCGAATATTAAATACATTATTTATTTGTAATGGGTCTTGCCACAGTGCTTGACACAAGGTCAGCACTCAGTAAATATTATTATACTTATTAACACAGGCTTTAGCCTCAGAAATAAATATAAGTGAATGCATTTAGGCAGTATTATTGTTAAGGGTGGAAAATCTTCAAATGGCCAACTTCTACTTTCATTGTTTAATGTTAAACAGGGTGTAGTTCTAGGAGATATTCTGTGCAAAGATATGCTAATGTTAAGGGTGTAGTTATCCTGTGTAAAGATATGTTAATGGCCAGCTTCTGCTTCTGTAAACCTGCTTGCTTGCTAGAGGGGGTTTTGGGGCTTTTATGCTATCCCTTCTGGAGAATCGGGGCTGATTCTCTAGTGGGGAGAGTCAGTTACTGGTGTCTAATAAAGGCTCACAATTCAATTCAATTGGCTCCGTGGGTCTTAAATTTGATCGCTCCACATCATCATTATATGAGGGATGAACACAAGGGACTCTGGAGCTGGACTACCTAGATTATAAATCAACCTACAATTTACTAGCTGTCAGACCTTGGATATAATATGCCTCATTTATTTTATGTGTAAAATGGGGATGATAATAATTGTATCTACCTCATACAGTAGCTGCGATAATTAAATGAGCTAATATGCATACATTATTTGCTTGATCCATAATAAATGGGCTAATAAACTCAATAAGCAATGAACTCAATAAATGTTTGTTATTGTCATTATCGTTGCTGTCTGAGGTATATCTGCCCAATTCTACTGAATCGGTGATTTTATTTGTGTTTTTTAGCATGCTCATAGAGTCGAGATTCTTATAGACTCAACTCATTTTAATTGTCATCCTTTGTTTTACTGTGTGTATGTTTTTTGTTCGTTTTTACTTGTCACTATTTGACCAGTGGGAGGGCTTTTCAGACTAGATTAACTGTCATTAAACAACAATAATACCCCACATAAATCTGAAAAGACTCTTTCTGAAAGCATATAGTACAGTAGTATAGTAGTTACAAGCATGCATTCCACAATCAAACTACTTGGGTTCAAATCCCAGATCTGTCATTCACCAACTATGTGGCTTGGAACAAGTGATTTCATCTTTTCCTACATCAGTGTCATATCATCTCTGTACCACAGGGATGATGGCGGTATGAATTCCAACAACAGCCTTAGTAGATAAACACTAGTACTAAGGCTGTTGTTGGAATTCATTCATGTAAAGTTTGTAGGATAGCATCTGGCATTGAGTAACACTACAATCCATGTTTTCATTATTAAAAGCACCTAGCCCAGAGTAGATACATGATCATTATAGTTAGTATTACTGTTATAATTCACATGTGTATATTAATTTACAAATTTTCACTCATTTTGACATTCATTATCACATTTGAATCATACTAAGGTCATGCCGAAAAACCAGGAAGGTATTACCAATTCCAGTTTACAGATGAGAAAATTGTGATTGCCCTGGACTTATTATTTGAATTTTTGATGTCTTACATGCCATTTTTTTGATTTTGCAAAGAAATCCTGAAACTCCAACATAAGATTAAAGATTAGTTACCATGATGTTATCATTTTTAAAAAGTTTTTAATCAGTAAATTATCTATGATTCCTTTAAAAAGACTAACTGAATAAAATTAGTTGTGACCTTATTAATAATCAGCTATAACCTAATTACATGTAACTGATAAGTTATAATAGCCAACAGTAACATGGAACTGTGAAACACTTCACTATCTGGGAAATTTAAAGTGTGTGTGAATAAGAGACTCTCAAGTGTCATCCAGAATACAGGTTGGTGCCACACTCCACAGGTAATCTCTGCTATCTAAGTCACTTCATAAAGGTCACCTCAGGCTTATTTATCAGTTATGATGACTGGCCATGACCAGTGGAGGAGCTGTTGTGCACAAGTTGACCCTATTGCATAGGATTTGCTTTAGAAAGTGCTCTATTGCCTGCAGAGTCTGCCCTTTGGGTTGTCGTTTGTGGAGGTGTATGTATGATGCTTTGCATACTGTATTTTCTTCATCATTTCATCTGTCAATGTATATTTATTTTTTTTCAACATTTAGGTATTGTAAATAGTGCTATAATGAATATGAACATGCTAATTTCTTTTTAAGATTCTTATATCAATTATTTGTATAAATACCTAGGATTGCTGGATTATATGGTTCTTCTATTTGTAATTTTCTGAGGAACCTCCATGGCATTCTTCATAGTTGCTAAATCATTTTATATTCCCCAAAACAGTGTAAAATGTTTTAAATGTCTCCACATTTATACCAATGCTTGTTGCCTTTTTTTTTTTGATCAAAAGTCATCTTGATGACATCAGGTGGTCACTTGATGACTTATTTTGGTTTTAATTTGCATTTCTCTGATTATAACTGATGTTTAGCACCATTTTATACATTTCTTGGACATTTGTATGTCTTTTTTGGAAAAAATGTTTCCATTCAGTCTATTATTTTTAAGTCAGACCGTTAGTTATTTTGCTGTTGAGTTCTCTGAGTTCTTTTTACATTTGCAGATTAGTCTTTTGCTATATATATATATATATATATATATATATATATATATATATAGTTCAAAAATATTTTCTCCCATTTTATAAATTACCTTTTATTTTGTTGGTGCCTCCTTCCTTTGCTGTGAAGAAGTTTGATGTAGTCCCACTTGTCTATTTTTGCCTGGATTTTTTCTGTCATACACATGAAACCATTGCCAAGACCAATGTCATTATTATTTTTCCGTCTCTTTTACTCTAGGAGTTTTATAGTTTCAGGTTTTGTGTTTAAGTCTTCAATCCATTTTGAGTTAACTTTTGTGTATGGTATAAGATAAGGTTATGATTTAATTCTTTTGCATATGAACATTCAGTTTTCTCAACACCATTTGTTGAAGAGACTATCTTTTCTCCGTTGTTATTCTTGGCACCTTTGTCAAAGAATGATTTACTATAGATGCAATAAATTATATTTTAAATGTCATGATTTTGATAGGAATTGGTTTGAATCTGTAGATTACTTTGAGTGGTATAGACATTTCAACTCTGTTAATTTTTCCAATCCTTGAACACTTAAATTCCTTTACATATATTTTCATATGTATTCTTTAATTTCTTTCATCAATGTGTTTCTGTTTTCAGTATATAAGGCTTTAAACTTCTTAGCTTAATTGATTCCCAAATATTTTGTTCTTTTTGATCCTATTATAAATATAATTTTTTAATTTCTTTTTTTGATACTTTATTGTTAGTTACTGAATTTATTTGTTCCAACAGATTTTTTAAATCAAATCTTTAAGGGTTTCTTTATATGAGATCATGTTATCTGAGAACAGGGCTAACTGTTTTTATTTCTTTTTCTTTTGTAATTAATCTGTCTAGCTCTTCTAGTATTGTGTTAATAGATGTAGTAAGAATGAATATTCTTGTTTTTTATCCTGATCCTACAGAAAAACTTTTCAATTTTTTACCACTGAGTATGATTTTAGCTGTGGACTTTTCATATATGGCCTTTACTATGTTGAGCTACTTTTCTTCTCTTCTTAGTTTATTGCCTATTCTAGTTTGTTGCCTTTCATTAAAGTGTTTGAATATTATAAAATGTGTTTCTGCATGTATGAAGACAATCATCTATTTTCTTTATTCTGTTAATGTAGTGCTAGATTTGGTTTGCAAGTATTTTTTCTGAGGATTTTTGCAGATATTTATCAGGGACATTGAACTAAAGTGTTATTTATTCTCCTTGAGATTTCTTTCTTTCTTTCTTTTCTTTTTTTTCTTTTATGGTCTGGATTTGGCATCAGAGTAATTTTGGCTCCATACAATGAGTTAAGAGGTGTTCGGTTTTTCTGAATAGTTTGAAAGAAGTTGCATTCATTCTTTTTCAAATGTTTGGGAGAATTCACAAGTAAAGCCACCAGCTCTGGGCTTTTCTTTATTGACAGGCATTTGGCTACTGATTTTAACTACAAAGTAGTTGTAGTCCTGTTTAGATTTTCTACTTTTCCATTATTCAGTCTTTGCATGTCTTATGGTTCTATGAATTTATTTCTTTTAGGTTTGTATAGCATTGTTTATAGTAGACTTTTTGATCCTTTAATTTCTGTGGCTTTGGTTTTAATGCCTATATTTTAATATCTGATTGTATTTACTTAAATCTTCTCTCTTTTTTTACTTAGTCTAGGTAAGGTCTTTAAAATTTTTATTTCTAAAAACCAACTCTTAGTTTTCTTGATTTTGAAAATTATTTTTCTATCATCTGTTATTTATTTATTTTATAGTCTTTCTTCCTGTCTACGCTAAATTTGAGCTTACTTTGTTCTTTTTCTAGCTCTTCGATGTATAATGTTAGATTATCTATTTAAGATCTGTCTTTTTTTAATGTAGGTGTTTATCATTAAAAGCTTCCTTTTTAACACTGCTTTTGCTGCATTCTATAAGTTTTGGTATGTTGTTTCATTTTTGTTTGTCTTAAATCATACCCTTTTTAATTTTTTCTTTGATTCGTTGGTTGTTCAGAAATGTGTTGTTTTTTCATGTATTTGTTAATTTCTAAGTTTTCCTCGATATTTCTATTTTCATATCATTGTAGTAAAAAAAAAACACTAGATATTATTTTGATCTTTTTCAATCCATTAAGCCTTTTTTTGTAACTTAACATGATATTTATACTGGATAAATTCTCTCTGTGCTTAAAAAGTGCATTCTGCTGCTGTTGGGTGGAATGTTCTTAATATTTACTAAGTCCATTTGAACTATAGTGTTATTTAAGTCCTGTATTTCCTTATTGATCTTTTATTTGGATTTTCCCCCCATTATTCAAAGTGGGATATTGAATTCTCTTATTATTATTATGTGTTTATCTATTTCCTCCTCAGTTCTGTCAATGTTTGCTTTATACGTTTATGTATTTTGATGTTTGTTACATTTCTTATAAAACAGGTCTATCTATGATAAACTCCTTAAACTTTTGTTTTTCAGAGAAAAAACATCTCTCTGAAGAGCATATTTTCAAGGTATAGTATTCAGCACTTTTAGTAGTTTACTCCCTTATGTTCTACATGGTTTCTACTGAAATATCCACTGATAATTTTTATGGGAGCTTCTTTGTACATAATAAGTCATTTTGTCCTTCTTACTTTCAAAGTTATCTTTGTCCTCATTTTTTTTGACAATTCGGTTATATTGTTTCTCATTGTTAAATTCTTTCAACTCATCTTGTCTGGAGTCTTTGGGCTTCTTGAAATTATGTCCATCTTGTTCCACGTATCGGGGAAGTTTTTAATTATTGTTTCTTTATATAAGCCTTCTAATTCTTTTTCTCTTTTCTTAAGCAGCATGACTTCTTTTTTTTCTCTAAGTACAGTTTTAATAAGATCTGAGTAGGCATTTTTAATTTTTTTAATATTTTAATGTTAATTACATTTGTTGGGGTAACATTGGCTAATACAATTATATCATTTTTAGGTGTACATTTTAATTTCTCCAGTTTCCTTCAACTACCATATATTTGATCTCCTTTACCAATTTCACCACCCCTATCCCCCTACATTTGACTCCCTTTACCCCATCTACCTCCCCTCTCCTCCCCCACAACCCACCCTCTAGTACCACTAGTCTATAATTCATGTCCATGAGTCTCTGTTTGTTTGTACTGTTCATTTGTTGTTTTTAGGTTTATATCCCACGTATAAGTGGTATCATGTGATTTTCAACTTTTTTAGTCTGGCTTATTTCGCTTAGCATGATTATTTCAAAGTTCCATCCATGTTGTTGCAAATGGCAGTATTTCATCTCTTCTATGGGTGAGTAATATTCCATTGTATATATGTACCACAGCTTCTTTAGCCAATAATCTATCATAGGACACTTGGGTTGCTTCCATGTCCTGGCGACTGTGAATAATGCTGCTATGAACATTGGTGTGCAAATATCTTTTCAGATATGGGTTTTCAAGTCTTTGAGGTAAATGCCAAGTAGAAGGATTGCTGAATCATATAGTAGATCAATTCTTATTGTTTTGAAGAACCTCCATACTATTTCCCATAGTGGCTGCACCAATTTGCAGTCCCACCAGTAGTGTATGAGGGTTCCTTTTTCTCCACATCCTCTCCAGCATTTGTCATTACTTGTCCTGTTGATTATAGCTATTCTAACACGTATGAAAGAGTATCTCATTGTGGCTTTGATTTGTATTTCCTTAATAGCTAGCGATGACAAGCATCTTTTTATATATTTGTTGGCAATTTGTATGTCTTCTAGGGATAGGTGTCTATTCAGATCCTCTATCCATTCTTTGATTGGATCAATTGTTTGTTGTTGTTGTTGTTGTTGTTGTTGTTGTTGTTGAGTCATTTGAGTTCTTTGTATATTTTGGATATTAGGCCCTTATTGGAGGCATTGCTTGCAAATATATTTTCCAATTGGGATGGTTGTCTCTTTATTTTGTTGACAGTTTATTTTGCTGTGCTGAAGCTTTTTAGTTTGATGTAGTCCCATTCATTTATTTTTGCTTTTGCTTTCTTTGCCTTTGAGGTCAGATTCATAAAATCCTTTTTAAGTCCAAGGTCCTTGAGTTTCATTTGTATATTTTCTTCTATGTATTTTATTGTTTCACACAGGTCTTATATGCAGGTATTTGATCCATTTTGTGTTAATTTTGGTGTGTGGCGATAGACAAAAAACTAGCTTAATTCCTTTGCAGGTGGCTTTGCAGTTTTCCCAGCACTATTTATTGAAGAGGCTTTCCTTTCTCCACTGTGTTTTTGGTTTTTTTGTCGAAAATTATTTGCCCATATAAATATGGGTATACCTCTGGATTCTCAATTCTGTTCCACTGGTCCATGTATCTGTTTTGCTACCAATACTATGTTGTTTTGATTATTGTCGCTTTTTGGTATAATTTGAAGTTGGGCAGAGTGATGCCTCCAGCCTCATTCTTTTTTCTCAGAATGGCTTTGGCAATTTGGGGCCTTTTGTACTTCCATACAAATCTGATGGTTTTTTGTTCATTTTTTTTAAATGCCTATGGCATTTTAATGGAGATTGCATTAAATCTGTATGATGCTTTAGATATTATGGTCATTTTAACTAAATTGATTCTTTCAATCCTAGAACATGGAATATCTTTCCTTTTTTTTGTATCATGTTTGATTTTTTAATAGGGTCTTGTGGTTTTCATTGTATAAATCCTTCACATGTTCTGTAAAATTGATTCCTAGGTATTTTATTCTTTTTTTTGCAATTGCAAAAGGAATTATTTTTTCCACATTTTTTTTCTGACACTTCATTATTAGAGTATAGGAACACTATGGGTTTTTGAACATTGACTTTTTATCCAGCAACTTTTTTTGTATTTGCTTATTGTTTTTACTAGTGTTCTTGTGGAGTCTTTAGAGTTTTCAATATAGAGAATCATGTCATCTACAAATAGTGACAATTTGACTTCTTCATTTCCTATTTGGATGCATTTATATCTTTCTCTTGCCTGATTGCACTTGCTAGGACCTGCAATGTTATATTGAATAACAGTGGCGATAGTGCACAGCCATGCCTTGTTCCTAATCTTAGATGGAAGGTTTTTAGTTTTACACCAGTAAGTATAATGTTGGCTGAGGGTTTGTCATATATGGCCTTTATTATGTTAAGGTATTTTACTATACCAATTTTGTTAAGTGTTTTGATCATAAACGGATGCTGTATCTTTTTGAAGGCTTATTCTGCATTGATTGATATGATCATATGTTTGTTATTTTTTAATTTGTTTATGTGATGTATCACTTTAATCAATTTGTGTATTGAACCATTCTTGTGCCTTTTAAATAAAGCCCACTTGATCGTGATGTATAATCTTTTTCAATACGTTGCTGTATTCGGTTTTCTAGTATCTTTTTTAGGATTTTTGCATCTGTGTTCATGAGAGATATTGGTCTGTAGTTTTCTTTTTCTTTTTTGTATTATCTTTACCAGTTTTGGTATCAGATTAATCTTGGTCTCATAAAATGAGTTAGGAAGTATTGTCTCCTCTTTGATTTTTTGAGGAGAATAGGTATTAAATCTTCTTTGAATGTTTGGTGGAATTCACTGGTGAAGCCATCTGGTCCTGGGCTTTTGCTTTTTGGTAGGTTTTTGATGATTGTTTTAATTTCCATACAGCTCATCAGTCTATTTAGATTTTCCAGTTCTTCTTGATTCAGTCAAGGATGGTTGTATCCTTCTAAGTACTGGTCCATTTCTTCTAGGTTATTGAATTTGGTGTTATATACATTTTCACAGTATTCATGTGTGATTCTTTGTATTTCTGTGATGTCAGTTGTAATTTCCCCTCTTTCATCCTGCTTTTGTTTATTTGTGTTCTTTCTCTTTTTTCTGTAGTGAATCTAGCCAGGGGTTTGTAAACTTTATTAATCTTCTCAAATAACCAGCTCTTTATTGCATTTATTTTTTTCTACTATTTTTCTTTTCAATTTTATTTTTTATGCTCTAATGTTGATTATTTCTTTCTTTCTGTTGACTTTAGGCTCCATTTGTTCTTCTTTTTCTAGTTTATTTTTAATTAATTGATTAATTAATTAATTTAAGTTGCTTTTCTAGTTTTTTTAAGATGAAACATTAGGTTTTTTATTTAGGCTCATACTTGTTTTTGGAGGTAGGACTGTAATATTATGAACTTTCCTCTTATAACCTCTTTTGCCATGTCCCAAAAGTTTTGATATATTGTCTTATCATTATCATTTGTTTCTATATATCTCCTGATCTCTCTTTTTATTTCTTTCCTGACCCAGTTATTCTTCAGTGGCATTTTGTTTCCTCTCCATGTATTTGTGGTTCTTCCTGATTTTTTTTTGCAGTTGATCTCTAGTTTCAAAATATTATGATCAGAGAATATGATTGGTATGATTTCATCCCTCTTATATTTGTTGAGGCTATTTCTGTCTCCTAGTATGTGGTTGATTCTTGAGAATGTTCCATGTGCACTAGAGAAGAATGTATAAGCAGCTGTTTTGGCATGGAAAGCTCTGTTTATATCAATTGGTCTAAAGTGTCATTTAAGGACGTTATTTCCTTATTGATATTTGTTTGGGTGATCTGTCCATTTCTAACAGTGGGGTATTTAGGTCCTCTACTACAATAGTATTTTGGTCTGTTTGTCATTTTAGTCCTGTTAGTAATTGCTTTACATATTTCGAGGCTTCCTGAATAGGAACAGAGATACTAATAAGTGTTATGTCTTTTTGGTGGATGTTTCCCTTTATCATTATAAAGTGTCCCTCAGTATCTTTCTTTACTTTTTTTTTATTTTGAAGCCTATTTCATCTGATATTAGTACCACTACTCCCACTTCTCTGAATGCCATTTGCTTGAAATATCATATTCCACTCTTTCACTTTGAGTCTATATTTGTCTTTGGAGCTGAGATATGTCTCCTGGAGGCAGCATATGGTTGGGTTTTGTTTTCTGATCCATTCTGCAACTCTGTACCTTTTTATCGATGAGTTCAATCAATTTATGTTTAGGGTGATTATTGAAATATGAGGTCTTCTTATAACCATTTTATCTTTTACTTTCTGGTAGCTCGGTGTTTCCATTGCTTCCTTGTGCTCATGTTTCTGTTTTCTTTATTTTGGTTGGCTTTTGGTTTTTCCTCTTGTTCTTCTTGTTTTATGTTATATGAT
Source organism: Rousettus aegyptiacus (assembly GCF_014176215.1). NCBI lineage: Eukaryota > Metazoa > Chordata > Mammalia > Chiroptera > Pteropodidae > Rousettus > Rousettus aegyptiacus. The sequence goes on along the minus strand of NW_023416312.1, from coordinate 57,440,807 downwards.
TCAGTTTGGAATCTTTGGCGCGTGGTTACCATTATGAATATGAGAAGGATATGTGTATGTATGTGTATATATATATATATATATATATATATATACATATATATACAGTCATCCATTTTCTTTTGCATGTACCTTATCTCCATTCCAATTTGCAAATTTGGAACTTTGAATCTTCCCTTTTTCAGTCATCATTATTTCAGTTTGTCCCTATATGTGCTGAATGTTCATTACTATTTTGTTATAGCAATTCTCTTGTTATTATTTAAGCTTATAATGCCCTGTTATTTTAAGGGTTGCACTCCTCTGCTTCTATTTGCCTAATAGTTACTTTACTCCTAATTATGTATTTTTTTGTCATTTTGTTTTAGATGAACTGACTCCTTTCATTATTTCCTGTAGTGCAGCCCTTATACTGGAGAATTCCATCATTTTTTTTTATGTCTGGACAGGTCTTAATTTCTTCTTTATATCTAAATGAGAGTTTAGCTGGATACACTATTTTAGAGTGGTAGTTCCTTTCAGAGTATGGTTTAAATGTTCAATTCCATTCCTTTCTGGCGTGTAATGTTAGTGCTGAGAAGTCCGATGATAATCTAATGGGTTTTCCTTTATAAGTTACTGTTTTCTTCTCCCTGGCTGCCTGGAGAATTCTATCTTTGTCATTGATTTTTGATAACTTTAATGCAATGTGTCTTGGTGAAAGCCTTTTCAGATTGAGATAATTGAATGTTCTGTTGACTTCTTGAATTCCAAGCTTAGCTCTTTCCTTACATTTGGGAAATTCTCGTTAAGTATTTGTCTGAAAATATTTTCTAATCCCTGCTCCTTTTCCTCGCCTTCGATGATGCTCATTATTCTTATGTTTACTCTCCTGATGGTATCATCTCTTTCTTGAATTTCTCTTTCATTATTTTTTATTCTTTGGTTTCTCTCTTCTTCATTCTGATTTATTTCTAGATTTCTGTATTCAATATCACTGATCCTGTCCTCCATTCGGTCTGCTCTATATCTTAATCTTGCTATTTTATTTTGTAACTCTTGCAGTGTGTTTTTTAATCCCCAGAAGTTCTATTTGGTTCTTTCTGACAGTTTCAATCTTCTTGTTCTACTCATCTAGTTGTTTTTCAATTCCTGAAATTTTGATATGATTCATTTTAGAACTCACTGAGCTTTTTTAGAAGTATCATCCTGAATTCTCTAATTTAAGTAGAATATTTCTATGTCTGTAAGTTTATTTTCTGGAGATTTTCTCTTTCTTTCTGAGGTGCCTTGTCACCTTAGTTGTTAATGGCGTTTAATGGACTATTTGTCCACCTGGAGATTAATGGAAATGTATTCTGCTGTTTTTCCAGAAAGAGGATTTATTATATTAAGGTCGGTCTTTAGCCTGCTGCAATGAAGACACTTTTCTTTTGGTTTCCAGTAGGTGGCATCTAAGCCTCTTAGATCCTTACTTAATATAAAACCTTAATAATGCCTTTTTATTTTCTTGTAGACATTTAATCACGTTCGCCACCATCAGTTTCAGTCTCCGTCAGTTTCTGCGACAATCTAGGCAGCGCTTGCTCAGTTTTGAAAGGTATGGGGGGAGGAGCCCTCTGTGTTGAGAGTTGGGGGCTGCCACTCAGCCTCAGTTTTGTAACCACGGCTGGTAAAAATCAGCTGTTGTTTGTCTGTGGACCCATCCTTCTTCGCTGCTTTCTGCCTTGATGACTTGGCCCTGCTGCTGGCTGTGTGGAACTCACAGCACTCTCAGGCAGGGCTATTCAGGGAAGTCATCACACCTTATCCATTCCCCCTCCTCCTTTAGGGAGTTTCAGAGGCTTTGAGAGACAGCTTCAGTATCAGAAGCTTTTGCTCAGATTCCCCTGCAGCTCCACAGTGTTCAGTCTCGGAGGGTATGTGGGGAGGGGCCTTCTGGGTTGCGAGTTGGGGGCTGGGTCTCAGCCTCAGTTTTGCAACAGTGGCCAGTAAAAAAATCATCTATTGTTTCTCTGTGGTTCTGTCCTGCTTCAGGCTTTCTGCCTTGATGACTGGGCCCTGTTGCCATATGCATGGAACTCACAGCACCTCCAGGCAGGGCTGTTCAAGGAAGTTGCCATGCCTTCTCCCCTTCCACTCTTCCTGCAAGGGGCTCCAGAGGCTGTGAGAGGCAGCTTCTTTATTTCTTCTAGTCCACTGCATGACACCTAGGGTTCTGATACGTGGTAGCTCTTATGTGCAGATCCCGTATTCAGGAGCGCCAGTGTGCAATTTGGGTGTTTCTCATTGAGTTTTAGATGTTCCACTTACAGTTGTTTCGAGGGGAGAAATCTGAGGATGTTTCTCACTCTGTCATGTTTCCCAGAATCCAGTGTGATTTCTATAATGCTTGATGATATCCCTTAGGTCCCTTAAGCTTTCTTCACTAATTATTTCCCCACCTCTTCTAATTTCCAATAACTCGTGTTCACTATCCCTGATCCTTTCTTCTGCTTAATCTAGTTTGCTATTGAACTCCAGTGAATTATTCAGTTCAATTATTGTGTTCTTCAGCTTCATTATTTCTTTTTGGTACTTCTTAAATATTTTCTCTTTGTTAAAATTTTTACTTTCTTGATACATTTTTCACCTCATTGAGCATCTTTATGGCAGTTATTTTGGATTCTCTGTCAGATAAATCATATAAGTCTGTTTCAATAAGGTTTGTTTATGGAGATTTATCTATTTTTTGGAACATTTTTGCCTGATTCTTCATTGTTCTTGAATCTTTGTGTTGAAGTCTGTACATTAGGCAAAGAAACCACCTCTTGAACTCTTACAGGAGAATATCTGCACCAGTCAGCTCAATAAAGATCCTAGGAACCTCTCGACATTTTTGTGCTAGTTTAACACACTTTGTTTTTTGCAACCCTTAGGCACCCAGGGTATGACAAGTCCAATCAATGCACTGTGACAAAAAGAGACTGAAACCAGTTCCTTTGGCAGTCCTCATAAAAGTTGGATCATTGGACATCCCATCCAACTCTTTCCCTCTCTTGGGATAATTTAGGAACTAGGTTTTTCATTTGCCCACTCTATGTTAAAACAGGTGTTGGTTATGTTCAGGGGGTTACGTTTACCACCATTCCAAATATCAATATCTGTTCTCATTTGCCCCAAGGTGGCTAGCTTAAGCCAGGTCCCATCAACATTCTGAGACAGGAAAGTAAGAAGCCTGTCCTTTGGGGTGTCCTCAGAGAAGTTGTGGCTTTCCATGCCAAGACCAATTTGTTCCCTCTCCAAGGAGAAGCAGAAAGCTGTGCTTTTATTCTGTTCACTCTGTGCTGAATCGGGGAGAGTATCCATGGCTTTTAGCAACTCAAGTCACCAGTCCCATTCTTCCCTAGGCTAGACTGGGTCCAGCTGGTTAGAACTCCAAGGCTGACAAGACAGATGCCAGTTCTTTGGACAGCCTTGGAGAAATTGAGACATTGAGTATATAGATCGATATTGTGTTTCCTCAGAGAGAAACTGAGAGCTAGGATTCTTTTATTTACTTGTTCTGTCTTGAGGAAAAAGAAAGAGCTTGACCTTCTACTAGCTTGCTCTATCATAGCTCCAAGACTGGCAAGGTAAAATTTGGTCCTCTGGGGAGATTTTTTGAAAAAGTTGGGGTGCTTCATGTGTAAGCTAACTCTTTCCTTCTTCTGGGAGAAGCTGGTCGCTAGGGTATCTATTTCTGATCATATATCATCATACTGGGAGTGGTGATTTTAGTGAGAGAGTGTCTTGAATCTATTCCTATCAATTTCAGTGAATCTGGTTTATTTTAATTCATTTCTGCATTTTTTGCAAAGAAATTTATTTATGAGTTGTTGCTTAATAAATATATTTATAGGGAAAAACAAAGTTTAGGGCTTTCTCTCTGCCACCTTGCTGATGTAGCACCCTATATAATTTTATCTCATGGTACACTTTCTAACCCTAATTCATCTTTGATTTTAGGCATACATTGGACAACATTTTTGTTATAACCTGATATAAAAGATTAAGAAACATGGGCTGGGCAATGCTTACTGGATTACAATACTCAAAGTAATTGATGGATTATCATGAGTTTGACAGCCAAAGCCTGGAAATGTTCCAGAGTTTTGTATCTAAATTTATCAGGCTGAACTTTAAAAAAAAAATAGAACTAAAAAAAAGATCTTAATGCAAACATATATGTTATGTTTATGTGTATATATATATTCATATTTATATTTATATATTAAATATAAATGTTTTATATTATATATATTTAATATAGTGAATGCTGGAAATGAACATTTGGATGTCAAATTTTAGGAAAAACTTGACCTTAGAGAAAGATAAGAAACCTTCCAGGAAAAAGAAAAAAAAATAATTGTTTGAGGCTCTTAAAGGAATCAAGTACATTTAGCCTAGAGAAGAGAAATTTTGACAGGAGAATATGATATCCATTTACCAGAATTTAAACCATATTATTTATTATACGGTCAATTTAGACTTAGTCTATATTGCTGAGAAAACGAGGAAAATGAAAAAAAAAGTTTGAAATTGCATAAAACCAGACTTAAGTTGAGAAAAATAACACATTTCTAAAGCCTAGCAATGGAATATTATGCTTCTCATAACATGTCAGCTTCCTCATCCCTAGAAATTATTTAGCTGAGGTTGGATGACCCTGCCCTCTGCATAGCATGTTATAAAAGGAATCAGGGCATTGAGTGGGTAGCTATTTACTCTGGCTTAACTCTGAACTCACTTTTGTCTCACAGATTCTAGTAAGAGGAGATCACACTTATTTCCAACTGTGCCCTGCCATTTCTGACTCATAGTCCTAAATGAAAAAAATATATATACATTTTAGCAGGATATACTATTAACGTCAGTGACTGCACATGTGCAGAATGCCTTTGTCAAAAGCATATATCTTGGGTAAATGTCAAATTTTAAAGATGCGGCTATAAAAGAAAAAAGAATAGGAAATGAAAGAGCATGCAAGAAAATTAATGAGGTTAAGATCTTAAAGTTGGGTAAGTAGGTGACATATATAGTTTCAAAAGAGCATATGAATAATGAGTCATGAGTGACTTAAGGGCATTACATTGGTACGACTTAACAGAAAATGTGTCAGAATTCTTTTGAAGTTCCTTGCTTATACATAGCAGTCTAGAGGATTGCATTTTGGTTCTGTTGAATATCTCATTTTGCTTTAAGAACATCCTTGTGTCTAAAGTCATTGCACAGTATAGCCACCAACTTAGAAGTCATGTGCCCAGCTGTGTTTTTCCCATTAGCACTGCATTGAGTTTTATCTGTTTGTCATTTTGAGTCTATAAAGGAAGAAGAGAGCTGAAATTCCAATAGGAGAATATGCTAAGAGATTAACCAAAATACAGAAGTAAATCGTATTTTACTTGAAATAAGAAAATTTATTCACCACAACTCATGAATTTAACTATATATTTCATATGATATTACTGTATTATTTTTCTGCATTTATCATTTCTATGCTTCTTAAACTGATATGTCCCCAATATGCTATATTGGTAAATAACTTAGCAAGGTTTTAAGTTGAGACAGTTATACATTACTGTGATAAAATTTCATTGATGAAGAAAAACAATTATACTTCTCAAAATGTTGTCATATATTAAATTAAAAAATGAAGAGACTGAAAAGAATACATGATGCTGAAATCTCAGAGAAATTAGAAATCAAAATTTAGAATCAACAAAGCAAAAAAAATTATGTATGTACCCATGTACATACTTTGATTATTGCATTTCTATTGAATCAGTGTTTCATTTCCTTTGAATAGTCCTCAGGGATGACAAAGTATTGCTATGAAGAACACTAAGCATGGATTCATTTTGCCAGAATATGTAGACAGGCAATATCCAACTGGCATTTTATAAATGGCATTATATAAATACATGAAGCACTGCCTAAATTATGAAAAGCTTATTGCAATATTCTGCTTTGTTTCTTTAAATATTTTATGTAAAAATTAAACAGAAATACTTGGTAAGAGAAAATTAGAGGTTTCATGCTACCTTAGTAATTTACAATATAAGTGTTAAAAGCTGAACTCTTAATTCTAACATTCAGGGCTTGACACTTGACTAAGTTATTAAATTGCTTTGTTTCTCAGTCTTTTAATCTGTAAAATGGACAAAATAGTATTACTTAACTCAGACTTTAATGAGTGTTAAATAAGACAATTCATGGAAAGCATTTAACAGTGCCTGGTATAAAGTAAGCATTCAATAAATGATCATTGTTATCATTAATAAATATATGTTTTACACTGATGGGTGAGTTATGTCTTCATAGACCATCCAGACATCCTACCTCTGCTGACAGATTCATTAAAATTTAGGTTCTGGAAATCCATGTTTAAAGTTTTCCACACTTGGAGTTTCCTTTCTATTTCAGATTTAGCTAAAAAAAAAGTCTACAGACTAAAGAGTTAAAAGGCCATCTATATTAAATGAAATAATGTCTACACTTAAAATGTTTTTTATTATAGTGAGCAAAAGTAAAATTTTACAAGCATCAAACAGACACACGCACACACATGCGCACACACACATACCATACTACTCAAAAGGAGTTAAAATGGTACTGTATTCAAATAGTTGTGGACTCTATTACTTACTTGTGTATGGAGCTTAAATTAGAAAATGCATGTTAAGTCTCTCATATCACATTCCATATCTATCTATATATATATATATATATGACATATTTGTATTCTACTCACTAACTCAAACATTGTTTTTAGTTTTTTTTTAGTTGAACAGTTTTCTTTTTACTTTTAATATGATTTGTTGTGATTTTTTTTTAAATTAAATGTTTTGGGGTGACATTTATAATAAATTACATAGGTTTCAAGTGTACAATTATATAATACATCATTTGCATATTGCATAGAAAGATTCCACCCAAAAACTATTAGAAACAATAAACAAATACAGGAAAGTTTCACAATACAAAATCAATATACAAAAGTTCATTGTGTTCCTATAGCCTAACGATAAAATTTTAGATAAAAAAATTAAAAAAAATATTTTGCAATTGCTAGAAAAATAATAAAATACCTAGGAATAAACTTAAAGAATGTGAAGGACCTAAATACTTAAAACTACATGGCATTATTAAAGAAATTGAAGAAGACACAAAGAAATGCAAAGATAGTATGTGTTCATGGATTGGAAGAATCAACATAGATAAAATGGTCATATCACCCAAAACAATATACAAATATAATTCAATTTCCATCAAAATCCCAATGGCATTTTTTAAAGAAATAGAACAAAAAGTAATCAGATTTGTATGGAATCACAAAAGACCTCAAATAACCAAACAGATTCTGAGAAAAAAGAATAAGGCCAGAAGAGAAGTATCACACTGCTTGACTTCAAATTATAGTACAAAGCAACAATAATCAAAACAGCATGGAATTGGCAGAAAAACAGACACAGAGACCAATGGAACATAATTGAGAGCCCAGAAATAAACTCACACATATATGGGCAATAATGTTTGACAAAGGAGCTAGAAACATACAATGGAGAACAGAAAGCCTCTTCAATAAATGGCGCTAGGAAAATTATAAAGCTAAATGAAAAAGAATGAAACTAGACTGCTATCTAACACTGTATACCAAACTTAACTCAAAATGAATCAAAGACCTGAATATGACACCTAATAGACTAAATTACATAGAATAAAACATAAGTATTAAATTCATGGACCTTGGATTTAAAGAGTCTATAAATTTGACCTCAAAGGCAAGGGAAGTAAAAGCAAAAATAAGTAAATGAGACTGTATTAAACTAAAAAGCTTCTACACAGCAACTGGAACTATTAATAAGACAAAGAGGCAACCAACTAATTGGGAGAAGATATTTGCAAACAATGTCTTCAGTAAAGGGCTAATATTCAAAAAAGTCATACAACTAAACAATAATAAAAGAATCCAATGAAAAAAAAGAGGCAGAGGACCTGAACAGACACTTCTCTCAAGAAGACATACAACCAGCCAAAGGATATATGAAAAGATGCTCAAACTCACTACATAATAGGGAAATACAAATCAAAACCACAATAAAATACCGCATCATACCTGTTAGGATACTATCCACAGGATAAGTAATAACAAGTGTTGGAGAGGATGTGGGGTAAAAGAACTCTCATACACTGCTTGTGGGAATGTAAACTGTTACCAGTCACTATAGAAAAGAGTATTTAAGTTCCTCAAAAAACTAAAGATAGAATTACCATATGGCCCAGCAATCCCTCTTCTGGGTATTTACCCTCCAAAATTGAAAACATTTATTTGTTAAGATATATGAAACCCTACGTTCATAGCAGCATTATTCATGGTGGTCAAGATATGTAAACAACTGAAGTGCCCTTTGATAGATAATTAGCTAAAGAAGAAATGGTACATATATACAATGGAATATTACTTAGCCATAAGAAAAGATGAAATTCTGTCATTCGAAACAATATGGATAGATCTTGGGATTATCATGCTAAGTAAAATAAATCAGATAGAAAAAGTAAAGAACTATATGATTTCATATACATGTGGGATATACATCTGAAAGCAACAAGCAAACAGAAACTCATAGACATAGACAACAGTCTAGTGGTTACCTGAGAGAATGGGGAAAGAAGGAGGTAGATAACGCACGGTAAAGGGGGTCATATATATGGTGACAGAAAGAAATTTAACTTTGAATGGTAAACACACAATGAATTATACAAATGATACATTATAGAATTGACACTCAAAACCTATATAACTTTATTAACCAATATTACCACAATAAAAATAATGTCTTATTCCATAAATAAATAAATAAATAAATAAATAAATAAATATAAAGTATTTAAGAGGTCCTATAAGGGATTAAGAATAAGAGCAATTTGAACATGTAGGATATTGTAGATCTCTTTGATATCTTTGATTTAACTTTGAGTGAAATGCATAGCCACAGAAAGTCTCTCAACAAAAGAGTAACCAGACCTGACAACTGTCACAACTATGCTAAAAGTATACTACAGAGGATAAAGAAAAGACAGCAACAGAGAATGCACTTAAGAGGCTGATGAAGTAACTGAGAGGAAAGGTGATAATGGTTGGTAAAAATAACAGATTCTGGGTGTAATTTTGAAGACATTTCCAACACGTTTTTTTTTTTTTTTGCTGATTGGATATTGAGGTGTGAGAGAAAGAGAGAAATAAAAGATAACTATATAAAGTTTTGGGCCTAACTGGAAAGATGTAGTTGACATTTACTGAATGATGGAAGGCTGAGGATAAAGAAATAAAGGTATGAAGGACAAGAATTCAGTTTTTGAGAAGAACTATCTATTCAATGTCCAAGTTAAGATGTTGAGTAGGTATTTGGATATGTGATTCTTGAGTTTGGGAGCAATATAAATATAGGCATTATTGATAGATGATATTTAAAATGATAAGAGTAATTGGAATTTCCAAGTTGAACTAGAGTATGAGGAAATGCAATACTAAATAGTCGGAAAAAGAAGATTAGGAAGAAGTAAATGGGTAGCTATAAAGTCAACCCTGAGAATGTGGTATCTTGGAAGCTTAATGAAGAAAATGTATCAAGGAAGAGAGAGTGTTTGACTGTATCAAGTACTGCTGATAGGCAAAGTCAGATAAGAGATGATCATTGAAAATTTAAATAAGAGCAGGTTTCGGGGAGTAAAGTCTGGTCAAAGTTTAAGAGAAAAAGGGTAGGGAGGAATTCAAAAGCAAATGTAGACAACTCTTTCAGGGAGTTTTACTGCTAAGGGGAGTAGAGAATTATGACCATAACTGCAATGAAAATAGGACCAAAAGAGATTTTAATATATACTTTTAGGAAGGGACTAACAGAAGCATAAGAGAATAATAAAAAGCATTTTGATGTAAATTATATGTTAAAGAGGAAAAAATAGACTACAAAGATGGAGAGATGATTAATTTCTGGAGTAGGTGAGAGGATGAGATCTAGTACACAAGTGGAAAGAATCGACCTTAGATAAAAATGTGGATAGTTAATCCATAACATTTGGAACAGCAGAATATTAATAATTCAGATAAAAGATTCTGACCTTTAAGATTTCAAGTCCTCTGGAAGGCTCTGCTGGAAGTATTTTGAAACACGGGGCCTTCTAACACTTCTCAAATCTTACTATGTAAAAAATATAGGCCAGCTCTTTAACTAACTAGTTGAATAACTGAATTTCTGTATTTAACTTGCTAAGCCTCAGTTTCATCTAGTAAATGAAGAGATGGATCTCTAAGGTACTTTTCATCTCTGACAGTTTATGATGCTATAGTGTTTGCTGTTCTAGATTTAATAGCTAAATAACACTCTTTCCTCTTTGCAGCCTTTTTTTTCATATGTTGACTTGGTGTATGGCCTTGAGCAAGCCACATTTAAACCAGCCATAGTTACTTTTGGAAAGACGCATGCATTATGAACAGAGACAGAAACAAAGAGGGACAAACATATGGACAAATATATAAATACATGCACAATACTTTCTTTCAGTCCTGTGTTATGGGAGAGAGAGAGAGAGAGAGAGAGAGAGAGAGAGAGAGAGAGAGAGAGAGAGAGAGAGAGAGAGAGAGAAAGAGAGAGAGAGAGACTCTCTTTCCACTCTCAACTTCATAGTAATCATAGTAATATGTGGTAGATATGTGGAAAAAATTAAGAGATTCATGAAATGCATTAAGAGCTATTTTGTGACACTGTCAAAAACTGGAAATGGTTAACTACATGAAAAATGTGCAGGCTATCTGTTACGTTATTCCTATACACAGGAGTTTTTATCTTCATTCAGGATTGCTTCTTTCTTAAATTATTTATTTGTTATTTTTATTTGCTTCTGGGAATTGACCTGTTTATGTTCATGCTTAAGTGTTTTCATAGGAATTTATTCCAAACTGTATTATCCCTTGCATGAAGCAGTTCAGCTATTGTTTGCTTACTCTTAGATTTATAATTTTAGGTATGATACCTAGGGGCAGTGAATATCTTCAAATCTCTAGACAGAATAGCTCCATGTGACTTTTATCATCTTTTCCATAATTTTATACTCTCAGCTAAGGGTCCTTGGAGCATCGTCTTTTCTTTTGGAAACAAATGTATTGGTCCAAATTCTCACCCTAAATTTATGCAAAAATTCTTAAGATGCAATCTTGACTATTTTCTTTTAACCTTTCCTTTGAATACAAGCTTGTTATGTTAACATCAAGGGCTATCACTTTTCTGGGACTAGAATGGTTTTGCTTCACATATACTACTGAAGATGAAGAAAAAGAAAGGAAATCTTTGTTAACTGCAGGCAATGCAGAAATAGGTGCTGGATGCATCTGCAGGTCTTCTCAGATCTATTGCTGGGTATTCCTCAAAGTAAACGCTGTTGACTTTGAGATTTCTCACCATTACTTTTTTCACATCATTCCTTAAGTTGTGCCATTAAAATATGACCACTGTGCCTATTGCCATTGTTATCGTGATGACAGTAGGATTAGGATTACTGCTGTACAATTCACAGGGTAGGTGGTAGACCCTCTGAAGTATCAGAAAAATTTGTGTCAGTCTAGTGGCCTCACAAAATAAAGTGAGAGAATTGACACTGATTGAAAGGAATTTTACATGTATTTAGTTTTGAAAGGAAGTATGAATTCAAGTCTATTCCTTGATCTTTGGAAATCAGTAATGGTCTGGCTAGTTTTTTAAAGAGAAAATTTACATCCTAAATGAGAATAAAAAATAATTCTGGAATTCTATTATACTATAACAAAAATTAGCCATCTCCATTTATTTACAGTCTTTTTTAGTTCTAAAATAATACAATAAGATGTTAGCTAAATGTCACTTATTTACTAAGTAATTACTTGATAAGTTCAAAAACGTTTATGAAATACTGTGTCGCTTAAAATGATTGAAATAGATTTACATAAACTAACTTGAGAAAAGGTTCATAGAATTTTTATTTTGGTAAAATAAGCAACTAATGCAACATAAAAATAGCATGATCTTATTTTTTAAAACAGGATTGGATGTGTGTATGCATACGTATACATTTATATGTGGATATGAATGTGATAAAGACACTATCGATATATAATATACAAAATACTTTTATATAGTATATAAAATATAATAAGTGAAATATATAAAAATACAATAAAGGTACTGGACTGTTAACAAGGGCCATCTTTTGGAGTTGGGATAAGGCAAGATTCACTTTTAAAATACCTTTCCAAACAATAACCCCATGATAAATAGATGAGATTATAATTGACAATTATTTTATCATTTTATTTATTTTGTACATATTCTATGATGTCCATGTGTATTTATTTTGTAATTAGTAAAATAATAAGCTAATCCAAATAAATGTATTTATTGAGGACCTATTTTATCTTAGGAACTGAGATTATAGGAAGAAAAGGAGCAGGATATAAAAATGAATAAGTTTTAGCACTGTCATGAAGAAAATTACTGTAGATTAACATGGATGGTGTGGGGAAAATGTGAATCCAAGCTTCCAAAGCAGGCATGGGAAGGTGGAAGCTTTAATATTTTGATAGACTCAGGTAAATTCAGAGATAAAGACATCTTTATGTAGGGAAAAGTGCATAAACATTTTATACAATCAATTCTTATATTAGTAAGATGTAAAAGCTGGGAACAATTTTGTTACATTATAAATTTACGAATGTTTTCCAAAGAAAACTAGGCTACTTATAATTAAATATGCATTCTGCTTTGATATAGATCTAGATCTTAAACTAGAATGCTTGGATAGACTTTAGGGTTTCAGGAGACTGAAATTTTATATATAAATTATTGTTTTAAATGATGAGAAAGTAACCAGCTTCCATTGTATTGTCAAAGACATCTCTAGAACAGTGTTTATCACTAGGTGGACTACTGACCACCTGCAGCCAAATGTTTTATATTTAGAGATTATCTCTAACTAAATAAGACTTTCTAGGGTTATATATTATCAATGAGCTGAAAATTCACTGATCCAGAAGAATCAAAGGTTACACTTTCTCTAGGCTCTTCTTTTAATATTTAGTTGTTTTAGTTGGGCCTTGAACCAGAATTGGAAAGGAAATAATACAACAATTAGATCCCTGGTGAACCCTATTTTAACATGGGTCAAATGCCTATCCAGAAACTTTTGGCAAGGTTCGCATCCTATGTTACAATTAACCAAAGCAAATTAATAAAATGATTTTGGAAGCTGGCTTCTCTTGGGAATGAACTTATAGAAACACCCCCTGAAAATCTTTGTATTTATAGAGTCCAGAAAGCATATGTTTTATATGCAATAAACTTGGAAAATGTGACATATGACTAATTTTACCTTTCAGTAATTTAGGAACACTTACTACAGAAATGTGCTCCTATATTCCATCTAGATGTGCTTTTATTTTAATCTAAAGCATTGAGGAGTTACCTGATCCCTAGATTAACCCAAGTACTAGACTGTCAATACATTTCCTCTTTTTGTCTACATTTTCTAATGAGAGGCATGCCTTATTCTTTTCACATGAAACAAAAAAAAAATATTAAGGACATGTGTTACTTCGGTTATGTTAATGATTCCCACATTAAGGGTCTTTATACTTGAGGCTATTTGATTTCACTTTTCGAATGAGGATTTTTTTAAAGAACAGTAACCTCAAATTTCAGGAAATAATTCTGTTTTGAGTTATTTATAGCAGTAAAATATATACCTTTGAATGACATATTTTAAATGCTATAAGGATAGCATAGTATGAATCAAATGGATATGGTTGGTTGGGATTTTAAAGTCTAATTCCTTGCCTCAAGCAAGAATTAATCTTTCAGTAGATGGCATATCTAATTTTGTCTTGCAGTGTTGAAGGGGATATCTGAGTGATCTGAGCCTTAACCTAACAGTGCCCAAGTTCTTATAACAACATGTTTAACTTCTGGCAGTGCTGAATTTTCTCTTTATTTTTATCTTTTTGATATACTTATGTGTTTATCATGGTGTCACAGTGCTGAGGTGAGGAAAATGTTATGCTTGGTCTTACTAGAAGTAGAACAACGAGTATCTCCTATGAATGTATTGTTTCCTCATTGTCCTACAGTTGGCCAGGATATGTGAATACTGATCCAACTTATTAAACAGTTTATAACCCTTTTGAGAAATTCTTCCTCTCTGTTTTCTTTTCTTTTCTTTTTCTTTTCTTTTCTTTTCTTTTCTTTTCTTTTCTTTTCTTTTCTTTTCTTTTCTTTTCTTTCTTTCTTTCTTTTTTTTATTAAATGCTCTCCTATATACACTTTGTTGCTTCAGTTTGAATTATAACTGTTTGGTTCATATTGTTTCTCTTCATCTTTCTTCCTTCATCTTAGATCATTTCCCAAAATTAAGACTTTATTACCAGGTGCTGGTAAATGGGAGATACATATACCCTGATGAATATTATGAAGAAATTCTGATAAATGCTAAAGTACTTTTTAGTCTACTTTTGTGAGTCCATTTCATTTAAAGTTTTCTTTTTGAATTTTAAACTCCTGTGTCAAATACAAAAGTAACCCTGTCTAGTTTGCATTGTGTGAGTGAATTTGAGTATAGCATACATTCTTCTAATTCTGTTTCCATCCTCTTTGGGATGACATTTTAAAATATTTTAATTATTAAGCTATGAGAATGAATACAGCTAATTTCACCCTAGGTGAAACAATGTGTCAAATTTATGGGGACGAATTTACAGCAGAAATCATTTAGTATTGAAGATGAACAAATTCACACTCATAAATCCTTCCACTTTTCCTCTTGACTTCTCCTAGTTTAGTTAGTTATAATATTAATATTATAATCTCAAAACTGATGAACTTGCATTTTATCCTATAACTATGTTTAGTATATGCTCACTGTATATAATTAAAACATTGTGTTTTTAAAAATATATAATATTGTGTTTTCCTTTAGATGTATCATTTGAAAGTAATTAGCATATCCTCAAAAAATAATTAAGTATTGAGAGCATTTGGAGTGCAAAGAAAAACATAATTTTGTAATGACAGACAATAGAAAAATAGGATTTGATGTATAGAAAATCACTATATAATCAACTTTTTAATGTTTTCATCTTTCTAAAGAAAATACCAATTGAGTTTGTTAACCACAATATTGGGTTATCCAATAACACTTATTTTTTGTTTGTAATTTTCTCAAATATTTCTATTATGTACTTCTAAAGGGAAAGTCAGAACATGGACTTTATCTTTAAAGCCCTCATTAATTGAATAGTACATTTTTACTATACATATAGCTAGGAAAATTTTGTAAAAATATATAAACCCAAGCAAAATTAGTTCCTGACCAGGAAAAAGAAGATTATCTGAGCACTCAAACTCAGTGGACTTAAAATTGGCTGATTGGGATTAAAAATGTAATGTCAGTTGAATCGTCACTTTATTAAGCTGTAATTTACTCCTCTAATAATGCTCATTAGTGTTGGGATGGACCTTTTAAACTACCAAGTGCTTTATCAATATTAACCCACTTTCCTACCACCATGAAACCTTAATTGAATAGTGCTTGCATTCTCATTTTACAGAGCGGGAGGGAGAGAGAGAGACAAAGAGAGAGAGAGAGAGAGAGAGAGAGAGAGAGAGAGAGAGAATGGGAAGAGAAAGTATGGGGAGAGAGAGGAAAAGAGAGAGGGAGGAGAGAAAACACGTGATCATATGAAGTTGTCAAATGATTTGTAAGAGAGTAAAAGGTCATTAACAGCATTGAAAAGACAAATAAACAGGGTAATAATATCTATATTTAGTGGTCCTTTCAAACTCACATGATATTGTGACACTGAGAAAGCTCTGTAAGTCAAGTTTCTGGACATTTTTACCCTTCCCAGGGATATTATAGAAACAGGAATATAGAAACAGAGCTTAAGCTCTTTGTATGCCACTACATCTCCTTGGAAAATGCCACATGGTAATAATACTATCACACTCTTGCATGGTATGGAGCAGTTTATATCTTGCTTTTATACATACTATATTTTTAATAATTTAAAATATTTTTATTATAATTGGCATAGAATATTTTATTAGTTCCAAGTGTAAAACTTAGTGATTAGATATTTATTTAACTTAAAAAGTTATCAGCCCCCAAATATGCCCATCTGAACATCATACACAGTTATTACAATATTATAGACTATATTCCTTATGCTATACTCTACATCCCCATGAGTACTTTGTAACTACCAATTTGTACTTAATTCCTTCCTTCTTTTCACCCACCAATCCAAGCTCCCGTCAACCTGGCAACCATCAAAATGTTCTCTATGACTTTGTTTCTGTTTTGTTTGTTTATTTTGTTCTTTAGATTTCTCATGCAGGTGACATCATGTGGCATTTGTCTTTCTCTGACTTACTCCACTCAGTGAAATACTCTCTAGGTCTATCCATGTTGTTGCAGATGGCAAGATTTTATTATTATTTATGTCTGAATAATATTTCATTGTGTATATGTACCATCTCATCTTTATTCATTCATCCACTAGTCGACACCCAGGTTAGCTCCGTACGTTAGCTATTGTAAATAATACTGAAATGAACACATAGTTGCATGTGTCCCTTCAAAACAGTGTTTTAGTTTGTTTGGATAAATGCCCAGAAGTGGGATGACTGAGTCCTTCTTTATCTCCTCTTATAGCCTTTGTTTTAAAGTCTATTTTATAGTCTATTGTTATAAAGTCTGTAGAAGTATCGCTGCCCTCGCTTATTATTTGTTTGTTTCCATTTTCATGACATATCTTTTCTATCCCTTTGTGTGTGTCTTTCGATATGAAGTGAGTTTCTTGTAGGCAGCATATGTAAGGGTCTTTTTTTTCTTATCAATTCACCCACTCTGTCTTTTGATTGGAGACATTAATCCAATTGTATTTAAAGGAATCGTTGAGAGATAAGTAGTTATCGACATTCTATTATTCATAAATTTTAATCTTTTTTTTCCTTCTTCTTAAAGAAGTTTCTCTAACATTTCTAGTAATGATGGTATGCTGGTGATGCAAGCTAGTTTTTTTCTTCTTTGGGAAACTCTGTATCTGTCCTTCAACTCTAAAAGAGAGCTTTTGCAGGGTAGAGTGACCTTGGTTGTAGCGTCTTACTTTTCATTACTTTGAAAATTTTATGCCATTTCCTCTGGCCTGTAATGTTTCTCTTGATAAATCAGCTGACATTCTTATAGTAGTACCCTAAGTAACTAGCTGCCTTTCTCTTGCTACATCTAAGATTTTCTCTTTGTCTTTAAACTTTAGCATTTGAATTATAATATGTCTCAGTGTGGGCCTCTTTTTGCATTCATCTTGTTTGGCACACTCTGTTCTTCCTGGGTTTGGATGTCTACTTACTTTGCCACGTTAGGAATTTTTTTTCTGTCATTATTTCTTCAAATAGGTTTTCCATTTATTGCTCTCTCTCTTTTTCTGGTACCCCTATGATGCAAATGTTGATATACTCGATGTTGTCCCAGAAGCCCTTAAACTATCGTTATGTTTTTTCTCTTCCTTTTTTCTTATTGCTGTTCTGATTGGGTGTTTTCTGCTACTTTATTTTCCAAATTGTTTATGCTATCCCCTGCTTCATCCAATCTCCTATGGATTCCCTCTAATGTATTCCTCATTACAGTTATTGTATTCTTTATTTCTAACTAGTTCTTTTTAATGAATTTTATCTCCATTTTTATGTTTTATATCTTTTTATTAAAGTTCTCACTGAGTTCATGTACTCTTGCCCTAAGCTAATTGAGCATCCTCATAAACAATGTTTTGAACTCTGCATCTGGTAGATTGCTTGTCTCCATTTTGTTGAGTTATTTTTCTGGAGCTTTCTTCTATTCTTTCATGTGGGAGAGGTTTATTTGTCTTCTAATTTTGGCTGCCTTCATGTTTGTTTTTACGTATTAGCTAAAACTCTTAAGTCTCCTGGTCTTAGCAAAGTGGCTTTATCTAGTCAGTGTCTTGGGTGGCCCATTGGCATCATCTTGCTTGATCACCTGAGTTGAGTGTTTCAGGTGTGTTTCTCATATAGATTGTATGTGCCCTCCAGTTGGAGTTGGGCCTTGGTTGTTGTTTGTGCAACAGTAGGAGGGATTCCCCCTTGGGCTGATTGGTTCAGAGGACTGGCAGGTGAGTGATTGACCATATGGAACAGTCTGCTTTTTGACTGTGTTGTCCTTGGATGCAGTCCTGGGTGGTGCTTTGATTTGGTCAAAGCTGGCCACAGGGCATGCCAGCCTCAGGGCTTCCTGGGATGTGCTCTGCTGCAAGAGATATGGGGCATGCCGAGGCCAAGTTAAGTTATAGTCTGTGTCCTGCTCTGGGTCAACTGGCAAGAGTCACCAAGCAATCCACAGATGGCAACCAGTCACACTGGGCTTGGAGATACCTTGAGAGGTCCAGCCAGAAACTGAGACCTACTGCTGCTAGTGCTGGGCTTGGGGCTCCTCAGCAAGAGGTACAGGGTATGTTGAGGTCAGATGCTGCTTATTTGAGTTTTGAAAATATTTGAGAGATTTTAGGAAAGTCTGTAGTGGGTGACAAGAGAGGCTGTTTGTATGGAAATCCACTGGAAGTGGTTTGGATGGGCTCACAATTTGGGTGGGTGGGAGGGTCTCTTGAAACACCAGCATGGGTTGACTAGTGTTAGTCAGTTTGATGGAGACTCAGATATGGGGGCAGCTTGTATCTGCATATTGGGGGGGGCTCAACAAAGGAACAATGGCTTATGCCAAAAATTCTGTCCATAAGAAAGCTGCCTTTTCAGCTCTTGCTCTGAAGCCAGACAATCCAGTCCCTTCCGTATGTTTCTGGAGCACTTCAAGCTGCTGCCCCACCCCTGAAGCTTAGCACAAGTGAGAACGTCAGCAAGTTAGTCCATGCATAGGCCCCTTAAGAGAAATGTCTGTGACTTAAGCAACCCTTCATCTCATTCAGCCACAATTTCTGCTGGTTTTCACAGCCAGAAGTTATGGGGACTTCTCTCCTTGGCACTGAAATCCTGGGCTGAGGAGCCTGGCATAGGGTCCGGACTTCTTGTTCCTTCAGGGGATCTCCATAGCTGAGATATTTCTCCTGATTCTCAGTCACCATATATGTGTGTGGGACCAGCCCTTTACTTGATTACATCTCTTCTACCAGTCTCAAGGTAACCTCTTCTTTATGTCCTCAGTTATAGGATTTCTCTTCAGCTAGATTTCATGCGACTCCTAGTTGTGGTTGTTCTGTAGTTTAGTTGTAATTTTGATGTGGTTGTGAGAAGAGGCAAGCACAGCATTTACCTACTCCATGATCTTTACCAGAAACCCCGTATTATATTATTTTATCCTCACAATGAATAAAGTACTTGAATGCCTCTTAATATGGTCAGAATGCTCAGATAGAAAGCACTGCATATACATACAAAATGATGTAGAAAAAAACAAAGCAATGTTGGGAACAATCTCTCAAATAGTGGATTGTAATTAACTTTTTGATGCAATGTGATCATAATATATTAAAATAATCTGTGAGTTTAGATGTAACCTGAAAAGCTTTTTCCTGCATATAGGCTACACATCTCTTCCTGGAGAATAGTCACAAGAGACCACATCTAGATTGTACCAAGGACTACTCAATACCTACATTTCTTTGTGTGGATTTAATATCCAAGTGTGTGGATTTTGTTAATTACACTAGATATTCAGTCTAAATTATTTGCAGGAGACTAAGTCAGTATATCAATTTAGCCAAATTTACCAAAACTATGATTGTAACTTGAGACAGGTATGATTTTCTTGGCTAGTCCTTCATAAAACAAAAACAAAAACAAAAGCAAAAAAACAAAAAAACAAAACAAACAAACAAACAAAAAAACCCGCAGTGTTAATAGAGTTTATCAAATGCATGACACATAACCAAGGGAAGATGGGTATGAAAAGGAGATCTTGGTAGAGGATTGAAAGAGAAAGTAAATAACTAATTTTTTGTTATTGTAATGACAAGCAAGAATAGAGAAATGCTTTTATTTTAATGCTTTTATTTTATTTGTTTTCTTATTTTATTTTTGTACAGAGCAGCAACTCAGAGCCTCTTAAAGTTTAACTAAAGCAAGAGTGTTTACTTCTAATGGGAAAGGAGCTTCTTGTCCTGAAGTTTGAAATTCTGCTTTTAAAAATGTGCAAAACAGTGATTCCTTTAGAGAGTTAAGTTGGTATCAGGGTTCAGTCATGTCTATTTATCTGAATTCCTTGTGTTTGAAAGACTGAAATGGAAGACGTATAAAGAAGACTGCTCACCATTTGTTTCTTGGCTAGAAAATAAATTCTCTCTCTGTCTCTCTCTGTCTCTCTCTGTCTCTCTCTCTCTCATTCTTCTCTTCTTTCTACATACATACACACTCCACTCCTGTGTACCTAGGTTAATTTTTTATTAGAGTGAGGTGTAACTTAGAGTGATCAGTAAGCAAAACTTAATTTTTAAGCCAGCCAATGTCTATATCATAGTATCTCCTTTTGGATCAGACTATATGTGGTGCCAATCCAACAAGGATACTTGCCTTTGACTGTCTTCAAGTAATCTTTGCATCACTGAGATTACACCTAAATGGGACTATCTTGCTGGCAGACATGAATACCTCTTCTCATTATTTTCTTCATTTGAGCCAAGGTACATCTTCAGCATCCAGGGAAAGCACTAAGGTTTAATAATGAATTTAGTTAGAGACAAACCACTAAGACATCTCTGATTATCCTCATGCTCTGAAAACACAAATCCACTTTTTGGTAGTAAATAATAAAAATAATAGAAAACATTTATGTAGCTTTTACTAATGGCCAGGTACTCTTTTAAGCACACCATACACATTTTCTCATTAAATGTTTATAACAAGTCTTTGAAGTAGGTGCCTTTATTTATCCATATTTTAGATATAAGAAAACTGTGACATAGAAATCTTAACTAACCTTATTACCATTAAGATTTGTCTCATACAAAAATATGGGTCCTTGGTGAGTTCTGTTAGACCATGTGGCAAACTATTTTTGCATAGACTAGAGATAGCTTGGTCCCTAGGACCAAAGCAAGCCAAATAGCCTCCTATTTTGCCTTATCTACATTAGTCCAATACTAGAACTTTGGATATTAACATTATAATGTTAGGGGAAGGCCAATTCAGAGCATGGTAGCAGTAAGAAACAGAAACTGATGAGAGGAGTGAGAGAAAAAGGAAGTTTTCCCCAATTCTTAGAAACATCTACTCTTGGTATTTTAAAGCCTGAGCACTTTCAACACTCAGCAAAGCAAAAATAAAATAAAATAAAGAGAGGGAGGAATAGATGGAGAGATGGAAGGAGGAAGAGAGAGACAGAGAGAGAAAGAGAGAGAGAGAGAGAGAGAGAGAGAGAGAGAGAGAGAGAGAGAGAGAGAGAGAGTGAGTGGTGGGGGAGTTTACCACAATATCTGCTTCCATTTATTCCAGGCTTTACAGGACAGCTTCTAAGTAGGAAAATAGCTTATAAGCTTCTGGCTTAAACAGTTAAGTGGAGGAAGGTATCAATAGATAGCAAAGGACAAAAAAAGAAGCAATTCTTCCAGCCAAGTAGATTCAAAGACATCGTAATAGAAATGCCAGGCCCAAGTAGCCATAAATTTGTATATTTACAGGCTCATAATCATGGTTGATAGCATATCTTCATGACACTGTCACTTAAAACCACCTAAAATTCAAGTTTCTAGTGCGCATCAAATAGAGATTCCATGATTGTAGATAGACAGGAACTTAATTCAGGTGAGACCTTTCTGACATGGAGAATTCAAGATCACAACCACTTGATGACTTGCTTCCAGGTGCTATCAGAATGTCTGGCAATACAGTGTCCCTCAAAGCAGCACTACAGTCTAAAATTGCCTGGAACTACTGTTAACATCACATGTAATTTACCCGTTTCATATCCACCCACCCTCTACACTCAGTTTTTAGATATAAAATTCTCTATTTAATTCACTAGTCAGTTATTAAACCCCTGCATGCCTAGGATTCTAAGGGCTCGGTTCAGAGATTTCACTCAATAACATTAGCCTCTTGTGGACTACTGTGCTAGTGTTGTTCACTGGCTTGAATTGAGCAGAAAGGTTGTCTACATTGCAAAACTGCTATTCAAGTTCAAAGTTCTATTAGTAAGCTTCCAAGGTTTCCAAGTCTAAGCTTTTGTTTTTCTGTGTTCAGTATTATCAAGTTGATTTTAACTCCTAGAAGCAAGTTGCTCCAGTTCAAAAAGAATATTGCTGAAAATTGAGGTGATATTTTCACAAAGCATTATTAAATTTCAAAGGAATCCTCAGGACAAATGCTGCAGTGATCACATTAATATGTACAGTCTTTGTGTACAGCCACAGAGTGCTCTGTAATTTCTTTATAAGATATTCATATGGATTGTTTCACAGTATAAACAGTATAACTTGGAGGGAAAAAATGACCTAAAATTCCTTTTTGAAGTCTCTTCCTTCAATGATCTGAAAAATCCTGGTGTGCTAACATTTAAATCTTGGTTAAAATTTTAGATGTGGTTTGATTTGAGGGTATTCGTGACTTTGGCTTCCTATCATTTACCGATGGGCACTTAATGTTGTAAGTTTGGCTATTGTAAATAGTGCTGCAGTGAACATAGGATTGCATATAGCTTTTCAAACAGTTGTTTTGGTTTTCTTCAGATAAATACCCAGAAGTGGAATTGCTGGGTCACAAGGTAGTTCCATTTTTAATTTGATGAGGACTCTCCAAACTGTTTTCCAGTGTGAATGTACCAATTTGCAATTTCACCAAAAGTGCACGAGAGTTCCCTTTCCTTCACATCCTCACCAACACTCGTTTTTTGGTTTATTGAAGATGGCAATTCTGACAGGTATAAAGTGATAATATCTCATTGTGGTTTTAATTTGTGTTTCTCCAATGATTAGTGATGTTGAGCATATTTTCATATGTCTAGTGGCCATCCGTATACCCTCTTTGGAGAAATGTCTATTCAGGTTTTCTGCCCATTTTTTTAACTGAATTTTTTTGAGGTTGAGTTGTATGACTTGTTATAAATTTGGATATTAACCCTTCATCAGATGTTTCACAGACAAATATCTTCTCTCTTTCAGTAGGCTGTCTTTTCATTTTGCTATTGGTTACTTTTGCTGTGCAAAAACTTTTGTTTAATGTAGTCCCATTTGTTTATTTTTCTTTTGTTCCCTTGCTCAAGGAGGTATATTAGGAAAAAATATTACCAATAGCAATGTCAGAGAGTTTACTGCCTAAATTTTCTTCTAGTTTTATGATTTCAGGTCTTACATTTAAGTCTTTAATCCATTTTGAGTTTATTCTTGTATATTATGTCACAAAGTGATTTCATTCTCCTGCATGTATCTGTCCAGGTTTTACAACACCTTTTGTTAAATAGACAGTCTTTACCTCACTGTATATTCTTGTCTCTTTTATCATAGATTAAATAACCATATAGGGGTAGATTTATTTTTGAGCTCTCTATTATGTTCCATTGATCTACGTATCATTTTTTTTCTCCCCAGTACCATGCCGTTTTGATTAGTATAGTTTGATATCAGGTAGTGTGATGCCTCCAACTTTGTTCTACATTCTCAAGGTTGTCATGGCTACTCAGGGTCCTTTATGGTTCCATACAACTTTTTGGATTATTTTTTCTAGTCGTCTGAAAAATGCCATTGATATTTTGATAGGGACTGCATTGAATCTATAGATTGCTTTAGGTAGTATGACTATTTTAATGATGTTAATTCTTCCTATGCATGAGCACAGTATATGCTTTCATTTATGTGTATCTTCTTCAATTTCTTTCTTTAATGACTTAATTTTTTTTGAGTACAGATCTTTTACCTTCTTGATTAAATTTATTCCTAGGTATTTTATTGTTTTTGGTTATGCAATTTTAAATTGGATTGTTTTCTTTATTTCTCTTTCTTATAGTTGTTATTAGTGTATAAGAATTCAACTGATTTATGAATATTAATTTTGTATTCTACTATTTTACTGAATTCATTGATCAGTTCTAATAGGTTTTTGGTGGAATATTTAGAGTTCTCTCTTTATAATATCATGTCATCTGCAAATAACAATTTTATTTTATCTTGGGATGTCTTTTATTTATTTTTATAGTCTGATTGCTGTGGCTAGGATTTTCAATATTATGTCGAATAAAAGTGATGAAAGTGCACATTCTTGTCTTGTTCTTGATCTTAATGAAAGCACTTCTAGCTTTTCCCCACTGAGTATAATGCTATATGTGTGTGTGTGTGTGTGTGTGTGTGTGTGTGTGTGTGTGTATAGCCTTTATTATGTTGAGGTATGCTCCCTTTATTCCCACTTTGCTGAGAGATTTTATCATATTATCATAAATAGTGGTAGATTTTTTCAAATGCTTTTTCTGCATTTATTTATATGATCATATGATTTTTACCTTTTAATTTGTTAGTGTAGTGTATCATATTAATTGATTTCTGGATATTGAACTAACCTGCATCCCAGGAATAAATCCCACTTGATCATGGTATATGATCTTTTTTATCTCTTGCTGAATTCAGTTTGATATTTTTTTGTTGAGGATTTTTGCATCTATGGACATCAGGGATATTGGCCTATAATTTCCCTTTTTAAAATTTTTGTAGTGTCTTTGCCTGGTTTTGGAATCAGGGTAATCATGGCCTGGTAAAATGATCTTAGGAGTCTTCCATTGGAGATCTCACTCTTAAATGGCTTGCATGCAAACCACTCACCCTGAGATCCAGCATAAAACAACTGTTTGAAAAACATCTAGTCTATAAGTGAGGGATACATACTTTCTAATCCCTAAAAGTGGATGCTGGAGAGGTGGGAACCTGCACTATCATTTGCTCGGGGCCAGAAATGCTGGTCGGTGGCAATTTTGCATTCTCATTTTAGCTTTTTGGTAATGGAGCTCGTAGGTACCATTTTGGGTATCTTCCCTCTAGCCTGCTGTGCTAGTAGGTGTGCCTTGCGTTCTGCACTGCCCGCACAACACCCTAGAACCCAACCCACCCTTAAAAGGCTTGTGTGCAGACATGCTTATCCTGTGATCCAACACAAAAAACAACAGTTTGAAAATGCCTAGATGGTAAGTGAGGGAAACATACTTACTATTCCTAAATAGGCATTAAAAAGGCAGAAACCTGAAAAATCTTTCCCTGGGGATGAAAACAATGGTACATGCCATTTTTACAATCTCATTCTAACTTGCTGGTGATGGAGCTGGTGAGCACCATTTTTGGCCTCCTCTTTTTAGAAAGCTCGCACTAATATATATGCATCCTGTACAGTTCACAACTAGGACAGGTGAGAGCACCATGCCTTGCCCAGCAGCTTTACCACAGCTGGGGCGGGCTAGCACCCTGCACAAACAATATGATCAATAAATTGGCAGAGGACTCAAATAAAATTTTCCTTAGAAAACATACAGAGGGTCAATAGGCACATGAAAAATGTTCCACATCGCTAATCATCAGGGAAATGAAAATTAAAACCAAAATGAGAAACTACCTCATTTTTCTCAGAATAATTATCATCAAATAGACAAGAAATATCAAATGTTGGTAAGAATGTGGAGAAAATGGAACCCTAGCACACTTTTTTGATGGGAATGTAAAATGGTACAGCCATTATGGAAAACGTTATGAAAGTTTCTCATAAAAATTAAAAATAAAACTATCATATGATCCAGCAATTCCACTTCTGAGTATTTATCCAAAGAAAATGAGAACACTAATTCAAAAAGATATTTACACTTCTATGTTCATTGCAACATTATTTAAAATAGCCAAGATATCACAGCCAGCTAAATGTCCATTAACATACCAATGGGTAAAAAAATTATATATATACATACATACACACACATATGCAATAGAGCATTACTTAGCCATATTAAAGAATGAAATTTTGTCATTTGCAACAACATAGATGACCTAGTGTAAGTCAGACAAAGAAAGGCAAATACCTCATCGTATCATTTCCCTTATATGTGGAATCTTAAAGAGCAAACAAAACAAATGAACAAAACAAAACAGAAACAGACTCATTGATACACGAAACACACTGGTGGTTGCCAGAGGTGGGGCTATGGGGAAATGGGTGAAATAGGTGAGAGGTACAATCTTTCAGTTATAAAATAAGTAAGTCATGGGATGTAATGTGCAGCATAGGGAATATAGCCAACAATATTGTAATAACTTTTTATGATGACAGATGGCAACTAGAGTTATTGTGGTGATCATTTTGTAATGTATAAAAATATTGAATCACTATGTTGTACACCTGAAACTAACTAATATAATATTGTAAGCCAACTATGATTCAATAAAAACATTTCCTTCTAAGCTAAGGATAAATTATGCACACAAAATAAGTTGTTTTTGTTTTATGATATAACAACAACAGCAACAACAACAACAACAACAACAACAACAACTCAAATCTGATGCCAATGTGATTATTTGTCCTATACAAACAACTTTTGCTGCGGCCTCATGGATTTCTACTTACCTTTGCTGCATTTTTTCCTCTTATCCTGAGATCCTCAGAAAAAGAAAGGAATGTGCTCAGATTTTACAATAGATTGCCATTTGCTTTTTAGGTTGCAGCCACCACTAAGTCCAGATTTGTTTCCTTATGGCTGTTTCTTACTAACTAGCTTGCCTTTACCTGATATCTTTTTTACATATGACATTAACATATCTTTGAGAATTGAAACATACACACGTACAAATCATTGTGAATCTAACATGCATTCAATTTTCCTACCAAGAGCATGGAAGTTTAAAGAATAATAGAACTATTTGAATAAATCTTAAAGCATTTATAAATACTAATCGTCTCCCACCTGGGTTTATTGGGTATTATGCTTTTGTGTTTTAAATGTTATAAAATATAAAAAATAGTTTTAGAATGATAAATCAGCAGACTCTTTCAGCTGCTGCAAGAGATGGAACCACAGATAAGGAGAAGAGAAGAGTTCTGTGACCCCAATAAATTTCATTTAAGAAAAAAGACATCTTTGCAAGGAAATGGAAATAAGGTGTTATGTGAATTTATTCAAGAGATAGAGAGTTATAGTGAATAACAATGACATTAAAAGGAATGATAAGACTAATTTAGTCAGAAAAGGCCCCCAAAATACAGACTTTTTTTTTCTAGAAAGGAAGGGTAAGGCTAGGTGGGGGACACTTGCAAAGAAATAATTTTTTGTTTGTTTTCAAGGATAAGAGAATTATTAGAATAATTTTATAGAAGGTAGCTCTGGTCTGGAAACAAAATAAAATGCTAAGGGCCCAACAAGAGACAATGACCTACTATTACTGGGATAAATAGCAAATTGATGAACTTAATAGACACATAATTGAAATAGCATTATCTTAATTGTCACCTTCTCTGTGAATCCATTCTTAAACTCCCATAAAGGCTGGATACTTCTTTCTTCCTGATCCTATAGAAGGCTGAAGTCTGACACAAACTTCTACTGTGACACTTACCAAATCTTGTTGACTATTGGTTTTATTTTTATCTCTCCTAGGAGAACAGCATAGAACCTGATGCATAGTATGTCCTCTAAAATATTTCTTAAAATGAAAAAATAAGATTATTCTCTATTGTTTTTACATTACATCCACCTATATATTTTTTATTCCATATATACCTTCTCTTATAGCAAATTCATTGGAGAATAATATTTAAGTTTAATTATGATCAAAAGAATGAGAAAACAAACAACAAATTGGGAGAAATTATTTGCAAAAAAATACATCTGATCAAGGACTGTTATCTAAAGCACACAAAACACTCTTAAAAGTCAACAACAAGAAAACAAATAAGAAGTGCTTAATTATGTGGTGATAGAGGAAATTTAACTGTGGGTAGTGAATACACAATGTAATATACATATGACATATTATTGAATTGTACACTTGAAACCTATATAATTTTATTGGCCAATGTTAATCAATGTTCAATAAATTTAATTTACAAATGTACCAAAGACTTTAACATACACCTTATTAAAGAAGATATACAGATAGAAAAATCAGTATATGGAAAGGTGCTGTACATCACATGTCATCAGGAAATGCAAATTAAAACAATGAGATACCACTACACACCTATTAGAATGGCCAAAATCTGGAACAATGATGACACCAAATGCTGCTGAGGATGTGAAGCAATTAGAACTCTAATTCATTGCTGGTGGGAATCTAAAATTATACAGCCACTCTGGAAGACAGTTTAGCAGTTTCTTATTAAAAAAAACATATTCTTACCATATGATCTAGAAATCACACTCCTTGATTTTTACCTGAAGGAATTCAAAACTGATATCCACACAAAAACCTGTAAACTATGTTTATAGTAGCTTTGTTCCTAATTGCCAAAACTTGGACCCAACCAATATATCCTTCAGTAGGTGAGTTGATAAATAAGCTGTGGTATACCCAGACAATGGAACATTATTGAACTAAAAAGAAATGAGATATCAAGTCATGAAAAAAATACACAGAAAAACTTTAAATGCATATTACTAGGTGAATGAAGTCAATCTGATAAAACTACCTACCATATACTCTGAATATATGTCATTCTGGAAAAAACAAAACTGTGAAGCTGGTAAAAAGATCAGTAGTTTCCAGGGACTGGGCAGGAGGAGAGATAAATAGGTGAAGCACAGAAGAAATATTCTGTATACCATAATCATGGATATGAGTCATTTATACATGTAACGAAACTTATAGGGCATGGATACAAGTCATTACACATGTGATAAACCCATAATTCTAAGAGTAGACAATAATGTAAGCTATGGACTTTGAGCGATTACAATGTGCCAATGTAGGCTCATCAATTGTAACAAATGTACCACTCTCATGGGGGATTTTGATAATGGAGAGGCTGTGCATGTGTGAGAGCAAGGCTCTATGGAGGGTCTCTGTAAGCTCTTTTGCTACAAGCCTAAAATTGCTCTAAAAAATGAAGTCTTGGAAAGACTGGACAAAATGGCGCGGGTGATAGAAGCTTTGTTCATCCCCTCTTGAAATCACATCAAAGTTGTGATGAAATACAGAGCAAACAACAAGCAGAGTCACCTGGAATCTAGATTAACTGAAGCCCTACAATTAGGGAGAGAAATAAGAAATCACCCTGCAACAATTGGAGGTAGGCGAGGGTGAGGCTACCTGGTCATGAGTGGATGAGTGCGACAGAGACTATGGCAGCTTCGGCTTGCACCGGCAGCAGTAGACATTCCTCTTAAAGGGGCCCAGTCCTCGACCAGACTTTCATGGTGATGGACTTGCTTGCTCTGACCACCAGCGCTATGTTGGGTGGTAGGTGGGTACCGGGAACTTAAAGGAGGAAGCTGGGTTGTTAGAGTGAGGGTGGGAGGCAAGGCTTTCTTCCAGGCAGAAGTGTAGGCAATATCCATTGTTCCTCTCTTGAGCCCTCCCCATCCCAGTGTGCAGACACAGCGCCACCATAGCTGAGATGTCATTGAACTGGATAACAGAGGTCGCTCTCCCAGAGGGTTGCCTGAAACCCCTCCCCACCCCCCGCAACTCACGACTCCACCTAGGCTACATCTAGTTGTGTCCTCGAAAAGTACTGTGCCACTTGCCGAGCAGCTCCAATACTCACACTGGTGACAGCTGATATCAGTTTCTGGTGTGGCTTCTTGAGGCAACTATAAGCATAGCATCTGTGGATTGCTTGCTGAATCTTAACAGGTGTCCCCAGCGTGACACAGGCTGGGGCTAAACTTGGTCTGCAGTTGAACCCCTCTCAGAATTTTCCTGCCGTACATTTACTACACAAATCCACACAGTTAAAACCAGAAGACATAAGAACTTTATCTATTACAGAGAAATAGACACAAAACGGCAGGCAAATGGGAAGACAAAGAAGCAGAAATCATATGAGAGAACAGAACTCCAGGAAACATGGAGTCAAGCAATCTTACAGATGCAGAGTTCAAAACACTGGTTATAAAGATCCTCTGTTCAATTAAAGTAAGTGTAAATGAATTCAGTGAGAATTTCAACAAAGAGATTTAAACAAAAAACATAAAAATGGAAATAAAAACTATAAAAGGGAACCAGTCAGAAATGAAGAGTACATTATCTGAGATGAATAGTATATTACAGGGAATTGACAGAGTGGAGGAAGTAGAGGATCAAACCACCAACATAGAGGCTAGGGAATCCAAGGACACCTAATCAGAATGGCAAAGAAAAATTAACTAATAATATAATAATAATCTAAGAAACCTATGAGACAAAATTAAGGGTAACAACTCTGTGTCATAGGGGTACCTGAAGATGAAGAACAAAAAGTTGAAAATATATTCAAAGAAATAATAATGGAAAACTTTCCTAACCTGGTGAAGGAAATAGACATGCAACCCCAGGAAATTCAGAGAGTCCCCAAAATATAAACTCAAAGAGGCCCATACCATGACACATCCTATTTAACATGCCAAAGGTTAAATACAAAGAGAAAATCTTAAAATCAGGAAGAGAAAAGCAATTAGTTACCCACAAGGGAGCACCCATAAGACTGGCAGCCAACTTCTCAAAAGAAACTTTGCAGGACAGAAGGGCTTGGCACAAAATATTCGACGAGATGAAAACCCAGGATCTATGACCAAAAATACTTTACCCAGCAAAGCTATCATTTAAAGTTGAAACACAGATAAGATCTTCCCAGACAAAAATAAGCTAAAGGAATTTTTCAACACCGAGCCAGTATTACATGAAATGTTGGATGGACTTCTTTAAGAGGAAAAAAAAAACATATCAAAAACATGAATAAAGAATGGTAATAACTACATGTCTATCAACAAGTACCTCAAATGAAAAAGAATTAAGTGTTCCAACCAAAATATGGGGTGACTCAATGGATAAGAAAATAAGACCCCTACATATGTTGCCTAAAACAGAATCACTTCAGTTTAAAAGACACACACAGACTAAAAGGAAAGGGATGGAAAAAGAGATTGCCTTGATGGACCTAGAGGGTATTGCACTGAATGAAACAGGTCAGATAGAGAAAGACATTTATCTCATGATTTCACACACATTTGGGATCTAAAGAACAAAATAAACAATGAGAACAAAAATAGAATCAAACTCATAGATACAGATATTATTTTGAGCGCTACTAGATGGGAGGGAGGTTTGAAGGAGTGATGAATAAGGGCAAGGGATTAAGAAGTACAAATGGATAGATATAAAATAGTCATGGAGATACAAAGTGTAGCATAAGGAAAGTAGTCAACAATGTTGTTAGAAATATGTGAGGAGGATGAGGGATACTAGATTTAGTGGACTGACCACTTTGTGGGTTATATAAATCTCTAATCACTATGCTGTACAAATGAAACTAATATATTATTGAATGCAAAGTATTATTGAAAAAAACTCATTGAATTGTACAGTGTAAATATGAGCAACTAATTATCTATTATATTTCAATAAAGCTAGAAAAAATAAAGTCTTAAGTATAAAAAAATCAATTCATTTAAATAGAGATTAATAATTGGGATTTCAAAGTTATTCTGGCAGTGCGCTAAGAACTAGCTGTCAATAATTTATTTTCAACAAAACTATGAAAATTAAACATATACATACACACACAGTATTTCAAAAGTGATATTCACATATCTTTAGATGGTTATTTTAAATATGTCGAGAAGGGATTCAGTTCTTATAAAAATTGTCAGTAAGTGTATTGCTCTTGCACTATTCAATGTGAAATTAACACTTTAATCACTTTCAATAAAATGTGATTTTTCTCTGTATTCATGCTCATTTAATGTGTCTGAGAAATATAGAAATATGGCACTTTCAGAGAAATCTAAGCATTATGATCTTAAGTCCCCCTTAATACATAATTTCTTTGGAGATACCTATTGTATCAACATGAATGACAAAGAACTTTGGAGTTAGTGTTCTTAATGAAAGGGTATTTTTTCATTTTTATTAATTATGACTAACCAAGAAGATGCAAGGATAATTCATATAGATACCAGCTCTAACAAATAATTGTGTTAATACGTTCCTGGCCAGTAGTATCTTTTAATAGCAGTTAATAGCTCTCAATCCAGGCTGATGGGTAATCTGAAATTCTACTTTAACTAAGTAGTTTAAAGTTTATTATGTCAGATATTCTTTGATTTCTTATTTTAGGGATGTGGCCCAGCTGAGTCCCAACTAGTGACATGACAAATATTTAAGGCTCAGACATGAGTGTGCCAGTACCCATTGTTTAAGAACAGAAATTAAGGAAAATTATGTCCAGTAGCAAAGCAGCAAGAATTATTTGGGGAGCATTCATTTTGTTTCTCAAAGACACCCAACCATCACTAACAGAAATAAGGTAACAGCTTGGTTTCAGAAGTTGATGTTAGGGATTAATGACAGTAAAGCAAAGTTGGATTATCCATATCTAAGTACAAAGTCAAAATATCTGAACATCTAGAAGAATAATAAACAAATTACTTCCTGGGCTACACATTAGAATCACTAGACTCTACACCAAGGTAATCGAATGAGAATATAGGGGTTAGAGCCAACCATTAGTATTTTTAAAGTTCTTCAATACATATTTTAATGGTGAGCCAGGGTTGAGAAACTCCATTATAGACCTGTGCTTATCAAACTTTAATGTTCATATGAATTACCTAAGAATCTTGCTAACATGTAAATTTTTATTCACTAAGTCTGAGATGAGGCCAGGTATTCTGCACTTTCTAACAAGGGCCCAGGTTTTGGTGATAGTGTTGGCTGCAGACCACAATGGGTAGGCATGTGATATGAGAAGTGAAGAAGGAAGAGGGGATATTTCATGTGTGTATGAGACATGGGAAGGATGTTGAATGAATCTAAGGACACTCTTTTGGATTCATCTTGAAGTGAATTGAAGACAGGAGAAGGCCATTATGATTTTGTTACATTTCAGTTTTGGCTCATAATGCTAGTTCATCAAAGGGGCTATTAAATTCTTGAGCAATTGTTTCAAACAGCTACATATTAGAAAGTCCTCTTTAGTTGGAGGTCTGTGGGATTCCTTTCTGAAAAACAAACTTCAACCTTTTATTATCACAAAAATAGCAAATGGTCACTACCAGAGCAAATGAACAGCTGGTTTCCTCGATGGCCAGAAATATCTATTTAAAAGTCACTGACCACTAATATTTTAATGGTTTCTTAAACTTGCTATTAAAATAAAAGGTTAAAAAAAAGACATGTTCTGCAAGAATAAAAAGAAAACCCCATTTTAACAAGTTAAAACATATTTCTGAAAAATGACAGTCCCTGGCACTCATCTCCCTGGCTCTGCAACTTTCAGTGAATTACTAAACTTCTTTCTCAAAAAGGAAATGAGAGAAAAGATATTTTTGGTGTTAGGTTATAAGCATGCAAACTTTTAAATATTTTATAGAAACTCTTTATAACCCTTGTCACTGGGGACAGGACAAAAACCTGCATTATTGGCTAGACATGTTCTATCTCATCTTAACTGTATATAATTATATTTTGGGAAACATCACTCAGTGTCTTTGAGCTATGTGCCTACTTGGCTCAGGAATACAGTCCATCAAACATGGAGCCATGGATTCATGTACACCACATTGCTGACACCTAAACACATTCTGCAATTCTACTTGCTGGCTCAGGAGCTGTCAGCATGCATTCAATCAATCTGATGAAAGAAAAAGAGAAGAATGGTCTCTGAGAGTAAAATTTGATTATTTTATGATTTCACCTGACCCTAAACCTATTTTTCAGCAAACAAACCATTGGCAACTATGGTTCATATACATTAAAATATATTATTTATATCCCTCCACTGAACACCTATCAGATGCCAATGAGAAATTGCCTGTGAATTGCATAGATCAATACCAGCACATAATACATAAAATTATTAGAAACTATTTATTACCCTTAAGATCAAAGCCTAGCCTTACTGATAACTATTTATGTGATTTTTGGCAAAATTTATTTTAGCCTAAATTTTCTTACCTATAAAGTAAGCATATAGTAATTATACTTTACAGAATTTTAGAAAAAATAAATTATAAAAAACAACTTGGGCTTAAGTGCAAAATATAGTACCTAAACTCCATTAGGAATATAATGAATTGCAACAATCAACATCATCACCATTATTTCAAGTTAGTAAAATAAAATTGAGAGAATTGTATTCTATTTCAGCTTAATATCAATAATTATGATCACAGTTTACATAATTTTAAAAAATTATTCATATACAACTAATATTTATTTTTATAAAATATGTACACCTATAGTATCTTTGGATTAATATTCCAGCTGTTATTTTCAGTGTGACACTTTTTTCATTTCTACCTCTTTCATTTGTATTTCTCTGGATCCCTTAGCCAGAAAGCAGAAGTGGAAAGATCATCTGAGGATAAAACAATTTGAATAGAGTGGTCCTTTTTTTGAACAATGATTTTATATGTGCATGTTGGTCTACCCTTAAAATCTTCCTTTATTTGGAGTGCTTACAGTTGACCCATTTCTATTCACATTAGGGCAGCTGCCTACCACATCTTTTTGAATTTGATATATGTGTCTATCTCGCATCAAGAGGAGATATGTATCCAAGAATATTATTTCACTACTGGACTTGAATAGACTTTAGGTTAATTATAGTGATAATTTTACTTGTCTTAGTTTCAGGCTGAGGTACAGAATAGTTGTTAAAAGGTAGGCTCTGATTTCAGACTGACTGGGTGAAGAATTCCAGATCTTCATTTGCTATCTTGGTGAACAAAGGCAAGTAATCTAAGTTCTAATTGTACTGTTCCCTCAAATTAAAAATGTTATGATAACAGTACTTACCACATAGTATTCTTGTTAGAATTAGATAAATCATTATATGTATAGTATTTAGCTTATGGTAAGTACTTAATACATTTCAGTTATAATGATGATAACTATAATCAAACAATTGAAATGACTCAAGAGAAGCCAAAGGTTTTCTTTAGCACATCGGGTTTTTATAGTTCTATAAAAAGCAATCACAGATTCTGCTCTCTAAATCTTTTCGATTTGGGATTTGACACTTTTATTTTAGAGCAATATTCTGTCCTTCAGTTTTCCTTAAAAACATGGTGGCCTTTTTAATTCATGGCTCTATTTCTTTGACAATCAGTGCATTCCAGGATAGTATGCTGCCTGTGCAACAGAACATGTAACAAATTTTAGTACTTTGTTGCCATTGGGTATTGCTGTCTGGTTCATGAGAATATGGCTTTTGTTGACCTTTTCTCCTTTTCTAGCTCTCATGGGAATATATCAAATATGAAGAGGCTCTCTTACCACAGAGTTAACTTTAAAAAATGTAATTAGCACTTTTAAAAAAAATCCATTGAGCTAGCTTTTTTTTTCCTACAGAAACTAATATTCTTCCAGCATACAAAATAAAATGAGGTATATCTCATTTATGTGGCAAAAGTAAATCATCTTGTCTGACTCAGAGATCAAGTTACCGGCCATCTCCTTATTCCCACAGGCAACTCTCACTGTAATGCTGGTGTTACAAGTCCTTAGCAAAGTCACAGAACTTGAGTAGTCTTTGATGTCAGATGCAGCTGGGTTTAAATACTGCCTCTGTCACTTAGCTGCATGTTCTTTGTATAACCAGCCTCCATAAATCTGTTTCCTTATCTTTATCCTCAGAAGTAAATGAGATAATCCATGCAATGTACTTAATGGAAGATCTGCTACATAAAGACTCAGTAAATAGTTGCTATTGGTGCTATTATAATCTTCATGTACTTCGCTTTCTGAATTGTTTCTCTATTTCTCACACTCTAACAAAGAAAACAGAGATCTATTGCTTTTCTGTGATTAATGTCATTTACTTTTTCCCTTTTTTTTCTATCTTATCTTCTGAAATGACTATTGAGTTACCCCTACTCTCATTTTGTGGTGTTTTCTCATTGTGCAATTTAGTTACAAATGATGGGGGGGAAATTGGCACAGTGCTTGGCATGTACATATATCGACATTGCAAAATAACATCTTATATATCATGGTAATTATTTATAATAAAATATTATCCGTTTTATTATTCAATTAGAAAAATTCATTTTATCTTCCAGAAAAATCGAGAAACATCTTTCAACGCCCTCTAGAATGATTTTTGTTTTTGTGTCAAACACAGATGTATGCATACTATAGATTAAAGGCTAGATTCAGACTACACTAGAGCTTCACCTCATTTTAAACTTTAAATCTGAAGAAGCAGAAATGATCATGCCATTATGTAGCAGGCTTAGAATGTTGGTTACTTTAGGCAATGGCTCATTTATTATCTCCTTTATCTATCTGCTCTTCAGCAAAGACTATATATATCACTCAATGTACAGGCCCAAAGCCTTACTGTGATTCCATGAAGTCAGAGAAAAGTATGTTCTGTAGTACTGGTCCAGGAACACTCAAACCATTTTTTTCTACTTTTAGCTCATTCACTTTCATGATGAAAATACAGGCAGCTGAACATCAGCTGAATAAAATTGAACCTAACTTAATGTCTCTTAGGAGTTTGAAGAGAACATGCTCCTAACCACTTAAATGTCTTTCTAATCTATATAAAAAGGACAAACTAATCATGAATAAGTGATACAAATATTTCCCAGCAAGACCACTAATATAATATTATAAATACAAGTCAGCATGCTTTTTGACTTAATTTTGCTTTGGATTTTTTCAATTAATAAAGTATGGCAGTGAATTGAATTACTTATCTGTATGGCTCATATGTTCAGGCTCTCCCACCAGGTGTCATCTTGCTTGCAGCATCTCAAGTGCCTTCAAAAGAGCCACAAGAGTGGCAAATATCATTTAGAGACTGATATAAGTAGCTACCAAAAGGCCTAGTTCCTTTGCTCTCAGCTTAAACAGTAGTTAGCTACACCTGCAGGGTCCTACTTCTCCTGCTGGCTATAAACACTCACTTGAAAACCCCTGCCTAACTCCACACAGCAGGAAGTATAAAATAGGATATAAGACAAATAGCCACAGTTCTAGTTTCAGAGCTTATCTAGGTCTTCTGCTTTTGTCAGTTCTCTGGACTACTGTTCTTAATTTGTTATATTATAATTGACTTTCTACTTTCAATATATTGTTTTTGTGGACTTCCACTATCATTTAAATGGCAGAGGTAACCCTTCACCAAAAACATACTGTATATTTGAAACTAATAATAAAATATTTTTTTAAAGTAGTTTACTCTTTAAAACACCCCAGAGTTTCATTGTGTGCTTTACAATACCCAATGAAATCTGCCATATAATAGGTTTCATTTCAGACAAAGGTCTAGCTCTTTCCCTCTTCTAGTAAGTAATTTAACAAAGTCATAATAAATTCTTATTGTGTCTAAAAAATTGTAATACAAACATACCTTGTTTTAATGCACTTCGTTTTATTGTGCTTGCAGATATTGCCTTTTTTACACATTGAAGGTGTAAAGCAACTCTATTGGCATCATTTTTCCAATAGGCTCAGATGATGGTAGGCATTTTTTACAAATAATGTATTTTTAATTAAGGTACAAACATTTTTTTTTCCAGATGTGTGCTATCGCACACTTCATAGACTACAGTGTAATGTAAACATGAGTTCTGTATGCACTGGAAAACCAAAAAATGTGTGTGACTCACTTTATTGAGATGTTTGTCTTACTGTGGTTGTCTGTAACCAAAGGCACAGTCTCTTTGTTGTAAGCCTGTATTTAAAATATCTAGAGGCACTTCTGTTAATATGCATGGATTTCTAACATCCAGCCAACTGGGGAAACTGTGGTTTATAATATTGACTTAGAACAATTTAGCAACAAATCTTTATCCCTATATATTTTAGACCTACCTTAATAACTAGAGCTCCCAAAAGTGCCTACAAGGCTCAAAAACTTTCCTATAAGTTCTAAATACAGAGCGGTGAAGAGGAAGAGCAAAAAGTAGTAAAGAATATGAGTGGTTAAACACTAAACAACCAATGTATTAGGATTATAATTCATTTCCATAGTCATTTTTCTCTTGTGTCATTTTTCTTAACTCATCTGACTTTCTGT
The DNA here is from genome assembly GCF_014176215.1 of Rousettus aegyptiacus. Taxonomy (NCBI): domain Eukaryota; kingdom Metazoa; phylum Chordata; class Mammalia; order Chiroptera; family Pteropodidae; genus Rousettus; species Rousettus aegyptiacus. The sequence continues at coordinate 57,402,576 of NW_023416312.1, read as the reverse complement.
ATTCTAGAACTTGTATGCCTATACCTGTTATTAAACACTTTCAGCCTGAGATGATATCTCTGGACTCAATCTCTTGTCTGACTAGACTTGTGTATGCTACCTAATTCTTTGAGCTTGCCTAGTTGGGTTCCTTTATAGTAGGATCTATTCCGCTACTGTTCATACAATTTCTGGCTGTCACTCCATAATAGGAGTACTTGTTTGTTGTCTATTTAGTTAAAAATATCGTAGAAAAATGAAATGATAATGTGCCCTGAATTTGCTAAAGACTTAAATTATAACACTAGCGTTATTGCTAGTACCAATTAATAATCACTTAAAATTTTTTGAATTCAGTGTAGAAATTATATTTATGACAGTTTTTTAGCTAGTGAGCTCTGTTAAGTATATAAAGTGTAAATGTGGTGACTTGATTTTAAATCTAAGTTTAATGGAGTAAATGAGAATTTCCAAGAATATAAAACAATTATGGGGAATTTAATATTTAATACATATATATTCTAAACAACTATGCAACTATCATTCCTGGAATAAGAATTATGCTTTGTTTATCTTTGGATCTTCTATAGCACATATAATGTACTCAATAGATATTAATTGAAGAACCAGTGAAAAAAACAATAGAACTAACAGACTGATATTTCCATTTTGAAAACTTATTCTGGAATACTCCATAAGATATTTAAATGTATGTAGATGAAGATAATGTTTCTTGAAGTGAATATTAGGCTTCAAAAATGTAGTTTACGATCTATTTTTTAAATAAGCATGATTTATTTCTAATAAGAAAGTGATTCTAAAATTATAATAGAAGTCAATAAGTAAATATGACTCAATATACACAATCATTACCTAAGATTCTGATTTTACAACTACTTTTAACACATAACATGAGGTTAAACTGTAAGACAATGTAGCATACCAGTGTTGTTACCATTGCTAAAGGGAGAAATTCTGTCCCATAATGAAAAAAAAATCTAACTGAAAAAGAAATTAGTAGTTACAGGACATAATCACAATAGTTACATTCATGACTTGTTTTGTACTGACATAATTCTTCAGGAGAATTTAATTTTCTGTATGTTTTATTATTGATTTTATTTGAAACTCTCTTCAATGTAAATATTCCATAAAATTATGAACCGCAAGTACTAAATGATTTATGTAAATGTATACAACAACTTTTACATCCAGATCTAAGAGGTTGTTTTTGGTCTAATAAGTGTTACATGTTTACTTGATTGGTTAAGAAAAAAAACTAGGCAGTGTACCCATTTTCCTCTCATGTAAAACTAGGGCTTCATTCAAAGTAGCTTTTCATTTTTTCCCTTTATTCAGAAATAGATTTTGAGATCCTCATAATAGTCAGGATAGGTTAGGAGATTATCTTATGGAAACAACCTCAATATTTCATTGGCTTAGAAAATCAAGGTTTATTTCTCACTTTCCTTGACTACTAGAGTCCCTACAATCCAGGGCATTGCCAGTCACTATGGGAGTGCAAAGAAGAGAAGTCAGTAAAGTGCACACTGGTTCTTATAGCTTCTATCAGAAATGACACAAATTACTTTTGCTCATATTTCAATGATTAAAAGAAGTCATATGGCCACATCTAATTCCAAGGAGGCAGAATAGTACAATTCTTCCATTTGTCCAGAGGAAGAATAAAAAATTGATGAAAAACATTCATGGTTAACAAAACTTTTTTTCTAGCTTACCCAGGCTAGGCTGTAAACCTATGATGTTTAACAAATTATCTGTGTTTATTTAAAATGACATAATTTTAGGATGCTGACACCTTTCAAAAGTCAACATTGTCATGTTATGGAATTCAACAGTTCATAATGTAGTCTCATTTTTACTAGATTCTTTTATCAGGGTGACTTATCAAGTAACTTCTATTTAGTTTTTTTTTTTTCAGTTCTTATTACTACCTCCTCTCACCTCAATCTTGCAATCAGCCATCTACTTAGTAAGTGTAAACATCCAGGGCTCAATTTTCAAAATTATGTGCTTAATTAAATTGTTAAGCCACTGAGTAGGGATTGCTTTGAACGGCTACAGAGTCTATAGAGTACCTCAAAAAATAGTTTACTGTGCTATTGTCATTCACCAAATCCTATCCCTCCCAGCTTCTCCAGCAACTGTATTTCTCTTAAACTATATAGAAAAGATTTAGCTCAAGAATTTAAGATATGACATTTGGTTGTTTGCCTGTCTGCATAAAGATGGTAAAGAATTATATGTAGACTTCGAAATTAGGCTGGTTCTCCATCAGTGAGAGCTCTACAAATTTTCTCTGCATATCTATTCTTTTTGTACTTTAACCTGTACTTGGTCAAATTCAAACTCTGTTGGATTTATGTCTTTTCTCATGGTGTCTCTGCTTAATGGTAGAAAGCAGCCATTAGTAAAACTTAAGACTTTTCTTATCTATTGACTAAAAGAAGAAACACATTTTTTTTCAATATGTGGTTAGATTCCCATCACTGTTTCTTTGATCTTGAAGTACAATTATGATGAACAGGGTGAGCATATATATGTTTGCATGTTTTCTTTCTAATTTCTATTTTATTACAAAGAAGAATGACCCTTCAGAGACCATTTAGCTAAAGAAAAGCTGAACTGAGAATTTCCAAGCACCACAGAGCTACCATCCTCTCTGGGTAAAGGGGTCAGCATTATTGGCCTTAGTTAATGGTAAACTTGATATGCATTACAGTAACTGCTGACTGAATGTGTTACCATGGACACAGATAACAACATATCTTCATGAGGAGATATACACTGAAAGAAAAAGTGGAGAATATAAAATATCCATTACTGGATCTTGCAAAGAAGAAAAGTCTAAAGACATGTTGGCCATAGTATTACATATGTTTTGAGTGAGTGATATATATATCAGGATTGTGCTAAACACTTTTCAGACATTATTTTATTTAACCTCCAGAGCTATCCTATTTCTCTCATTATTTGGATAAAGAGACTAAAGCTCAAGAAAATAAATTAACTTATCCAAGAGTACGCAGCTAGTAAGTGGTATAAAAGTAAAATTCAGCTCTGGTCTGTTTAATCCCAAAGTATGTTCTAAGCCTCTCTAATATGTTGTTGCAGATAGGCAATATGGCGTATACCCAAATTGAAGCTTGACAATACACAGTAAACCCTAAAATATAGACGAAATTGTGTCTGATGAATAGTTGGTGCTCAACAATGATTTATTAAATTAACTAATGGTGACTTTAATTTTCCTAAGTCTGGTAGGCAGAATTATAAGATAGTCCCTAAGATTTGTCACAGACTCCTCATGTATGCATTTTGTACAGTACCTGAGACTATGTATATTATGAATCTAACTCCAATGATTAAGTTAAATTATATGCCACGGTTGTCCTTGAGATAGAAAAATTATCTGAGCAAACCTAGCCTAATCACATAAATCCTTTAAAAGCAGAGGGTTTTCTTTGAGTAGCCCTAGAAGAGAATATAAATGATTTAAAGCATGAGAAGGGTTTGACATGTTGCTGCTAGATTGAATATAAAGAATTATATTCTTTGTAATTTAAGAAATGTGGGTGGCCTTTAGTAGAAGAAATGTGGCCTTTAGTAGAAGAAAGTGACCTCCAGCTCATAGCCAGTGTGAAAATGAGAAGCTCAGTTCTATAACTAGAAGGAACAAAATTCTTCAAACAAGAAAGAACTTGGAATGAAAAATGTCCCAAAAGCTCCAGATAAGAACTCAGCTCAATCATCATCTTAAATTCGGTCTTTTGAGACCATGAACAGAGAACTCAAGCAGGTCATGACAATCTTCTGACCTATAGAACTATGAGCTAATAAATGAGTATTATTTCTAGCTGCTAGGTTTGTGGTAATTTGTTGCACAGCAATAGAAGACTAATATACTGCTTACAATATTAACTAACTATTCTGCACATAGGCTTCATTTTATTACGAGTTTTAGTTTTTCAGGGTTTTCAGGTGACTTTCTCTATAAAGTGGCTGAACAAATGTTTTATGAACTGGACAGACTGCTATCCCCACATACCAAAATTAACTCAAAAAAAAAAATCGAAAACCTGAAACAATAAATTTCAAAGAAGAAAACATAAGTACTAAACTTAGACCTCAGATTTAGAGAGGATTTTTCAAATTTAACCTCAAAGGCAAGGGAAGTAAGAGCAAAAATAAATGAATGAGATCATATCAAACTAAAAAGCTTCTGCACAGTAAAAAGAACCACCAACGACAAAGATGCAACCATCCATGTGGGAGAAGATATTTGCAAGCAACGCCTCCAATAAGGGGCTAATATCCAAAATATACAAAAAACTCATACAACTATACAATGAAAAAACAAATGATATCCAATTTAAACATTTGGCAAAAGACCTCAACAGACACTTCTCCAAGACATACGAATGGCCAATAGACATATGAAAAGATGCTCAACTTCACTAGCTATTAGGGAAATACAAATCAAAACCACAATGAGATACTACCTCACACCAGTTAGAATGGTTATCAACAACAGGAAAAATAATAGCAAATGTTGGAGAGGATGTGGAGTAAAAGGAAACCTCATACACTGCTGGTGGGAATGTAAATCAGTACAGCTACTATGGAAACCAGTATGGAGTTTCCTCAAAAAACTAAGAATAGAATTACCATGTGACCCAGCAATTCTTCTTCTAGGTATTTACCCTCAAATTTTGGAAACATTTATTCATAAAAATATATGCCATCCGATGTTCATAGCAACATTATTATTTTTTTAATTTTAATTTTAATTTTTTTGATTGTGGTTGACAAATAATATTATACCAGCTTTTGGTGTATAACACAGTGAACAGCGATTTATATAACTCAAGAAACGATCACCCTGACAAATTCAGCACTGATCCAACACCATACATAGTTATTACAATACTACTAATTATATTTCCCATGTTATAATCTACAAACCCATGATTATTTTGTAACTACTAATTTGGACCACTTAAACCTCTCCCCTTTTCACCCATACCCCCACCTCTAATCTGACAGCCATTAAAATGCTCTCTGTATTTGTGAGCTTGTTTCTGTTGTTTGTTTGTTTATACTGTTCTCTAGATTTCATATATGACATTTGCCTTTCTGTCTGACTTAACTCCACACAGAACAATATGCTCTAGGTACATCTATGTTGTTGCAATGGCAAGATTTCATTCTTTTTATGGCTGAGCAATATTACATTGTATATATACATGTACCACCTCTTCTTTATCCATTCATCCATTGGTGAACATCCAAGATGCCTTCACATCTTGGATACTATAAATAATGCCACAATGAACATATGGATTCACCCATCCTTTCGAATTAGTATTTTGGGGTTCTTCAGAAATGGGATAACTAGGTCCTTCTTTATCTCTTGTTATAGCATTTGTTTTAAAGTCTATTTTTTCCAGGTATACGTATTGTTACCCCAGCTTATTAATGGTGGCCAAGATGTGAAAACAAAGTGTCCTTCGACAGATGATTGAATAAAGATGTGAGAACCTTATGATTTCACGCATACGTGGGACATAAAGCTGAAAACAACAAAAAAAATCACAAACAGAGACTCACAGACATGTACAGTAGATTAGTGGTTATCAGAGGGAAGGGGAGAAATGGGAGGTAGATAGGGATAAAGGTGGTCAAATATTTGGTGACAGAAGGAAATTTAACTTTAGGAAGTGAACAAACAATTCAATGTATGTATGACTTTACTATTAAATTGTACACTTGAAACCTATTTATTAACCAATGTTACCCCAATAATTTTAATAAAGAAACAAAGTCTATTTTGTCTTGTGTAAGCATTGTTACCACAGCATTTTTATTTTCATTTCCAAATATATATTTTTATCCCTTTACTTTACATCAGTCTGTGTGCCCTTCAATCTGAAGTGAGCCTCTTGTAAGTAACATATGTAAGAGTTTTGTTTCCTTATATATTAAGTCACCTTATGTCTTTTCATAGGAGCATTTAATCCATTTACATTTAAAGAACGACAATAGATATGCAGTTATTGTCATTTTATTATACATTTTTTTTTAGGTGAGGCAACCCTTCGTTGACCTCACAGATTGCACGGACCTTGTCAGCATACAATCCCTTATCTATTATTTATTTATTCATTCATTCGTTTATTTATTTGTTTGTTTGTTTGTTTATATTTTTTATGCTTGTGGCATTTGGTCTTCCTAGGTGATCTCCCATCCAAGTACTAACCAGGCCTGACCCTGCTTAGCTTCTAAGATCAGATGGGATCAGATGGGGTAGCATGGCTGTAGACATTAATATATATATTTTTGATCTAATTTTTTTTCATCATAAAAAAAGTTCCTTTAACACTTCTTGTGATACTGGTTTGGTGTTGATGAACACCTTTACCTTTTATTTGTCTGGGAAGTTCTGTATCTTGCTTTTGATCCTAAATGATTGCTTTCCTTGGTAGAGTAATCTTGATTATAGGTGCTTGCTTTTAATCACTCTGAATATTTTATGCCAGTTCCTCTAGCCTGCAATGTTTCTCTTCAGAAATCAGCTGACAGTCTAATGGGAGCTCTCTTATAAGTAACTAATTGCTTTTATCTTAATGCTTTTGAGATTCTCTCTTTGTTTTTAACCTTTGGCATGTTAAATAGGATGTGTCTAGGTGTCGCCTCTTTGGGTTCATATTTTTTGGCACTCTCTAAACTTCTTGGGCTTGGATGTCTATTTCCTTCACCAGGTTAGGAAAGTTTTATGTCATTATTTCTTCAAATAGGTTTTAATTCTTTGCTCTCTTTCTTCTCCTTCTGGTACCTCTATGATACGAATGTTAATAAGCTTTAATTTCTCTCAAAAGTTCCTTAAACTTTCCTCTTTTTTTTTGGATTTTTTTGGTGGGGAATTTTTTTATTGTTGTTGCTGTTCTGATTGGGTGTTTTCTGCTACATTAGCTTCTAAATCTGATTTGATCTTTTGCTTCACCTAATCTACTGCTGATTTCCTCTAATATATTCATAAATTCAACTATTGTAGTATTCATTTCTGACTGGTTCTTTATTATGCTTTTTTAAATCTCCATTTTTATGTTTTCTATCCTTTTGCTAAAGTTGTTACTGAGTTCATCTACTCTTCACCTAAGTTCATTGCATATCCTTATAACCAGTGTTTTGAACTCTGCATCTGGTAGAGTACTTGTCTCCATTTTGTTTTGTTCTTTTTCTGGAATTTTGTTCTGTTCTTCCATTTGGGACATTTTTTTTAGTCTCCTCACTTTGCCTGACTCTCTGTGTTTGCTTCTATGTATTAGGTAGGGATCTTGTGTCTCTCAGTCTTTGTAGTGTGTCCTTATGTAGTAAATGTCTTGTGGGACCCAGTGGCTCAGTCTTCCTGGTAACCTAAGGCAGATACTCCAGGTGTGTTCCTTGTATGTGTTACGTGTGCCTTCCTATCTTAGTTAAGTGTTGGTTGCTGTTTACACATCAATGAGAGGGACTTATCCTTGGGCTGATTAGTTGAGAAGACTAGCCATGACTACAGTGGAAAAGCTTTTGTGCAGGGGCTTACCCTATAGAGCAGGATTCACTTTAGCAGGGCTCTGGTGCCTGTTCAATTTGCCCTTTGGATGTGTCATTCTTAGATGAGATTGTGCTCTTGCTGGGTCCAAAGGTGGTCACTGGGTTAGCCACTCCACAGATTCCTATGAAGGATCCACCGCAAGCCAAATTTAACTATAGCCTGTGCTCTGACCGAGGCCATCTAGCATGAGCCACTAAGCAATCCACAGATGACTGCTACCTGCTCTGGACTTGGAGGTGTCTTGAGAGGCCAAGCTACAAACTGAGATTGGTTGTCAACAGTGCCAGACTTGGCACTCCATAGCAAGATGTATGAAGCATATCAGGTTCAGTTGCATCTTGTCTGCATTTGTGAATCTTTGAGAGATTTTAAGAAAGTCACCAGCATGAGCCAAAACAGGCCAATTATATGCAAAAGCCATTGGAATTGGCTTGGTGGGCCAATGATTTGTGTAGGGCAGGGTCTCAAGAAATTATTAGGGTGGCACAACCATTGTTAGCCAGGTTGATGGAAACTCAGATATGGTGGCTACCTGGGTCTGCATGCTGGGAGTGAGGAGGGCTCAACAAAGAAATAATGTTTCCAGCCATCACTTCTGTTTGGAATAAAGCTACCTCTACAACCTTTGCCCTGAAACTAAATAATTCAGTTCTTTCCCTTTTGTCTCTGGCACCTTTTGAGCTGTTTCCAGAGCTGGAGGTCAGGGAGAGTGAGTCTTTCAGTAAGTCCTTGAGCAGGCCCTTTAGGAAGGATGTCTGGAACTCCACTCACTCTTTTATCTCTTAGCCACAATATCTGCTGGTTTTCAGAACCAGAAGTTATAGGGACTTCTTTTTTCTGGCGCTGGAACCCTGGGCTAGAGCAACCAGTGTAGGGTTGGGGCACTTAGCTCTTCCCGGAGGACCTTCGCAGTTAAGCTACCTCTTCCAATTTGTATCTGGCACATATGGACATGAGAACAACCTGACCTTCATTTCCACCTCTCCTACCAGTCTCAAGGTGGCTTCTTATGTATATCCTTAGCTGTAGGACTTTTGTTCAGTTAGACTTCAGGTGATTCTTAATTATTGTTGTTCTGTAGTTTAGTTGTAATTTTGTTGTGGTCGTGAGAGGAGGCAAGCACAACATGTATTTACTCCATCATCTTGACTAGAAATCCTAGTCTATCGCATTTGAGATAAGACTTTTGAAAAGTTACAATAGCAATGTTTAGCTTTAATATTAACGACCTTTGGTAGCTATTACTGCAAGGTATAATATATAGCTTATGAGCTACCTGGAAATATAGTTATGTCTAAGAATCTAATCTGAAAGGCAATTCTACAATGTTTTAGGAGTTGTGAAACAAATGATTTATAATATATTGGAGAATTCGGGCTGATTACTGATGTCATCTAAAAAAAATAACCTGTGGTAAAAGTACATGGTGGAAATTTCAATGTAGTGATAGAAAGAAACAAATGTATCATAAATGGTGGGGAAATTGGTAAAATTGATGAAACTTTTGGTTTATGCTTCAACATGATATGATCTAAAGTTTGGATTCAAGAAATGTCATTCTCAGTGATAGAGTCAGAAGTTGAGCAAATACAGCTTTGTTTTTATCCTAATGGGAATTTCTGAGCTGAGAGTTAAAAAGAATATTCTCTTTTAACTTGTAAACTGAGCAAGTTTGATCTGGAAATCTTTGAAAGAGGATAAATATGGAGCCCCAGGACACCATTTTTATATTATCTTTCTGCCCATAAATACACTTTTAGTGCAAAAACTGGCAGCTTTATTGAATACCATACCTGCAGTTTGGTTGAAACACTACTTACAAGCCTATTAACTCCCAGTGGATTTCTTCCACAAGTACCAGTATCACTTAAAGCATGGGATGGATTCTTGTTACTGTAAGACTACTTTATCAAAGATCTTAACTCCAAATAGGAAGTAAACAAAACTTTGGTAATACAATAGCATGTATTGATCTATTGCACAATCTGGATAATGTTAAGAAAATATGAAAATGCATATTTTTAGTATTCCTTAGTTCTAGCCAGAGACCATAATATTATCTTTTCCTCTAGAAAATTGACAATTTAAAAAATATTATTGAGAAATTCCTACATTTAAATTGAACCAGAAGATAGTACTATTTAGTCATATGATCGATGTTTTGCAGTCTAAAGATCACCACATGATTCCAGCCAAAGAAAATATTCAGGAAACAGTTTGGGACTCCCTGGAAATTATAAGCTTATGTTTCTTTTTACTGACCTTTGTCTTCTGATCTGCATTACTCAAAGCTTCAAAATAAGAAGTCTTAATTTTCTGTGGGAATATTTTCCTACTTAAACAGTCACCAGAAAGATCTGGGTAATAGCTATGTTGTAAATAATTTACAAGCAAAGGTTATTCAGTATCTTTGAGGAAGAATTCCCCTTTCTGCATGAAAGTAAAGAAAGGAAAGACAGGTATATGCAGAGAAGGTAAATTGTCATTACACTCTGGTGCCTTTTTTGTTTATTGCATTCAATTATTTTCAGATAATTGTGATCTGATGCTAGTCATATTTTTCTGGCTTATATACATGAACTGACAAATTTAACTAGGAAGACACAAAAGAGGTTTTTGAGAGTAGTCCTTCAGTAGATTTAGGAAAGAAATGACAGTAAGAGATGGCAGACTGTTTCTAAACCAAATTTGTTGCTTAAAATGAGAGGAAGGTTTTAACTATCTTTGTTCTTCTCCTGATAAGCTTACCCTCCCTGCACCTGAAACCATTACACATCCTCCTGAAACAGATATTTAAAAATTACAGCTTGTAGGCAGATTTGACCCATCACCTGCTTTGTTTGTTTGTTTTGAAAAACAGTTACAATCATTGATTTAGTCTATGGTGATGGTTAGTACTCTATGATGGCTTTTGCAGCACACAGCAGAGTTCAATAGCTATAACTATATGGTGCTCAAGTTTAAAACATTTAATTTTGATCCCTTGCCAAAAAAAATTGCTGTTTTAATTCTTTAAAAGTTATTCTTTCTCTATTTTCACCCTTATCAGTTTCTCTAGGACTAATTTTATCCAAAAGATTAGATAAATATAGATATAGATAGATATAGATATAGATATAGATATAGATATAGATATAGATATAGACACAGACACAGACACAGACACAGACACAGATACAGATACAGATACAGATACAGATACAGATACAGATACAGATATAGATATAGATATAGATATAAATATAATACATACACACACACACTCAATACTCTGAGACATAGTGTCAGGGTACCCATACTGTAGGTGAAGTTTCTCTACTGTAACTAATTCCTCAAGTATACAATTTAGTTTTTAAACTTGTGCTTGAATAAGTTGGCTCTGTGACCTGCCTAATACTCCAAGATATAGGTCTCACCTTAGCTTGGTTTGCATCCTTCTGCCTCAAATCTTATTACTGAACCAGAACACAGTGTACATAGATCTACTATGCACTGGAAAACTTCCATCCTACCTCCTGCATACCTAGACTTTGAGTATCACTACACCACAGCTGTTATCCATCCATTAGTTGAGGCATATGGCCTCCAGTATGCTTGTCTGGGTTTCAAAGTACAGTATAACTATCATTCACTTTGAATGCTGTGCATTGGATGATTAATTGGGCTCTCAGCACAGTGACTGAGTTGGCCCAAATGAGTGTTCTCATCCAGGTGTCATGTTCTAGTTTCATACTGCAGTCTTCCAAGTTTTCTTCATCCTATTACAGGTAAGTAGTCAGGCTAAGCAATAAAAAAAACATTATAATGTTGGTCGAGCAAATTCACTGGAGAAATTCGAAGGATGATTTTGCCACAAGCACAGACTTATCCAAAGAAATGTATAAAGAGAACAAAATCATTTCATAAAACCAAAAGGGAGTGAAATAGAATCATATCTAACGTTTTATTATTTTAACATTAATGCCAAGTATCTGATATGAGAAGCAGTTATTTATAGTAGGGAGAGAAATAAACAATTTAAAGTACTTTCGTGGAGAACCTTGGGCTTCAAAGGGCAACCTGTCCTTTTAGGCTACAAAGAATGAATGGCCTCTGGTGGTGATGATTGTGGACTTGGTAAAAGAGATTGGATTAAAGAACACAAGGATTGTTTCCATTGTACTAAAAAAAGAAGGAAATCTCACTAAGAGATAAGGAATAGGAAATTCCTCCAAATCTAATTAAAGCAACTATGTCTGCCAGTTGATATAGAGCTCTAAGAATGCCCAACTACTAGGTAAAATCTCAATTGGGGAGTGAGTATGTGTAGACTCCATATAATGTGAGAGTAAGGCTATCTTTGAATGTCAATAAGGATTCAATTTTCTTTTCAACAGGGAATCTTTTTCCACAGGATAAGTGATGAATTGTTTCAACTGGAAGTAACTATCTTTGTACTTCACACTTCTAGAACAGCACATTATTGGAGGAGAAACTGAATGGATTTCCAGTATCAATCAGCCGTATTGTTTTGGTGGCACTCATGGAAAATGTAGGGTTTTTTCCCCCTCTGATTTACAGAGAAAGGAAGAGAGGAGGGAGAGAAGAAAGACAATTTTAATCACTTCCTGAAATTCATGATTTTCACCAAGAGTATGTATGGTTTGAGAATATCTGACATAATCTACTTTTTAGCTCATCATGCATTATTACATTGTATTTCTTAGAGTGAGTTTCAATATATGAATATTAAATGAAGTCCATCTTGGTACTAATTGGGGAAAATATTCATGATTGTGATATCAGACTGTGAAATCTGGAGTTGGAAGCAGCTTTCTTTACTCAAGTTGAATGTGAAAATGTGGCAGAGGAAAATGTAGATCTTAATGACACATCTCCTTTGGAGTTGAGGTAAAAACCTGCTTTGTAGGAGTTAGTTAGATGGGCCCAAATAAGCAGCCTTTGGGGCCTCTTCTGTAAGTAGTCCCTCATGTTAATTCAGATACTATTTTAAAACCTAAAAAAAACATTCAGTATATAGCCTGAACTTTCAAGTAATCTTCAGCAAGAAACCCTGGAGTATGGGGCTTGAAAAACAATAGCAAGAGTTTGGCAGAAGACAAAAGGGAGAAAATAACACAGACACACACATACACAAAGGGGTATGTGCAAAAATTCTTTTGTTAATTGCTTATAGAAAACCTACTGTTGGCTAATCACGTCAAATTCTATATGCCTGAAAATAAAATTAACATTGTTTCCAAAATTACCTATCATTTTTTACCTTTTTATAAATGATACAGCCAAGCTAAGAACCCGAGTCACCCTGAAACTTTTCAACTGTTTCATCCATTTAATCTAACTTTTCAAAAAATGCTGTGGGTTTTTCCACTACAGCTTATTTCATTGATATATTTCCCTTGCCATCATCCTGGTTTTAGGACTCATTATCTTATTTTTTTTTTTCGAATTGATTTCTAACCTTTAAATATTGAGACATTCTGTATGTGGGACTCAATTTGTGAACTTGTTTTAAGCCTCAACGATATTTGGTGTGGCTGGAGTTGTAAGTCACACCAGATCCCATTACCTTAGACACAGGGCTGTGCCCCTCACTGACATGACCTGTCTGGTCCTTATAGGCATGGCTGTTTCTAGCACTTGCTCTGAGCAATTAGTGGGAAAGAAGGTTGAAGATGTGTGTGTGTGTGTGTGTGTGTGTGTGTGTGTGTGTGTGTGCATGCACTCACATGCACTAACCCTTGCATATATACATATATAAATCATTCTTTTTTAAATTTCCATCCTCCAACCTCTCCCCTTTGGCAACCATCAGCTTGTTCTCTATATCTATATATCTGTTTTTGTTGTTTCATTCATTCATTCATTCATTCATTTTTAAATTCCACATATAAGTGAGATCACATGATATTGGTTTTCCTCTGTCTGACTTATTTCACTGAGCTTAATACCCTCTAGGCCCAACCATGTTGTGGCAAGACTTCATTCTTTTTCATTTCTAGATAATATTTATATGTATGTATATATTGTATATATGTAACATTATATATAATACACACACATATATCTATATCTATATATCTATGTCTATATCTATATCTAATCTTCTTTATTCATTTTATTAATCTGTTGGTGGACATCTAGGTTACTTCCATAGCTTGGCTATTGCAAGTAATACTAAAATGAACATAGGGACGCATATATCTTTTCAAATCAGAGTTTTTGTTTTCCTCAAATAAATTCCCAGAAGTGGAATCACTGGGTCATATTTTCAAATTTTTTGAGGACTTTCCATATTGTTTTCAATAGTGGCTGCACTCATTTACAATTCCATCTACAATGCACAAGGGTTCCCTTTTTTCCACATTCTCACTAGCAATTGCTATTTGTTCATTTATTGATGGTAGCCATACTTACAGTTCTAAGGTAGTATCTAAATATGGTCTCAATTTGCATTATCCTGATAATTAGTGATGTTGAGAATCTTTTTTATGTGTGTTGGTCATCTGCATGTCCTCTATGGAGAAATGTCTATTAAAATCCTCTGCCCACTTTTTTAATCAGATTTTTTTAGTGTTAACTTATGTATATTCCTTATATATTTCGAATATTAATCCCTTATTGGATGGATTATTGACAAATATCTTGTTCAATTCAATAGGTTGTATTTTTGTTTTGTTGATGATTTCCTTTGCTGTGTAAAACTTTTTTAGTTTGATATAGTTTTCTTTGTTTATTTTCTTTGTCCAAGAAGACACATCCAAAAACATATTGCTAAGAGTGATGTCAAAGAATTCACTATCTATGTCTTGTTCTAGGAGTTTTATGGTTTCATGTCTTACATTTAAGTCTTTAATCCATTTTGAGTTTACTCTTGTATATAGCGTCACAAAGTGATTTCATTCTCTTGCATGTATATGTCCAGTTTTCCCAACACCCCTTATTTCAGAGACTGTTTTCACCCTACTTAATACTCTTACCTCCTTTGTCATAGATTAAGTGACCATATAAGTGTGTGTTTATTTCTGGGCTCTCTATTCTGTTCCATTGATGTATTCATATGTTTCTATGCCAGTACCACGCTGTTTTGATTACTAGTCTTGTAGCATATTTTGATATCAGGTGGTGTGATACCTCCAACTTTGTTCTCTCTCAAGATTGTATTGGCTATTTGGGTTTTTTTTTCTGTTCTATATAAATTTTAGGATTATTTTTTCTACCTCTCTGAAAAATGCCATTGATATTATGATAAGGATTGCATTGAATTTATAGATTGTTTTGAGTAGTATGGCCATTTAAATGATGTTAATTCTTCCTACCCATGAGCATGGTATATACTTCCATTTATTTGTATCTTCTTTTTTTAATGACTTATAATTTTATGAGAACAGGCCTTTTACCTCCATGGTTAATTTGATTCCCACGTATTTTAAAGTTTTTGATGTAAATGTAAATGGAATTGTTTTCTTAATTTCTCTTTCTGAAAGTTCTTTGGTGTATAAAAGCATCACTGACTTCTGAATATTTATTTTGTAACCTGCTACTTTACTGAATTCATCAATCAGTTCTAACAGTTTTTTAGTAGGATCTTTAGGGTTCTCTGTATATAGTATCATGTCATTGGCAAATAACGAGAGTTTTACTTCTTCCTTTCCAATTTGGATGCCTTTTATTTCTCTTTCTTGTCTTATTGCTGTGGCTAAGACTTCCAATACAATGTTGAAGAGGAGTGGTGAAAGCGGGCATCCTTGTCTTGTTCCTGATATTAAGGAAAATGCTTTTAGCCTTTTCCCATTGAGTATTATATTAGCTGTAGGTTTGTCATATATGGTCTTTATTATGTTGAGGTATGTTCCCTCTATTCCCACCTTGCTGAGAGTTTTTATCACATGGATGCTGGATTTTGTCGAACATTATTTCTGTATCTATTGATATGATCATAAGGTTTTTATCTTTCAATTTGTTAATGTGGTGTATCACATTAATTGATTTGTGGATATTGAACCAACCTCGAATCCCAAGAATAAATCCAACTTGATCATTGTGTATGATATTTTTAATGTATTGCTGAATTTTTGCTAATATTTTGTTGAGGATTTCTGCATCAATGTTCATAAGAGATGTTGACCTGTAGTCCTCTTACTTTGTCTGGTTTTGGAATCAAGATAATGGTGGCCTCATAAAAAGAGTTAGGGAGCCATCCCTCTTCTTGGATTTTCCAGAATAGGATGAGAAGAATAGGTGATAATTCTTTTTTGAATATTTGGTAAAATTTGCCTATGAAACTATCTGGTCTAGAACTTTTGTTTTTTGGGGAGGTTTTTGATTACTGATTCCATTTAATTGGTTGTACTTAGCCCATTGAGATTTACTGTTTCTCTTTGACTTAGTTTTGGGAGATTGTATGTTTCTAAGAATGTGTCCATTTCTTCCAGATTATCTAATTTGTTGGCATATAATTGCTCGTAGTATTTTCTTATGATTCTTTGTATTTCTGTGAAGTCCATAGATATTTCTCCTCTTTTATTTTTGATTTTGTTTATTTAAGTCCTCTCTGTTTTTTACTTGATGAGTGTGGCTAAGGGTGTGTTAATTTTGTGTATTTTTCAAGGAACCAGCTCCTGGTTTTATTAATTGTTTTATTGTTTTTCTAGACTCTATTTCATTTATTTCTGCTCTGACCATTATTATTTCCTATCTTCTATTCATTTAGGTATTTGCTGTTCTTTTTTCAGTTCTTTTAAGTATAAGGTTAGGTTGTTTATTTGAGCTTTTTCTTGTTTCTTTTGTAAGCCTGTATTGCTATGCATTTCCCTCTTAGGACTGCTTTCACTTTGTCCCATAGATTTTGAGTCATTGTGTTTTCATTTTCATTTGTTTGTAGGTATCTTTTGATTTCTTCCTTGATCTTATTAATAACCCATTCATTGTTTGGGAGCATGTTGTTTAGCCTCCATGTGTTTGTATATTTTCCAGTTTTTTTTTCCTTGTAGTTGATTTCTAGTTTCACACATCTGTGATTGGAGAAGGCAGTTGCTATGACTTCAAACTTTTTAAATTTTTTGAGACTTGATTTGTGTCCTATCATGTGGTCTGTCCTTGAAAATGTTCTATGTGCACTTGAGAAGAATGTGTATTTTGCTGCTTTGAGGTAAAATGCTCTGAAAATATCTATTAAGTCCATCTGTTTTAGTTCGTCTTTTAGGCTCATTGTTTCCTTGTTGATTCTTTGCCTGGAAGATCTGTCCATTGGTGTCAATGGGGTGTTAAAGTCTCCTACTATGAGTGTATTACTACTGATCTCTCCTTTTATGTCAGTCGATAATTGCTTTATGTATGTAGGTGCTCGTATATTGGGTGTGTATATGTTTACTAGGGTTATGTACTCTTGATTTGTCAATCTCTTTATCATTATGTAATGCCCTTTTTGTCTTTTATAGCCTTTTATTAAAGCCTATTTTATCTGATATAACTATTGCTACCCCGGCTTTTTTTCATTTCTGTTTGTGTGAAATATGTTTTTTCATCCTTTTTCTTTCAGTCTGTGAGTGTTGTTTGGTCTGAAGAATGTCACTTGTAGACAGTGTATGCATAAGTCTTGTTTTCTTACAATTGTGATTCCACATCAATTTTTTAATTATTTGTTCTAGTTCTGTGAAAAACACCATCGTTTGTTTGTTTGTTTGTTTGTTTTCAATAGGGATTACATTGAATCCATAGATTGTTTTGGGGAGTATGGATATTTCAATGATGTTAATTTTCCTATCAATGAATATGATATATCCTTCCACTTATTAATGTGTTTTTCAATCTCTTTCTTCAATGTCTTATAGTTTTTCAAGTACAGGTAATTACTTAGTTATATTTATTTTTAAGTATTTTATTCTTTTTGATAATATAGTAAATGGAATTATTTTTATTTTCTTCTTTTGATAGTTCATTATTAGTGTTTAAAAATGCATCAAATTTCTTAATATTAATTTTGTATCATGTTACTTTGCTGAATTCTTATAATAATCTAAACAGATTTTTTGTAGAATAGTTAGGGTTCTCTCTATGTATTGTCATTTTATCTTCAAATATTTTTTCCTTTATATTTCAAGTGCTTTTTATTTATTTTCCTTTTCTGATTGTTGAGGCTAGGGCTTACATTACTACATTGAATAAAAGTGGTGAAAGTGGAATTCCTTGTCTTGTTTCTGACCTTAAAGAAAAAAAAAATCAGCATCTCACTGTTGAGTATGATGTTAGATGTGGGTTTGTTGTATATGGCCTTTATTATGTTAAACTTTCCTAATTTTTTAAATCTTTTTTTCTTTTTGCCGTTCAATTGAATGTTTTCTGCTACTTTATCTTTCAACTTGCTGATTCATCCTCCACTTTGTCTAATCTACTTTTGATTACTTCTAGTGTATTCTTTGTTTCAGTTATTGTAGTCTTCATTTCTGACTGGTTCTTCTTTATAAGTTTCTATGTCTTTTTTTTAATACTTACTGTCCCTCTGTTGAAGTCCTCACTGTGATCACCTATTCCTCCCCTAAGATCATTGAGCATCCTTATAATCAGTGTTTTGAAGTCTGTCTCTGATAGGTTGCTTGCCTCCATTTTGTTTAGGATTTCTGTTTTTGTTTTTGTTTTTTTTAAATCTTTTGTTGCCCTATTAGAGACGTTTCTTTGTTTTCTCATTTTAGTTGCTTCTCTGTGTTCATTTCTATGTACTAGGAAGATTTGTTAAGTTTCCCAGTCTTGGTGAGGTGGCTTTATGTAGTAGGTGTCATGTGATGCCCAATGGTGCAATTTCCCCTATCACCTCTGCTGGGGGCTCTGGGTGTGCTCCTTGTGTGGGTAATGTGTATTCTCCTATTGTAGCTAAGCCTTGATTGCTGTTATCACCTCAGTGGATGGGATTGACTCTGGGTTGGCTGGCTGTGGGGACTGTCCATCCCCACAGGGTATGAGCTGCTATGTGGGGGCTGACACATAGAGTGGGATTCACCTCAGCAGTCTTGTGTACCTGTTGTGACCACCCTCTGGGTGTAATGCTTATGGGCTTAATCAGGTGGTGTTCTGTTGTGGTCTGACATCAGCCTTTGGGTGTATTGGTTCTGTGTCCCCTTAGGAGAGGTTCCCATGTAGACCAAGGCCAGCCACTGCCTTTGGTTATTCAGGGCTACTGGGTAGAAGCTACAAATGATTTGCAGGTGGTTCCTGCCTATGGTGGATCTGGAAGCAAGTGGAAGAGACCATGCTTTGAGACAAGGTCAGTTACCCCAACTAATGGGCCTAGGATGGCTTAGCAAAAGGACCTGAAGGCCCAGGGTTGCCTGTCGACTGTCTATATGACTCCACAGGTGGAAGGAAGAGCTTTTGGGTGAAATGCAGTTTGAGTGAATTGAGAACTGAGAGAGTCACCAGGGTAAACAGCGAATTTCACCCAGCCAATGCAGTCAGGTTTCATGCCAGTACTGAATCTGTGGTTTCCTGTAAAAGTATCAATCACAGAAAGGCTAACCACTGTCTGTCTCAGGCCCTCAGACTCCTGTGATCTGCTCAAGAGATACTACAGCTCAAGCTGGTACCAGTGGCTCACCACCAAAAATCTCCCACAAAATGGGTGGGCTGTGCACAGGCCACATGAGCTGAGGGCTGCTACCTATCAATAGATCCGTGGCCCAGATAAGGTGCAGGGTGGAGCTGGCTGCCTGGCAATGGGCCACCATGGACAATTTGTAGGCTGGATGGGTGAGGGCCCTAGAAAGACATAGGGTGGAGCCAGCTGATCTCAGCGGACGAACGCAGCTTCAGAATTACCCTCATTGAGGGAGGATTCAGGAAAGATGACACTCATCTGTAGACTGCCCTGGAGTAAGGACTGACAAGGAAACAATGGCATCTGTCTCTTCAACCCTTGCCCAGGCTCCACTCAACTCAATCTTTCCCCATATGTCTCTTGCAACTCCTGAGCTGCTGACCCTCTGTCAGCACCCAGAAAGAGTGTCTACAAGTAAGTGAGTCTATGTGTGAACCCTTTAAGGAAATGTCTGGGTTTCAGGTTCCTTCTGTATTGCTCAGACAACCAGAGTCCCCACTGACTTTTACAGTCAGATTTTGCAAGGATTCCTCTTCTCGGGACTGGAATCCTGGGCTGGGGAGACCCTGTGTGGGGCTAGGACTCCTTGTTCCTTCAGGGGGGCCTCTGCAGCCATACTCTCTCTCCTGTGCTCAACTGCT
The DNA here is from genome assembly GCF_014176215.1 of Rousettus aegyptiacus. Classification (NCBI taxonomy): domain Eukaryota; kingdom Metazoa; phylum Chordata; class Mammalia; order Chiroptera; family Pteropodidae; genus Rousettus; species Rousettus aegyptiacus. Next base: position 57,382,748 of record NW_023416312.1, on the reverse strand, counting down.
ATGCACAGGTGCAGGACCAACCCACTTCATGTCTCCACAAATCCTCCTATCGATTTGTTCTATTTTGTCAATGTGGCTATTTCTTTATATCGTTGATGTATATGTTATGATCAGCTAGACTTCAGGTGATTCCCCAAGTAGTTTGTTTTATAATTTGTTTGTAATTTTAATGGAGTCCTAGGAGGAGACAGACCCTGCTTTAACGTAGCCCACTATCTTGACTAGAATCTCTGGTCTTTATTATGTTGAGGTATGTTCCCTCTATTCTCACTTTTCCAAGAGTTTTTTTTTAACCATAAATGATTGTTGAATTTTGTCACATGCTTTTTCTGCATCTATTTGATCATTTGAATTTTATTTTTCATTTTGTTTATGTGGTATATCACATTAATTAATTTGTGGTTTTGATCCAACCTTACATTTCAGGAACAAATACCACTCAGTCATGGTGTATGAGCTTTTAAATATATTTCTGGGTTCAGTTTGCTAATATTTTGCTGAGAAACTTACATCTATATTCATCAGGGATAAATGCTTATAATTTATTTTATAAGATCTTTGTCTGGTTTTGATATTAGGGTAATACTGGCCTACTAAAATAAGTTTGGGAGCTTTCCTTTCTCTTCAATTTTTTGGAATAATTTGAGAATGAGAGTGTTAATTCTTCTCTGAATACTTGGTAAAATTCACCTGCAATGCCATTTAGTCCAGAGCTTTTGTTTATTGAGATTGTTTTTTTGAATATTGATTCAGTTTCATTAGAATTTATTGGTCTACTGAGATTTTCTATTTCTTCCTGATTCAGCTTTGAATAATTTTATATTTTTAGAAATTTATCGATTTGTTCTATTTTGACAAATCTGTTGGCATATAATTGGCTAATGTTTTATCAGTTTTGTTGATTTTTTAACAGCTCTTGATTTTATTGATTTTTCTCTATTTTTTTTAGAATATTTTATTTATTTCAACTCTGAATTGTATTATGTCCTTTCTTATACTCACTGAGGTTTTTTTTCTTTTTTCTCCCTGTTTCCTTTAGGTGTAAGTTTAAATTGTTTAATGAAATTGTTCTTGCTTCCTGAAGTAAGCCTGCGTTTCAATGAATTTTCCTGTTAAGACTACTTTGGCTATGTCCTATAAATTTTGGTTCATTGTTTTTCATTTTCATTTGCCTCCAATTATCCTTTGATTTCTTCCTTGATCTCATTTTTAACCCATTGTTTAGTAAGTTGTTATTTAGTCTTCACATGTTTGTGTATTTTTTCAGCTTTATTCTTGTAGTTGATTTCTAGTTTTATACCATCATGATCAGAGCAGATACTTGATATGATTTGTGGAGCTGTTTGGGTCATACTCTGGTGTGGTCTGAACCTTGTTTGGGTGTGTTGGTTCTAGAGCCTCTTGGGAGGGATTCTGATGCAGATCAAAATCAGCTGTCATTTTTGTCCATCTTGGGGCCACCTTGTGGGTGCTACAAGGTGATCTGTGGTTTAGTGCCACTTGTTCTAGGATTGAAGATACTTGAAAGAGACTATGCTGTTTCCAAGGCTGGCTGATACTAGTGGTGGGCATAGAACATTTTGATGGGACACTGCAATGTGAGCTGAGGCCAGTAACCACTTGTGTAAGGTTTGTGGCCACTTTGTAGAAGGTAAATTTCAAGCCAACACTAGCTGCAGCTTATGCCAGTCTTTGAGGCAGTTGATGAGCGTTACAATGCAATTTGAGGTGAGTTACCACTTGTTCAAAGTTTGAATCCACTGAGCCAGTGGTACAGGACATATTTAAGCCTTCTGCTACTTGTTTGGTTTTGTGGTGTTTTTTTTGAGAGAGATTTTAGGAAAATTTGCACTTTAATCTGAGGTATTTCACTTGTGTGGAAAGGCCCCTGGAAGCAGCTTGATCTAGGGGCTCAAGTTGGTGGGGCGGGATCTCATTGAATCCCTAGGGTGGAATGAACAGTGTTAGCCAAGTTATTGGAGAGCTCAGATTTGGTGTCTGTCTGGGTCTGCTAGCTGGGTCGGGGGAGGGCTCAACAAAGGAACAATGTTGCCTTCCAGAGCTTCTGTCCAGGAAGAGCTGCCCTGAGGCTTGCCCTTTTAGCCCTCTTCCTGAAGGAAGTAAATTCCCCCCCTCCATATGTCCCTGGTGCTTTTTGAGTTGCTGTTCTTGCACTGGAGAACAGAGTGAGTAAGTCTGTGAGTGATTTCATCTTTGAACAGGCCACTCAAGAGTAATGCCTGGGACTGCAGTGGCCCTCAACTCACTTGGATGCAATCCCCACTGCTTTTCACAGCCAGATGTTAAAAAGACTCCTCTTCCTGGCACTGATGCCCCAGGCTAGGGAGCCTGGTATGGGTCTGGAACCACTTGCTCCTCAGGGATATTTTCCCCAATTCTTAATCACCACATCATGGGTGTGGGGCTTACCCATTCTGCATCTCTGCTCCCCCTACCAGTCTCATTGTGGCTTCTTTATATCCTTAGTTATAAGACTTCTAGTCTTCAAATGATTGTTTTATAATTTAGTTGTAATTTTTATGTGATAATGGAAAGAAGTGAGAACAATATTTATTGACTCTTTCATCCTGACTGGAAGCAAACAGTCAGGATTTAATGTTTTATCTGTCAGGCACATATGAAAGGAGGAGCTTATTATCTTAATCAGATCACTGTCTACCTCCTTTTTTCCTGTTCTATGAGTGCTATCATCCAGGACTTTCATCTGAGAATCTCTTAGTTCTTTGCCTGGTCAGAACCTGTGATTTGTGGGTAATTTCACTCTAATATTCAGAGATATTTGTTTTTATTTTTTGCATACGAACCTGGTCAGCGTTAGAATTTAGCAGATTGGTTCAGAGTAATAATGGCCGTATTTGAACCCATTTAAATCTTCATATTTTTTTTCCACTAAAGTGTCTCATACTGGCCTATATAGTGGTAATACCAATAAATGTATCTTCAAAGCTTTTGTAATATTGAGTGTTGTCTCTTTGAAGCTAGGAGGTAAATCAATTTATATTCGATGTTTTTATTTAAAATGCCATTTTCCTGTTTTTAGCCAATTATTCTCTGACACATCCGTATATAGTTAAATCCTTCATTCTATAGTTCATACATTTTCCTCCATTTTTAGAATATAAAGCTCTTTTTAATTACAGTTGACATACATTATTATATTAGTTTTAGGTGTACAAGACAGTGATTTGACTTTTATATATCTTACAAAGTGATCACCATCTGCCACTGTACAAATATATTGCAATATTATTGTCTATATTCCTTATACCATATATTATGTCCTCATGACTTATTTATGTTATAGATAAGTTTGCACTTCTTAACTCCATTCAACTTTTTTGTCCATTTCACCCACTACCCAACCCTCTGGCAACTGTTAGTCTGTTCTCTGTATGTCAGTCTGTTTTGTTTGTTTATTTATTTAATTTTTTAGATTTCACATATAAGTGAAATATTACAGTATTTGTGTTTCTCTGACTTAGTTTACTTGTAAATTGGCATAGCCACTATGGAAAATAGTATGGAGGTTCTTCAAAAAAGATGAAATACAGAACTACTGTATGATTCAGCAATTCCAGTTGTGGGCATTTATCCTAAGAAAATGAAAAAAAAACAAATTTAAAAAGATATACTCATACCTATATTCATTGCAGCATTATTTACAATAGCCATGATATGGAAGCAACCTAAGTGTTCATCAAAAGATAAATGGATAAAGATGTAATACACACACACACACACACACACACATTCATAATCATAGCCATAAAAAAGAATTAAATCTTGCCATTTGCAACAACATGGATGGATCAAGGTATTATACTAAGTGAACATATTTTCTTTCTTAAGCACTGTATATATGTACAGCACATATATTAATCTTTTTCTTTTCTGTGACCGTGGTTATTGCTTTTTGCACAACATAGAATAGTAACGTTCATATTCTGTGTTTCATATATAAGACTCTTGCTATTCTAACCATTACCACTCTTCTAATCCTATCTTTCTCCACTCCTACTCCCAAATCAAGAAAAATATGCCTACTATATTGAAGACACCGTGATGAACACTTTAATTTACACAAAGACAACTAAGGGAGAATTATGACATTAAGAATATTATAAGCTAGTAGAGAGATAAAGCCTAAATAAAAGTAACATAAATGAATTAAAAAAAAACATGTAAAAAATGTATGTGGTTTTAAGCAGAATTGAAAGGAGGAAGAAACCACAGTTAATTTGTGAATCAAAAAATGCTCCATGGTAGTGGTTTTATTTAGGCTGGACTCTGAAGGTTGTATAATCTTGCAGGCAGACAAACAGAATTAGAGCATTAAATGTTCAGATTCTATATCTTTACCAATCTTATTCTACATTTACCTTTTCATCTCTTCTTATTGGTTAGTTTGAAAGAACTCTAATTTTCAGGTCAGTTCATTTAAACTTGTTAAAGCTCAAAGATATTCTTTAAAGAACAATGAGTTTAGTGTAATTTGGATGGCACAAGAAGGTGATATATGATTCCAGAGAAAAAACTCAACATTTATTGAACACCTATTAGATTTTAAAATCTCCCATATTGCGAAGTAACATTATTATTTCTATTTTTAAAAGAATAATTGAGGCCCAGTGGAGTTCAGTAATTTGTTCAAAGACACTCTAATGATGTCAGGACTATGATTTTCATCCATCTGCTTTTTTGCTAAACACATGCACTTTGGCCATGAGATACTGTCTTACTACCATACTATGTTGCATAAGTCTTTAAAGATTGATTTGATTTATATTGTGTAGGAAATTAAATGTCAGTATTTTAGAAGTCAAAGCCATAATAGAAGTTAAAAGGTATTGATCTGAGGATTCATTCGATTGACATTTAAAAGTAGTCAAGAAAAATAAGTGAAATAAGTCAGAAAGACAAATACTGTATGATTGAAAGATAAATGCAGCATGATTTCACTTGTGCACGGGCCCTAAAATAACAAAACAAATCAGAAAAAAATCAAAGTAGAAACAGACTCATAGATACAGAAAATAAACTGATAGTTGCCAGAGAGGAAGGCTGTATGGGGATGGGTGAAAAAGGTAAGGAGGTATAGGAGACAGAAACTTCCAGTTAAAAATAAATAAATTATAGAGAAGAAATGTACTGCAAAGAGAAAATAATCAAGAATATCAAAATAATTGTATGGTGACAAATGGTTACTAGACTTATTGTGGTGATCATATCATAAGGTATATAAATGTTGAATCAACATGTTGTACATTTGAAATTAATATAATATTGTATGTCAACTGTACTTTAGTTAAAAAAAAAACCCGAATGCTATTATTGTTGATACACTCTTCTGAAGAAAGAAACCAAGAAGAGTAAAAGTCTAAGGAACACATTCAAAATGTGCCCTCCTGTAAAATGTAGATAAAACTATCTTTGGAAGTTTTGGTGACTCATTTTTCTGAATAAAGATTAATGTAATTTCAACTTTACAGTAAAGTAATCAATTGCTTTACAATTTTGGTAACTATTTATAAATATTTTAATTATAAATATAGTGCCCCACTGTAGAAAATATTAAATATACAAAAACCAAAATGAACATTTGCAATAACCTGAATTTCTGACATCCAAGAATCATAGCAATTGCCAAAAATGTGTATATTCTTTCAGGCTTACAATGAAAATATATTTTTAAAGTATGTTTTTTATAAATATACACACATGTATTATGGAATTTTACTATAATGCTCTTCGATAATTTACAAATTTTTTATAATAGAAATTTTTAATGTTTGTAAAATTAAAAATTATGGTATTATGAACCCCTACCCCTGTACCTACTGTCCTACTTCAGCAATTATTAACATACGAGTAATCTTTTTTCATTTTTTACAATCACTTATTACCTCCCCCTTAGAATTATTTTAAAACAAATCTCAGCTATCATAAAATATTATTCAAAACATATGCAAAATATATAATAAATAAGGTGTTTGTTTTTGAACATAACCTCAATAACATGACCATTTCTAAAAAAATTAATGAGTTTCTTAGTATCATCACCTAACCATGACTTTTCCCAATATTTTAAAAATGTTAATCTATATATGCTGTATTTCTAAAGCGTACAGCTGAAACATATTGGATTTTTTTAACCAATGTCACCATAAAAATAAATAGATTAAAAATATATATTTTCATAAAAATAGAAATTTATGTTAAAATTTTTATATTTTCAATATTTCCCCCAAAGTTAGGTTTTTAAAGTATTTTGTTAAAATGTATCTTTTAAAATTTGTTTAGATTGGGGTCTAATGTCTAAACAGTACATTGCATTAATATATCTTTTGTAGAATAATACTATTTATTACTTTTAAAATCGGCTTTATTGAATTGTCACTTACATGCAATAAAGTACATCCAAAGGCAGAACTTGATGAGTTTTGACAAATGTGGATGCCTGTGTAATAAGCCAACAAAGAGAAATTAGAATACTTCCATCATTCAACGAATTCCCTTCATGCCTCTTTGTAGTAAGTAAATTGATATCGCACCCTGCCCCTGGAAACACTGATCATCTTTCTGTCACTATGTAATATTTTTCCTATTCTAGAATTTAATATAAATGGTATCACATAGTGAGCAATCTTTTATTTCTGCATGTTTTCATTCTGCATAATATTCGTTGAGGTTTTTTTACGTTGTTGTGTATATCATGTGTTTATTTCTTTTATTGCTGAATAATTTGCCATTGTATAGATATACAATGCATTGTTTTCTATTATCTGTTAATAAATATTTAGTTGTTTCCCAATGACTTTGGCTATTATAAATAAAGTTATTCTGAACATGCTGTTGCAAGTAATTTTGAAAAGCACGATGCTTTCAATTTTCCTGGATACATACCTCGAAGTATAATTGCCAGTCATATAGCAAAAGTATATTTAACTTTAAAAAATAACTGCAAAACAGTTTTACAAAATGCTGCACCATTTTATGTTACCACCAACAATAATGTGAGAGTTTCTGTTGCTCTACATTTTTTTCAACATTTGGTATTTTCAGGCTTTTTAATTTTAACAATGATAGTAGGCATGTAATAGCTTCTCATTTTAGTTTCAATTTGTATTTCCTCGATGACTATTGATGTTGTATAACTTTATATGTGATTATTGGACATTTTGTATATTTCATAAAGTGCGTATTTAAAACTTTTGCTGATTTTTTAAAAAACTTGGAATGTTTGTCTTATTGAGTTAATCACTTTTATATATTTTGATTACAAGACTTTTGAAATATATATATTTTCAAGCTTTGGTTTTAATTTTATTTTCTTAATATATTTCAAGGAACTGTGATTTTTATTTTTAGTACATTAAATTTATCATATTTTTTATTAGAACTTTTAATTCCCATACAAAGAACTACTTCCCTAACCCAAATGTTGCAATGACTTTGTATGTTATCTTCTAGAAGCTTTATAATTTTAGATTGTAAACTTAATTTTGATTCATTTTGAAATAAATTTTGTGTATGATATGAAGTAAAGGTCAAGGTTTTTTTTTTAATAAAGATTATCAATCACTCTAAATTTATTGAGAAGACCATCTTTTATCCATTGAATTGTTTTGGCACTTTTGTCAATATCAATGGGTCCTATAAGTGTTTGTCTCTTTTGAGATTGTCTGTTCTATACAATTGACATATATGACTTTCTTTGTGCTGCCTTAATGCTGGTAACCACTCCCACCTCTACAACTACCACAAATTTGTTTTCTATATCTGTGAACTTTTTTTTAGATTCCACATATTCTAAAAGTGAGATCTACTTGTTTTAGTAATAATTGAAGATTCTTATTTATGCTCATTATATAATAGGCGTTGTTAAATGGATGTTAGTTTTCACAATTTAAAGTTAGCTTGCCAAATCATTGTTATTGAAGTTAAATTTTTTCTTTCTATTTTTCTGGGCACTTTGGTTTTCTATTTTGGAAATATTTTGTACCTTTCTATATCCTATTTTTGGTGATGTACATTCTGTTATTTGGAAAGCACTTTAGATATTATCTTATTTTACGCCTTTCCCCCCCTGACGCTTCTGCCACATTCTTTTAACTGTTGTAGTTTTTAAAGATATTTATATCTAGTAAATGAATCCCTGTTCAATCTTCTCAGTCTTATTCATTTTTCTGGTTATTCTCATATTTGTTCTTACAAACGTTTAGAATAATTTTGCTCATTATGCTGAAATAAAATAATCACATTGCCTTAAATTTATGTATTATTTCGGTATGTATTATTGATATTATTGCAACATTAAATCATCTCATTCAATTGCCTTCTTTCTAAAAATATAGAAGCTGGAGGTTAATGTCTGTAGTTTGTATTAAGAACAAATGAAATGAAGCTTGGGTAGGGATTTTTTTAAGTAAATTTGCGTAGGGATTTTTTTAAAGAGCTGTGGAAGATAATGGAGTGTGGGTGTAAGCAAAGCTACATAATAATAAAGGACTATAAAATTAAATTAAAGCCCATTAAGGCTCAGAGCACCCAGGAGTCCATGGATCACACAGATTTTATAACAGCAAATGTTAAAACCAAAACGTAGAGAAAACCCTATTCATTTGCCACTAGCAGAAAAATACTGAGTTATGTGGTGGGTTTCTTTAACAGGTTTTAAATCTGTTGATGGATAACTTAGTTCCCCATTTTCTATTTAAAATAAATACCCATTCTTCAGAAAAAAATTTTCCCAGAGTTAACAATGCAACTTTTCAGAACTAGTTTATGTTCACATAAGAAAGTTATTAATTCATTTGGTCAGAAATGAGAGAAAGAAAATGAGTGATCTCTGATTACCACATGTAAAAATTAAAGATGTAAAGTATTTAAACTACAAAATGTTTAGCATCACTCCAAGAGAAAAGCATTTAAGCTGTTTATTGATATCTAGAGCCATTGCAATGCAAGTCTAAAATGTGGAACACATGCTCAAGAAAGGAATATACCTTTGTTATTAAATTCTATCAATTTTCAAAGCAATCTTTCTGATTTAGAATTCTTAGACTCCAGATTTCTAAGAGCATAAAATTCTATGATCCTGGCCCCTCAAATGTATCTATATATACATTTCGTATTAAGAAAAAAGTAAAATGAGGTTTGAATAGGGACTTTTATATGTATATCTCTATCTCTATATCTATCTCTATATTTATCTATCATCTATCTATCTATCTATCTATCTATCTATCTATCTATCTATCTATCTATCTATCTTCTATCATCTATCATCTATCTATCTATCTATCTATCTATCTATCTATCTATCTATCTATCTATCTATCTATATCTATCATGATCATCATCTATTGAGAAAAACAATGATGGAACTTATAGTCATTACTTATGTGTTAAATCCAAAGGTCAGATGAAAGCTTGAAATTACAGATATAACTTTTGATCTCCCACTACATCTATTTTCTTTAGACTATGTCTGATAAATCATTTGCTTCTGTGTCAATTTGGAGACCAAGGCTTCATAACACATCTAAAAATATTTGAAAAATTTGACAAGGAAAAGGAAAATGTTATGTACTCAAAAAATCACAGAAAATAAAATTAGCTGGCTTTCAATGACAATAAAAAAAAGTCCGAGAACTACCATAGTGAAAAAGTAATGTGGAAGAATATTTAAAAATCACTAAGAATTGACATTTTAAGAAGAAAGTTTAAAAATAAAAATATTTCTAAATTTAAACTTTCTAATACATTGTTTCCTACTTCTATTACTAATTAACAATATCTAATTTATATGTATCCAATGAGATACCACCTTATATCAGTCAGAATGGCTATTACTTAAAAAAAGTCAACAAATACCATGTGTTGGTGAGGATGTAGAGAAAAGGGAACACTTATACACTGTTGGTGGGACTGAAAACTGGTACGGTCCCTATGGAAACATTATAGAGATTCCTCATATGATGCAGCAGTTCCACTCTGGGTATTTATCTAAAGAGAAAGATAATACTAATTTGAAAAATACATGTGACTCTATGTTCATTGAAACATTATTAACTATAGCCAAATATGAAAACAACCTAGTTCTCCACTGATAGATGACTAAATAAAGATGTGATGCATATGTGTGATATACCCATACATAATTAAATATTATTCAGCAATAAAAAGGAATAAAATCTAGCCATTTGTGACAACTTGGCTCTAGAGGGCATCGTGCTAAGTGAAATAAGTCAGAAAGAGAAAGAAAATATCATATGGCTTCACTTACATGTGGAATATAAAATCAAAACAAAACAAACAAAAAGCAGACTTATAGAAAGAGACCAAAGGGATAGTTTCAAGAAAAGAAGTGGGGTGAGGAGATGGGTGAAAAAAGAAAGGGAAATATAGTTGATAAAATTGTAATAAGTCTGTAAGGTGACAGATGGTAACTAGAATTAGTGGGGTGATCACATTGAAAGGTATAAAAATGTCAGATCAGGGATGGAGGAAAAAAAGGCATAGATGATAGAGGTTCTGTTCACTCCTCTTGTGACCAAATCAAAATTATGACAAAAACAAGGAGCAATGAGGAAAGTCACCTGGAATCTAGAAGATCAGAAGCACTGCTACTAGGGAGAGAAATAATTAATCAACTTGCAACAGTAAAAAGTAGGAAGGAGTGAAGACACAGCTGGAGTATCTGAGTGTAACAGAGGCTGTGGCAGCTTCAGACACCTCTTAAAGGGGCCCCGTCCATACATAGGCTTTGTGATAATGGACCTGCTCTATCTGAGCACCAGTACCAGGTTGGCTGCTTCAGGGGAACCAGGGACTTACACGGGGACACTGACTTGTTGGAGTAAGGCAGGATCTAGGCTAGTTCTGTACAGAAGTGCCGGGGGTGTCCACTGTTCTACTGTGGAGCCCGCCCACCTCCCAGTGTGTGGGCTCAGCACCACCATAGCTGAGACATCATTAAACAGAATAACAGAGGTTGCCCTGCCTAGAGGATTCCCTGAAACTCTGCCTCCCCAAACTGGCGGCCCCACCCAGGTCATATCCAGTTGTGTCCTCAGTGAGTCAGGTGCCCCTTTCTGAGCAGCGCCTAGACTCATACTAGTGGCAGTGGACCACGGTTTCTGGCGTGGTCTCTTGAATCTTTTTTTTTTTAATTAAGTTTATTGGAGTAACATTGGTTAATATAATTATATAATTTTCAGGTGTAATTATAATTTTACATCAGTATATTCTATTGTGTATTTACCACCCAAAGTCCAGTTTCCTTCAGCTACCATATATTTTATCCTTTTTACCCACTTTGCCCATCCCCTATCCCTTATATTTGACCACTGTTACTCTGCCTACCTCCGCCGTCCTCCCACACCCAGTAACTATGGAAACCAGTAGTCTATAGTCCATTTCCATGAGTCTCTGTTTATTTGCCCTGTTCATTTGTTGCTTTTAGGTTTATATCCCACATATAAGTGATATCATGTGATTTTCAACTTTTTCTGTCTGGCTTATTTCGCTTAGCATGATTATCTCGAGGTCCATCCATGTTGTTGCAAATGGCAGTATTTCATCTCTTCTTATGACTGAATAATATTCCATTGTATATATGTGCCACTGCTTCTTTAGCAAACTATCTATCAAAGGAAACTTCGGGTGCTTCCATGTCCTGGCCACTGTGAATAATGTTGCTATGAACATCAGTGTGCAAATAACTTTTAGGATATGGGTTTTCAAGTGTTTGGAGTAAATACACAGCAGAGACATTGCTAGATCCAATAGTAGATCAATTCTTAGGTTTTTTTTTTTTTGAGGAATCTCCAACCTGTTTTCCATAGTGGCTGTATCAATTGGCAGTCCCACCAGCAGTGTATGAGGGTTCCTTTTTCTCCGCATCCTCTCCAACACTTGTTATTACTTGTCCTGTTGATTATAGCTATTCTAACAGGTGTGAGATCGTATTTCATTGTGGTTTTGATTTGCATTTCCTCAGAGCTAGCAATGTTGAGCATTTTTTCAAATACTTGTTGGCTATTTGTATGTCCTCTAGGGAGAAGTGTTTGTTCAGGTCCTCTGCCAATTTTTTTGATTGGATCGTTTTTTATTTTTTTTTCTTGTTATTGAATTGTATAAGTTCTTTGTATATTTTGGAGATTAGGCCCTTATCACAGGTGTTGCTTGCAAATAAATTTTCCCATTCGGATGATTGTCTCTTTACCATGTTAAAGATTTCTTTCGCTGAGCAGAAGCTTTTTAGTTTAATATAGTTCCATTCATTTATTTTAGCTTTTACTTTCCTTGCTTTTGAGATCAAATTCATAATATCCTCTTTAAATCCCAGGTGCTTGAATTTAGTTCCTATGTTTTCTTCTATGCATTTTATTGATTTTGGTCTTATATTCAGATCCTTAATCCATTTTTAGTTAATTTTAGTGTGTGGTGATAGACAACAGGCTAGTTTCTTTCTTTTGTAGTGACTTTCCAGCTTTCCCAGTGCCATTTATTGAAGAGGATTGCTTTTCTCCAATGTATGTTTTTGGCATTTTGCCAAAATATTATTTGCCCATATAAATATGAGTTTACTATTGAACTTTTGATTCTGTTCCACTGATTTGTGTGTCTGTTTTTCTGCCAATACCATGAAGTTTTGATTACTTACTGTTCTTTGTAGTATAATTTGAAGTTGGGCAGAGTGATGCCTCCAGCCTCATTCTTTTTCTCAGGATGGCTTTGATAATTCAAGGTCTTTTGAGTTTCCATATAAATCTGTTAATTTTTTTTATTCTGTTCCTTTAAAAAATGCCGATGGGATTTTGATGGAGATTGCATTAAATCTGTGTAATGCTTTAGGTAATATGGTCATTTTAACTATGTTGACTCTTCCAATACAAGAATACAGAATATTTTTCCATTTCTTTATATCTTATTTGATTTCTTTTAACAGAGTCTTGTAGTTTTAATTATATAGGTCCTTCACATGTTTCATTGAATTTATTCCTAGGTATTTTATTTTTCTTGCAATTGCAAAAGGAATTATTTTTACTTGTTTTTTTGATGCTGTATTATTAGAGTATATGAACCCTATGGATTTTTGAACATTGACTTTGTATCCAGAAACTTTACTGTATTTGCTTATTGTTTCTTGTAGTTTTCTTGTGGAGTCTTTAGTGTTTTCTATATGTATAATGATGTCATCTACAAATAGTGAAAGTTTGACTTTTTCATTTCCTATTTGAATGCCTTTAATATCTTTTTCTTGTCTGATTGCACTTGCTAGGACCTCCAATGTTTTATCGAATAACAGTGATGATAGTGGACAATCTTGCCTTGTTCCTAATCTTAAAGGGAAGGCTTTTAATTTTTTGCCATTAAATATAATGTTGGCTGAGAGTTTGTCATAGGTGGGCTTTATTATATTATATTTGTCTTTGGAGTTGAGATGTGTCTCCTGGAGGCAGCACATGATTGGGTTTTGTTTTTTTGATCCATTCTGCAGCTCTGTGCCTTTTTATTGGTGAGTTCAGTCCATTTACATTTAGGGTGATTATTGAAATATGAAGTCTTCTTATACCCATTTTATCTTTTGCTTTCTGGTAGCTCGATGTTTCCATTGCTTCCTTGTCCTTGAGTTTCTATACCAATTCTGTTAAGTGTTTTAAACATCAGTGGATGCTGTATATTGAAGGCTTTTCCTACATCTATTGATATGATTACATGATTCTTAGTTTTAAATTTATGTGATGTATCACATTAATGGATTTGCATATACTGAATCATCCCTGTGCCTTTGGGATGAAGCCCACTCGATCGTGATATATAATCTTTTAATGTGTTGTTGTATTTGGTTCAGTATTATCTTATTTAAGATGTTTGCATATGTTTTCAGGAGAAATATTGGTCTACGGTTTTCTTTTTTCCTGTTATCCTTACCAGGTTTTAGTATCAGAGTAATATTGACCTCACAAAGTGAGTTAGGAAGTACTGCCTCCTCTTTCATTTTTTGGAAGAGTTTGAGGAAAATTGGTATCAAATCTTCTTGGAATGTTTGTTCGAATTCACTGGTGAAGCCATCTGGTCCTGGACTTTTACTTTTTGGTAAGTTTTTGATGATTGTTTCAATTTCCATACTGTGATAAGTCTATTTTGATTTTCCAGTTCTTCTTGATTCAGTCTATGAAGGTTTTATTGCTTTTATGTACTAGTATGTTTCTTACAAGTTATTAAATTTGCTGTTATATATTTTTCATATTATACTTGTATGATCCTTCATATTTCTTTATTTCCTCTCTTTCATCCTTGATTTTGTTTATTTGCGCCCTTTCGCTTTTTTCTTTAGTGAGTCTAGCCAGGGGTTTGCCAATTTTATTAATCTCAAAGAACAAGCTTTTTGTTGCATTTATTTTTTCTATTTTGTTTTGTTTTCAATTTCATTTATTTCTGCTCTAATTTTGATTACTCTTTCCTTCTGCTGATTTCAGTCTTCATTTGTTCTTCCATTTCTAATGTTTTTAAGATGAAGCTTTAGGTTGCTTATTTGAGCTCTTTCCTGCTTTGGAGATAAGTCTGTAATGATATGAAGTTTCCTCTTATGACCGCTTTTGACATGTCGCATAAGATTTGATATGTTGTAGTATCATTATCATTTGTTTCTATGTATCTCTTAATCTCTCTTTTTATTTCTTCTCTGACCCAGTACTTCCTAAGTAGCATGTTGTTTAATTTCCATGTATTTGTGATTCTCCTGATTTCTTTTTGCTGTTGATCTCTAGTTTCAAAACTTTATGATCAGAGAATATGTTTGGTATGATTTAAACCCTCTTATATTTGTTGAAACTGTCTCTGTGTCCAAGTATGTGTTCAATTCTTGAGAATGTTCCATGTGCACTAGAGAAGAATGTATAAGAAGATGTTTTGGGATGGAAGGCTCTGTAAATGTCAATTATGTCCAGCTGGTCTAATGTGTCATTTAAGGATGTTATTTGCTTATTGATTTTCTGTTTGCATGATCTGTCCATTTCTGACAGTGAGGTATTTATGTCCCCTACTGCAATAGTGTTTTAGTCTTTTTCTCCCTTTAGTTCTGCTAGTAATTTCTTTACATATTTTAGGGCTGCCTGATTGGGAGCATAGATATTAATAAGTGTATGTCTTCTTGATGCATGATTCCCTTTATCATTATGAACTGTCTCTGGGTATCTTTCTTTACCTTTTTTTTTTATTTTGAAATCTATTTTTTTCTGATATTAGTATCTCTGAATGCCATTTGCATGAAATATTATTTCTATCCTTAAATTTTAAGTCTTTGAAGTTGAGATGTGTCTCCTGGAGGCAGCACATGCTTAGGTTTTGTTTTTTGATCCATCTTGAAACTCTGTGCCTTTTTATTGGTGAGTTCAGTCCATTTACATTTAAGGTGATTATCGAAATATGAAGTCTTCTTATAGTCTTCTTATACCCATTTTATCTTTTACTTTCTGGTAGCTCGATGTTTCCATTGCTTCCTTGTCCTTGAGTTTCTGTTTTCTTTATTTTGGTTGGATTTTGTGGTTTTTGGCTCTAGTCCTTCTGTTTTATGTTATATACTTCATTTCTGAATCTTTGCTGTGGGGTGGTTACTGTTAGGAATATGTAAAGGACAATTATATATATTCAGTGGTCCATTTTCTTCTGCACATGCCTTAATTCCATTCCCCTTTGTGAATGTGGATCTTTGAATCCTCCCCTTTTCATTCATTGTTATCTCAATTTGTCTCTATGTATGCTGAAATTTCATTACTATCTTGGTATAGCAAATCTCTTGTTATTTTTTAAACTTATAATGACTTATAAAGTCTTGTTTTTAGAAATGTTTACATTCCTCTGTTTTGTCAGCCTGCTAGTCACTGTACTCCTAATCATGTCTTTTTTTGTCATTTTAATTTACCTGAGCTGACCCCTTTCAATATTTCCTGTAGTGCAGGCCTCATAGTGGAGAATTCCCTCAATTTTTGTATTTCTGGAAAGGTCTTAATTTTGCCTTTATATCTACAAAAGAGCTTAGCAAGATACATCATTCTAGGCTGGTAATTTCTTTCACTTAATAGTTTAAATATTTGATTCTATTACTTTCTGGCCTGTAAGGTTTGCGTTGAGATGTCCAAGGATAATCTCATGGGTTTTCCTTTATGAGTTACCTTTTTCTTCTCCCTGGCTGCCCTGAGAATTCTGTCTTTGTCGTTGATTTTTGATAATTTTAATACAATGTGTCTTGGTGAAGGTCTTTTTGGGTTGAAAAAATTGGGTGTTCTGTTGACTTCTTGAATTTGAAGCTCCAACTCATTCCTTAGATTTGGGAAATTCTCATCCACTATTTGTCTGAAAATGCTTTCTAGTCCCTGCTCCTTTTCCTTGCCATCAACAATGCCCATTATTCTTATGTTTCATCTCCTGATGGTATCAGCAGTTTTTTGAATTTCTCTTTCATTGTTTTTTTATTCTTCGGTATCTCTTTTCCTCCATCTGATTGATCTAGATTTCTGTCTTGCTGAAACTTTCCCCCATCAGTTCAATTCTATTTCCCAAGCTTGCTATTTAATTTTTCAACTCTTGCAGTGTGTGTGTGTGTTTTTCTTATTTCCAGAAGATCTATTCTGTTCTTTTTGCAAGTTTGAATCTCCTTGCTCTGCTCATCTGGGTGTTTTTCAATTCCTGAAATTGTTGATATGATTTGTTTCAGAATTCAGAGTTTTTCAGAAGTACTGTCCTGAATTCTCTATCATTTAAGTTGCATATTTCTTTGTCTGTAAGCGTATTTTCTGGAAAATTTTATCTTTCTTTCTGAGATGCCTTGCCACTTTGATTGTTCATGGTGTTTAATATACTATTTCTCTGTATAGGATTAATGGAAATATATTTTGCATTTTTTCCAGAAAGAAGATTTATTATATAAAGTTCTCTCTTTAGCTTACTTCAAGGAAGGCCCTTTCCTTTTGGTTTTTAGTACATGGCTTCTAAGCCTCTGGATTCCTGCTTTATATAAAGTCTTAAAAATGTCTTTTTGTTTTCTTAAAATTAATCACACTTACTACCCTCAGTTTCAGTCCCTGTTTGTGTTAGCAATAGTATCATTAGCATTTGCTCAGATTCCCCTGGGGCTCTCCAGTGTTCATTCTTGGAGGGAATGGGGGGAGGGCCCTTCTTGGTTGGGGGCTGGAGCCTGCAGCTCAGCCTCTGTTTGGCAACCACGGCTGGTAAAAATCAACTGTTGTTTCTCTATTGTGGGCAACTCTGCTTTCTGCCTTGATGACTGGCCCCTGTGCCAGCTGTGTGGAGCTCACTGCATTGCTAGGCTGTTTAGGGAAGTCGTCGCACCCTCTTCCCCACCCCCTATAGGTAGCTCCAACAGCTGTGATAAGCAGCTTCTCAATTTCTCTCAGTCCACTCCCCATCACTCCTGGTTCTGACCTGAGGTAGCGTAGCTATTATGCGCAGATCCTATGCTCAGAAATGCTGGCATGCAGTTTGGGTGTTTTTTGTTGAGTTTTAGATGTTCAGCTTCTTGTTCTTTCAAGGGGAGAGAGTTCTCCAGATGTCTCTCACTCTGCCATGTTTCCCAGTATCGCCTGCTTGCTGAATCTTAGCAGGTGGCCCTGGAGGCATACAGGCCAGGGCTAAATTTGGCTTGCAGCTGAACCCCTTTCTGGACTGTGCCACTGCATACCTACTTCACAAAGCCACATGAATGAGACTGGGAGACTTAAGAATTTTGCTTAGTACTTAGAAACAAACATAGAAAGGCAGCCAAAATAGAAGACAAAGAAGCAGAAACTATATGAGAGAACATAATAGATATCCAGGAATCTGGAGTCAAAGAATCACACAGATGCAGTATTCTAAACTCTGATTATGAAGATGCTCAATGAACTTAGGAAAAGTGTAGATGCACTCAGTGAGATCTTTAACAAAGAGTCTTAAAAAATAAAAATAGGAATGGAAATTATAAAAGGGAACCTGCCATAAATGAAGAATATATTATCTGAGATGAAAAGTGCATTAAATGAAAAAAATAGAATGAATAAAGAAGAGGATCTAATGACCTATATAGAGGATGGGGGAGCCAACGACACTATCAGAATGGCAAGAAAAAAGAAGCCAAGACTATAATAATAATTTAAGTAGCCTATGGGACATTACTAAATGTAAATATATGTATATGTATATGTGTGTGTGTGTGTGTGTGTATATATATATATATATCTGTCATGGGGGTATCAGAAGGAAAACAAGATGTTAAAGAGGTATTTGAAGAAATAGTGATGGAAAACTTCCCTAATAAGACTGGCAACTGATCTCTCAAAAGAAAGTATGTAGGACAGAAGGGCTTGCCACAACATATTTGATGTGATGAAAATCCAGGATCTACAATCAAGAATACTTTATCCAGCAAAGCTATCATTTAGAGTGGAAGGATAGATAAAGGGCTTCCCAGACAAAAAAAGAAGCTAAAGTAATTCATTAACACCAAGTCAGCATTACAGAAAATGTTGGAGGCACTTCTTCAAGAAGAAAAAGCATGTATCAAAAACAGGAATAAAGAATTGTAATAACTACATTCCTGTTAACAAGTACTTAGAACAGAAAGAATTAAGTGCTCTAACTAAAAGGTAGACTGGCTGAGTAGATAAGAAAACAAGGTGCTACATATTCTACTCAGAAGAGACTCACTTCAGAGTAAGAGACACACAGAGACTAAAAGGAAGGGGATGGAAATAGATATTGTCTTGTGGATCTGGAGGATATTATGCTGAACGAAATAGGTTGAATAGAGAAAGACAAATATTGCATGTTTTCATGTACATGTAGAATCTAAAGAATAAAATAAACAACTACAACAAAAGTGGAAATAAACTAATAGATACAAAGAGTATTTTGTGGGCTACTAGGTAGGAGGGGAGTTGGGGGGCATGGTAAAAAAAAGCAAAGGGATTAAGAAGTACAAATGGGTAGTTGCAGAATAGACATGGAGAGGTAGAGTGTAGCATGGGGAAGATGGTTAATAATGTTGTAATAAATACGTAAGGAGTAAGAGAGGTACTAGATTTAGTGGGGTGATCACTTTGCAAGTTATGTGGATCTCTGATCACTATGTTATGCAACTGAAACTGTTATATTGTTGTATACCAACTACAAATGAAAAACAAAAACCTCATTGATTTGTACAATATAAATATGAGTAAATAATTGCCTATTATATTTCAATAAAGCCAGAAAAAATGGCAAATTTCTATATTGTACACCTGAAACTATTATAACCAATATAAGATTGTATATTATTTTTTAAAATAATAAAAAGTTAAAAAAAAGATCAACAAAGGTATTAATCTGATCTAAAGATTTAGAATTTATTGTTCAGTTAATTATATGTGTTATGTTTAAAATGAAGTTGACTTGTCACATTCTAAATAAGTCTCATCTCCCAAATCACACTTCCATACTAGCCAGTATTTTTTTTACAGTGGTTGACCAAGTCAGTTTGTTTTGATTATCTTTGGCTTGGTAACTTAGACTAGACGTATATTGTATACTTGAGATGTTCATTGATGCAAACATGAAGTGTATTCTCACCATCTTCCCTGAAGGTATGGAATAGGATGAATAATTATTTTCTAGAACTAAGAGTAATATGTAGTACTTACTGAAATACAACATGAAAATAGGATTTTATAAACTATTCTTAAAAGTGTAGTTATTGAAGATTGAACAAAAGGGGAAAATCTAGGCTTTAGAAAATTATAAGAACCCGTGCTGTTCAGAATTTAGAACCCTACCATAAAATTTCCATTGGAATCTCTGACTTCGAATTATACCTCAACGCAGAATTAATCTAAACAGCATGGAACTGGCAGAAAAACAGACACACAAACCAATGGAACAGAATTTAGAGCCCAGAAATAAGCTCCCACGTATATATGGGCAAATAATTTTCTACAAAGAAGCCAAAAAGGTACAATGGAGAACAAAAATTCTCTTCAATAAATGGTGCTAGACAGCCACATACAAAAATGAAAATAGACTACTATCTGTCTCCATACACCAAAATTAACTCAAAATTAAAACCTAAATATAAGACCTGAAAAAATAGATTGCACACAAGAAAACTCATTGACCTTGGTCTTAAAGAGGGTTTAATGAATTTGACCTCAAAGGCAAGGATAGTAAGAGCAAAAATAAATAAATGAGACTATTGCAAACTAAAAAGATTCTGTACAGCAAAAAAAAACACCAACAAAACAAAAAGGCGATCAGCTGAATTGGAGAAGATATTTGCAAACAATGTCTCCAAAAAGGTCTAATATACAAAATATATAAAGGACTCATGCAACTCAACAGGAAAAAAAATCAAGCAATCTGATTAAAAAATGGGCAGAGAATCTGAAGAGACAATTCACCCAGGAAGATATACAAATGGCCAACATACATATGAAAAGATGCTCAACTTTACTAGCTATTAAGTAAATACAAATCAAAACCACAATGAAACACCACTTCACACCTGTTAGAATGGCTATTCTCTACAGGACAAGTAATAACAAGTGTTGGAGAGGTTGTGGAGTAAAAAAAAAACTCTCATACACTGCTGATGGAACTGCAACCTGGTACATGGAAACCAGTAAGATGGGTCCTCAAAAATTAAGAATAGAATTACCATATGACCTAGTAATTCCTATTCTTGGTATTTATCTCCCAAATTTGAAAACATCCATAAAGATATATGCACCCCAATGTTCAATGAAGCATTATTCATGGTGGCCAAGACATAGAAATAACTGAAGTGTCCTATAATAGATGGCTGAATAAAGAATTTGTGGACATATATACAATGGAATATTATTCAATCATAAGAAAAGATGAAATGCTGCCATTTGTGACAACATAGATGGATTTTGAGATTATCATGCTAAGCAAAATAAGTCAGACAGGAAAAGTTGAGAACCATATAATTTCATGTGGGCTATAAAACTGAGAACAACAAACAAATAAGACAAACAAAAATTAATAGACATGGACAGTTTAGTGGTTACCAGAGGGAAAGGAAGGAAGGGAGAGATAGATAAGGGTAAAAGGGGTTAAATACATGGTGATAGGAAGAGATTTGACTTTGGGTGGTGAGAACAGAATTCAACATACAGATGATATATTACTGAATTTCACACTGGAAAATTATATAATTTTATTAACAAATGTCACTTCAATAAATTTAATTACCAAATTGTTGTTGGGAGGAAAAGAAAATACCCAGATTAAAGTGGGGTTTTAGAGAAGTTGAACTATATTCCAGTATGGAATAAGGGCCTATTAGGCACCTGAGCTCTCATAAAAAGAGGGGTTTCTTAATATACTTTTGAATTTATCTAAAAATTCAATTTAAGGATATTTTTAAAGCACTGGATATCAAACTTTCTTTTATCTGACATACAGGATTTCCTACCAAATGCAAGTTAAGTGAGCTATAACAGGAAATAGAGAAAAACTAGTCAAAATAAATCATATAGTCAGTTGACTGGAGCTAACACATATGAAAGCATATCACACTATTTTCCCTATCTCTTTATGCTTAAAATATTTTAATAGGTATTTCATTCATATCCTACAAAACTCAAAAGGTGTCAAAAGGTGTAGAGTACAAATCTATTTATCCTCTTCTACTGTGCAACCATCTAGTTCTCTTCCCTAGAGGTAATAACTATTATTCATTTCCTCTGCATTCTTTTAGAGGTAATCTATGCTTATATATGCCTATATGTATAACTTTGCCTTCTCTTAACTCAAATGTGTGTGTGTGTGTGTATATATATAAACATATATATGTATATGTATATAAACATACATATACATGTGTATACCGAAATAATTTTTCACATGTAAACAATTATGACTTTGTATTTAACTACTTGTACCATTTTTTACATGATATTACATATTATATACAGTTTTATAAGCCTAAATACACATATGAACATAGATTTCTCTCTTTCTACCAAAATGAGAACTTATTAAAATAATGATCATTTTTTTACTCATTTTACTTAACAATATACCAAGAAAATGATCTCATACCAGTACTTAAAGAACACCTTCAGACTTTGGGCCTAGTATTTTGTTTATAGATATATCATGGATAATCAACTTGTTTTCAATATTTTGCTTTGATAAACATCGTGTACTGTAAACACATTTTTTTTCACATTTTCAAGGTTATAAGAATAGAGGGCAGACACACAACGTTTTAAAAATATATTTAAAATTAATATATTCTTCTTTTTGAAATATTATTTATTGAAGTATAACACACATAAGAAAGTATATAAATGTTCAATTCAATGAATTACACAAAGCAAATAAACCCATATGATTGCAATGAAAGTCAATAAATGAAAGATTATCAGTCTTCCAGAGGTACCTTTGTTGTCCTCACCCAATTACAACATTTACCGTTGTCCCAAAGGCAAAAATCATCAGGACTTCTAACACCATAGATTATTTCGGGCTGTTTTTAAAAAACTATATTAATGAAATTATACAATAGGAATTATTTTGTGGCTGGATTCTTTCACTAAATATTATATAAGATTTATTATTATTGTTCTACATAGCTAAGGTTTGTACATTTTTATTGTACATATGAATGTTGTATTTTATATCACAATTTATCAATTTTAATGTACAAACTTTTGGCTTTTTAAAAAAATTTGGCAATAATAAAAAATGCTGCCATGAATATCCTCATACATATCCTTTCAATACCCATATATGTTATCTATTTCTGTCAGAAATAGACATGAGAATAGAATTACTGGGGCATAAGTTATATGTACAATAGTTCCCCCTTATCCATAGTTTTACTTTCCACAGTTTCAATTGCCTGAGGTCAAAGGAAGTCTGAAAATATTAAATAGAAAGTTCCTGAAGTAAACAATTCATAAGTTTTAAATTGTGCACCATTTTAAGAAGCATAATGAAATCTCATGCTACCCTACTCCATTTTTTCCAGGATGTGACTCATCCCTTTGTCCTGTATGTCCACACTATATTCACTACCCACCCATTAGTCATTTAGTAGCCGTCTTGATTACTAGAGTGATTATTGCAGCATTGTAGTGCTGTGTTCAAGTAACTCTTATTTTACTTAATAATAGTTTCAAAGTGCAGGAGTAGTGATTCTAGTAATTTGGATATACCGAAGAGAAACCGTAAAGTGCTTCCTTTAAGTGAAAAGACAAGCATAATAAAATAAGATGAGAAAGAGAGAGAGAGAGAGAGAGAGAGAGAAGAGACCACATAAATATAACTTATTACAGTATACTGTTATAATTATTTTATTATTATTGTTAATCTCTCAATGTACCTGATTTATAAATTAAACTTTATCAAGCTATGTATGTATAGCTAAAAACAATGTAAATGTAGGTTTTAGTATTATCTCTGGTTTCAGGCATCCACTTGGGGTCTTGTAACATACCCCTTGCAGATAGAGGGGGACTACTGTATGTTCAGGCTTTGTGTATACTACCAAACAATTTCTCTGAGTCTTTGAGAGTATGTGCCACACAGGTCTTAATTGTATCTTCTATAATATCCTGTGTCCATAATATAATAGCAAACTTTCATTTTCGTGTGAACAAAATGCCTCATTCCTTCTCTGAGAGGAGAGATATAATTTTTATCAGCCACAGAGTCACCTTTGAGGTTGCCAAGTATGAACTCTGATATTATTTCACACAAGAGGATAAATGAAACAAAATATGGTCTCTGTTATTGCAGCTACTTGTGAGGACATAATTGATATTTATCATCTAACTTTTCCAGCACACATTCTATATTTCTATCACCCTCAAGTAGCACTTGGGCTTTCAGAGTTTCTTGACTGGTGAGGTGATCAGACATTTATCCCAAAGGAGTCAGAGCCCTTAGTTGCTTTGCCCTAATTGGCAATTGATGTAATTTTTTATTTGGTGAATTTTCACTTGTTGGAACATGGTTGATTAATGGTTTGTGACTACTTCAGTTGTTTCAGTGAACCTAGTATCCAGACACACTTTTTATTAATTTCAGTATGTAGCAGAAACTTGAACTACTCATTGTATTTGGGGCTGATAATACTCCCCAGATCAGCACAGGTTGCAATTTCTTCATCTGCTGATCTACTAAATAGTCCAAAGTGGTCAGATGGTAGCCACTGATCCAATCAGTGGAAACCTTACTATGTGCCCTGATAGAAGCATTTCTCTCTGGTGAACCACAGCCTCTTAACAGAGCATGTTTTCAGGAATTAGGGGAAGTACACATTTCATGAGTGGGTTGCTGAGAATGATTATGTGTGGGCCTAAGCCTGTTATTTCTCTACATATGTCATTTATTTATTTGTTCCACAGTGTTATATATAGGCTATCAATTAAGCACATATATTTCATCCTAAACGTCACTGTCCTAGCACTGCACATTGTCCTCAAACCGAAACCTTAAACGAGTCTTTACTAAGTCATTCTATTGTAATTGTCTGAGTTCTTTTAGCTGATGGGGTGCAGTTTAAAAATAGTGGGTCACAGTCACACGCCTATTGTTTCATCTTCTTTGCCACAAAATGGTCCCTTTGTGTGGCAGGCAGAATAATTATTCCTCAAAAAATCTACTTCACAATGCACTGAACCTGTAAATATGATACCTTACATTGCAAAAGGGATTTTCTAGAAATGATTAAGTTAAGGACTTAGAGATGTGGAGATAAATTTAGGGTTATCCAGGTGGGCCCAATTTAATAACATAGGCTTTTAGAAGCAAAGAGCCTTTTTAGCTGTAGTTTGGAAAGAGAGGTAGCCATGAAAGAATGGTCAGAGAGATACAACATTTCTAGCTTTGAAGTTACTTGTAACTCCTGAACCTGAAAAATACTGGACATGCTGTGTCCATTATAAAATACATTGTAATGTTGCCTGCCTGAACTTATGACTTGAGAGATCTAGTAATGTTCTACTTATTGAGAGCAGCTTCAGTCATATAGTCACTTAGTGTCCCATGGTCAGGTGTTCAGTCTCTCTTTCTAGGGCCCAGTAGCATAAAAGAAGATATTTTAAAATTAATCATTGTTCTCTGGTGGACAATGCATTATCTAGAACCCTTAGGATCTGCTTTTTACCTCTCTGGCTTGTCAGAGACTTCACCAACAACAGAACCAATGGATATGCTGGTGTATGATCAATTATAGACTACTCACTTGCTCTGGGCTTCACTTAAAATGTAAATATGTATCATTTCAAGTCACTTTATACATTGTAGGAGCGGTATTAGTAGGTGTAGTATATACTCTTCTCAAATTCCAAAGATGTTTGTCATAACCTGTGTCACTTGAAGATAAATCTAAGGAAAAAAGTAAACAAATAGGACTACATCAAACTAAAGAGGTTTTACGCAGCAAAGAAAACCATTAGGAAAACAAAAAGACAACTTACTGATTGCGAGAAAATGTTCACCAATGATATATCTGATAAGGGATTAACATCTAAAATTCATAAATAACTGATATAACTTAACACTAAAATATGAAACAAATAAATAATCCAATTAAAAACTTGGCAAAGGACCTCAATAGACATTTCTCAAAAGAGGACATACAGATGGTCAATAAACATGAAAAGATGCTCAACATTACTAATCATCCAGGGAATATAAATTAAAACCACAATGAGATAGTACCTCACATCTGTCAGAATGACTATCATTAATAAATCAACACACAACAAGTGTTGTCAAGGATGTGGAGAAAAGAGAACCCTCATGCACTGTTGAAGGGATTGCAAATTGGTGCAGCCACTATGGAAACAGTATGGCGGTTTCTCAAAAAATTGAAAATGGCACTACTTTATGACCCAGCAATTCCACTTCCGGGTATTTATCCAAATAAATCCAAAACACAAATTTGAAAACATATATACACTTTATGTTCACTGTAACACTATTTACAGTAGCCAAGATACAGAATCAACCAAAGTGCTCAGCAGCAGACAATTGGATAAAAAAAGTGTGGTACATATACACAATGGACTATTACTCAGCCATAAAAAAGAATAAAATCTTACCATTTGCAACAGCACGGATGGACCTAGAGGGTGTTATGCTATGTGAAATAAGTCAGACAGAGAAAGACAATTACCACATAATTTGACTTATATGTGGAATTCGAACAAAATAACTGAACAAACAAAACAGAAACAGACTCATAAATACGTAGAAAAAACTGATGGTTTCCAGATTGGGAGCTTTGTGGGGATGGGTGAAAAAGGCAAAGGTATTAAGAAGTGCAAATTGGTAGTTACAAAATAGTTACAAGGATGTAAATTACAGTATAGAGTATATAGTCAATAATATTGTAATAACTGTGTATGGTGCCAGTGAGTACTAGACTTATCAGGAAGATCACTTTATAAATTATATAAATGTCTAACTACTGTGTTATATACCCAAAACTAATATGAAATAATATTAAATGTCAACAGTAATTGAAAAAAATTGTGCCACTTCCTAGTGATACAAGTGTAGAGTATAATTTGCCCCTTATTTAGAAGAGATATTTTGGTATGTCTAGAATCACTTGAACCATGAATAATTTATTTATGTGGAATTTCCCTTCATAAGTTTTTCCACCCACAGCCTAAAGTAAGCATCTGTAATATTAGGACATCTAGGTTACTGGCTACCTTCTGCTTACTATACTTAAACAATATAATATGATCAATGTAGTGGACAAGTGAGATGGTTCTGCAGAATGTCAAGATGATTAAGGTTCCTAGGCACTATATGTGACACAGTTAATAAAACTTAACATAACCTTGGGGCAAGACAATTAATGTATAATGCTGTCCCTGATAAGTGAAGGTGAAGTGTTTTGATTCTTCTTAATGATGGAGATCAAGAAGACTTTCTATAGATTGATAGGTAAATAACAAGTGCCAGACATTTTTTTGATCTGCTCCAGTAAAGGTACTATATCTGGCACAGAAACTTCATTTTGGGACTATGATCTGCTTGGGTTACGGTAATCCACTGTCATCTTTCAAGATCCATCTGCTTTCTTAGAGCCAGACATGAGAACTGAATGGAGATAAGATAATGACTACCAGTTCTGCACTTCTTAAGTCTTTTATGTTGGCACCATTTTCTGCAATTCCTTTCAGGATGCAGAATTGCTTCCAATTTATTATTTTGGCTGGAGTGAGGGTGAAAGAAATTTCAGTGATGTCCACCTGACTCTTCATACCATAATGGCCACCACTCCAAAGTTCAAATAACCAGCACAAGGAACTGTAACTTGATGATTCCAATTATTCACTTGAAGACTTATACATAAACACAGAGTAGGTTTATTAACCTATTGGGCACACTATGAGATTTACTTGAGCAAAAACTTCAGTTATCACTTCACCCCATGAGCCTGCATTCTAACTAGAGTATCATAATTACGTTCCACCTTTTCCGGTATCAGTCTCACTTTGGTGCCTATAGCTAATAGCTCTTAAAAATTCTGGATGTTCTCTCTTTATCAATGTACATTTTCCATAGAAAAAGGATGAAGGTCTTTTTGGGAAGGATCAGGGGATGATTGCTATATATCCTTGTGGTGTCACAGGGTTCAGCTTCCCATTCAATGAACTCTGGATCTATGACTTGACTTAAATCCAATAACTGAGTCAAATATTGTGACTTTCAACTGCAGTGGTTGATGTCAGAATTATTATCTCTCTGCAGCTCTCTCTATCTCTATGCCTCTGTCTCTTCTCCCTCACTCTCTTACTCTCTCTGCCCCCTCTCTCTTTCTCTCTAAAAGTCAAATAATAACACGCTAGTCTGCTCATCATTCTTGCACCTAAAAAAAAAAAACACACACACGTAATCTACACTTGCCATTATCAAAGGTTTACTGAGGACTCCCTGACCATTTTATGGTCATTATAGCCACCTTGGATCTGATTCCACTTGGCCTCTGACATTCCAGAATCCCATTTTCTCCAGCAAGGTTAGAAAGCCTATTTCCATGGCAGCATCTCCTACTGCCAGTCTTGGCTTTAGGGAGCAGTCACCACTGGTCTTTCAAGTATGTAAATGTCCTTAAAATTAGTACTTTTTAAATCATTTTAACAAAGAAAATGTTATCTTGGCCTTTCTAAGAACATAGTCATGTAGTTGAGTATCAGGCTCACATAAAACATATATTGTAATATTTCTACATCCCCAGATCTTAGGACCCCTTCCTTAAGACTATTCTAAAAGAGTGTTGACACCTTCAATCATTCAATGTAGATCATCATCATGACCAAGATTCAAGGAGCTACATCAGCAAACTATTATGACTGAGTGTGTCTTTGACAGATCATTTAATCCCAAGTAATTATTGGGTGTCCTGAGTACTCCATATCACTAAATTTCCAACTACTTAGCCTTAAATTTCACTGATTTTGGTTCATAATCCTCAAGGTTCACTTCTACATGAGTTCCCCCTGTTCCTACTAGTACATGGTATCCAGGGCTGGCAATGCTATATGGTATTCTTCCTGGAGCTAGAGCTCTATATTTCCACCTGCTGATACTTGACCCTGGTTATTGGACTGAGGACAATGAAAACTGATAGGTGAATTTTGAGTATATAAAACATCATCTGCATTTTATGAAGTTACTGCATATTCTCAAAGCAAGAGTGGGCTTTCCTTTAACAAAATGGGGGAGTTCATGAGAATCTGGATGGGCAAGATTGTCTAGGTTTGCGAACCCAAGCATTCACATCTTATATCTTAACATCTCACACTTTTTCTGTAAGGATTCTGAATTTTCTATGGAAGGTCTGTGAGGCTGTACATATATTTTGGTTTGCAATTCTTGTGTCCTTATAATTAAATCAGGAGCCAACTGTATATCAAAGTCTATTTCACAGCTGCAGGAGATGAGAGTTCCCTTTATAGCTTTCATAAATGCCTTTTTGAATTTCATAGTATGCCTTCAACTGGAAGTTGGCTATCTTGATATTATCGTTTTCTTTTTGAATGTTTCCAATATTGTTGACATAAAACAGTTCACTTCACAACTCTTTTAATTATCACATCTCTTGTACTGTTCAAGTGCCACTGGTACTGCAATTCTCAATAATCTCTTTCAAATTGTATCTCATCCCAATTATTCACAGGTGAAAAGACTAAAAATTGTTAGGACACTGCAGGACAGATACTATCACATCCCCATGTAACATCAGCAATGGGTTTTTATATTTCGGCCTACTTGAAGAATAATTTATCTTTCAATTCCTTCCTGAGGGTCTACTTCCTAGTAACGATTATGGTGCCACCTATCGTATGCTGGATTTTCCAGAAAGCAGAAGGCTAGGCAAAGACTTATGTGCTACTACTTCATGATGTAGTGCAATTTCATATATCAGGGGATGAGAAAATTGAGGTATGGGAAGAGAGGAAGAAACAGTACAAGAACAATTTGTTGAGCTAGCTGCTGCTGTCTATAGAAGATGTAACTGTATTTCAGGGACTTTGAGTAAAAAGCCATATACAGTGCCTGTTTGCACAGTCTTTCCAGAAGAGAAAGGCAAGATTGGGCAGAATGTATTCACTGTTTTATGTCTCTTATTGCTAAAAAATGACTCTGTGTAGTGCCGACTCCTTTATATTTCCAGGTTGAACGTGTATGAGGCAGAAGATAAAAACAAGAAATAAGATTCTGGTCAAGTCATGTCTGGATGATACTGTCCATAGTCCAAGTAGAACTGGTTACTATAGTAAAGGCAGAACAAGACAGAGATGAAACAAAAGAAATATAAAATATGTTTGATACATATGGTTTTATCCATTCTCACTTCTTTTATGAGCTCATTTCCCATCTTCATGTTTTCTCTCCTATGTTCTTTTATAGCTATATGTGCTCTTAGCTTAGAGAGGTAGTTTATTAAATGTGTTCTTTTTATGATTTACAGCGATATATTTGATTACAGTTTCCATTTTCTTTGGCACATTAATCTTCAGAGTGGTTTTAGTATTTTTGTTTTTATGTAAATTACATCAATTATGGTTTGTTCTTCTTTGTGCTGTAAATTTCTATGGGTTTGACAAATGCATAGTGTCATGTATCCACCATTAAAGTATAATACAGAATAGTTTTACGCCTTAACAGTTCTCCTTTGTTTCACTAATTTGACCTCCTCCTCCCGTTCCCCCAACCTTAGATGACCACTGATCCTTATTGTTTTGCCTTTTCTAGAATGTTATATTATTATATATGTATTTTTTTATACATCAGCCATATAATATTTAAATTATACAGTATGTAGTATTTTTAGACTGGCTTCTTTCACTTAACAATATGCATTTAAGATTCACTCTTTTTTGTGGTTTGATAGCTCATTTTTTATTGCTAAATAATATTCTATTGTATAGATGCACTTATATGAATTTATCCATTCTCCTATTGAAGGGCATCTTGGTTATGCCCAGATTTTAAGGGTTATAAATAGAGCTGCTAGAAACATTTGTATGCAAGTTTTTCAGCAAACATAAAATTTCAAATTGAGTGGTTAAATATCTAGCAGTGTGACTGATGGATTGCATGTAAGGACTATGTTTAGTTTTGTAAGAACCTGATTTCCGAAGTTACTATGTTATTTTCTATTACTACCAGCAATAAATGAGAGTTCCTGTTGCTCCACATACATGCTAGCAATTAATACTGTTCATTTTTTTTCATTTTAGCCATTCTAATAGGAGCCTAGTAGTAACTCATTGAAGGTTTAATTCAAAATTCTTTAATGATGAATGATGGTGAGTATATCTTCATATACTTGTTTTGCATCTGTATATAATTTTGTGTGAGATATGTCAAGATCTTTTGTCCATTTTTAAATCGATTTTTAAAATTTTTTTATTGTTGAGTTTTAAGAGTCCTCTGTGTATTTTGGAGAGCAGTCCTTTATCAAACATGTATTTTGCAAAT
Organism: Rousettus aegyptiacus; assembly: GCF_014176215.1. NCBI lineage: Eukaryota > Metazoa > Chordata > Mammalia > Chiroptera > Pteropodidae > Rousettus > Rousettus aegyptiacus. The sequence goes on along the minus strand of NW_023416312.1, from coordinate 57,351,701 downwards.
ATTTTCTTCCAGTACATATTTTGTATTTTTATTCTCTTTACAGTATTTTTTGCAAAGTGAGGTTTTAAAATTTTTATAAAATCTAATGAATCATTTTTTTTCTTTAATGGATCACATTTGGTGTATTATATATAAAAACTAACTTCCAACTACAAGGTTAGCTAAGTAGTTTTTTCCTATGTTTTTTTCACCAAAATTTTGTAGTTTTAGTTTAATATTTATGTCTATATGCTTTTTGAGTTAATTATTGTGAAAGACGTAAGGTGTGTATTTCATTCAGTTCATATTTTTTACATATGGGTACCCAATTGTTCGAGTCTCAGTTGTTGAAAAGCCATCTTTTCTCCATTGAATTGTCTTTGATCATTTCCTAAAGATCATGATATCTTGATTACTATCACTTTAAAGTAAGTAAATTAAATAGTTCGAGTCTTCCAAATTTGTTTTTCTTCAGTATTGTATTGACTCTCATAGGTCTTTCACCTTCTTTTAAAACTCCTATTAGAATCAATTTGTTGATGTCTACAAAATAGCTTGTTGGGGTTTTTATTGGATTTTGTTGAATCTGTAGATAAAATTGGAAAGAGCTGATATTTTAAAGTATCGAATTTCTAACTCCATCAACATATAATAGCTTTATTTAAATGAACTTTGATTTCTTTCATCAGAGTTTTTTTTAGTTTTTCTCATATAGGCCCTATATATTTGTATATCTAAAAGTTTTAATTTTTGTCATATTATAAATTATTATTTTGTTCATTTTGAATTTTATCATCCATTGTTGAGACATAGAAAGACAATTTCAGTGAGTGACATAAGTATGATGATAGACTAGAAACTCCCAGCCTTCATTGTTAGAAACACTGATCTAACAATGATAAATAGACAAAAATACCTTTATGAGAAGTCATAAATCCAGTTGCGAATTACAGGAATCTAGACAAGTATAAAACCAAGAACACCTTCATTGAAACAGATAAGAAGATCAATTCCACTTTATTTATGCCAGCTTAACCCCAAGCAAGCACAACTTAAATTTGAGAAATGTCATCTTGGTCCACAATCTCTCCCTTGGAAGAGAGGATGAAGTGTGTATCCAGCAGAGTGTGTATTTAATGTTCCATGTTTTTAGTACACAGTCCTAGAAAAAAATAAATGGATGGCTAACTATGTCCAGCACATCTCTATAAGATTGGGAGAAACACAGTTCTGAAACTTCTCCCTCATGAGAAAGAAAAAGGAGTGGAAAATATTCATCTATAGAAAATATTTGAGAGAGTCTCAGTATCTCTACCCAGGTTCCCTGGTGAAGTTCTTTCCCTATCGAAGCCAATCTGTAAAACTGGGAGAGCTGACTGTTTTATTTTTTCAATTAGCAATAATTGCACTTCAGATAAACCTCATTGGCTATGATACTGTTACTGTGAAAAGCTGATTTAAAAAAATGTGCAGATGCCAATGAAAAACTACAAGGGATACAAAATATCAGGGAAATATAACAAAACGGAAGGAACAAAATAAATCTTCAGTATTTCACCCTAAGTAAATGGTGATCTAGGAATTACCTGACAAGGAATACAAAATAATCAAGTTAAAGAAGCTCAGCGAGGTACAAGAGAACATGGAAAACTAAATAAAATGAAGAAACAATATGTGAACAAAGAGATAGAACTCATGAAAATGAACTAAACAAATGCTGGAGCTGAAGAAAACAATAATCAAACTTAAAAAACCCAACAGAGAACTTCAACAATAGGTTTCATCAAGCAGAAAAAAGAATCTCAAAGACAGGTCATTTTAAATTCCTCCAAGAAATGAAAAGTAAGAATAAAAATGAGTGAATAGATACTAAGGGACTTATGGGATACCATCGAGGAAATTAATATAAGCATTGTAGATGACTCAGAAGAAGAGAGAGAGAAAGGGACAGAAAGTTTCTTTAATTAATTAATGGTTGGAAAATTTCCAAGTGTATATAGAGAAATTGATATCCAGTTATATAAACCCAAAGTATACCACATAAGATAATTTCAAAGAAATTTCCACTGAGACACATTATAATGAAATTGTCAAAATTGAAAAAGGAGAATTTTAAAAGTATTAAGAGAAAAGCAACTTGTCATTTACAACAGATCTGCCATAAGACTATTAGAAGATTTCTCAGCAGAAACTTTTCAAGCCAGGAAAGAGTGGAATGATATATTCAAAAGAAGAAAAAGCCAATAAAAAATGCTATACCTGGAAAAACTGTTCTTGAAAAATTATGGAGATAAGTAGACTTTTTTTCAGAGAAACAAGCTGAGGAATTTCAACACCACTAGACATGGCTTATGAGAAATACTAAAGTGGATTTTTCAAATTAAAATGAAAGAATGATAAACAACAACATGAAAATTAGAAAGTATAAAATTTATTGATAAAGATATATATACATATATATATATATATGAACAGAATACTATAATATGGTAACGATGGAGTGTAAATTACTTTTAGTTTTGGTATAAAAGTAAAAAGAAAAAGAAATATTAAGAATAACTAGAGTTACAAATACTTGTTAATAGGTACAAAAATCTTTAAAAATGTAAATTTTGACATTGATAACATAACGAGGGGGAGAGTAAAAATATTATTTGTGTAAGCAATTGAATTAATTATCAGCTTAAAAACAGACTGTTATAACTAATGTCAGCAAATCACAAGGAAGAACAGCAAGAGAGGGAAAGAGGAACAAAAGAACTACGAGAAAGCCAGGAAACAATGAACAAAACATCAATAGTAAGTCTTTTCATATCAATAATTATTTTAAAAATAACTGGATTAAACTCCCCGATTAAAATCTTAGAATGGCTATATCAATAAAAACTAAAGACTCAACCATATGCTGTCTAAAATAAACTCTTTAGATTTAAGAATACAGATAGGCTGAAGTGAAGAGATGGAAAAAGGACAAGAATAACTATACATATGCCATAAAAAATAGATGTTAAGTCAAAAACTGCCACATAAGATGAGGAAAGATATTATGTGTAATAAAAGGATTAATCCACTAGGAAGTTATATCATATAAATATATATGCACCCAACAGCAAAACAAATAAATATATAAACTAAACATTAACAAAATATTAAGGAAAAAATAGACAGTGATTCAATAAGAGTAGGAGTCTTTAATAACTCACTTTCAACAAAAGACAGACCATCTAGATGGTTAGTCAACAAAGAAAAAGTAGAATTGAACAACATAAGAGACCAAATGGACATTATAGATATAATTAGAACATTTTACCTGATGAAACTCGAATATACATTCTTTTCAAGTACATATGGAAGATACTCCAAGATGGGTCACATGTTAAGTCACAAGAAGACTTAAGTCTTAAAATAAAACTTAAGTCTTAAATCTTCTAAAATTTAAGATTAAAATTATACCCATTATCCTTTCAGATCACAATGGAATGAAAGAAGAAATTAATAACAGAAAAAATTAAGTCACACATACTGAAAAAATTAAACAAACCATTCCTGAACAGCCAGTGGGTCAAAGAAGAAATCAAAAGAGAAATAAAAAAAAAAAATCGTGAGATAAAGTGAAAACACAATATACCAAATCTTATGGGAAGCAGCAAAAGCAATAAACTGAAGGTTTACAGTGATAAATGCATCCAATGAAAAGGAAAAAAGTCTCAAATAACTTAATTTTGCAAAGAATTAGAAAAAGAACAAACTAAGCCCAAATTTAGCATAAGGAAAGGATAAATTAAGGCTACAATAAACAAAATAAAGTATTAAAAACCAAAGAAACAGACCAATAAAACTAAAAGTTGATTTTTTAAAAGATACACAAGATTGATAAATTGTTAAGTAGACTAAGAAAAAAAGAAGGAAAATAAATATAATTGGAAATAAAAGAAGCAACATTACAACTGATGCTACAGAAATAGAGAGGGTCATAAAAAACTACTATCGACAATTGTACACAGATTATGTAATCTATAAAAAATAGTTAAATTTCTAGAAACATAAATCTGCCAAGACAGAATCATTAAAAATAGAAAATCTGAACAGATTCATAATATTTAAGACAATTGACATAGTCATCAAAACTCTCCTAACAAAAGGAAACAGACAAACAAACAAATAAACAAAAAACACCCAGGACCAGATGACTGCATGGGTAAATTCTACCAAACATTTAAAGAAGAATTAATAACACTCTTAATGTCTTCCAAATCATTGAAGATGAGGAAACACTTCCAAACTCTTTTTAGGAAGTCAGTATTACCCTGATATCAAAACCTGAGAAGGACACTATAGGGAAATAAAATTACAGGACAATATCTCTGATGAACATAGATGCAAAAATCCTAAAAAAAAAAATTATAACAAACCAAATTCCACAGAATAATGAAAGCATCACACACCATGAACAAGTGGGATTTACCCTTAAGATGCAAGGATCATTCAACATTGCAAATTAATTAATGCAATACACCACATTAACAGAATGATAGATGAAAAAAATCACATGGTTATCACAATAGCTGAAGAAAAAGCATTTGAAAAACATTCAACAACTTTCATGGTAAAAACTCTTAATAAACTAGGTACAGAAGGAATGTACTTCAAAATAATAAAGTCTATATATGAAAATTCTTTAGCTAACATCACACGTAGTGGTGAAAATTGGAAATTTTTGTCTAAAATCAGGAATGAGGCAAGGATGTCCACTCTCGCCACTTCTGTTGAATACAGTACTGGAAAGCTTAGTCAGAGTATGAAAAAGAAATAAAAGGCATATAAATTGAAATGGAAAAAGTAAAATTATTTCTGTTCACAGATGACATGATCTTATATCCAGAAAATCCTAAGGAGTCCACACAAAAAAAAATAACCATTAGAACTAATAAACAAATTTTGTAAAGTTACGGGATAGAAAATCAACATCAGTTGCATATCTATACACTAACAATGAACTGTCCAAAAATGAGTTAAGAAAATAATCCTATTTATGAGTCAAAAAGAAAGAAAGAAAATCCTTAGGCATGAACAATCAAGGAGGTGAAAAACATACACAGAAATCTATAAATATGGATGAAAGAAGTTAAAGAAGATACAAATAAATAGAAAGATATTCCATGTCCATGCATTGGGAAGAGTTATTATTGTTAAAATGTCCATACTACTCAAAGAAATTTACAGAATCAGTGCTATCCCCAATAAAATCCTAATGACATTTTTTTGTAGAAATAATCAATCTTAAAAATGTTATGTAACCAAACAAACAAATAAAACAACAAAAATAAACACGAATAGCCAAGGTGATCCCAAGAAAGAACAAAGATGAAGGTACAACACTTCTTGATTTCAAAATGTATGACAAAGATATAGTAATCAAAAAAATATAGTACTGGCATAAATACAGACATATACCTCTGTGGAACATAATAGAGATCTCGGAAATAAGCCTACACATATATAGTAACTGATCTTCAACAAGGCAGCCAAGAATACACAATAGAGAAAATGTAGTCTCTTCATAAAATAGTTTTGGAAAACCTGAATATCCACGTGCAAAAGAATGAAATTGAATTCTTATCTTACATCAACACACAAACATTAACTCAAAATGGAGATTAAAGACTTAAATGTAAGATCTGAAATCATAAAACTCCTAATAGAAATCAAAGGAGAAAAACTTCATAACATCGGTCCTGGTAATGATTTCTTGGCTATGACAACAAACCACCGGCAACAAAAGCAAAGATAGACAAGTGGGACAGCATCAAACTAAAAAGTTTTGTACAGCAAAGGAAACGACAAACAAAATAAAAGAACAACTTATGGAATGAAGAAAAATATTTGCAAACCCTACTCTGATAAAGAGTTAATTTCCTAAATGTGTAAAAACAAACAAACAAGCGAACAAAAAACAAAAATGAAAACAAAAACGATAAAAACTCCTACAATTTAATAGCAAAAGAACATAAATAAGCCAATTAAAACAGGGACATAAGACTTCTCCAAAGTAGACATACTAATGGCCAATAGAGATATGGAAAGATGTTCAATATTACTAATCATTAGAGAAATGCAAATCAAAACCACAAGGAAATTTTACCTCAGAACTGTTACAGTGACTACTATTAAAAAAAAAAGGTTAACAAGTGTTGGCAAGGATGTGGGAATTGTGGAATGCTTGTGCACTGTTTGTAGGAATGTAAAACAGTGTAGTTGCTATGAAAAAACAGCATTGATTTTCCTCAAAAAAATGTAAATAGAACTACCATGTGATCCAGCAATCCCACTTCTGCATATATATCCAAAAGACTTGAAATCACATTCTCAAAGAGATATTTGCACTCCCATGTTTACTGACACATAAGTTGCAATAGTAAAAATTGGTAACAACCCAAATATATATGCATGAATGAATGGACAAAGGAAATGTGGTATATACATGTAATGGAATATTATTCATCCTTTAAAAAGAAGGAAATCCTTCCATATACAAAAACATGGATGAACCTGGAGCGCATTATGCTAAATGAAAAAAGTCATACAAAGAAGGACAGATACTGCATGTTTCTACTTGTATGAGATATTGAAAATAAATGCATAGAAGCAGAGAGTGGAATGGTCATTGCCAGGGATACAGAGCAGAGGAAAACACAAAGTTGTTTTTCAGTGGGTATAAATTTTCAGTTATGTAGGATGAATAAATTCTAGAGATCCGCTGTACATCATGATGACTAAAATTAATAATACTGTATTTTGCAATTAAAACTTTGTCAAGAGGGTAAATCTTATGTTAAGTGACCCTTCTACAATTAAAAAAATGTGGGGAAAAACAATTAAATTTTTAACACTAATTTTATAAACTAACTATACACATTAATTTCAGTATTTTTCTTAATTACATTTTGTTTTACTTTAATCACATCATCTTCGAACAAAGAGTTTTATTACTTCCTTCCCAATCTGCGTAACTTATTTTCCTTTCTTTTCTTATTGCCCTAGCTAGGTCTTTCAGAACAATGTCGAAAAGGCATGATAAGAGAGGAACTTCTTGCTTGTCCCAATTTTTAGGGGGAAGAATCCTGTCCTTTACTATAGCTGTGGATTTTTATTTATCAGTTTTAGAAATTTCTCCTCTATTTTTAGTTTGCCGAGATTTTTATCACGAATGGGTATTGAATGTTGTCAAATGCTTTTTCTGCATTAATTTATTGGATCATATGACTATTTTCCTCTGGCTTTTTGATGTGGTGGAATGCATTGATTTATTTTTAGATGTTTCATCAGTCTTACATATTTGGAATAAATTACACTTGATTTTGATATATTGCTTTTCTACACTGTTTAGAATAGATTAACTGTTATTTTGTTGAGGATTTTTGCATCTGTTTGTGAGAAATTTGACCTCTGATTTTCCTTTCCTGTAATGCCCTTATCTGGTTTTGGTTCTGTGGTAATACTGGCATCATAGAATGAGTTAAGAAATGTTCTCTCTGCTTTAGAATTAATGTCATTTCTTTCTTAACTGAATGGTCGACTCATAGAATTCATCAGTGAACCCATCTTGCTTGGTGCTTCCTTTTTTAGGAGGTTATGAATTTATTCAATTACTTAAACAAGCCTATTTAAATTATGTATTATTTGTGTGAATTTGGGGTTTGTGTCATGAGGAATTTATACTCTTTATTCAAGTTACCAAATTTGTGAGCATAGGGTCAGTCATATTATTCTTCATTCTCCTTTTAGTGTCTATGGGATTAGTAGTGTTGACCCCTTTTATTTCTGATATTGTTAATTTGTATCTTTTTACTTTTTTCTTAATAAACATGACTAAAAGTTTGCTAATTTAATTGATCTTTTCAAAGAACCATCTCTTAATTTTGCTTGTTTTATCTGTTATTTTTCTGTTTTCAATTTCATTGACTTCCGATTAACCTTTATTAGTTCCCTTCTTCTGTTTACTTTTGGCTTAAATAACTTTTCTTTCTCGAGTTTATTAAGGTATGAGCTTAGATTTAAATTTCAAGTTTTTTTCTTATTTTCTAATATATCCATTAATGCTGTAGATTTCCCTCTAAGCACCACTTTTGCTATATCTCTCAAATTTTGATGTTTTGTTTCATTTTCATTTAGTTCAAAATGTTTAAACATTTTTCTGGTGACTTTTCCTTTCACTCTCGTATTGTATAAAAATGTTTTGCTTAATCTCCAGATATTTAGGAATTTTCCAACCATGTTTATGATATCTATTTATAGTTTAATTCCATTGTAGTTTGAGGACATTTAATTTCTTTTAAAATTTTGATAAGTTGTGTTTTATGGCTAAGAATATGATCTAACATGGTGAATGTTTCATGCAAACATGAGAAGAATGTGTGCTCTGTTATTGAATGAAATACTATACATTTCTGTTATATCACTTCTTTGATAGTCCCGTTCAGGTCAACTATTAATTTTCTTTCCATTTGCTCTTATCAATTACTGACTTCAGCTATAATAGTGGATTTATGTCTTTTTTTTTCTTGCATTTCTACTTTTCCCATGTATTTTGACACTCTGTTTTTAGTTGTGTATATATTCAGAATTATTTAATTTTGATGAATGATTGACCTAGTTTTTATTATATAATAGCTCCTTTCATCCCTGACAAACCTTTTTTATTCTAATGTCTGCTTTGTATGAAATTTGTATATCTACCAGACCTTCTTTTAATTAGTGTTAACATGATATATATTTCTCCATTTCTTTATTTTTATCCTTTCTCTGCTTTTATATTTAAAGTGAGGTTCTTACAGATAATACATAAGTGTTTCTTGGTGTTTCTATTCACTCCGACAATGTCTTTTATATGGTTTGTTTAGACCACTTACATTTAAAATGATCATTGATAGAGTTAGGTTAACATCAAAAATCTTTGTAATTATTTTCTATTCATTGCACTTATTTTTTTTGTTTCCCCCTCTATTTTTCTGCCTTTTATTATTTTTTAATTCAGAATTTTATCTTAACTTATTTTATCTACCTCTTAGCGTATCAATTATACATCCTCAAAAATACTATTAGTGATAGTCCTAGAGTTTGTAATTTGTGGTTTTAAAAAGTCCAACATTATTTGGTTGGCAGTTTCCTTTGCTGTGCAAAAACTTTTTAGTTTGAAGTAGTCCCATTTGTTTATTTTCTCCCTTTGTTTCCCTTGCTCAAGATGCTATAGCAGAAAAAAATATTACTAAGAGCAATGTCAGAGAGTTTGCTGCCTATGTTTTCTTAGGAGATTTATTGTTTTGCATTTTACATTTAAGCCTTTAATCCATTTTTAGTTTATTCTTGTATATGGTATAAGAAAGTGATCCAGTTATATTTTTTGCATGTATCTGTCCAATTTTCTCAACACCGTTTATTTAATAGACTTTCTTTACCCTATTGTATATTCTTATCTCATTTTTCATAGTTTAAATGACCATGTAGATGTGGGTTTATTTCTGAGCTCTACTCTGTTTGGTTGTTCTATGTGTCTGTTTTTACGCTAGTATCATGCTGTTTTGATTACTATAGACTTGTAGTATAGTTTGGTATTAGGTAACATGATATCTCCAAATTTTTTCTTCATCCTCAATATTACTGTGGCTATTTGTTTTTTTTTTTTCGTGGCCAAATACCGTATGACACCACTTATATGTAGAATCTAAAGAACAAAATAAATGAACAAGCAAAACAGAAACAGACTTATAGTACGGAGAACAAATGTGGTTGCCAGATGGAAGGAGGTTGGAGGCTGTATGAAAAAGTTAAAGAGATTAAAAAGTACAAATTGGTAGTTAAAAAATAGTCACAAGGATTTCAATTATAGGATAGAGAGTATAGTCAATAATATTATAATAACTATGCATAATGCCAGATGAGTACTGGACTTATCTGAGGGAATCACTTTGTAAATTGTATAGATGTCTAGCCACTGTGCTATACACCCGAAACTAATATAAGATAATATTAAATGTCAACTGTACTCTAAAAAAATTTAAAAAATAAATACATAAATGACAAGCAAATTCTCAAAAAAAAAGTCAACCATCATTAAATCTGTACTGTATGGACCTTCTAATAGAGTATCCATGATTTCTCACTCATCCCTTATGACAGTGCTGTCATTTATTTTATTAATATGCTATAATCATCCACTACATTATTATTACTATCATTATTAATTTCAACAAAGTTATTTTATTCCATTAAAAAGAAAGAAAATATGACTATACTCAATTCTCATGATCCCTCAAGTTCATTCTTAATGTTAATTGAATGTGATCACATGACCAGTCAGCTGTATTGTCTATAAAAGCCTTTTGAAATTTCCTTATTTAGTTCAGGGTAATGGTTTCAAACTTACTTCCTTTGAGGTTGACATACTTTTTGCTTTTTGCAGAAGCAGTAACATGTTGCTCTTTATTTGTAATTGTAAATATAGTTCCTTTTGATTTCATTCAAACATTTGGAAATTTTTGTGCTGTAATTCTTGAGGGTATTGGAAATAAACTGATTGGAGCACTTGTGTGAATAGATGAATGAATGAACTAAACAATTTTGAAAACTATAAAAATAAGGAAATTAAAATATTTTACCCTCATTTATTCATTCTTCAATACTTTTGTTTTTGTAGATCTAATTTTCTCACCTATATAATTTTTATGCTCCCTAAATTTCTACTATTAATATTTATTGCGGGACAATATTGCTAGAGATGATGACTTTCCCTTTGCATTTGTCTGATAAAGTTTTTAAATTTCCTTAACTTTTTAGAGAATCATTAATAAATATAGAATTCAGGTTTTTTTTCTTTTATTACCTTAAATATTTCATCCCACTCATTTTTGCTTGCATGAATTCTGATGAGAAATCCTTTAGAACTTTTAGCTTTGAAACTATATTTGTAAGGTGTTTTATTTCTGTTTTTGTAGTTGTAGTTATTCTCAAAATTTTCTCTTCCCCTTTGGTCTTCTACACTATGAATATGATATGCCCAGGTATGTATTTTTGATATATATCATGCTTGATATCTCTGAAATTACTGGATCTGTGGTTTGGTGTCTGGAAAGTTCTTGGCCATTACTACTTTAAATATTTCTTCTATTTCTTTCTATACTTCCCCTTTTGGTATTCCCATCACACATATGTTATATCTTCTATTATTGCCCCACAGTTGTTGATGTGCTGTTATTTTTAAAATTCTTTTTTCTCTTTGAATTTTATTCTTGGAAGTTTCTATTTACCTCCTTCAAACCCACTAATTATTTCCTCATTATCATCCAGTCTACTGACAAGTCCATAAAGGCATTCTTCATTTCTCTAATGGTGTTTTTAATTTCAATTTTCTTTTTCAGTGTTTTTTAGAGTTGTAATCTCTCTGCTTATGGTACCCATCTTTATATCATGCTTCTGCTTTTTTCCATCAGAACCCTTAACTTATTAGTCATAGTTATTTTAAACAATATATCTGATAATTGCATCAATTTTGTCATTTCTGAGTTTATACTAAGTGATTGCTTTTTATTTAAAGACTGTGTTTTGTTATGTTTTATAATCTACTGTTTAAATTCAGACATGTATCAAGTAATAGAAACTGAAGTAAATAAACTTCTAATATAAAATGAACTCATACAACTCAACAATGAAAAACAAGCAATCCAATTAAAAAATGAGCAGAGAACCTGAACAGATACTTCTCCCAAGAAGACATAAAAACAACCAACAGATGTATGAAAAGACATTCAACTTCACTAGCTATTAGAGAAATGCAAATAAAAACCACAATTAGATACCACCTTACATCTGTTATAATGGCTATCATCAATAGGACAAGTAATAAAAAGTGTTGAAGAGGTTGTAGGAAAAAAGGAACCCTCATACACTTCTGGTGGGAAAGTAAATTGATACAGCTCATATGGAAAACATTATGGAGATTCCTAAAAAATAAAAAAATACAAGAACACAAGAATGGAATTACCATGAGACTTAGCGATCTCTATTCTGTGCATTCGCTCCAAAAAATTGAAAACATTTACGTGTAAAGATATATGCATACCAATGTTTATTGCAGCATTATTCATAGTGGGCAAGACATGAAAAGAACTGAAGTGCCTTTTGATAGATGATTGGATAAAGAGGATGTGGTATGTAGAGCCAATGGAATATTACTCAGTCTTAAGAAAAAAATGACACACTGCCATTTGGGATGACATGGTTGGATATTGAGATTATCATACTAAGTGAAATAAATCAGACAGGAAAAATTGAGAATCATATAATTTTACTCATATGTTGGATATAAAACTGAAAACAACAAATGAGCAAGACAACAAAAAGAGACTCATGGACAGGAACAATAGTTTAATGGTTACCAGAGGAAAGGAGAGAAGAAGAAATATAAATAAGGGTAAAGAGGGTCAAATATTAGGTGATGGAAGGGAATTTAACTTTGCGTGGTTAAATGAAGTGCAAAATAAATATGATGTATTATAAAAGTGTACACTTGAACCATATAATTTCATTAATCAATGTCACCTCAATACATTTAATTAAATAAAAGAAAAAAGAAAAAAAGATTTATATTAATTTGACTAAGAGATGGGCTTATATAATATTGGCAATAGCTAGAAGTGCCAAGGACTACAAATCTTCTAATGTACTGTTTTTGTCTCCTCTCTTGAGTTTGAATTTTGGACTTCTCAAAGAGACTTTACATATTACAGCTCTTTTAGCTATAATCTGCTATTACTATACTTGAGTTCTGTAATGTCATGGTAATATGTAGAGGAGGGGAAGCATTCTCTATTATGATTAAATTTCAGTCTTTTAATTTACCCGTGTTCTTAAGTTATGACTTTCACATGTATTTCTTGACCCCTCCCACTTAGGTGAGACAGGAAGGCTAGATGGTGCTAGAGGGAAATAAATGTCATTCCCATGTGGGATAAGGCTCTGCTAAAGTCTAATAGGATTTTTTTATGGTAAATACTGTAGGCGTATTTCAAAATGATCATTCTCCTTCATTATCCCTCTCAGAGCCAAAAGAGATCTTTTTTTTGACACTTTAACATAAAACCTCATGGTATTTCTAAACTATGCATAGAACAGAAGCATCCCTAAGATTGTGACCATCAAGTTTGTCACTCTCAATGCTAGTCTATTCATAAACTACAAAAATTTATCAATATTTTTTTGTCTGTGTGTATAGATTTTTCTTGTTGTAAGGATAGAAGTGACAATTTCTAAGTAATTCTTGTCAGAGTTGAAACTGGTGTCTATTATTTTATTCAACTCTTTATATGCTACATTCTTTCTGGGATGGCTGTATTTAGGAAGCTTATGTGAGGGTGGAAGCAAGATGATGATCTAAACCAAAGATTACCCTGATGTCAAAGAACTATATGTCAGAGTGTAATTTGTTTAGACTCAGTAATCTAGAATTAAGACAAATAGAGTCTTTATTTTCCCCCAATTCATTGATAATTTCCTATAAATGTTACATGTTTATATTATTTCTGATTTGGCCTCATCTCCACAGATCTCAAGACTTCATAATTAATGGGGTCCAGGAAAGCTTCAACTACTAACTATCCTTGAACACCTTTCCTGTTGTAGCAAACAAGTCATCACTGGTTTTGTATTTCAGGCTATACCACTTACTTGCCAGGTTTTACTGAGATCTTCAGCCACAGGCACTCTGTCTCCTTGTCATCTCTCAATTATAATTGCTACCAAGGCTTATGGCAGTCTTTTTCTTGTTTTGTTCATTAGAGTTTAAGATATTTCATAGTTTTACTGCAGGTAAAGTTTTTTTTTCCTTTTTGTTGCTCATTCTATTCTTTATTTATACCGATTTATGAGAAGAAAGGGATAAAAATGCCAAATTAACTTCATCGTTTTTAACTATAAATCTGTCCATACACTTTCAGTGAACTTGAGAATATAATGCGAACTGCAATTAGAAATGCAGAGTTGAAGAGAATGTAGTGTTGGAACTTGATAATTATTATTATTTTTTAATTTAAGTTTCAGTTGGAGTAGTTGCAAATGCTCAGCACATACAGGGAGAAAATATTTCTGCTATACAAATAAGTTGATTTGCATTGATAAACTCACTTAGTGAAGCTAAGTACAGTAATTCAGTAAATTGAAAGGTCCATACATTTCTGACTTCATTCATACTTCTGACAATTAAAACACCAGAGTAGTAAGAATAGGTAAGTAGAGATGTAGCATGGAGAAAAGTCCAATGTAAATAGTTGTGGGAAGCAGCATATATGTAGGCTAGTCTCATAGCCTTGTGCTGATGTTCATAGGAATGAACAGTATAAAATAATCAGAAGCATATATTCAAAATCCAAGATGCTTACTTAGACTTTTATGCTTTTTTTCTTTTGTTTTAATTTGGTATTTAATTTCTCGTACCCTTTCAATTTATCGAAACTTTCTAAGATGTATAAAATATATTTACAAGTACATTTAAAACAAACAAAAAAGTAACTGAACTCTCTTCTGTCCACTTGTAAAAAAAGATACTATGGTAGTACAATATTAATACAAAGGTAATCGAATCTTCAAAGTTGTGCATTTTTCCTATGAAAAACTTCAAGATTAAATTATTTAAATACAATATTATTTTCTACTAGAAACAATTTTATAACAAGAGGTTACATTACTGGTAAAAGGTACAATGACCATACTTTTAAAAATGAAAATGACCACCAACATATTAAATCAATTATCAGTGATGCTTATATAATGTAGGATTTAAACTTTTACAATGATTTATATATTCATTCAACAATTAATTATAATAATAAATTACATTTATTTTTGTTTATGTGATCTTGCTAATACAATAAACATTTAAATATATTTATCTTTTTCATCTACCCTATTTTTAATACAATTTACCACTCTTTTCTGTGAAATATATATTGCTTTCTGTGACATTTTATTTTTCTGCTTTTCCTCTGATCCCCTTGACCACTTCTTCAAAATTTCCTTTGTTATTACCTCTTTCTCTAACAAATACTGAAATATTAGAGTTCTTTATGTAACACCGTCATTTACCACTTGCATCCATTTTATCATCATTTGATTTATTCTACCACCGAAATATATATGTCTCTCAATTTTATCCCCAATTTCTTCATCCAATTGCTTTATTTTGCTTCAGTTTCACGTTTGGTGACTGTTTCAGTTAGCTCTTGCTATGTAGTAGCTTACTCCAGATATCACTGGTTTAAAAACACACTGAATTATTATTACCCTTGCATCTGTGAGCTGACAATACAGTCTTTTGATGTTCTTGTTTGGTCTCATTTGTGAGTTATAGTTATATGGCAGCTGTAATAACTATAAGGTCCAAGGTGGTATCATTCACTCATTTTTCAGTTGGTGCTAGAAGTTGGTTGAGACACCATAGTTCTTTCCATATGGTCTCTCATCCTCCAATAGGCTGAATCAGCTTCTTCACATGGAAGTCTCAGGACAGCATTATAAGAGGGCAAGAGAAAACTGCAAAACCCTAGCTATAGCATCATGACAGCATTCTGTTAAGTCACTTTAAATACTATCGATATGCTGATGGCAACTGAAATTGTGTCTCTCTTCTTGACCTTTTCCTGCTCTCTAGACTTGTGTATTTAACTACCTACTAATCATGCCTACTTGGATTTGTAATAAGTATCTCAACCTAAAGTAATGAAAACTTTGATTTTTCCTAACCTATATCTCGATATTCAGAAAACTTATTCAGTGAATATTTATTGAACATCTATTATGCCAGATGTAGTTTTAGACTATGGATAAAACAGTGAACAAAACACAAAATTTTTGACTTTATGGAATATTCATTTTAATGAGGAGATCAATGAATAAAAAATAAAACATCAGATTATAAGTGCTAAGAAGAAAAATAGAAGATAAAGGGATAAAGAGTGATGCAAATTGCTAGTTCAGATAAGGAGGTCAAGGAAAGCCTGTCAGATTAGGTGACATCTGAATAGAGACCAAAATGAAATGAGGAAGTGAGCCATATGTATAGATGAGAATCACATAATGGGAAGCATCTAGAAATTCAAGTTTCAAATTTAACAATCGTCATGTTCGACTAATTGTATTCCCTCACTACTCTCTAAGACAAAAGCTAATTGAATTGACTTTAACTTCAAAATATATTCCATATTAGTCTACTTCTCTCCAGTACAATTGCTATCATTTTGTTCCAAGTTATTATTTGTACAATAGTCTAACTGATTTCTAGCTACCAATTCACTTTACCTTGCAGAGAGAATAATATTTTTAGACATAAATCAAAGTATATAACCCCTCTCCTTTAAATTTGACTTCCAATTATATTTAAGATAAAATACAAAATCCTTAACCTGGCCCACAGGGCCTCATGATCTGACTCTTGCTTACTACCGTATGTAGCTCTATGCTGTATATTTTTCCTTAGTCGAAGCTTCAATCATTCTGTCCTTCAAATTTAGACTCAGAGGTTCAGGTCATGAAATTGGCTTAGTCATGCACACCCTTCTACATTCTTTATGTAACTACTAACTCATGTTTTATATCTCAACTCAAATGTTACTTCTTTTCTGCAGTCCTTAGATTAGCATAGTGCACTGTACTTTTGAGATGATAATTTTTGTCATATTTCACTGAAATTACCAGTTTAATTGTCTGTCTTTTCTGTTGGACGGTAAGTTCAATACAGTTAGGGAACATATTTGTTGCATTTATTATAACATTGATATTTTACTATCTTATTTATATAATCTTTTATTGTTTACATTTCTGTTTTCTCTAACTAAAGATAAGCTCTCTGAAGTCAGGAACTATATCAGCCTGTTTATCTCTATATTCCCTTCACTCTTAAAATTTCTAGAACATAGTAGAAACTCAGAAAGATGTCTTCAAATCTGTATTTTAATTTTAAAAATACAAACAGAAATGGAACATCTTATAAGTGTACAACTTAATAAATGATCAGTGACTGAATGCATTTATGTAACCAGTATGCAGATCCAGAAATATAACACTACCAACACTGTAAAACCACTTGTGTCCCCTGCCTCTCATTACCCATGCCCTCAGGATAATCACTATCCTAATATCTACCAACAAAGGTTAGTTTTGTGTTTCTGTACTTTATATTATGGGAAAATACAGTGTGCTCTTTTGTGTCTGGATTCTTTTACTCAGCATTGATTTGTTTGTAAGATTTACCTATGTTACTTGGTGTGGTTGTAAGGTTTTTTTATGATTGCTACTTAATATTTAATTCTATGAATATACTAATATTTATTCATTCTAATAATTACAAAAATATTCAGCTTTTATGAATTTACAAATTGCTGATATAAACATTCTTGTAATTCATGTCTTTTAGTGAAAAAAAATATAAGCATTTTGGTTGGTTATGTGCCAAAGTGCCAAAGTAGAATTGCTGAGTCATAAAGTAGGAATACGTTCAACTTTAGTTGGTAAAGTAGGTAAAGTAGTCCCCCCTATTTGTTTGGGATATGTTACAAGACTCTCAGTGGATGCCTGACACCATGGATCGTACCAAACCATATACATATAATGTTTTTTCCTATATATACATACCTGTGATATAGTTTAATTTATTAAGGACAGTAAGATATTAACAATAACTAATAACAAAATAAAACAAGTATAATATTGTATAATACAAGTTATGTGAATGTGGTTTCTCTCTCTCGAAATATCTTATTGTACAGTACTCGCATTGTCACTTGAAGAAAGTACTTTAAGGCTTCTCTTTGGCATTTCCAAACTGCCAACATCACTACTCTTGCATTTTGGGGCCATTATTATGTAAAATAAGGGTCACTTGAACACAAATACTGAGATACAGTAATAGTTAATCTGATAATCGAAAAGGCTACTAAATGAATAATGGAGAGAGTGTATAGCAAGCATGGATATGCTAGACAAAGCCATGATTCATGTCCCTGGCAGGATGAAGTGGGATGGTGTGAAATATCATCACACTGCTCAGAATGGTGCAATATTTAAGTTATGAATTGTTCATTTCTGATATTTTCCATTTAATACTTTTGGATCATGAGTGACTACAGTAACCGAAACTGTGGAAAGTAAAATCATAAATCATGAGAGACTACTGTGTTATCAAACAGTTTTCCAAAGTTGTTGCACCAATTTATATTTCCACTAAAAGAGTAAGAGAGTAATGATTGTTCTATAACTTTGCCTATCTTTCTATCTATCTATCTATCTATCTATCTATCTATCTATCTATCTATCTATATGTTTGTTTGTTTTGTCTGGTGGGTTTGTAAGATATTTTGTTGTGATTTAATTTGCATTTTTCTAAGAACTAATAGGTTTTAGCACCATTTTATATGTCTCTTAATCAATGATACCCTCTTTTGTGAACTACATGTTCTTCCTACATTTCTATTTGGTTGTTATAAATCACACTTCAGTAAATGTATAGATGTACTGCCACACTTTCTTCTCTGTTCCATTGGTCAGTGTTCTTTGCAGTTATCAGCAATTACATTTTAAATAAATGAGTGCATATAAGGTTTTTCTGTACAACATGTGTAAATAAATGTAGAACCTCCAGGAAACAAGAAGAACACTTGAAAAAAATAGGCTTATATTACCGACCAAATCTTAATAGAGTCTCATTTAGTGATATCCACCTGAAAATATCTTAAAGTGTACATTTCTGTGATAAAACTTGTTTAAGTAATATCACATGTACATTAAACACATTTTGACAGACGTGAATCAAAGGTCATAAAATTGAGCTGTGACATCTTCATTATAGTTTTGCCCATAAATTATTTGTAATTTATCAGATTTTTGTTATAATTTTGTCTGTACTCAAGAAGCTCCAAAGGATCAATATCTTTAAGAGCTTACAAGGTACAAAATAATTGTATTATTTCTTGATTTTCACATTGTATATATGCATCAACTTTGTATTGATATGAATAAAAATCAATTTCATAAAAATTTTTAACACAGTTTACTGATATTTAGTAAACAGAATTCTAGTTTTCATTCCCAGTGAAGCAATGTGGCAAATGTCCACTTGATTTTTCTATTCCTTTCATAAATATTTCTTAAACACCTACTGTCTCCTTGTCCCTTGAAATTCAAAATTGAATAAGATGGCCAAAGTTTTTATTTTCTTATACTGTATATTCTAGTGTTGAAAGGAGAGATAAAATAAACAAATATACATACTAACAAACTAACAAACAAAAAAATAGCAGAGGATATGTACTATGTATAGAATTTTAAAATGATGATGTAAATATCTTGTTAATGTTTTTAGATTTAGTGGTTAGTAAAGACCTCTTTGAGGTGACATCTAAGCTAAAATATGAAGAACAAAATGGAACCAGCTGTAGTAACATTAGAGATAGAAAGGGGGAGGGTGTTGGTACATTCCAGTTCAAATAAGCAACCAACTTCCAAGTCCTTTATTTATTCAAATAACAAAATAAGGCTTTTGTGGCTAGACTACAGTGAGTAAGGGTAAGAGTGATATCATGTGAGCTCATGAACATGGGAAGAAAAAAGATCATATAATCTATATAAGACTTTGTAAGCCAAAAGAAGAACTTTGGATTTTAAGTTTGATAGCAAGTCCTTACAAAAACTTGAACTGGAAAGTGACATGGGTACAGGACATTTCTGTTGGACTGATATGCGACCACTTTTTGGAGAAGAGGGAAAATGCTGTATCTCTTTTGCACTTGGTAAAGAGGATTAAAATCAATAGTGTTCACAGAATAGAATTTGGGATAAACAAATGTGACAGAGTTAGAAAAGAGTCCCCCCATCCACCACACATACACATAACCTAATCTCTTAAATCTATTGCTCACATTGCTGCTGTAGTAAATTATCTAAAATACTAATCTGAACATGCCATTTCCCTTCTTTCCTTTAATGATTTTCAAGGTCATAGTGATCTTGTATAGCACACCTATCTAGCTTTCTTTCTCAATCCCTTACTCCTTTTAGCTCCAGGAATACTGACCTACTTGAAATTCCCTATGTTTTCTTGGGCCCTGGTGCCCTTTGGCTTATTACTTCCTTTGCTTGAAATGCTTTTCAGTATGCCTGCTCTTACTCAGCACAGATGAAAACCTTCTCTGACTACCCTGTCTCCTAAAGATAATATACACTGTATTTAATGAGAAGGATAACACAGGCACCAACCAACCAGAATGGACATTGGCTACAGAGATCGTATCTTTAAAGCCATTAAAGTAGGGCCCAACGCATGCTTAACATTATATCACTATTTGTTCTTATGATATGGTGAAAAAACAAATACAAATATTTGATTGTTATGTCTTATGGGCAATTTCATCTTAGATTTTTCTATTCTTTTAATATAATATTTATTTAACAGTATAAATGGATAGCTGAATCGTATAAATGTGTCATAACTTTTGTGGGAATTGTGAATTGGATGACAAGGAGAGTGATCTAACCAGAATTGAAGGTTGACATCAGTGGCTAAGCAGAGGGAGTGTTGTTTTAGATTATGGGACTTGAATTTTCAAATGATAAGTTTGAATTTGATACAGTAAACAACAGGATACCTGTGTAAGGACATAAACATAGAGGATTACAATCTGTAAGTAGTACTTGAAAAAGACAAATTTGGCAATGTTATGGAGAGTGGATTCAAGGGCAAAGATACTCAAGACTAGGAATTTTGTTTGTAGATTGTTGTGATCTTGCAAACAAGACCAGAGTAGTGAAAGCCAGAATCGACACATGATTGATATTTAAAACCATACTTTCTTAGTAGAGAATGAGAAGAAAAGAAAGCTGAAGGACAAATAAGAATATGGCCAAATAGGATATGCAATTTTTATGCATGCACCTATACTAAATAGTTAACCACTCAGAAGTCTCATTTCTTTTACTCTGAGTCAAATAATTGTATTGATACATAATAATTTAAACAAAGCTATAAGGATCGTCATTATGGAAGGGACTATAGTTTTTCTTTTACATATCTTTATGATGGAGTGCATTCATCTTTGATCTCTCTCTCTCTCTCTTTCTCTCTCTCTCTCTCTCTCTTTCTCTCTCTCTCTCTCTCTCTCTCTCTCTCACACACACACACACATACACACGGCATTAATATCTACAAGTTACATACTACGTTGTATGCTGAGTTCTTCAGGTGAGAAGGTAAACCTGAAAATTTGATAAAAACTAGAAATGTATTATTTCTGGGTAAATAGTGTAAATTCCTAAATATTGGTAGAATTAATCTTTAAGAATGTTTTATATGTTATTTGTAAACTCTAAGCGCTTTGGATTAATAAATCCAATCAAGTTTCCCGTTTTATAAGTTGACAGTTTCTCTGAGAAACCGGGTGCTGTAATTTCTCACTCTCAAATGAAATTGTCTAAGTCAATGTACATGGATTTTATAGATCAGACAGTAGAAGAAAAACCTCTAACTATATGTGATTTTTAAATGAAATTTAATCAGCTGCCTCTTTAAAAATGTTGGAATGTTCAGCCAATGCCAACAAAAGGATATATAAAATAGTCTACTTGGACAGGGTTCATAAAGGAGTGAAGAAATTTAGTGAAATGACTCTTCAAAATTTATCAAGGCTAAAAGACAGATTGACAAGTGGTGGACTTACTTGCAAATGTAACAGTATCTCAGTTGTCAGAATGCCTTAGATGTGAGGTTGTTGAAATTCAGTCTCACTTCTCAAAAAATGAAAAAAAAACTTGAGAAGTATTTGGATTCTTTATAAGTTTATCAAATACTGGATATTTTTGTCTATTTTTTTCTGTTTTCCTTTTAAAAGTTGAGTTTTGTCCTAGTAAAAATTCCTAGTAAACATTGGGCAGTTGGTAGTGCTATGATACCAACATGTAAATCTTGCATCGCATTTTCTTTGGGAAACAATTTTGAAATATAGAAATATAATTATAAACCATTATAACTTGATGAATATTCTATTTTTAAGAAGTCTATGTTTCCTTTGAGGCCTCTTGTGTTTAACAGTGAACATTGGCAATAGACATAAAATAGTGCTTTTTTTTCTATATTTTTAAGGCCTGAAAATACATTTGCATATAGTAGAATTAGAAGTCTGAGATGAGTGTCTAGGTTTAGCATTGGTAGTTCAGATATCTCTCCATTGTAGGCACCTCTATGCTTCTGGGAAGGATTCCAGAACTACCAATTATATCAAAATATGTTTTACTAAGATAAAGTGAGACATATAGTACAGAATCCCATGATATGTATAAAACCTTTTCCCTTTTTTCTTCTATGTGCTCCTTTAAATAAATCAACTTAAACTTCTAAAAAACAGAGAAAAAAAGTCCCAGACTTGGGGTGGTGAAATGGCCTCCTCGCTTATGATGGTAAGGTGTTAGGAGAGCGAATTGTTTGCTGAGGTTTGTTTAATAAGTAAACCAGAAAGCTCAAAAGATTATTTTTACACAGGAAAGAATAAAAAAAAAACAAAATCCACACATAAACCCATTATATTAGAAATATTGGCATGAAGCAACTAGTGATAGTCACATACTCTGAAATAGAACTTTGTAAAATAAGTGGGAGAAGATATAGCAGCGACTCTTAATAATAAAAATATTCTTATTAATTTTATCTGAAATTTAAATGAAATTGCAAATGTCATTTTGAGTGGAATTGTTTAAGTCTGTTAATATTCTGAAGAAATTTCTTGAGTTGATGGTAAAACATATGTAAAGTAGAATTAGAAGTCATTTATAATAAGTGGGTGTCTAAGGACTGTCTTTTTATGAAACTAAATTTGTTCCGAGTTAGAGGAAAGAAAGAGAGAAGTTCAAGCTAGAAATAATAACAAGAATGATGACCATTTATCTATCCTTCCAATGGACAAAAACAATACAAAGTATCACATTTCAATGCTGAAAACTATGGGGAACAGTATCATACAGAAGCTGAAAACTTATATTCTACTACAAAAGGAAATATTCTACATTGTTTTCTTATATACTTAAATTCCATTTTTAAATATCATATAGTAATCTAAGTAGAAATAAATGAATAGAAAACAGACATTTTTTTTTGGTTTCAGTTTTCGATTTAGTACAATAATTTTCCAAATGTGAGAAGACAACGAAGCACATAACAAAATATAAAATTCAGCTTTTTTAATCAGAAAATCACATTTGTCTTATGAGTTTACTTGCTTTAAAATATTCAAAAGGTTGGACCAAGAAGACAGTGAAAGTGCTAATATAATGTAATTCAATGATGCAGTCAGTACCACATTTATTATTCAATCCTTCTTATATTAAGCTATCATGTTTATTGAATTTTGATAGGAATATGTAAAACAAGTTTTGAAAAAAGAAAAATAATTTATCCTAATTAGTTATGTTTGAAATTTAAATTAGACTTGTTCTGAAAGCACTGCTGAATTTACCTGTAGTTGCCTATACTTAAAAAAAGTTTTATATCACACCCCTGCGTTTATACTGTGTTTATTAATTTACACACATATCACACTCAGTAGAAACCCTAAAAATGTAAGATTTCTTCCATTTCTATATTATTCTATTTGTGAATATTTTTTGGTGTGTACATGGTGGAATACATCCCAAGAGAAATGCACATGTTGGGTCAAGTGTTTCTATGATGCTGACTCACAGGCATCTGACTATAGGCATATTTCTTAAATATTCCTCTTTACAAATATATCAGCGGAAAACAGGAACAAACTTCACATCCAGGTTCACTGTAATTGGACTTTCATTAGGTATGGGACATAAAGGTTGCTAGCTAAGAGACTTCATTTTCCGCTGGTAAAGTGACCAACTGTTCCAATTTGCCTATGAACAAAGGTTTTCTTTCCAGGTAATATGGAACATTCAGTACTAAAACTAAAACATCTTAGAAAATCGAGATGCTTGGTGTGGAGGGCTGAATTCTAAGATGCACATTAAGACTTTGGTATACACATCCTGTATGATTCCCACCCCTTGAGTATGGGAAGAAATTGTGAATGAGATATCACCCTCATGATTATTTGGTAAATAGTTGACTTATAGTTAATCACAGAGACATTATCTTGAGTGGGTGTAGCCTAATCAGGTGGGTCTTAAGAAAAGGGACTGAGATATTTCTGGAAAAAGAGATTTTCCTGCTGACCTTGGAGAAGACAGATACCATGAGTTCTACAGCCACAGCCCCAAGAAACTGAATTCTTTCAACAACCAGTGAGCTTAGAGGAGGAACTTGAGCCCCAGTTGAAATTACAGCCGCAGCCAACGTCTTGATGCCCTATTGGTGAGACCCTGAGCAGAGTACTCAAATAACCTGTTTCTAGACATCTGACCCATGAGAACTGTATTTTTTAAGCCACTAAATTTGTGACAATTTGTTACACATCGATAGAAAACTAATAGTATCATTTTTCTTACTCTAGCATGGAATAAAATTGATGAACCATATTTTGGACCTATACAAGTTCATTTATATTGAGTCTTAACATTATCTGTTTTAAGAATCAAGTACTTGATGAAACTATGACAGAGCCAATTTTCCTGCATAGGCAACCAGCTGTAGGAAAGAGATGTAGAATGAGCAGACGGTGCCAGGAAGGAAGTGAATGGGAATGGTCTCTCAGCAGGCAAGAGATGAATGGCTCCCCTTATGAAGATGAAGGCTCGATTAGAATATACAGTAGGGAGGGGTGGCAAAATGGAGCACATTTTTATTAAGAAATGTAAAGTTCAGTGATTTTTAAACTCCTGTTGGTGACCAACCAATGGGTTGGAAATCAATTGAGTAGGTAGTAACCAGCAATGCAAGATGTAATAGCCTAGAATAGTACAGAAAATAAGCAAATGTTTGTGAAATTTTCATTTCAACTTTATATCTATTTTTTATGTTTACCTATTTACCAAGGTATGATGTAAAATAATTCTCTTACAATTTTGAAAAACATTGAAATAATGCGATGGCTTAGAACAGGGCTTCTCAACTCTCGCTATACATCACAAATTTAATGAAAAGTTCTGGGGATTGGACCTGGTCACCTACGCTTTTGAAAAGCTCTCCAGGTAATCTTGATTATAGTTAAATTTGAGAACTACTGAATTAAAGAGCATGGTATTTGGGATTTGTATACTTGGGCAAAGTACATAATTTAATTTGTTGATTAATGAAATTAAAAAGAAAGTTTTATTGAGATATAATTCACACACTATTCATCCATTTAAGCATACAATTCAATATTTTTATGTATTCACAGAATTGTGCAAATACAATCACAGTATAATTTTAGATAATTTTGTACCCTTTATTTTTTTAATTAAATTTCTTAGGGTGACATTGGCTAATAAAATTATATAGGCTTTATGTGTACATTTCTATACTATATCATCTGTTTACTGCATTGTGTGTTCACCATCCAAAGTCAGATCTCTTCCCATCACCATATATTTGACCCCCTTTACCCTTTTTTACCTCTGCCTTTCCCACCTTTCCCTCTGGTAACCACTAAGCTGTTGTCTGTGTCTATGAGTTTTTGTATTTTTGTTTGTCTTGATCATTTGTTGCTTTCAGTTTTATAACCCACATATGCATGAAAGCATATGGTTCTCATCTTTTTCTGTCTGACTTGTTAAGCTTAACATGATAATCTCAAGATTGTCACAAATGGCTGTATTTTATCTTTCTTATGGGTGAGTAATATTCCATTGAATTTATGTACTACATTTTTTTTACCCATTTATCAAAGGACACTTCAGTTGTTTCCATGTCTTGGTTGCCATGAGTATGCTGAAATGAATGTTAGGGTGCATATGTCTTTATGGATAAATGTTTTCAGATTTTGAGGTAGATATCCAGAAGAGGAATTACTGGGTGATATGGTGATTTTATTCTTATTTTTCTGAGGAACCTCCATACTTTCACCAGTAGTGTATAAGTGTTCCTTTCCCTCCATAACCTCTGCAACACTTGTTTTTACTTGTTCTGTTGATAATAGCCACTCTAACAGGTGTGAGGAGGTAACTCATTGTGGTTTTGATTCACATTTTCCTAACAATTAGTGAAGTTGAGCATCTTTTCATATGTTTGTTGGTCATTTGTTTGTCTTTTTGGGAGAAGTGTTTGTTCAGGTCCTCTGCTTACTTTTTAACTGGATTTTTTTTCTTATTATGAGTTGTATGAGTTCTTTGCATATTTTGAATATTAGCCCTTTATTGGAGTTATTGTTTGCAAATATCTTCTCCCATTCAGTTGGTTGCCTCTTTGTTTTATTGATGGTTTCTTTTGCTGTGTAGAAACTTTTTAGTTTGATATGGTACCATTTATTTATTTTTGCCCTTATTTCTTTTGCCTTTGAGGTCAAATTTACAGAATTCTCTCTAAGACCAATAGTATAATACTTATGTTTTTTCTATGCAGTTTATTTTTTTAAGTCTTATATTTAAGTATTTGATCTATATTGAGTTAAATCTGTTGAATGATGACAGAATAATGCATAATTTTAAAGAGCTCCAGTTTTCACATTTGTAAAATTGCGGTAAATATAGTACCTACCTCCTCAGGGTGTCCTGAGAATGAAATAAGGTATAATTAGGAACACAACCCAATTTGTAGGACATAGTAATAATAGTGCAGTAAACTGGTACTTGTTACTAATCTATACAGCATTTCAAGAATGTTTACAAATTGTTGAGAAGATGTGTAGGACCCCACCTACAAAGTTTTAGATTCAATGTCGTGAGGCTCAGGACCTGTGTGGTGGAATTCAAAATTATGCCCTCCAGGGAAGTCACATTGTTTCTGACAGGGACGTGATGCTCAACGTGGGAAACCAAAGATTAGGTCAAGCACCAAGTGCCACCCAGCAAGGTATATGGCCTGCCCTCTACCATGGTTAGGAGCTCCTCATGTTCTCCTTCTCCAAGCAAGACTGCTTATTCAGTGAAGTGTGAGAGTCACCTCGGTAAACAGTCTCCCCTAGCCACTTGGCTGATGACCCACCATCCCACCTGAGACTCAATTGGGATAAGTATTCAACATGTGCTGAACACTGCCAATGCAGGGAAATGCCAATATCTTCTCTTTGCCTTTCTGTGTGTTAGAGTCTGGGTATCCTTGGCATTCTCTGGATGTCTGGATTCACTGGAAAAAATATGATCTATGATTGTTTAATTTCCTCAATATCCAAACAGGTGCTACTAAATCAGGAAAACTCATCTTCTTTTTCTTTTCCTTTTGTATGTTCTTTAAAAAAAATAAACTGAACAGGTGTCATGGTACATTTTCATGGGAGAAAAACATGAATGCTGTCTTAGAATACTGCTATACACACAATTAGGATAGATAAATTGTTTGAAGGATAGAACCACACAAAGCAGGAAAGATGCAGCATATTTTGATGTAACTTTCACATGGCTCCAGTTCCCTAAAGTTACATTGTTTACATATGATAGGGGCCTGCTAGATCTGAGAAAATAGGCCAGATATTAGAAAATAGTGAAAAATTTTCCATATCCCAAGTTTTTATCTTTGGACCTATATCATGTTTCTGAAATACTTTGTATTAGAAATCAATGCCTTTTTGCTTTATAGGGAATGCTTAGGAACCTGTGCTCTATTAGTTCTTAAACTAAATAAAGCACTGAAAACAGTCACAGCCTCATCTGAGGAAATAGTGACTTCTGTTTTCAAATACTCCATGAAGCTCAAGTCCTGAGTGCTACCTAGTACTACACTGTGTGCTAGGCACTTTATAAGCTTTAACTCACTTAATTTTGCAGCAATCAAATAAGATAGGCATTATTATTTTCATTTTGTAGATGAAGAAATGAGGCTTAGAGTAGTTAGGTAACATGTACAAAGTCACAGAGTTAATAAGTTGCAGAGCTGAGATATAGTATTAGTCAGAATTTCCTAGAAAAACGGAACAAATAGGATGTACATATTTATAAAAAAATATTATAAGGAATTGGCTCAGGCTGACAAGTCCAAATCTGCAGTGTGGGCAGGCAGGCTTGAGACCCAGGAGAGTCGATGATGTAGAAAAGCTCAAAAGGCAGTCTGCTGGACAATTCTCTTTTGCTCTGGAATGGTTTAATTAATTAATGATGTTGTTTTTCAATTTAGGCCTTCACCTGATTGAATGAGGTTCATTCACATTATGGAGAACAATGTACTTACTCAAATTCCACTGAATTAAATGGTAATCTCATCAAAACACCCTTCGAGTTCACACATAAAGTTAATCATCACAAATATGAACCCAGGAAGTCTGACTACAGAACTTGTAACATTTTCAAACATTTAATATGCAAATGTCTATTATTGAAAATTTCCAATGAATTATTTACATTTCATAACAATCTTATGAGGTCAGTACTGTTATTCTCCTTATTTTGCAAATAAAGAGACTTCTATTTTTCCTCTTTTACCAGATTGTCTCCATGGTAGTTTGAAGTGATAGGGATTTTTTTTAATAAGAAGTAGTTGAAAAAATGCCAATTTTGTAAATAATCTATAGGTGATTCAATGGTTATCTCTCTCTCTCTCTCTCTCTCTCTCTCTCTCTCTCTCTATATATATATATATATATATATATATATATATATATATTGCTTTCTTTTGAAAAATCTCATGTTCTTGGTTACACTTTGGAGATAATAATAAAATGTTAATATGTAGTGAGCATGTACATGTTCATTACACTTATAAGGGTTTGACATGTGCTATGATTGTCCCCATTTTATAAATGATGAAATTGAGACATAGAGATGCAAGTGGCAGAGTCAGGACTTGAACTCAGGCAGTTAGATTTTGGAGTTTTTCTTCTTCTTCATTCCAACAATATACTACCTCTTCTAATAACACACAGTTTTGCAGAATTACTACTAATAGCAAGCATAAAAAGTTGAGACATTGTATTTTTTTCCAAATCTGTAAAAGGTACAGATCCATAGTTAAGGAAAAATAAAAGCAGAGAGCCTTCAAAAACATAGCTAAGGCTCATAGGCAACAAAAGGAGGTGAATGTAAAATGTATATAATATTAGATAAAGAATTCATATATCTAATTAACAGTGAAAAAGTGGATGTCTCAGTTCTGGAGATATTTGAAATTATATAATGCATTAGACAATAGTGCAATTAGGAAAAATTCCTTAATTATAAAAGTAGAGGAAATTATTCTATTTTTAAAATGGAAAGATCTGAGTTTTTTTGTAATGTGTCTTTTATTTGGACATCTATATAATTTTTTTAAAATTAGTGATTTTTAAAATATTTTTGTGGGTTTTGAGACCCACAAATGGAACTTTATGTAAGCCCTCTCCATTTAGCGCCCTTCTGAAGGTTATTATATATATTGATATTTTAGTTCAGGTCAAAAATTTAGTTAAATATGAGAACATTTAGTTTAGAAATATAAATAAAGAGAATAGATGGAAAGTATAAAGTCCATCACATTCAAACTCTGTCTCTGTATACTTCTTGACTTCTTTGATCTTCAATAATAGCATTATAATATCCATAGTAAACATTGTTCCCATCTATGGAAAATTGTGGAAAATTGATACACTTTGGAACCATAGAGAACTGCCTATTCTCTGCATTTAATATATGAATGGGTAGATATCTCCTTTACATGTCATTTGCATATTTATTTTGAATATGTGTACACATTTTTCTTGCTCATACATGCCTGCACAAACACACATGCACAGACACACACACACACACACACACACACACACACACACACATAGTCACCAAATCAAATATATATCCAGAATGGTAAACAGAAATAATAGATTAATGGCATAGGAAAGAAAAATTTTGGAATGAAGTTTTTTTTTTCCCAGTGTAGGCTACTCTGCTCATAAGGAATTGACTTCAGATATTTATATGAGTCTCCATACCCATTGGGCTTTCACAGACTTTCCTTTCAGTAACTCTTATAATATGGAAATAATATAAAATCATTAAATAACACTGTGACCTTAATAAACACCACCAAAATATTCCATTGAGGAAAGAGAAATATTGAGGTACAAAACAAAACAAGCTCAAATCAGGTGCTGTAGAAAGAAAGGGCAGAAACCCATATTCTTAGTGAAAATCCTGGAGTAACAGCACATGATCTGGTACTCTCTTTCAAGCTTTCAGTCCTTAGAAAGATGGAACAATTGCCCTCTTCCACAGTTTTAAACTGTAACATTTCTTGCTGTTCCAGGTCTTTGGAACTGATGTCATTTATCCATGTGGGTATGTACTTATGTATTTGCTATTATATTTTGTTTTCTTCATTATTACCTTCGTGGTGTTATAAGGAGATATTCATCTGAGGAAACAAAGAGACAAAAATAAGAAGGAAAAATTAGAAGGAAGAGAAAGAGGGTTGTGGGGGAGGGGGGATGAAGGAAGGAAAGAAAGAAGAAGCCAATCTAATAAAGAATGTTATTGTAAATGAGGGAAGCTTAGTAATGCTTGTTCCCAGAAAACTCTTTAAAGCCTCTAGAAGGGATAACACCGTATTTTGTAATGCTAACAATGTGCTTTTAACTATGTGAAGTGACACAGAACTCAGACATTTCATGGAGAACCCCCTAATGTGGGGATTCTTTTGTTAACAAGGTCTGAACATTTTCTTTAAACTTTATAAGTTAAAGATTTTTAAAAAAGGTATGTCACACAAAAACAGTAGTCCATTTGGAGAACTATCATTAACGAGATTCTAAAATTATATCTTCTATTGTAAAAGGCATCAGGCTATACAAGGGAATTTATTCCTTCTTTTTCTCTTTTGCCCACCCAAGAAAGCAGCAACAATAAAGGACATTCTTTTTAAATTATTTTAGCTCTAATTATACAGGTAATTGCAGCAACTTAATATTTTACATTAGCTCCAACACAATCTCAACTACTACTCACACCATCCACACCATCTTAAAATACAGATAAGTATATTACTAATCACACAAAACAACACTGTTTGCAAGCCCAGGGTCATAACAGAATTTACTGAAGTCTAAATATTATGATGCTATAGCAAGTAGACATACCTAATACGAAAATAAATTTTAGTTTATATTCTCACTCTCTTTGTCTATGTGCTTTTAACTCTTTTAATCTATAATATTTGATAATATATGAATAGTCTCAGAATATTTGGTCAACCACCACAGAGGTATGTGTATATTAAGGAAATCATCTGTGAGAGAAAAGGACGCACACTGATAGAAGCAAAGTTCCAGTGGCAAAGAGAAAGATGAGAAGAAAATAAGTTAAAAATTAAATTTCAAAGTAGCCAAAGATCGTAGTTCACTCCTTCCTGTTCTCTTCCATTGTTCCTAAGTTTATTGTCCAGAAAATCTCATTCTGTTAGGCTGAAAAAAAAGGGAAAACAAATAATTGTGAATCTTCTAAGGACTCCCAACACTCTATTAAAAGTCAAGTTTCCATTTCAGATAGTCTTTCTGAGTCCAAAACACTGAAGTATTATTTTATATACCTGTATGAAGGAGAAACATAATGGTTTCCTCACACACATCCTGCATGAAAAATAAACCCATTAATAAAAGTGTTAGACAAATTCTTTCATAGCCTGTGTGGAGGCCACATGCTGTAGTATTGTCAAAAATAACGTATTTTATACTTTTACCAACAGGGAGACAGATTAAATTCAACATAAAATTGGAAATTTATGCTTGGTTGAGAACAACATCTATGTGTGAAAATGCCCGATGAGCTCCGATGAAACACAGAAATCACTCTACTCTGTAGCACCCTGTGCTGGGGAATGAAGGCCTGGAATCTGGGCTAGTCTATAAAAAGGAACACCTGAGGTTTCCCTTCAGGAAAACTTTAATCTTTTTGGGATTTCAGGGAGATAAAGATATTAGTAAGTGGCCAGATGCTGGTGTTACAAGCCAGATCGTCTTTGCTTTACAAGTAATCTGTCTTTATTTGAATAGCTGGTAAATACTTTCCTGAGAACTCTCAGGGCAATTCTGGAAGTGTTTATGAGTAACACATTTTATTCATCAAGAAATTAATGAATAATATCATTATTGCCAAACTAAGACTACGCACAGAAAACCACAATCAAGGAGAAGGAATTTATTCCCTCTGTAAACCCTTTCTCACTTTTTTTTCTCACATGGCTTTCTTTTGTTGTGGTAATGCACAATTCAACATGCCTTGTAAAAAGAGCTGTGAAGAGGATTGGGGATTAGTTCTCATAAAGAAAAACTGTAGAGAATCCTGCAAGTGACAAAATAAGTAATGAGACATGCTAAGCTGTATTATTACTACCATTACCATTTGGAGGGGAGCGATTTGAACTCTGGCATTATCCCAGTGGCATGGGAGGATGGTAACAACACAAGTGCAATTAGCATTTTTTCCCCGTTCTTCTCCATTGACACAGCAGAGGATTACAGGTCAGCAAGATTTAGAAAATGTATTTTAGGAGACGAGCCATGCTAAGGAAGGAGTAGCCCTTTGGAATTTAGGAGTCAAACAGATAAAATATAGAGTGCACTCTAAGGGACGAATGGGTTCTCAGTGAAGAGAGCTGCAACCCTGCAGAAGTGGGAAGGTCTGTATGTATTAGGGCCGAGATGGGTGGCAACAAAGGCATTTCTAGATGATTGGCACGTGAAGTCATTTTAATTGACACTTGGCTGCTATATAACTCTTGCCTACTATGCATGTGCTTACCCAGAATTCAGTTTGTTATAATTAAATTCATGAACTTCCAAGGATAAACATGGTATTATAATGAAGGTATAATGAGACTGAGGTTGTGGGAAGGTTAAGGTAATATCTTCTGTGCAAGTGTCTGTGGCCGGATTAAACCAACTATAGGTTTATGGAGCCCAGTCCTTCATCTCTCAGGACACAGGAATGATTCTTTAACTAAAAATGGGGTATTCTTTGGGCAGTCTCTGGGCTGTCTCTGGGCTGGGCCTCCATTCCTTTGTTACTCTGTCACTCATGTCTGACTAGCTACCTAGCTCTACTTCTTCAAAATTTGTAAACTGTATATTGTGCACACAAAAGCAAAGCTATTTTAGATGAGTCATACAATCTCCATTGTGGGAAAAATAACTTTTAAATGGTACATGTATTCTTTGCTAATTAGAGATGTACAAGTTCCTGGAGTTTTGGAAGAAGACACAATGTGATTGACAACATTAGTTCACAATGATTGGATCCTTCACTATTACTTCAAATTTTAGTCTAATGTAAAGGAAAGGTTTGGAAAATAGAAGGGTAATGTGAATTGTCAAGTCATTGTTTGCTAAAGTTCATTACATATCACTTGCTACAGAGAAGTATGCACTCTTCTTTGTTGATAATAGTAGTGGTGAGCCTGGATTTTAAATAAAATTTTTCACTACAAGAAAACAGGGCTCCTTGGAGAAATGGCTGATTCTAGGATTGGGTCCCAGAAAGTACTAAATGAGCCTGGAACATTTTGCTATGAAAGGAAGTAAGAAATGCTCAAAATTATTGAGAACTTTCTGAAAAAAGCATAGATGCCACCTTGAAGAATCTTTTAATGCCCACGGTTGGAATAATTTAAGCAACAAAATATATAATGACAGTAATGGAATATAATCTGCAAAATAAAAAAAATATCTAGTAGTCCATATTGATGAATGTGAATAATTAAATAAAATAAATAGCAAAGAAAAGAAAGCTGTTTTTTTAATATAGAATTCCAATCGATAAATGGAAAAGGAATGATAGAAATAGGGAATTGTCATTTGGTATGTAGTAATTACCATAGGCAAAAAATATCAATGTATGTTAAAATTAGTAGCCAAAAATATGAGAACATATATTTGCATAATACTTATTAGTTACAAAGAGAAAAATAGCAACTTGACAATGGAAAAAGCTGAGAGACACTACCTTAACCAAGTAATCAAAGTTATATACCTTCTGATATGATGATGTATTAAGAAGAGCACAGTCTTAACTTTTGTAGTACTACCATCAAAAATGTATAATCTGATAATAAACATAAGCAGATAACTGAAAAACCCTAGTTATTCAATATTTTACAAAAGAACAGGCCAGTTTCTTCAAAAGTGTCCATCATTATGATGGGCGAAATAGTGACCCCACCACCAATTCATACTTTGAAGATTTAAACTTGTAGTTTAATGCCCTCTAAAGTGGTAATTAAGATGAAAAGGAATTTTGTTGGTGTGTTCTAACTTAATATAATTGGTGTCCTTAAAAGAAGAGATTAGGACACAGAAGGCACAAAGAGAAGACCATATGAAGACACAGGAAGAGTCATCTATAAACATAGGAGAGATGCCTTAGAAGAAACCAACTCTAATGACACATTAATCTCAGGCTTTCAGGCCCCAGATCTGTGAGAAAATAAATTTCTCTTGTATAAGTCACCCAGTCTGTGGTACTTTGTTATGGTAGCCCCATCAAATTAATATAGTCATGAAACACAAAATAAGACTGAGAAATTATCCCCAATTGGAGGAACCTAAAAAGACGTTACAACTAAATGCAATTTTGTAATGTGGGATCGAACCCTGGAACATAAAAAGAATATTAGTGGCCTAATTGGCAATATTTAAATGAGATCGTAGATTAGTTAATAGTGTTGTATTAGTAATTATTTCCTGATTTTGTTAAGTGTACTATGGTTATGTAAGACAGTAAAGTTTGGGGAAGCTGGATGGAAGACATGCAGCATTTTTGTACTATTGTATAAATTTTGCATATCTGAAAATATTATAAAATAAAAAGTTAAAAATTAAAAAGTATTTTAATAATAAAAATATTCTAAAAATAGTATGTTACTTTCAAATATTTTTTGAAAGCTATTGGAAAAATGTAATTTTGTGACTTTTCATACTTGGTTTTTGTCATGTTCCTGAGAAGCAAATAATTACCTGTCTTCCCTGCTCAATTCCTCTCTTAAGTCTCTATTTTCCGGGCCTCAATGAGTACTTTATGATATCTCTACTGAAGAGGAATATCCATATCTCACATTTCATTGTACATTTCATTAAATTCCTTTAAACTTGTCTAGCTGATATTCCAGAATACAGCCACATGACTAAAATTATTACAAAATAATTTATAATTATTTAGTTTTGAGTATGCCTCTGCACAAATTCATTCAGCAAATATTTGTTGAACATTTAATATGTGTAAGATATTGTGGATAGAAAGACAAACAAGAATTTATTTTTACACTACAGGAATTCAAATCCAGAAGGTGAGACAGAGAAGAGAAGGAAATAAAGATAAATTAAGTCTTCTTGCATATCTACTAAGGGTCTCTAGATAGATATTATTAACTTTAATGTTACAGATTTGAAAACTAAAATTCAGAAATTTTCCTAATGGAAATAAAATATGAGTTGACTTTTAAAGAAAGTTAGAATTAGGGCCATGTTTAAAGAAGAAATTGCATTCCAGGGAAAGCATGTGCAGTAACTTGGAGGCATTGATATCATGCTGTATTTCTTAACTATTTCAGTATAAATTCAAGTATAGAATTTGTGTAGGTTAGTGGTAGGAGATGAAGATGTTTCAGTAAGCAGCCATACAACAAGATATTGTATGCTTTCATAAGAAATTTAAACTTTGACCTAACATGACAAAAAGAAATTTAAGGATTTTAATCTGGGAAAGGAAAGATAATGGTTGTATAAAGATGAATATTTTTTGAATTAGGTTCTCAATATTTTCTTATTTTAAAGTATTACAAAAAAGGAGCTCATTTAAAAATTATTTACTATTAATTAATTAATTAATTACTATTTAATATGTAAATCTTTTCATATGTAGTTTCAAATTGGCATTTCACCCTGAATTTATTTCATCCATTTTCCAACAGGAATTTTAATTAGAGCCATGGAGGGAGACTTGAAAAACATTATTTCATGGAAAGGAAATGTCTACCTATTGGACAAATAGAACAATCTCTCACTTGCCTGCTCCCTGCCATCCAGAGAGCCCCCAGCCAAGCTTAAATACAAGTTCTGAAGGAACTCACACCACTTAATAATAATATAATAAAGGACACAAGTAGTTCTTATTCAAAGATATTTGTGAAGTCCATGAAATTGGATGCATATTTTTGTATGCTATGTGTACATTGTTTTTCTGGATGACACTCAAAAATTTAAAAAGATTTCTTTTTTTAACTTATTTTTTATTGTTTATTGGGGTAAAATTCATTAATACAATTATATAATTTTCAGGTGTGCATTATCATTTGACATCTGTATATTCAATTGTGTGTTTACCACCCAAAGTCCAGTTTCCTCCCCCTAAACCTTACATTTGACCCCCTTTACCTCATCTACCTCCTCCTTCTTCCCCACCTCACTAGTAACCACTAGTCTATAGTCCTCTGGTAACCGCTAGCTTATAGTCCATGTCCATGATTCTTTGTTTGTCCTGCTCATTTGTTGCTTGTAGGTTTATGTCTCAAATATAAGTAATATTATGTGCTTTTCAACTTTTTCTGTCTGTCTTATTTCACTTAGCACGATTATCTCGAGGTCCATTCATGTTGTCGCGAATAACAGTATTTCACCTCTTCTTATGGCTGAGTAATATTGTGTTGTATATATGTACCACAGCTTCTTTAGCTAATTATTTACATAGGACACTTCTGTTGTTTCCATGTCCTGGCCACTGAGAATAATGCTGCTATGAACATTGGTGTGCAAAGATCTAAAAATTATCTAAAGTTATCTGTTACTCCAAAAATACTTAGAATCACTGTGAAGATAATTTTAGATTTCTTTGGTTCCAAAACAAAATTCTATAGTTTCAATTCTATTTTTCTATCTCAATTTTCAGAAGGTCTCATGTCTATGTATCTGTCTGTGTACAGTAGTTCACAATTGAGTCATGTTATCTATATAGCTCTCTAAAACAATATTGTAATTTTGTTATAATAACAGAATATCTTTAGCTTATTTTTTGATTGAAACAAAAAAAATCTGAATAAAGAAAGCCAAATGCTGCCTAGATATAACTTATTCTACTCCTCCTTTTGCATTTCGACATTATCATGGGTACCAATAGTTATCATTAAGCAATGTTTTTAACCTTATCTAATAATGTATTCCATAGATAAATCCAAAAATTATATCACATTGATTATCATCATTACTGTAGTTTACAGAAAACAGGGTAGGTTAAAAATCTCTGTCTTTATGTATAATATGCTACCCTTTAAAAATAAGAAATAAGGTGAAATTGAAAATGTGTATATACACACACACACACACACACACACACACACACACACATATCTTCGAAATATTACTTAGGTGGGTAAATCAGAATCTATACAATTTATTACCTAGAAGTCAGGTGTGTTGGGGTTAAACAGTGTCTAAGAGGTGGGAAGAGGTAATAATCATTGTGCTCCTTCTTGTACACAGTAATAAAATCAAATGAGCTAGAATAGGGGGGGAAATTCTCTGAAACTGAATGCACATAGAAACAAATGTACATAGCTGTATTTCACATGAATAACATAATCAAACTTAAGGGGAAAAGATGAACTCATGAAGCATTTAAAAACAATTTTTTTGACTATATACTTTCAAACTGAGGAATAAAAGAACTTCAAATGAAATTGCAAATAACTCTTAAACATCTTCTAAGATATATATATTAGGTTGATATTCTAAAAAGAGTTTATATGTATTTTAGGATCAAGCAAATAATTAAATGTGTGCTTTAAGCTGGAGAGGAAGCATGAAAGCATGAATTTTTATTATGAAAGAAGAAAGATATAACTATGGCATAGAGGAAGGCAACAACTATATGGGAATAGACTGGAATTAGAGATATGAATTTAAACTAGTAATATTTACTTCTGTCTGTTCAAAGGGCCAAAAAAAACAATTATATCCCATATAGCATCCAGATATTAGTTTTTAAATACCAATACCCACTAATAGGTACGCTACTCTTTGAAAAAATGCCCAATGCCTGGATTGACACAGGTAAAACACAGGATGGGCCTGGAACACCTCACACCAGAAAGTAAAGAAAGTATTCAAATAATGATGGTACATATCCAAAATATATCATGAAAGAGTTTCTACTGGTCAAATCTAGGACAATTGTAACATCAAAATAAATAAGAACAGCAATGTAATGTAACCTATTGTTTATATTTTTAAGAAAGAGGAATCCATGAGTTCATGCTGATTACAAAGAGGTAGATGATTAATAAATACATAAATTAAGAAGAGTGGGGAATTACTTTCATACAGTAGAATGCTTAGTAATAAATGTGAAGGAATGGTGGTATTGGGGGGAAAATCACCATTGTATAACAGTCATCATAATGATTTGTTCAGGCAAGAATCATCAGTGAATGGGAACTCTGGGGAAGCGGGCTGAGAGATTGATAAGGAGCAGGATAAGGACATTTTTCAAAGTGTCTCTACAAAGAGAGATTATTCGTTGCAAAGGAAAACTATTAACTATACAATAGAAAAACCTGACAACACTTTGACCAAGGGACCAAAATTAACATTATCAATATATCACAGATTGTCATTGTGTGCTTCTAGTTGTGATACACTGAGAAAATGAGGACAGAACATTACGTATTATTCTTGCTGTAGATGCAGATAGATAGGAAGGTATATAAATGATGATCGATGATGATGATGATGATGATGATCACGATGGTGATAGATGATAGATAGATTAGATAGATAGATAGATAGATAGATAGATAGATAGATAGATAGATGATAGAGATGATAGATAGATAGATAGATAGATAGATAGATAGATAGATGATAGATAGATAGATAGATAGATAGATAGATAGATAGATAGATAGATAGATTACGGATAGAGGAAAGGTACAAATGAAGCAAAATTTAAAAACTTTAAAAAATCTAGTTAAAATGTATGCGGGAGTTCTCTGTACTATCCTTGATATTTTTCTGTAATTTTTGAATTAGTTCAAAAGAGCGTAGATCTTAAATGTTTTTACCAGAAAAAAGAGATGGTAATCATGTTACATAATGGAGGTGTTAGCTAACTTTATGGCAATAATCACTTTGCCATATATGAGTGTATTAAATTAACAGATTGTACACAATGTTATTTGTTAATTATTTCTAAATAAAGCTGGAAAAAACCTACATGGGGGACACAATTAAATCTAAGGAATAGCCTCCTCAATAAAGAACTATTTTATATTTAAAATAAAATGTAAAAACAAAGAAAAGTTCCTAAGGCACAGAAACAACTTTATTCTCCCCACCTTCTCTAATTACATTTGCTAAAAGCAATTTGTGATATAAATAACCTATGAATATTATTAATAAACTTTAATTATTAGTAATACTTTTGTTTATAATGTTTAGTTTGTATATAAATTTGGTATTATCATTTTTACTTACCTTAAACACTCCTGTGATAGAGATATGCATTTTCTTCACCTCGCAGTGACACAAATCCAGGTGTAAAAAAAAGTTCTCTTGGATCTTTAGATGTAAAATGAATGTTCTCATTAATTTCACATTTTCTCATAACTAATTATGTTTTCTTGACACCCTCTTTTAGCAGGAGTAAAATGAATTAGTTCTCTATTTTAATGTTTTTTTTGTAGTTAAGTTTGGAGTTATTTGTAATGCCATCCTATATATAAACTATCACATTTCATTTGAAAACATGAACTGCTGTCTAGAATCCAGCAAGCATATTTGGCTTTATTCTCTATCTGGTTTATGTATGAAATTTTAAACCTGCTTTTTAATTACATATCTTCAGCTTTCCTCCAAATAGTTTATTGGAACATTCATCTATCTCTGGTGGTAAAGTATCAATTTAATATGCAATAGTGATCAATATTATACATTGAGAAACAAGACTAAGAATTAAGAAGGGAAAAATGTAAGCAGCAGAGAATGAGTTACAAATGAATGAGTACATAGGAAGGCCCCTGACCTCGAACCTTAGACACACTGATTTGTTCCATGGTCTTAACACTTCCAACATTACAATATGACTTGCCAAAGTGAGAGCTTCGTGCTAGTATTTATGTTCGCTCCTCCCTCCTACTTTTTTTCTGAGACCACCATCTGCTACGCTAACACATTTCTATGGATCAGAATAAAACTCACAAAACAAGAGCTGAGTCTCTCTATTGACTCCCCAGAATTGGAATCCTCTTTAGCTAACTTTTTATTTTTCAAACCAAATGTTCTGCCTGAAATTCTGAGAAATATATAATCATTTGTGCCTATCTAGAGAGTTGGTTTCACCTCCGCCTGCTTCATCCCAAAATGTCTTTGTTTCCTCCCTGAATCTACAAAATTCTGAGTGGCATTTCTGAATATCCATCAGTTTCTTTGACAAGTTTCCAGTTTCCTGAAACTTCTGTAATTTTATTCTTTCTTAATATCTTTAGGATTTTTTTTTCTACCACACAGAAGGGGAAATGGTGCGTAATCTTAGATTCCTAAGGTTTTTTTTTTTCCTTTTTTGTTTAAACTTGCCTTGTGTGGCAATACATTTACCTCCCCTTTCTCCCAAGAGCCATTAAAAAACTCTACATTTTCATGATTAAGCAGTAATTTTCCCTATCATCTCTTTTAAGATTGTAGGTGGTTATGACACATTTAGTCAGGGGATATTATCCACTGTGGTTCTTACTGATTTTAGCCACCTGCATTACCCTCCTGCTTCTTTTTGTTCTTTCATAACATCCATTGTTCTAATAACATTATTTTTTTTTCTTTTCGCACACTTTTTTAAAAAAAAATGCCTTAGAAAGAAGATCGTATCAAGAATAGGAGGTTCTTTTCTTACCCCTAAAATATTTGTAGAGTTTTTATTTTTCCCCCTTGACAATCCTTTTGGTCCTAATTGGGAAGTGGATTAATCCAACTGACTTAGGTGATTGTCACCTAATTACTATGAAAATCTAATGGAATTTTAAACATCAGTCCATTTCTGTCTTTACGTCTCAGGTATTTTCATGTTATACAGCTTTATTTTGTATAGTACTTGCCATACAACGCAAAGCACAAGGAACTGTGAAGAATGAAATAATGCAAGGCCGGTCATCATCTCGATCGTTCTTCTCAAACTATGGATTTGTCACCTCTAATAATCTAGAAAGATTAGGGAGTGGATGAAAGACATTAAATGAAAACAGCATAATTTTTAGCACATCTAAAACTACTATGGCAGGAAGTGAAGAAGCTTCTTTCTTGCTTGGCATCTTAACTGATCAACTAGACCATCATGCTCTTGACTACCTTGAATTAAAAAAAAAACAGCCTTTCAGATGAAATATGAAATTACTGAATACAGCTATCTAGCTCTTTAGATAAACAGGGTGAAATTTGTACCAGTGGCTTAACAATTGGAAGCCGCAGCTCTCAAAAAGAGCTCCTGCAATTTTGCTTGTATACATTCCTCCCTGCTTCATTTTAGATATCCAAATTTTCAATTGTTTCACAAAGCATTATAGAGTTTTTCAGCCTGAAGTATCTGGCTCAATAACTTGGCCTTAATTTGCAGCTCAACAGACCAGCCCATGATAGGAATAGCTGAGGGCCCTGGGTGCCAGTCAAATCTGCATCTGTGTATGTACACTGCAGCTCGTTGGATTGACCCAAATTTCTGTAAATGCAATATTGCTTTTGAGTGTATAGGTGCAATCTAAATGTTCATATGGGTATTTGATACCTAAAATCCAGAGAAGTAATATTCCTTCAGCATTAGAAAGGTAACAGCCAATGAATTTAATCAGGATGAAAAAGCATAGTGTCATTATAATGGCTGTAATGTTTTGTGCCTAGAAAAAGCCTCTAGTAATTTGTGACTTTGCCATGATGCTGTTATCTTAATATCCTAGTAAGAATACTTATAAGGATATTCCTTAAATTTGCTTCATTAGCCTGAATACCATCAGAGAAAAGAAATATGTCTTTACATTAGAAAAAAAGTTCATTATTTTTTTCCTAACAATTTACTTTGGGACGAGATT
This sequence comes from Rousettus aegyptiacus, assembly GCF_014176215.1. NCBI lineage: Eukaryota > Metazoa > Chordata > Mammalia > Chiroptera > Pteropodidae > Rousettus > Rousettus aegyptiacus. The sequence continues at coordinate 57,309,580 of NW_023416312.1, read as the reverse complement.
TTGATGGCATTACAGTAACTAATTTATTTTTTTTTGATACAAGAGGTGAGTGGATTAAACAAGCTAACTTGCTATCTACCAGATAACAGAGAAATTGTATTTTCATTTTTCCTGATTACTATCTATGAAGGTAATTATACTTCTACTTTACACATAATTAAAATGGAGGTTGATTTCAATTCATTCTTCTCAGTGGTAAAATTATCAAGTTAGTTCTCAACTAATTATTTTCTGTAGTATAACAGTTTCAGATCCCTGTCACATTCTATTTAGTAAACACAAAATAGCTCTGAATTAGAGTTATCATAGCCTGGGACTTTTATACTATTAATTTGTAGGGGACAAATCTTTAGATGGATGCTATCCAAGCTGAAAATGAATTCTTCTGAAAGAATTCAAATTTTTTTTCTTCATCTGTTTCTAAAACCTCTTGCCCATTCACAATCTCTGTTGGTGGCGGGTTTTCCTCCTTTTAATTTAAAGTTGCTTAATTTGTTCAAGTCTAACACAGCCTTTTCATACCAGTGATGTTGAACAATTTATCATTATGCTGGGTGTATGCCACATAGCTTTTCAAGTTTATAGGTGTAAGATGCTTATTTTTGGAAACAGAAAAATCTTCTCCTGATATTGCAGAGTAGAAATATGCACATATTAAAAAAAAATAGTTTTAATCATGGAGAATTAGTGAACTCTCTTTGAAGAGAAGCTCTACTCTCTAATTATTTTCACGAGGCAGGGCACCAGTTATAAAAGAGTCTTCATTTTACAAAAGGAACCAGTCACACTGAAATTCCCTTAAGCACATTTTCATGGCGAAAACTGAATACTATTTTGATGACAAATTTTTATCATACACACTCTTCTTTTAGCACCAAATCACCTTGCAATACTGGACAACACTGCACTCCTAGGAAGCTGCAAGATTAAGCTATAAAATGAATTTAAAGATAATTGGCTTTGGAAACAGAACTGCTACATACTAATTCTATTGGACATCCCTGATATGAATTATTTCAGCATGATGCTGCTAATTGTCTTATTTAATAGTACATAGTGTCTCATTTCTAGTATTTTCTCAAAAGTGTTTGCTAAAATCAATCTTTTATACTCTGTTCTGAGAGAAGTGCTGTTATTGTTCTTTTTTTGTTTGTTTTTATTTTGTATTATAGGGCTATAGCCCAATTTAGGTGCTGCAAAATATGTCGGGAGAAGTGATCTTAATTTTCTCCCAGCTCCTACACTTTATGGTGGCCCCTATGCATTTTTCCATACCACTTTCAGTCCCCGAATTTTTAAAAAAGTCTATTCAATCATATCCCCTTCATCCACCTTCTTACTACTGTTAGAAAGGGTCTTTTGCTTTCGCTTACCCTCTTTTCCTTTATCCCAAGACTAAGTTTATCAGAAAATATTACTACTATTACTTTTAGAGCACTTCTGTTCTTCACTTCTTTTTAAAATTGTTTTAATGTTTTATTTTAAAGATAATATATGCACACAGTAAAGACTTCAAGCAGCACAAAGTATATATAGAATCTGTTTTTTTTTTCTTTTTCCTTTGACCCTCAGTTTTTTGATCCTGAGAGGCAAATGATGATTCTAGTCCCTTATATGTTATCACAGAGGTATTCCATTATAAATGACTATATATGGATAGTTGTATCTTTTTTTTTATTGAGACACAATTCAGATAACTTAAAATTAAACACTTTAAAGCGAACAATTCAGCGACATTTAGTACACTCACAATGTTATGCAAGCGCTTAATTAGTCCAATTCCAAATTATCTTTATCACCCCTGTCGGTACCGAGCTGATTGGGAAGGGGAGGTTTTGGTGATGAGATGCCCAGTTGGAAGAATGTACGAGGGGCAGACATGAGAATGAAACAGCAGGCACCAACTTTATTGTGGGGAGCATGCTTCTGCTGCAGGGAACATGGTTCTGCTCCCTTAAGGAATCACATGGGCTCCACATATATCAGAGTGTAATAGTGGCATTCCGCCACCCACATGTTATACCATAAGCAGAATCACGCTTACATAAGTTAGGCACAGGCACCCTACTACATAATGTAATATTCTAAATCTGGGATCCTATTCCTAGCAGTGAGCCTGGATCACATCCAGACCTAGGACCCGCCAGGCCTGGGACCCATGACCCCGTGCCCTTTAACAATTACTACCCATCCTCTTCTTCCTCTACCCCTAGCAATTATCTATCTGTCTTGTCTTTAAATTTACCTATTCCTGGCATTTCATATAAATGAAACATATGAAGTGTATTCTTGCATCTGGCTTCTTTCAATTAGCATAATGTTTTTTGGAGTTCATCCACATCGTAGCATGTATCAGTAATTAGTTGCTCTTTATGAGAAAATATTCCATTGGATATATATCCAATAATTTGTTCATTCATTCATCTACTGATGGCTAGATTGTTTCCATTATTTTGCTCTCATGCATAGTCCTACTATGGACATTCATGTACGATTATTTGTTTGAGTACCTATTTTCAATTATTTTGGGTATATAGATGGCAGTGAAATTGTTGGAGTTTGGGCTAATGCTATGTTTAACTTTTTGAGAAACACCAAAATGTTTTTCATAGTAACTGAAAAATTTTACAATCTCTCCAGCAGTATACAAGGGTTTCAATTTTTACTAATATTTGTGATTTTCTTGTTTTAACATAAATAATTATCTAGCCATCCTTGTAGGTATAAAATGGTATCTCATTATGGTTTCAATTGGATTTTTCTAACAACTAATAATGTCACACATCATTCCACATGCTTATTTCCCACTTGCTTATCTTTTTTGAAGAAATGTCTATTCAAGTGCTTTTCCTATATTTAAATTGAGTTATTTTCCTTTCTGTTGATGAGTTGTAGGAGTTCTTTATATATTCTGGATACTATAACCTTATCAGATATATGGTTTGGAAATGTTTCTCTCATTGGATAAGTTGTCTTTTCACTTTCTTGATATTAGCCCTTGATGCACAAATGTATTTAATTTTAATATAATCAAATGTATCTATTTTTTGTTCCTTGTACTTTTGGTGTCCTAAGAAGACATTACCAAATCCAAAATTATAAAATTTATCCTTAATTTTTCTTCTAAGAGTATTATGGTTTTAGTTTTGATATTCATGTCATTGATCCATTTTATCCTTTTGTATGTGGATATCCAGTTGTCTCGGTACTATTTGTTGAAGAGACCATTCTTTCTTCATTGAATACCTTTGGCACCCTTGCCGAAAATCAGTTGACCAGAGATGTATGGGTTTATTTCTATCTTCTCAGTTCTTTTCTATTGATCTATGTATCTATCCTTACCCCTGCACCACATTCTTAATTACTGTTTGTCTATGGTAAATTTTGAAATTGGGACATGTAAGTTCTCCAACTTTGTTTTCTTTTGCAATGTTGTTTTGGCTATTTGGGGTCCTTGTAATTTCATATGAATGTGGAGACAGGTTTTTCCATTTTTGCTAGAATAGCCATTAAAATATTGAAAGAGATCATATTGAGTCTGTATATTGTTTCTGGGTAGCATTTACATCTTACCAATATCCAGTTTTCCAATTCATGATACAGGAGGGTTTTTTCCCCTATTTATTTAGGTTTCTTTAATTTCTTTCAGTAATATTCTATAATTTTGAATGAATATAAATTCGACATCCTCCGTTAAATTTATTTCAAGGTATTTTATTCCTTTGGATGCTATTGTAAATAAAACTGTTCCTTGATTTTCTTTTTAGAAAGTTTATTGCTGGTATATAGAAGCATAACTGAGTTTTATGTGTTGATCTTGTACCTTGTAACTTTGCAGAATTTGTTTATTAAGTTTGGTAGATTTTTTTTGTGGATTCTTTGGGAATTTCTAGGTTTGGAACATATTTTCTATAAATAGAGATAATTTAACTTCATTATTTTCAATTAGGTTGATTTTTATTTCTCTTTCTTGAATAATTCTTTAGCTAGAATCTCAAGTACCTCATTGAATAGAAGAGGTGAAAACAGGCATTTTTGTCTTGCTCCCGATCTTTGTAGGAAAGTCTTTAACTATTAAACATGATGTTACCTGTGGGTTTTACATAAATGTCTTTTATCATGTTGAGAAATTTCATTCTCTTTCTAGTTTAATGAGTGTTTTTATCCTGAAAGGGTGTGAGATTTGTAAAATATTTTTGGGTGACAATTAAAATGTCCTATGTTTTTTTTCTTGATTTTATTGATGTTGTGTGTTACATTAATTGGTTTTCTTGAGTTGGCTTCCTTATGTATTCATGAGATAAATCCCAACTGATTGTCATGTATACTCTTTTTAATATGCTATTAAGTTTGGTTTGCTAGTATTTTGTTGAGGATTGTTATATCTATGCTCTTTAAAAAAGTTGGTTTGTAGACTTCTTTGCTTGTGTTGTCTTTGTCTGATTTTAATAGTAGAGTAATACTGGCCTCATAGAATTAATTAGGAAGTGTTTCCTCTGTTTCCATTACTTGAAAGAGTTTGAAAAATATGGATGTTAGTTCTTTTAAAGTGACTGGCAGAATTCACCAGTGAAGCCATCTGGTCCTGGACTTTTCCTTGTTCTGATTATATATATATATATATATATATATATATATATATATATATATATATATATATATGCTACTGATTCAATCTCTTTACTTATTATAGATCCAATCAGATATTCTATCTTCTTGAGTTATTTCAGTAATTTGTGTAGTGCTAGGAGTTTATTCATTTGATTTAGGTTGTCTAATTTTTGACACACAATTATTTATGGTATTCACTTATAATCATTTTTATTTCTATAATGTTGGTAGCAATAACCTCATTTTCATTTTTTTATGTAAGTTACTTGCATATTCTCTTTGCTTTTCTTAGTCATTTTGGCTAAGGGTTTGAAATTGTGTTGGTATTTTAAAAGAATTGGATTTGTTTTCATTGATTCTCTATGGGTTTTCAATTCTCTAATTTATTTATTTCCACTTTAATTTTTAGTATTTCTATCCTGCATTTATCAGTTTACTTTTATTTTATTTTTATTTATATATTTATTTTATTTATTATTTTTTAAGTTTATTGGAGTAATATCAGTTAATACAATTATATAATTTTCAGGTGTACATTATAATTTGACATCTATTTATTCAATTGAGTGATTACCACCCAGAGTCTAATTTCCTTCAGCTACCATATATGAGATCTCCTTTATCCAATTCACCCTCATCCAACCCTGCTATATTTGACCCCCTTTACCCTGTCTACCTCTTTCCTCCTCCCTCACCCCCTAAACTCTGGTAACCACAAGTTCATTGTCTATGTCCCTGAGTCTGTTTGTTTGTCCTGTTCATTTGTTGCTTTTAGGTTTTTATCCCACATATAAATGATATCATGTGATTTTTAACCCTTTTTGTTGGGCTTATTTCGCTTAGCATGATCATCTTGAAGTCCATCCAGGATGTCGCAAATGACAGTATATCAGCTCTTCTTAAGGCTGAGTAATATTTCATTGTATATATGTACCACAGCTTCTTTAGCCAATCATCTATTGTAGGGTATTTTGGTTGCTTTCATGTCCTGGCCACTGTGAATAGTGCTACTATAAACACTGGTATGAAAGTATCTTTGCAGACATGGGTTTTCAAGTGTTCGGAGTAAATACCCAGTAGAGAGATTGGCGGATCATAAGGTAGATCGATTCTTAGTTTTTTGAGGAAACTCCATATGGTTTTCCATAGTGGTTGTACCAATTTACAGTCCCACCAGCAGTGTATGAGGGTTCCTTTTTCTCAGCATCTTCTCTAACATTTGTTACTACTTGTTCTGCTTATTATAGCTATTCTAACCTGTGTGAGATGGCATCCCATTGTGGTTTTAATTCGCATTTCCTTAATAGCTAGCGATGTTGAGCATCATTTCATATATTTGTTGGCCATTTGTATGTCCTCTAGGGAGAAGTGTCTGTTCAGGTCCTCTGCTCATTTTTCGATTAGATTGTTTTTTGTTTGTTTGTTTGTTTGTTTGTTTGTTTTTTGTTATTGAGTTGTATGAGTTCTTTGTATATTTTCGATATTAGGTCCTTATTGGTGATGTTACCTTGCAAATGTATTTTCCTTTTGGGATGGTTGTCCCTTTACCTTGTTGATGGTTTCTTTTGCTGAGCAGAAGCTTTTTAGTTTGATGTAGTCTCATTCATTTATTTTTGTTTTTACTTCCATTGCTTTTGAGGTCAAATTCATAAAATCCTCTTCGAATCCAAGGTCGTCGAGTTTAGTTTCTATGTTTTCTTCTATGCATTTTACTGATTCTGGTCTTATATTAAGGTCTTTAATCCACTTTAAGTTCATTTTGGTGTGTGGTGGTAGACAACAGTGTAGTTTCATTCTTTTGCAAGTAGCTTTCCAATTTTCTCAGCACCATTTACTGAAGAGGTTTTCTTTTCTCCACTGTATGTTTTTAACTCTTTTGTTGAAATTTATTTGCACATGTAAACACGAGGTTACTTCTGGACTCTCGATTCTGTTCCACTGGTTTGCCCGTCTGTTTTTCTGCTTATACCATGCTGTCTTGAATATTGTCATTTTGTAATATAGTTTTAATTCTGGCAGAGTGATGCCTACAGCCTCATTCTTTCTTTTTGAGGATGGTTTTGGCGATTCAGGATCTTTCATGCTTCTATACAAATCTGATGATTTCTTGTTCTATTTCTTTAAAAAATGCCAATGGGATTTTGATGGGATTGCATTAAATATGTGTAATGCTTTAGGTAATAAGGTCACTTAACTATTTTGATCCATGAGCCTTTTATGCTTTGTTCACTTTTCTTTATCTTTTTTTTTCTTTCTAATCATCAGATTGAATAATTATCAGTTTGATTACCATGAGTCTCAGAGTGAATTTCTTTGAATTTATCCTACTTGGAATTTGTTGAGCTCCTTGTCTATGTAGTTTCTGATCATTGATAATTTTCTGAAGGGTTTTGGCTACTATTTTTCAAGTACTCTTTCTGCCCTTTTCTCCTTCTCATTTTTCCTTTTAGACTCCTATAATGTGTATGTTGATATGCTTGATGATACCGCACAATTCTCTTAGGTTTCATTCACTTTTCTTTATTATTTTTATTTTTCAGTTCTCAGATTAGATAATATCAGTTGTTCTGTTTTCATTAAATTTTACTGATTATTTCTTATGCTTGATCAAATATGCGATTAAAGTCCTCTAAGTATTTTTTTTAATTTCAGCACTTGTACTTTTCTGCTCCAGAATTTTTATTTGATTTCTTATCATTTCTATTGCTTTATTGATTTTTTAATTTGTTCATAAAATATTATCTCGGGTTTTTTTAGTTATTTGTCCTTGACTTCTTTTAGCTATTTTATCATATTTAAGACAGGTTGTTTATAATCTTCATCTAGTAAACTCAATATCTGGGCTTCTTCAAGGATGATTTTTTTCATTTTTTTTTTCCTGTGTTGAGTCATATTGTACTGGTCCTCTGTATGCCTTATATTTTTTTTTGTTATAAGCTGAGTAAATTAAATATTAAATTTATGAACTCTAGAAATCAGATTCTGTCCTTTCTCCAGAGTATGCTGTCACTTATTGTTAAGGGCTACAGCTATCCATTTGTTTAGTGACTTTTACCAACTAATTTTATAAAAACAATATTCTTTGCCATGTGTGGTCACTGAAAATTCTCTTTTCTTATTTCATTGGTCAGCCAGTGACATGGGCAAGATTTTCTTAAATTCTTGTGACAAAAAAGAAAACAACAAATATTTCCAGTCTTTTCATGTTGACTCTTAACCAAACATTCCTTCAACGCTAACTAAGGCCACATACAACTCTACCTTAACCTTCACTTCTGATCGTGCAAGCCCCAAAGATCAGCCAGATGTACAAGTTTAGAATCCTTTCATGTCTTTTCTGAACATGCTTCTTTCCCTAAACACATGCTTTGCACCCCACATTCCCCAGTATATGTGGTAGCCTACAAAGTCACCTTTCTCCATGAGTCATCCTTATCAGACTCCTGCTTTTCAGGCTTTCAGTCTGTGTAATGGTTACTTATCTTCAATTTTTTTTTTTGCCTCAGGTATCTAGGGTCACTGTAAGTCACTGAACACATTTATTAGACACTGATCAGAAACCACTCCAACCTGAGGGAAATGAAACAAAAATCAGCTTCTGCACTACCCCTTAGGGAACTGATAGAGAAGTAAAAATGCACAACCACAATTTTTTGAGAAAAAAAGTCAATATTACCAACTGGAATCAGAAAGCCACACCACAAATGTGGTCTATTGTCTACACAGCTATTACCAAGCTAGAGAATAAAGAATTAGCAGGTAGATAAATACCAGGTGGATAAGCAGAACTACGACAACATTTCTGTATTGAATTTGAGCGCTCTCTCTCTCTCTCTCTCTCTCTCTCTCTCTTTGTCTGTCTTTTCTTTCTTCTACTGGATTAATGCAAGTACTTGTTTAGATTTGAGAGATCAGGGAGAGGGAGAGTTGATTCTATCAGTTTTGCAAGCTTAATGGTTAATTCAGTAGAGTGACCAATTCTTAATGCTCCCTACTCTGCCATGTTCCCCCTGGTTTTATTAAAATATAATAGACAATTCATTGCTCATAATTACATTGTACATATCAATGAGTTTTTTTTTCAATTATAGCTGGAATACAATAATATATTAGTTTCAGTTGTACAACATAGTACCTAGAGATCTATATAACTCACAAAGTGATCATCCCGATAAATCTAGTACCCCTCTTTCCCTTACATATTTATTAAAACATTATTAACTATTGACCTTATGCTACACGTTATACCTCCATGTCTATTTTGTAACTATCCATTTGCACTTCTAAATCACTTTTCTACTTTCCCAATCAATCCCCCTCCAATTTAATAGCCTTCAAAATATTCTCTGTATCATCGATGAGTTTGTTTTCATTTTTGTTGTTGCTCTTGTTTTATTCTTTAGATTTCACATGCACATGACATCATGAGATATTTGCCTTTCTCTACCTAACTTCATTCAGTACAATACTTTCTAGGTCCATCAAGGCAATATCTTTTTCCATCCCCTTCCTATTAGACTCTGCGTGTCTTTTAATCTGAAGTGAGTTTCTTGTAAGCAATATATGTAAAGGTCTTGTTTTCTTATCCATTCAGCCACCCTATCTTTTGGTTGGAGCACTTAATTCTTTTCCTTTTGAGGTACTTGTTGATAGGAATGTAGTTATTACCATTCTTTATTCATGTTTTTGATACATAATTTTTCTTCTTAAAGAAGTTCTTCCAACATTTCCTGTAATATTGGTGCAGTGTTGATAAATTCCTTTAGCTTATTTTTGTCTGGGAAACTCTTTATCTGTCCTTTCACTCTAAATGATAGCTTTGCTGGATAAAGTATTCTTGATTGTAGATCCTGGGTTTTCATCACGTCAAAGATTTTGTGCCAAGACTTTCTGTCCTATATAATTTCTCTTGAGAAATCAGCTGCCAGTCTTATGGATGCTTCCTTGTAGGTAACTAACTGCTTTTCTCTTGCTGCTTTTAAGATTCTCTCTTTGTATTTAACTTTTGGCATTTTGATTATGATGTGTCTTGGTGTGGACTTCTTTGGGTTCCTGGTTTTAGGGACTCTCTGACCTTCCTGGAGTTTTGTGTCTATTTCTTTCACCAAGTTAGGAAAGGTTTCTATAATTGTTTCTTCAAATAACTCTTCAACATTTTGTTTTCCTTCAGGTACCACTATGACCTGGATAGTTTTACATTTAATTGTGTCCCATAGGTTTTTTAAATCATTATTATAGTCTTGGCTTCTTTTTTTGCCATTCTGATTGTGTGTCCTTGGCTTTTCCTCTATATTAGTGGTTTGATCCTCTTCTTTATGCACTCTCTTTTTTCCATCTAATATTCTCTTCATTTCACATAATGTGTTACTCCTTTCTGATTCGTTCCATTTTATAATTTCCATTTCTATTTTTATGTTTTTTTATCTCTTTATTAAAGTTCTCACTAAGTTGATCTACTTTTCCCCTAAGTTAATTGAACATCTTTATAACCAGTGTGTTGAACTCTGCATCTGTTAAATTGCTTGACTTCATTATTCCTGGATCTCTGTTCTATTCTCTCTTATGGTTTCTGCTTCTTTGTCTTCCCATACTGGCTGCCTTTCTGTGTCTGTTTTATGTATTAAGTAGAGATCCTAGGTATTTCATTCTTATTAGTGTGGTTTTGTGTAGCAGGTGTCCAGTGGCACAGTCCTGAAAGGGGTTCAGCTGCAGGGCAAGTGTAGCTCTAGCTTGTGCCACTTAAGGGCCACCTCTTAAGATTTAGCAAGCAATCCCCAGATGCTGTGCTTATAGTTGCCTCAAGAAACTTTGCCAGAAAATGAGGTCAGTTGCCACCAGTGTGAGTCTTGGCACTGCTTAGCAAGTGGCACAGGATCCTGGAGAACACAACTGGATGTGGCTTGGGTGGGGCCATGTGTGGGGGAGGCAGAGTTTCAGGGAATTCTCTGGGCAGAATAAGCTCTCTTATCCAATTTATTGATTCCTCAGCTATGGCAGGTCTGTGTCTCTACGCTGGGAGCGGAGAGGGCTCCACAGAGGACAATAGATACCACCGGTACTTCTGTGTGAGAGAAATCCTTGCCTCCAGCCCTCACTCCAACAACTGTTTCCCCCTGTAGGTTCCTTGTGTTCCAAGAGCAGCCAACTTGGCCTTGGTGCTCAGATCAAGTAGGTTCGTCATGGTGAAAATCCACTCACAGACAGGGGCTCTTTAAGAGGTATCTGTACCTGCCACTGCCATAATCTCTGTCCCACTCAGCAACTTGAGACTGAGCAGCCTCACAATTTACTCCCTTCTACCTTCTACCATTGTAGGGTGATTAATTATTTATCTCCCTATTGTAGTGTTTCTGTTCATCTAGATTTCTGGCAAATTTGCTTGCTGTTTACTCTGTGTTTCCACTGTAACTTTGATGTGGTCACAAGATGGATGAACAAAGCTTCTATCATCTACACCATTTTTATGTGCTTCCCCTACTCTGCCATTTTTATGCCATCATTTTTCTGTATCTCTTCTTGCATGTGTATTAATTGTCACTAGTTGTATTTAAATTTATTCTAATAAATATTAGAGCATTACAAATAAAGCTAAAATAACTTTCCAACAACACTGATGTTGGTCTTTTTGTCTTCCATACTACTTTTTTTCCCAGAGAAGACATCATATTTATTATTATGAGTTTGTTAAAATACTTTAAAAAATCACATCAATATGCCCATTGATGTTTGCGTGTGACTTACCTAACATATTATGTTATGTACTTTATTCTACATGTTGCTTTTTAAATTAAATTTTATTGTTTGGAAGCTACCCATTGGCTTACATGTAGATTTGGTACACTATTCCTAGCTTTAATTTAAATTACTCATTGCTAAACAATTTCACTCTCAATCTCTCCACTATAAGTTTTCGAAAGACTAGAGGGAGGAAAGGTAATACAAACTTGGAGGAATAACTAAGATTCAAGAAACTGACTCTAGCAAGAGAAAACTGAAAAGAGTTACCATGACAAGTTATCAAAATGATCCACTTTTCCTTCCCAAAAATGAGTAGGACCAATAAACCACTTGATCAGCTCTTCTTTGGTTCTAATTTGTTTCTCTCCTAACTATAAGAAATCTACTTCTTTTTCTGAATCACCATAGCACTATGTTCCTTTTTCACTTACAACAATACAAATATATGACAGAATGTATATAAAAAAACAGATACAGAATAGATTAAAAAATTCCTACATGTAAAAATGTAAAAAGACAAGTTCCAAACATAAAAAATGACAAAATAAATAAATAAGCACTTCATAAAAACATACGCAAATTGTTAATAAGCACAGGATAATGTAAACTATGTCATTAGTTATCTAGTAAAAGAATTAAAACTAGTACAATGTGATACTGAATAAAATACAAATTCATAGGTCTATAGCAGCAATAAAAGATAGAGAAATGCATACAGTGCAGATTATAAAAACCTATTTGTATAGTAAAATTCCAACTAATAAAATATATGTTTCCTTATACTACAGTCATTTTTATGTAGTTATACCAACTTACCCTGAGGCTATACATTTTGAATAGAAGCTTATAAGAATGATATTTTTTTTGTACTACTTTGAATTCTTTATTTAAAACAGTGGTTGGCAGATGTGTTAATGAACTTGATGGGGGGAAGGCTTTCACAATGTATATGTATATCAAATTGTCATGTTGCTCACTTAAAATATCTTATATTTTTGTCAATTATACCTCAGTAAAGCTGGAAAAATAAAGATATACATTTTAGCCTGCTCCCTTAGATGTAATGATTTATCATCATTTACTGGATCTAATTAGGCTTGACCATTCTTTCTGTTGAAGATTTCTTATTTTATAAAAAAAAGTATATTATTTTCTCTTTCATGTAAATATCATAACATGAAAATCACCACTGAGCTAAAACATATTTTTAAGTTGCACTTCTAGTGCTTGCTTTGGCAGCACATATACTAAAATTGGAACAATATGGAGAAAATAAGCATAGCCCCTGTGCAAGTATGACACCCAAAATTGTGAACCATTCCATATCTTTTTACAGACATACAAACGTTGAGAGAATTCATTATTACAATGCCTGAAGTACAGGAAATACTGAAAGGGGTCAGCCTAACTTATACAAAATGCCAAAAAAAATACATAACTGTGAGTAAGATGACTAGCAGGCAGACAGAAGCAGGATAGTGCAATCTTTACTAAGAACGAGGTATTATAAACTTAAACATTAAGAATATAATTGATATTGCTGGTTAGAAATTAATTTTCAGTATATTTAGGGACACTTTGAGACAACAATAACAAAAATGGGGATGGATCCAAATTTACAAAAGGGAATGGAGATAAGGCACACACAGAAGAAAATGGACTACTGTATATGTCTAACTATCCTTTACACAATTTTACTGGTAACCACACACCAAAGATCTAGAACTGAGACACATTACATAAAACAAGAAGGACCAGAGGGGAATTCCACACAACCTCACCAAATTAAAATAACAGAATACAAAGACAAGGAAACAATGTAAACACCAAGCTAAAAAAAAGATGAAATACTAGAAGAAAACCTCATATTTCAATAATCACGTTAAATGGAAATGGAGTGAACTAAACAATAAAAAGGCACAGAGTTGCAAATTGGATCAAAAAACAAAACCCAACCATATACTGCCTCCAGGAGGCACATCTTGGTTCCAAAGATAAATATAGACTCAAAGTGAAAGGGTGGAAAATGATAATCGAAACAAATGACATCAAGACAAAAGTGAGTGTAGCTGTATTCATATTAGATGAAATAGACTTCAAGATAAAAAAAGTAAAGAGAGATACTATAGGAAAATTCATAGTGATAAAGGGAACCATACATCAAGAATATGCAACACTTATTAATGTCTATGCTCCTAATCAGGGAGGCCTGGAATATGTAAATCTATTATTAACAGAACTAAAGGGAGAAACAGACCAAAATACTATCATATTAGGGGACCTAAATACCCCACTGTCAGATATGGACAGATCATCCAACCCTAAAATCAACAAGGAAATAACATCCTTAAATGACACGTTAAAACAATTGGACATAACCAATATTTACAGAGCCTTTCATTCCAAAACAGCTACTTATACATTTTTCTCTAGTGCACATAGAACATTCTCAAGGACTGACCACATGCTGAGACACAAAACTAGCCTCTACAAATTTAAGAAGAATTGAAGTCATACCAAGCATATTCTTCAAGCACAATGCTTTGAAAATGGAGAGCAACTATAAATAGAAAGCAGGAAGAACCAGAAACACATGAAAGTTAAACAACATGCTACTGAATCATGACTGGGCCCTAGAAGAAATAAAAAGAGATCAAGAGATACATAGAAATGAATGAGAATGAAAGTATAACACACCAAATCTTTTTATTACTACAAAAGTGGTAATAAGAGGAAAGTTCATATAATTACAGGCCTATTTTAGGAAACAACAACAAGCCAAAATAAACATCCTAGCTCTGTATTAAAAAAAAAAAAGACCTGGAAAAAGAACAGATGAAGCTAAAAATCAGCAGAATGAAGGAAGTAATCAAATTTAGAGCAGAATTAAATGAAATTTTGGACAAAAAGAAAATATAAAAAATAAATGCAATGAAGAGCTGGTTCTTTGAGAAGATTAATAAAACTGACAAACCCCTGGCTAGACTCACTAAAGAAAAAAGTGGAAGGACACGAATAAACAAAATCAAGGATAAAAGAGGAGAAAAAATCTTTAAGTTCTTAGAAATATATAACCTCCTTAACCTGAATTACAAAGAATTGGAAAATGTAAATAGACTGATCATCAGTATGGAGTTGAAACAATCATCAAAAACCTATCAAGTAAAAGTCCAGGACCAGATGGCTTCATCAGTGAATTATACCAAACTTTCAAAGAAGACTTAATACTTATTTTTCTCAAACTTATCTAAAAATCATAGTGGAGGCAATATTTCCTAGCTTGTTTTATAAGGCCAATATTATCCTGATACAGAAACCTGGCAAAGATAACACACACACACACACACACACACACACACACATACACAAAACTACAGATGAATATCTCTTATGAACACAGATGCAAAAGTTATTTAAAAAATAAATAATATACTAGTGAACCTAATACAACAACACATTAAAAAGTTTATATACCATGATAAAGTCAGCTTCATCCAGGGACACAGGAGTAGTTCAACATATGCAAATAAATTAATGTGATACACAACATTAACAAAATAAAGAATAAGAATTATATGATCATATCAATAGATGCAGAAAAAAGCCTTTAACAAGATACAACATCAATTTATGATGTAAATACTTAATAAAGTAGGTATAAAAGAAAAGTACCTCAACATAATAAAGTCCATACATGACAAAACCGAAGCAAACATTCTACTTAACATTGAAAAACTAAAAACTTTTCTTCTAAGATCAGGAATAAGACAAATTTGTTATCCCCACTATCATTCAATACAATACTGGAGGTCCTAGTGAGTGCAATCAAGCAAAATAAAGAAATAAAAGGCATCCAAACAGGAAATGAAGAAGACAAACTGTCACTATTTGCAGATGACATGATTCTCCATATAGAAAACCCTATAAACTCCATTAAAACAGTACTAGAAATAATAAGCAAACACAGTAAAGTTTCAGAATACAAAATAAATGTTTCAAAATCTATGGCATTCCTATACTCTAATAATGAATTGTCAGAAAAAGAAATGGAAAAAAATTTTATTCAATTGCAACAAAAATAATCGAATACCCAGAAATAAAAATCAAAACATGTGAAATACCTATACAATGAAAATTATAGGAGTATATTAAGAGAAATTGAATAAGGTACAAATAACTGAAAAGATATTCTATGTTCTTGGATTGGAAGAGTCAACATAGTTAAAATGATCTTATTACCTAAAGCATTACACAGATTTAATGCAATCCCCATCAAAATCTATCAGCATTAATATACACACACACACACGCACACACGCACATATATGTGTGTGCGTGTGTGTGTGTATTTAACAAAATATCATCTGATTTGTATAGAAGCAAAAAAGACTCTGAATAGCCAAAACAATCCTGAAGAAAAAAAAGAACAAGGCAGGAGGCATCACTCTGCCTGAATTCAAATTATTTTACAAAGCAACAAAACAAAACATTATGGTATAGACCATAAAAAATAATAATAATAAAACGTACAATCCAGTGGAACAGAATTCAGATTCCAGAAGTAAACTCTCTTATATATGGGCAAATAATTGTTGTCAAAGGAGCCAGAACTATACAGTGGACACAGGAAACCTCTTCAATAAATGGTGCTGGGAAAACTGGAAAGCCATCTGCAAAAGAATGAAGCTAGATTGTTGTCTATCACCACAGTCCAAAATTAACTCAAAATGGATTAAAGACCTGAATATAATACCTGAAACATAGGAACTAAACTCAAGGAACTTGGACTTAAAGAGGATTTTAAAGAAGATGTGGTATATATATATACACTGCAATATTGCTCAGCTATAAGAAGAGATGAAATACTGCCATTTGCCACAACATGGATGGATCCTGAGACAATCATGCTATGCAAAATAAGTCAGACAGAAAAAGCTAAAAAACATATGATGTAACTCATGTGGGATATAAATTCTAAAAGCAACCAACAAACATGACAAACAAGCAGAGTCTCATGGACACAGGCAGTGGACTAGTGAGTGGACTAGTGGTTACCAGAGGGAAGCATGGAGGTAGATAGGTTAAAAGGGGTCAAATATGTGGTAACAGAAAGAAATCTATCTATGGGTGGTGAACGCACAATGCAATACATATGATATACTGTTGAATTGTATGCTTAAAACTTATTGGATTTTATAGATCAATGTCACCCTAATAAATTTTAATAATAATAATAAAATAAAGTTGGACATTTATATTTCTGTGTTCCATTCTTATATAATTGTGAGCACATTGAAATTTCCTTATTATCTTTTATATTAGCTTTTGCTTTTTCAGCTCACTTGTCTATTTACTTCTATATTTCACTAAGGGTTTTGACATTCTACTTTTTTTTTAATCTTAATAATTGCAGTGAAATACTTATAAGTTACAATTACTACCTATCTTCTTTTTAAAATTCCTAACAGTTCTGTTGAGTTATAATTGACAAAAATAAAATCATATATTTAAAGTATACAATTCGATAAGTTTTCACATATGTGAAAAAAACAAACACCAGTCAAGATAATGAACCTACCTATCATAACCCACATTTTCTTAGTGATCTTTTAAAGTCCCTTTTCCATCACTTGCCATTTCTACTACCTCTCTCTGTAGGCAAGCATTGATCTGCTTTTTATCACTGTTAAATTGTTTTTATTTTCTAGAATATTACATATATGGAATCACACAATATGTGTTCTTTCTTGTCTGACTTCTTTCACTCAGCATAATTAGATTAATTTATGTTGTAGTGTATATCAATAGTTCACTAATTTTCATTACTGAGTCAAGTTATGTTGTATAAACATATCACAATCTGTTTAACTATTCATCTGTTGATAAACATTTGGGATGGCTATAGTTTGTGACTATTATAAATAAAGCTTCTAGAACACTTGTTTTCAAGTCTTTGTATGAGAATGTTTTCATTTCTTTTGAATAAATACTTAGGAGTATAATGACTGAATAATGTAGATTTATGTTTAACTTTTCAAGAAACTGTCAAACTATTTTCCAAAATTTCTGTGCCATTTTCATTTTCACAAACAATCAGATTTCCAGGTTTTCTATATTCTCATCAACACTTAGTATGGTCAATTTTTTTAAATTTTACCCATTCTTATATGTGAATATTAATATCTCATTGCAATTTTTATTTTAATTTCTCTAATGAAAAATTTGAGTATCTTTTTGTGTGTTTATAAGAAACTTGTATATCTTCTTCAGTGTGCATGTTTGGTAATTTTTATTGGATTCCAGACATTATAAGTTTTATGTTTTTGGATGCTGGATACGTTTATATGTCTATAATTACCTTTCAGCATTGTTTTAAGATGAAGTTAAGTTACTTGGTGCCAGAGACTGCCGGCCTAGGTTGAACAGTACCCGAGATGAGGAGTGAGGATTAAAGAAAAGACAGAGACAAGAGATAGATTCAGGAGGGCTCACAGTCAATACTGCAGCAGCCCCGAGTTTATTTTGCAACACATACTTATACCCTACTGAGTGCGTAAGAAGCAAAACACCTCTAAATAACAACCAATCACGGAAACTCTGTAGCTATTCAAAAAAAATTTCCGTTTCCTGCCCCCACACCAGGTGCACTTCCTCCTGAGTCAGCAGACTGCACGGCTGACTGACTCTGCAAAAACATCCTGCTTAACCTTCTTGTTTTCCTCAAAATGGCTCCCAACAACTTGGAAAGGTTTTTTTTTTCTTTCTGTCCTTGATTTTTAAATTTAATTGCCTAGACTGCATAGTCTAGGGCTATTCTCTATTGCTGATGCAAGATGCTTCTGAAACTCTTCCCAATACTATATGAATTGTGAGATTTTCCAGATTGTAGTGAGAGCAGGCACTATTTCTACCCTTGCGTGTACACCAAACACTATTACCTCTCATCTTCCCTGCAGCCTTGAATAGTTTCTTTATATGCATAAACTGGTTAATATTCAAATAAAGACTTTAGGGTGAACATGCTAGGTTTTTTTGGGCTTTCTTTTTCTATCTTTTCTCTGGTACTCTACTTCAAGAACTCTAGATACCTTGGTTTCCCCAGAACATCAATTTAAGTCTCCATAACTTAGCGAGTTGGCTGGGCTCTGCCTGAATTCCCCCTCCCTGAGCTATTTCCTGGAATCTAGTTATAATTGGGCCAGTCATAAGGCTCACCACATTTCCCATTTCTCAGAGATCACTGAGCTTTGATACTTGGTATATACTCTCTTGAAAAACATCATTTTATATATTTTGTCTATTTTTGGTTGATTCAGAATCATGGGTAAATCTGTTCCCTATTATTGCATCTAGGTTCAAAGTGAAGGTAATCTTCCTCTGTATGTTGTTTAAAAAATAGCTTTTATTAATCTGTGTTATATAGCCTAATAATATTATCCTACTTATTTCCTCAACTCATGAAATACAATCCATTTATCATATTTAATTTAAAATGTAAATATTTTTAAATTTACATATTTTGGGAACAAGGAAAAACACCGATAATTGGTATCTACTTTTCTCTAAAAGGTTCATTATCTTGGAACGTCTGGTAAAGAAGGTAAAATAGGTAAATATTATGTTTGCCTCCTCTCATGACCACATCAAATTACAACTAAACTACAGAACAACCATCATGGAAGCCAACTGAAGTCTAGCTGAACAAAACTCCTACAACCGAGAATGTACAGAAGAGGCCAACTTGAGACTGGTGACAGGGAAGGAGATGCAGAATGGGCTGGTCTCACACCCAAGTGGGGTGGTTGAGAGTCCATTAGGATACCTTGGCTGCAGAGGTCCCCTTGGAAAGGCAAGGGATCTCAGCCTCACATCAGTCTACCCAGTCCAGAGCTTTAGTGCTGGGAAAAGGAGTCTTCACAACTTCTGGCTTTGAAATCCAGAAGATATTGTGGCTAAGCGATAAAGAGGGATATGGGTTGTAGGTATTCCTATCAAGAAGCCTGTGCAGATTTATTTACCAATGAACTCACTTGGTCTGAGCTCCAGCACTAGACAGAAGCTTGAAAAGTGCCAAGTATACATTGAGAAAAACTGAATTAATTGGACAAGAGCTTGGATGGGGAAGCTTTCTCCCAGACAGAAGTGCTGGCAGAATCCATTGTCTCCTTATTGAGTCTTCCTTGCTCCAGGCATGTAGATGCGAGTTACCACCATATCTGAGTCTCCAGCAACCTGGATAACACTAGTAGCCTCACCTACTATGGAGATCCCCAGAGACCACACTCCACCCAAATTGTGGGCCTACCCAAGCCATGTCCAGTGGCTTTTCCATACAGATAGCCTGTCTTGGCTCATGCTGTGGACTAACCTATTATCTCTAAATGGTTTGCAAAACCTTAACAAACAGCATCTAGCCTCGGCATGCCCAGTAGTTCTTGCTGAGCAGACCCAAGCCCGGCACTAGTGGCAGTCAGCATCAGGTCACATCTTGACCTCTCAAGCTAAGTCAAGGCCTAGTACTGGTAATGCCCTGTCCCAGGGCCAACACACCTCATAGCTGATTTTGGAGTGAACCAGAACACCAACTAGAGCTAAATCCGAGGACAAGACAACAAAAAGGCAGACTGGGTAGGCACCAGAGCCTGGTTAAAGTGAATTCTTCTCTGTAGGGTAATCCCCTCACCAACCAGTTCTCTCAACCAATCATCGAGATCAGTCTCTCTCATCGACATGCAGATGTCAACCAAAGCTCAACTACAATAGAAAGGCACACACAACACATACAAGGGACCTACGTAAAGCACCCAATTAAGGTGAGCAAAGAAGACTGTACCACTGGGCCCCACAGAAGGCCACTCTATTATAATTGGGAGATATAACAGCTCTACTTAATATATAAAAAAGAAGAGCCAAAATTAGGAGAGAAAGAAACATGTCCCAAATAAAAGAACAGAACAAACCTTCAGAAAAAGAGCTCAACAAAACAGGGACAAGCAATCTATCAGATGCTGAGTCCAAAACACTGGTAATAAGGATGCTCAATGAACTTAGAGAAAGAGTAGATGAACTCAGTGAGAACTTTAACAAAGAAATAGAAAACATAAAATGGAGTTAAAAACATTAAAAAATAAAAATGGAGAATACAGTGATTGAAGTGAAGATCATCTTAGAATTAATTAACAGTAGATTAAATAAATCAGATGATCTAATCAGTGATTTAGAAGATAAGGTAGCAGAAAACACAATCAGAACAGCAATGAGAAAAATGAATTTTAAAAAAATAAGGATAGTTTAAGAAAACTCTGGGAAAACATCAACTGTACCAACATTCTTATCATTGAAGTATTAGAAAGAGAAGAGAGAGAGCAAGGAATTAAAAATTTAGTTCATCAAATAATGCTGAAAACTTCCCCAACCTGGTGAAGGAATTAGACCTACAAGCCCAGGAAGTATAGAGAGACCCAAACAAGATGGGACCAAAGAGGTCCCCACCAAGACACATTATAATTAAAATGCCAATGGTTAAATACAAAGAGAGAATCTTGAAAGCAATAAGAGAAAAGCATTTAGTTACCTACAAGGGAGCATTCATAAGACTAGCAGATGATTTCTCAAAAGCAACTATGAATGACAGAGAGTTTGGAACAAAATATTCAAAGTGATGAAAACCCAGGATCTACAACCAAGAATGCTTTATCCAGTAAAGCTATCATTTAAAGCATAAGAACAGATAAAGAGCTTCCCAGACAAAAATCAGCTAAAGGAATTTATCAACAGCAGATCATTATTACTGAAAAAGGTTGGGGGGACTTCTTTAAGAAGAAAAACCATGTTTGAAAATCACAAATAAAAAACGGTAATAAGTACATAACTATCAATAACTACCTCAAATGGAAAATATTAATTCTCTAACCAAAGGATAGGGTGGCTGAATGGATAAAGAAGCAAGACCCCTACATATGCTGCTAAAAGAGACTCACCAGATTTGACTGATGGAAAGGGGACATAAAAAGATACTGCTTTGATAGACCTGTAGGGTATCACATTAAATGAAGTAAGTCAGATAAAGACAAATACCATGAGATTTCACGTAAATGAGGAATCTAAAGAACAAAATAAACAACAATAACAACAAAAGTGGAATCAAAGTCATAGATACAGAGAACATTTTGAAGGCTACTAGACAGGAGGGGGATTGGGGAAGATGGTGAAAAAGGGTGAAGGAATTAAGAATTACAAATGAATAATTACAAAATAGTCATGTATATATAAAATGTAGCATAAAGAATATAGTCAACAATGTTGTAATAAATATGTAAAAATAAGAGAGGTACTAGATTTAGTGGGGGTAATTACTTGAGCTCTAATGACTATGCTGTACAACTGAAATTAATATATTATTGTATGCCAACTATAATTGAAAAAGCACTGTAAATATTAGTAACTAATTGTCTAATATATTTCAATAAAGCTAGAAAAAAAGAAAAAATACATTAAAAATCTGCTTCCTAAATTTGTGTGGGTTTTATTTGCAACTTAGAACATAATTCATTTTCATAAATATTTCATGAAACTTAACAAAAAGGAGGTAATTCTTGAAAAATGGGGATTAGTGTAAACGTAGATTTTAGGTGTTCCTGAATACCAAATAAAAACAAACAGAAACAAATACTAATATTAAATATCTATAGACAATATTACAAGTAAACTCTGCAAAATGTTTTCCTCTCTAGAACCAAAATGTAAGTGAGTAGGAACAAACCCACTAATGTTATCTGCATTATGTATGAAGAAGTAGAAAGAAACAAAATACTTACCAACAAACTCAATAATAGAAAAATCCAAAACTTACCAACAACTGAAAAGTGCACTGGGCAGCTTTGAAAATAGAAGTTTAAATTGCAAGTGGTTTTGCCTTCTACAATAATGATTAAGTACAAAAATTTCAAGGTCATTTCTGAGAGACTACAGCAATCTAACCCTATGTATTCTCAAAATTGTTCTGCCATATCTCTCTTCCATGGTGGGGCTCTTGACTAAAGAGAAACTGCTAGAGATTAAATTAAAATTAAGCCAGAAAATTATAACAAAAACAAAGAAAGAAGAAGGTCCAGTAAGGTAAAAGAGAGAAGAGCAGGAAATGTCTTAGCACAACTTGCCATATTTTCAACATTTCACAAAACAGAAGAGTGATATTTGCAAAGTTGAAAAACCAATTGTGAATCATGTGTTTTTCTATAGGTTTAGAGAAACTATATTAACATAAGAAATGGAAACAGGAAAGTAATGAGATCAAATATTATACAAAATTATTATTTAATATAAGAGAAAAAATAATATCCCTATAATTTCTTAGACTTCTGGATGATATATAGACCCCTCCAAAATCTGCATCACAAAGCAAGTATAGAAATAAAGATATTTTTACATTCTTTCAAGCCGGGTATATTTTCATGAGGTGAACCCTTGATATCTATCTTCATTCAGCATCATCAGAATATAGATAGTTAAAATTCCATCCATATTCTGTAAATAGGCTATATTTCTGTTACATAATAATGGTATGATGTTTTCTTTATACCATATAGATGTGTATGTGTGTGTGTGTGTGTGTGTGTGTGTGTGCAATTTTTCAATTAAAGTAGGCATGTGATATTGTATTCATTTCAGGTGTACAACCTAGTGATTAGACATTTATATAACTTACAAAGTTATTGCACCAATAAATTTAGTACCAATCTGACACCATACATAGTTATTATATGTCTTTATCCATCTGACATGTTCCACTCAGCACGATACCCTCTAGGTCCATCCATGTTGTTGCAGGTGGCAAGATTTTATTACTTTTTTGTGACTAATTTATATTTAATTATATATATGTGATTTCTTTATCCATTCATTCATTAATGGACACCTAGAATGCCTCCATATCTTGACTACTGTAAATGATGCTGCAATGAACATATGGATTCACATGCTATTTTGTAGTATTGTTTATCGTTTCCTCAAATAAATACTCAGAAGTGAGATTATTGGGTCCTTCTTTGTCTCTTTTTATAGCCACAGGTTTAAAGCTTATTTTGTCTGGTATAAGTATTTCTATCTCAGCTTTTTTATTTGTTTCCATTTTCATGAAACATTTTTTCCATCCCTTCACTTTCACTCTGTGTGTATTTTGATCTGAAGTGTCTCCTATAGGCAGTATATGGGAGAGTCTTGATTTCTTATCCATTTAGCCACCATATCTTTTGATTGTAGCTCTTAATTCATTTATAGTCAAAGTAATAGTTGATAGGTATTGCCATTTTATTATTCATAATTTTGATTTTTTTTCTTTTGTCTTGTTCTTGTTTTTAAAAAGTCCCTACATTTTCTATAATACTGGCTTAGTGGTAATGAACACCATTAGCCCCCTTTTTTTAGTCAAGGAAGCTGTTTATCTGTTCTTTAATTCCAAATGATAGCTTTTATGGGTAGAATAATCTTTGTTGTACGTTATTGTTTTCATCAGTTTGACTATTTCCTGCCAATCTCTTCTGGCCTGCAAAGTTTCTGTGAGAAATTAGCTGGAAATTTTATGGCAGCACCCTTGTAGGTAACTAATGGCTTTTCTCTTGCTGCTTCTAAGATTCTTTTTTTAACCTTTGGCACTTTAAATATGATGTGTCTTGGTATGGGCCTCTTTGGGTTCAACTTGTTTGGGACTCTGCACTTCTTGGGCTTATACAGCTATTTACTTCACCAGATTAGGGAAATTTTCTATTATTATTTCTTGAAATAGGTTTTCAATTACTTGCTCTCTCTCTTCTCCTTCTGGTACCCCAATGATAAAAATGTTGATATGCTTGATATTGTTCCAGAGGCCCCTTAAACTATCCTCATTTTTTTGGATTATTTTTTCTTGTTGCTGTTCTAAATAGGAGTTTTTGCTACCCTATCTTCTAAGTTTCTGATTGGATCCTCTGCTTTATCTATTTTTTTTTATTCCTTCTGGGGAATTCTTTATTTCAACAATTGTTTTCTTCATCTCTGACTGGTTCTTTTTTATATTTTCTATCTCCATTTCTATATTTTGTATTTCTTTGTTAAAGTTCTCATTGAGTTCATGTGCTTTTGTCCTAAGATCATTGAGCATCTTTATAACCAGTGTTTTAAACCCTGAATCTGGTATTGCTCGTCTCCACTTCGTTGAGTTCCTTTTCTGGAGCTTTGTTCTGTTTTTTTCATGTGAGACATTTTCTTTCTTTCCCCATTTGGCTGCCTATCTGTGTTTATTTCTATATATTAGGTTGAACTGCTAGATTTCTCAGTCTTATTAGAGTGGCCTTATGTAGTAAGTGTCCTGTGGGGTCCAGTGGCAAAGTCTCCCTTTTCATCTGAGCTGGGTACTCCAGGTGTTTCCCCTGTATGAGTTGTGCGTGCCCTCCTGTTGGAATTGAGCCTTGTTTGCTATTTGCACATTAATTGGAGGGATTGACCCTCAGGCTGACTAGTCGTGAGGACTTGTCAATGACTACAGAGGGGTTGCTGTTGTGTAGGGGCTGACCCTATGGAACAGCATTCACCTCAACTGGACTCTGGTGCCTTCCCTGTTTGTCCTTTGGTGGAGTTATTCTTGGAAGTGGCCCTGGGTGTTGCTCCAGCTCAGATGAAAACCAACCATCAGGTATGCTTCCTGGAGCCTTCTGGGATGCACCCTGCTGCAGACCAAGTTTAGCTGCAGCCTTACCTTGTTCAGAGTTACCTGGCATGGGCCGCCAAACATTCCTCAGATGACTATCCCCCACACTGACCTTGGATGTGCCCAAGGCCAAGCTGAAAACTGAAGTTGGCTACCTCTAGTCCTGGTCTTTGGGCTGCTGAGCAAGGGATATGGAACTCACCAACGTCATATGGTGCTTGTTTGGGTTTTGTTAATCTTTGAGAGATTTTAGGGAAGTCCACTGAATGAGCCAAGGCAGGCCATTTGTATAGAAAATCCACTGGAAGCAGCTTGAGTGGGCCTGCAAGTTGGAAGAGGTGGGGTCTCAGGAAATCACCAGAGTGGGGTGACTAGTGTTAGTTAGGTTGATAGAGATTCAAATATGGTGGCCACCTCCTTCTGCACCTGCTTCTGCAAGGGAGTACATCTCAACAACGTAACGCTGACCTCTGCCAGCACTTCTGTCTGGGAGAAAGCTGCCCCTTTAGCCCTCGCCTTGAAGCCAAACAATTGAGTCCCTCCCTATATGTCTCTGGCATCTTTTCAACTTCTGTCCAAGGATGGAGATCACAGCAAGCATGTCAGCAGGTGAGTCCATGCACTGGTCCTTTAAGATAAATGCCTGAGACTCCTGCAAACCCCTGTTTTACTCAGCCACAATCTTCACTGATTTTCATATCCAGATTTTGTAGGACTTTCTCTTTCTGGCTCTGAAACCCTGGGCTTGAGTGTCTGAGTTGGGTTGAGATACTTCGCTCCTCTGGGGGTATCTACAGAGCCGAAATCTCCCTTTCAATTTGTAACTGCCACACATGATGTAGGACCAATCTATTCTATGTCTTCTCCCCTCACACCAGTCTCAAAATGGCTTTTTATGCATGCCTTTAGTTGTAGGACTTCTGTTCAGCTAGACTTCAGGTGATTTTCAATGATGGTTTTTCTATAGTTTAGCTGTAATTTTGATGTGGTCATGAAAGAAGGCAAGCACGGTGTCTACCTACTTTGCCATCTTGGCCAGAACTACCCTTATTTGTCTATATCTTAATATTTATTTTAATCGTAGTTTAAAATGCATCTTTTAAAGGCTGCTGTACAGTAAATTAAAGAACATTTTAATTTAGTTATTTGTGGTATAGGGTAAATACAACTTAAGCTCACGAAGTTCTAAAATTTAGAAGACCTTGAACAACTGTTTTAATGAATACATCATTAATAAGTTTATAAATTGTCAAATGTTCCTTCAAGAATGATTATAATTTATTTGAATGGATTAAATATCATATGCCCTTCTTCATGGTCTGAAATTGTTTTTCATTATGTATTTGAAACAGATACTTATTTCATAGTTATAAGAAGAGTTAAAGTTCTAAACTACCCCAGTCCAAATAGTCACAATAAGAGAGATTTAAATAAAAATATTTATTCTAAAGTACCAATCCTTGAAAAAAAAAACAAATTAGAACATTTGTTTATAAATTGTAAAAAGTTAATGTTGTATTATGCTATGTAAGCCATATGAAATTGGTGACTTGGCCATTGAACAGCAATTTCAACTTACTGAACCTAACTAAAATAGGATGAAATCTGAGCCACGTCGAAAAAGTAGAAAGGCCGAAATATTTTAACTTATTCAGAAATTAGGAATGGTCAATAGGAAGTTTTCAGAATCACCATATTATATGCAGTGCATTATCAGACATTTCCCTTTAAAACAAATTAACATTTGAAAGTAATCAAAGATTGTTGGAGTTAGAAGACTAGAGAGAGCTAATTTCTTGAATTAATAACACTGGAAGAATTCATTGTACATATGTGAGTTTTCATTTTGTGAAATCTATATCTCAAAATTAAAGAGGATATGCAGAGGATAACTTGAATTCTAAAAAGATATGATATATTAATCTACCTAAATTTTCAAAACAGTAAATTTGACAAATCTCTAAAATCAGACACTCAGACAACTAGACATTAGTATTGTTGTCATCCCATCCCACTTGTCTGAATAATTATATGTAGGTGTTAGGAAACCATTCATGCATAATTCTGACTGAATATTTCTATAAAATAAAATGTGAAATGTAATTTACATATTTTACCTAAATTTAAAATCATTTTCTTTAAGGATACATTTTTAAATTAGAAAACTCATTATAATCTTTTTAAAAAGAATGGACAATATTAAAGAACAGAATACTGGGACTGTCATCATAAAATAAAAGTCTCAGTTTTTTTTAAAACAGTGAAATCACTTTAAAGTTACACTTAGCTGTGGACTAAATTACAGAAAATTGTCCCTTTTTTTATTCTGTGCAATATTGTCATGCAACTTGAAAAGATTTTAAAGGCTACAATTTACTATTGCTGTTAATAAATTTTAAATTTGCAGAAGATAATTCAGAATGGAACAAATGATCTTGAATTTTTATGCCACTCAACTTACACAAACATCCCCATGTATATCATCCCTGCAATACTTAAACTTATCTACAGTTACCCCAAAAGAGCCAGGTAGTTGGTAAGTGTAGTATTTAACTATGGCTCCTACTGCCTACACCTAGGTTATCTTAAAGAATAAGAAAAACAAAAGCACTTATATATGACTAATATTACTATCAAATTGTTTTTTTTTCCTCCTATTTTATTAAAGACAATCAGCCAAGATATCAGACTAAGAGCCCAACATGGCAGGATCAAAAGATCGGGAAAGCCAAGTTTTCTATTGAAAATCCTAAAGAGAGAGAAATTCCCAATGACAGTCAAAGATGATAGAAAAATTTTGTTTTGGTCTCTATGCTCTGAAATGTTTCCAAAAAAAATCACGTTTTTCCTTTCCATGGTCATTTTCAAGGCAAAATAATAACAATAATAATAATAATAATAATAATAATAATAATAATATAAATCTGAGCAGAATTTTCCACATGTAACATTTCCCATAAATTAAATTATATAATTATTAATTTAAAACAGCTTACTAAGGTAATTTAATGGTTTAATACTAATGAAATTTTAATATGTTTATTAAAGTTATTATTTATACATTGTATAATAACTGTATTTATATCCATATATTGTCTAAATGTTATCCTAAACATTTTTAAAAGTCTGAGCTTTGAGAATTGTAAGAAAAAAGTAAAATTTAACACTTTTTTCCTCAAAATAAAAATAGAGGTTGAATCAACCTGGCTGATGAAACACATGAATATAATTATTCTGCTTCCAACAAAAGTCATAGAAATGACAACCATGCCTATGATGAGATCACAGTGAATGTTACAAAACTCAATAGAATAATATTCTCTCATAAGTGATATATCAAATAAGAGGTGTGCAATAGATAGGAACTTGAAGTAATACAAAGCATTCTTAAATAAAATGTAAAATGAGTTTGTCTAGAGTGATTAAAGACAAAAGAAAAAGGTTTAGAAATCACAAGTAAAGAAAGAGTAAGATTAGAATAGCATAATTTCTTGAATACCTAAAATCATAAAAACACTGGAAATCTGGAGAGGAGACCAATAATAGATCTGAAATTTGATGAATTACTGAAACTAAAGTGAGGATCTGATTGAGATAATAAATAAGTACTGTGTATAGCTATATGCCTAAATAAATGATAAACTTAGCTCTATTTGCAAGAAAGCTCCTTGATATTTCTAGCTTGGAATGAACAAAAACAATGTACAATGCCATTAAAAAGAGGTACTGACCTCCAAGGAAATAGAGTTAATAATGGAAATGTAAGAAAAAATAGAATTATTACAAGTATTTCCATTAAAAAATCCATAAGGATATTGCAAAACCCTAAAAGGGTTGCTATGAAGTAAAATATGAAAAAAAAATAATTGTGGAAATTTGAAATATGATCACTGAATATTTTTTAAACTACAATAGTACAGATGAATAACCAAACGGAATAAGTCAAAGATATATGAAGTTATCTAGAAGATACAATAGAAGAGGATCTCTAATAATGCACTAAAAAGATAAAGAATGTGAGAGAAGAAAAATACTTTTCTAGCAATCATATAATTAAGGCTTCTTCAAAGAAAGAAATAAGAAAATTAAATAAGAGCAATCAATTCGCCACTATTCTAGATATGTACAGGTCTTCAATTTTTTTTTCTTATATTTAGTTCATCAATGAGTCTCCTATTAAATCTATATTTAAAAACCAAAATTAATTTTGAAATATAAATTCTAACGTTTAATCTTTTTTAATTGTATTTTTCATTTTTCAGTTAAAATAAGCAAACAATATTAATTTAAAGTGTATAATATAGTGATTAGAAATTTATATACTTATGAAATGTTTACACTGATAAATCTTGTATCCATCTGACACCATACATAATTATTACAATATTATTGACTATATTCCTTATGCTATAGTTTATATCCCCATAACTATTTTTAACTACCATTGTGCACTTCTTAACCTTTACCCTTTTTTCATCCACTCCCCAAACTCCCTCCTATCTGGCATCCATCCAAATGTTCTCTGTATCTACTAGTTTGCTTCTGTTTTTTTCATTATTATTTTGTTATATTCCACATATAAGTGAAATCATATGGCAATGGTCTTTTTCTGTTTTACTTGACTCAGCATAATACACTCTAGGTCCGTCAAATGGCAATATTTAATTAATTAATTAATTAATTAATTATGGCTGAGTAATATTCCATTGTGTGTGATATATATATCACCTCATCTTTAACTATTCGTCCACTGATGGAGACCAAGGTTACCTCCATACCTTGACTATTGTAAATAATAGTACAATAAGCATGTGATGCATATGACCCTTAAAAATAGTATTTGGGGATTATTAAAAAAAATACTAAGAAGTGGGATTGATGCAGCCTTCTATATATTGTTATAGCCTTTGTTTTAAGTCTATTTTTTCTGGAGGAAGTATTGCTACTATAGATTTTTTTGTTGTTTTCATTTTTATTTTCACAAAATATCTTTTTCATCCTGTAAAGTTTATGTTGAAGAATCAGCTGACTGACTAATGGGAACTCTCTTGTAGGTAACTAATTGCTTTTGTCTTGCTGCTTTTAAGATACTCTATCATTAACTTTTGGCATTTTAATTATAAGGTGTCTTGGTGTGAAACTCTGGGTTCATCTCGTTTGGGACTCTGTGATTACTGGGCTTGTATGTCTATATCCTTCACCATGTTAGTGTAGTTTTCTGTCATTGTTTCTGGAAACAGGTTTTCAATACCTTGCTCTCTTCTACTTCTGACACCTCTATGATGAGAATGGTGGTACGTCTGATTTTGTCCCAGAGGCCCCTTTAACTTGACTCATTTTTTGGATTATTTTTTCTTGTTGCTGTTCTAATTGGGTGTTTTCTGCTATCTTATCTTCTAAATCACTGATTCGATCCTCCACTTCTTCTAATCTGCTATTGATTACTCTTAATGTATTCTTTATTTTAGTGATTGTATTACTCATTTCCTACTGGTTTTATCTCCATTTTTGTTTTCTATCTCTTTGTTAAAGTTATCACTGAGTTCATCTACACTTTCCCTTAATTCCTTGAGCATCCTTATCACAAGTGTTTTGAACTCTGCTTCTGGTAGATTGCTTGTCTCCATTTTGTTGAGTTCTTTTTCTTGAGCATATTTTTTTTTCTTTTATTTGGGACATGTTTCATTGTCTGCCCATTTTGGCTGCCTACTTGTGTATGTTTCTATGTATTAGGTAGGGCTGCTACGGCTGTTATTCTTAGTAGAGTGGCATTATATAGAAGGTGTGCTATTGGTTCCAGTGGCACAGTATTTTCTGGTCACTTTAGACAGGTGCTCAGGTATGTCTTTTTATGGGTTGTGTGTGCCCTCCTATTGTAGTTGAGTCTTAGTTATAATTTTTACATCAGCGGAAGGGATTGACCTTTGGGCTGATTGGCTGTGAGGGCTGGCTGGTGAGGGGCTCAGTCCAGAGCAGGCCACCAGGTGTGCTGGTTGGGGCCTCCTGGTAGGAGCACTGCTGTAGCCAAGCTTACCTATAGCCTGTGCCCTATCCAGGACCACCTGACATGAGCCGCCAAGCAATCTGCACTAACACTGGGCTTGAAAGTGCCTCGAGAGACCAAGTTATAAACTGTGGCCAGCTGCTTCTAGTGTTGGGCTTGTGGCTGCTCAGCAAGAGGTACAGGACACACCAAATCCATATACTGATTAGTTAGGTTTTGCTAAACTTTGAGAAATTTTAGAAAAGTCTGCAGCATGAGCCAAAACAGGCCATTTATATGGAAAGGCCATTGGTAGTGGCTTGTGTGGGCTCACAAGTTGGGTGGGGAGGTGTCTCAGGAAAATACCAGGGTGGGAAAATCAGTGTTAGTTACCTTGATAGATCCAAAGATAGGGCACCTGCTTGGGTCTGCAAGCTGGGCAGAGGAGGGTGCAAAAAAGGAAAAATTCCCTCTGCTAGCACTTCTTTCTGGATGAAAGCTGACCCTCTTGCTTTTTCCCTGAAGCCAGATAACTCAGCTTCTTCCCGTATGTCCCTTGCCCATTTTTAACTCCTTCCCCAGAACTGGAACTCAGAGTGAGTGAGTCCATTACTGAGTAAGTTCATGTGCAGACCTCTTAAGAGAAAAGTCTGTGACTCCCTCATCCTTCTGTCTCATTCAACCACAATATCTGCTAGTTTTCACAACCACGAGTTTTGGAAACTTCTTTCCTTGGCACTGAAACCCTAGGATGGGGAGACCCGTGTGGAGCTGAGACACCTTGCTCTTCCAGGGAGACCTCCACAGCCTGATTCTTAACCACCACATATGGGTGTGGGACCAGCCAGTTTCGCATCTTTGTCTCTCCTACTGGTCTCAAGGTGGCCTCTTCTATGTGTCCCCATTTGTAGAATTTCTGTTCAGCTAGACTTCAGGTGACTTTCAATGATGACTATTCTGTTGTTTAGTTGTAATTTTGATGTGGTCGTGGGAAGAAGCAAGCACAGCATTTACCTATTTTGTCATCTTGGCCAGAAACCCATACATTATTTCTCTTGATAGTTTCCCATAATTCTCATTGCATTTCTTTTTTTCTTTTCATTCTCTATTCTTTAATTCAATTTAATTTAATTATTTTTTGCTTCTCTGATTTTATGATTTCAAATGTTCTGTCTATTAGCTTACTGGTTCTCTCTTCTGTTTGCTCAAAGGTGATATTGAAGCCCTCTTTTGTATTATTTAGTTCAGTCATTGTTTTTTCAGATACAACATTTCTATTTGTTTCTTTTTTATATTTTTTTGTCTTTGTTGAACTCATTTTGTCCTTGTATTGTTTTCCTAATATTATTAAACCGTTTATTTGTGTTTTCTCTGAGCACGTTTGATACAATTATTTTGAATTCTTTGCCAGGCATTTTTTAGATCTCCATTTCTTTGAGGCCAGTTACTAGAGGTTTACTATATTTCTTTGGGAAATATGTATTTTCCTGATTCTTCATGATACTTGTAACCTTGTGTAGTTGTCTGCACATTTGATGAACCAGTCGCCACTTCCACACACTTCGTACTGACTTCTGTAAAGGAAGCCTTTCATCAATGGATGGGACCATTCTGGAGCTGTGACCTTGGGTCTATTGGTGAAGGGCACCATGTGCAGGGGTGTGTAGGAGCCTTTGTTTCTCTTTGGCTCAGTCCACTGTAATCCATGGCATTTACAACTGTGTCGTCTTTGGCGAATATTATGGGGAATCTACAAGGGTTGTAAGGTATGTTGGGGTACTATGGCACGTCCAGGTCCAGAATCTAGGGACCAGGTCATGCAGCAGTAGTAGCCAGAGCCAGTGATGTGCACAAACTTGGCTGTGGAAGCCAACATAGGTGCCTATGTATTGACAGTTTCCAATTGCAGATACACTCATACTTATAGAGGCCAAGACTGGTAATAAGAGCTGGGACAAACTATGGGGCCACTGACAACTGTGGAGCCCCTGGCTGTCACAATCTTATCCTATGGCTCCACACTTCTCCCCTCAGGTATACTCACTGCAGCAAACACTAGTGTCAAACCGGGAGTATGCAGGTGTATAGCCAGAGTCGCTATCTATAGGTGGGCATTATGTTGCTGTCCAGTGACAGTATTCAGGTTCTGATGTGGACTCATAAGCAGCTTCAAGTCCTTTGGCTGTTGGTGTGCTCTCCTGTGGCTGCACACTCTCTCCCTGGGCATGTACACTTCAGTGAAGGCCAGTGGTTAAGGTTAGGCTAGGTTTACATAGGTGTACAGATGGAGGGACTAATTTTAGGTGAGCTTAGATGTACAGGTCAGTGACAGAAAGTGAGACCATATTTGAGCCCACAAGGGGCTATGGGGCCCCTAGATGTTAGTGTGTTTTTTGCAGTTGCACTCTCTCCTCCTGGCTTTACACACTGCAGCGGAGATAGGTAATGGAGCTCAAGCTGGGAAAAGGCAATTGCACATCAGAAGAGACTAGTTACAGATGAGCATAGTCATGACAGCTAATGACAGAAGGCAAGGTCTGGACTAACCTGCAAGCAGTTGCAGATGGCCCTGACTGTCTGTACATTCACCATCTGTAGTTACACACATTCCTCCTACTTGTGAGCACTACTATGGAGGCCAATGCTGATGTCACCTTGGTTGCATGAAAGTGCAAAGCTAAAGGCATTATCCCAAAGGGCTGGCACAGTGGTGAGACTCAGCTGGGAGTGGGAGGACTAGATTGATGTCTTGCACTCATAGCTGCAGAAACCAGGGTTGTCTGTGAAAGTGACTCCTGGGCTACATTGGGGGTTGGGAGAGACTCAAGAATTTGATGTATTATATTTGAGCCAGTGCAAAAAGAAAAAAAAAGAAAAAAAAAACACCTTGAATTGCTGCTGGTGTGGTTCTCAGGCTCTGGTAGGAGCATGTGGAGGGACTCAAGTGGATGGGGTCATTAAGTGCAAATATCTGTGAAGCAAAAGCTGTGACATTTGCAGTATGTATATGGTGGTTGTGCTAGCTGTGTTATAATACTTTGTCAGAGGAAAAATATGCTTAATTTGCCTGAGAGCAGGTGTCTATACACCCTGTTGCTCCTGCTGTGTGTCTGCTAATAATAGCCTCTTATTTTATTTATTTATGTATTTGCATATTTATATATTTATGCATTTATGTATTTATTTATTTACTAGCCAGCATAATACATCTCAGCTTTGCCAATCTGGGTAGGGTAAAACCAAAGTGGGACCATTGGGCAGTGTCCTACAAGGCAGGAGAAGCAGCTTGTTCTCCCATTCTTCCTTTTTTTGCAAGGAGAAACACTTCCTAGAACAAAAGTTCCTTCTTGGTACTGAACAGTGCCAGCTTACAAGATGGGATGAACATGTAAAGTGGAATAGTATTCTTTTTCTTCTTGTGTGATTATTGGTTTTTCTCTTCCACAGTATTGCTAGAGCTTTCTAAGTTGACTCTAGAGGTCTTTGGGACCTGTTTTTGGTAGTGGTTAGCTGTCAGTTATTGATCTTTATAGGGGAGAAGGGTAAGCTTGGTTCTCTTATATTGCTATTTCCCCACTAAATGAATGAAATTATTAAGTAGGATATAAATGTTTAGGAGGAAAAGACTAAATCTCTTCTTCTGAATCAGTTTTTGTAGATACCTTTCAATTTTTTTTATTTTTTAAGAATATTTAAATTTTTTCAATGACAATTGACAAACAATATTAAATTAATTTCAAGTGTGCAACATGGTGATTAAACATTTATAAAACTTCCAGAGTTATCACCCTGATAAATCTAATACCCATCTGACATCACACCTAGTTCATACAATATATTGACTATATTCCTTACACTATACTTTGCATCCTCATGACTATTTTGTAACTACCATTTTGTACTTCATAATCCCTTCCCCATTTTTTTCCTACCCCCCAACCATATGGCAACCCTCAAAAAGTTCTCTGCATCTACGACTTTGTGTCTATTTTTTGTTGTTTATTTAAGTTACACATATAAGTAAAATCATATGGCATTTGTCTTTCTTTACCTGACTTACTGTCCTAAACACAATACCCTCTAGGTTCATCCATGTTGTTTCTCAGATGGCAAGACTTCATTATTTTTATAGCTGAGTAGTATTCCACTATATATATGTACCACCTCTTCTTTATCCATTCATCCATTAATGGACACTCAGTTTCCCTCTATATCTTGACTGTTGTAAATAATGCTGCAATTAACATATGGATGCACATATCCCTTCAAGGTAGTGTTTTGGATTACTTTGGATAAATATTCAGCAATAGGATTACTGGATCCTTCTGTATCTTTTGTTATAACCTTTATTTTAAAGTTTATTTTGTTTGGTATAAGTATAGCTATCCCGATTTTGTTTGTTTTTATTTCAATGAAACACCTTTTTCCATTCTTTTACTTTCGTTCTGTGTGTTTTTTGATCTGAAGTGAGTCTCTTGTAAGCAGCATATGTAAGGGTCTCATTTTATTTATTTATTTATTTATTTATTTATTTATTTATTTATTTAGTCAGTTGCCCTATCTTTTTAATGGAGCATTTCATTCATTTACATCTAAAATAATTGTTCATAAACATGTAGTTATTTCCCTTTTTTCACATTTTGGTATTTTCTTCTTCTTAAAGAGGTTCCTCCAACATTTTCTCTAACACTGGTTTGATGTTGATAAACCCCTTTACCTTTTTCTTGTCTAGGAATTTATCTGTGCTTTGATTCTAAATGACAGCTTTGCTAAGCAGAGTAATCTTGGTTGTAGGTTCTTGGTTTTTACCACTTTAAATGTTCCCTGCTAATCCTTGCTGACCTAAAAGGTTTCTGTTGAGAAATAGGCTGACAGCCTTATGAAGCTCCCTTGTAGGTACTAGATGCTTTTCTCTTGCTGCTTTGAGGAGTCTCTATTGTCTTTAATCTTTGGCATTTTAATTATGATTTGTCTTGGTATAAGCATCTTTGGGTTCATCTTGTTTGGGACGCTCTGGGCTTCCCAGGCTTGTATGTTTATATCCTAAACCAGGTTAGAGAAGTTTTCCATGATTATTATTTGAAATAGATTTTCAATTCCTTGTTCTGTCTTTTCTTTTTCTGGTACCCTATAATGAGAATGTTCATATTCTACATGTTGTCCCAGAGGGCCCTTAAAATATTCTTATTTTTTTAATTCTTTTTTCTTGTTGCTATTCTAATAGGGTGTTTTCTACTACCTTATCATCTAAGTTACTGATTAGATCTTTGCTTTATCTAATCTACCGTTGATTCCCTCTAATGTATTCTTTATTTCATTTGTTATATTCTTAATTTTTGACTGTTTCTTTTATGTTTTCTTTCTCCATTGTTTATGTTTTCTATCTCTTTGTGAAAGTTTTCACTGTTCATTTACTCTTTGACTAAGTTCATTGAAAATTCTTATAATATCAGTGTTTTGAACTCTGCATCTGGTAGATTGCCTGTCTCCACTTTGTTTAGTTCTTTTTCTGGAGTTTTGTTCCATTCTTTCATTTGAGACATGATTCTTTGCCTTCTAATTTTGGCTGCCTCCCTGTGTTTGCTTCTTTGTATCAGGTAGGGCTGCTGTGTCTCCCAGTCTTAGTAGAGTGGTCTTAATGTAGTAGGTGTCCTGTGGGGCTCAGTAGCTCAGTTTCCCTTGTTATCTGAGCTGGGTGCTACAGTTGTGTTTCTTGCATGGGTTGTGTGTGTCCTCCTATTGTAGTTGAGTCTTAGTTGTAATTTTTACATCAGCGGAAGGGATTGACCTTTGGGCTGATTGGCTGTGAGGGCTGGCTGGTGAGGGGCTGACCGTATGGAGCATAATTCACTTTAGCAGGGCTCTGGTTTTTGACAAGTCTACACTTTAAGTGCATAATACTCATTTGCAGCCCTGGTTGGTGCTTCAGCTCTGTCCAAATCTGGCCACTGAGAATGCCAGCCCAGGCACCTCCTGGGAGGGATCCTTCTACAGGCCAGGTTCATTCTCAGCCTGTGTACTTTGGCTGGGGCCACCCAGCAAAAGAGTCACCAAGGAATCCACAGATGGCTGCCACCTGCACTGTGCTTGAAGATGCCTTGATACGCCAAGGCATAAACCAAGGTTTGCTGCCACTAGTGCCAGCTTGGGGCTGCTCAGCAAAATGAATGGGGCATGCTGAGGCCAGATGCTGCTCATTTGAGTTTGTGAACCTTTGAGAAACTTTAGAAAAACTGGAGCAAGACAAGCTATTTGTTGGAAAAGCCACCACAAGAAGCTTGGGTGGGCCCACAAGTTCATTGGGGCAGGGTCCCAGGGGATTCAGGGTATGGTAGGCAGTGTTAGCCAGGTTGATGGAGACTCACATAAGGTGGTCACCTGTGTCTGCTCTCCAGGAAGGAGGAGGGAGCAACAAAGAAACAGTGGCTTTTGCCAGAACTTTTGTCTGGGAGAAAGCTTCTGCTTTTGCCCTTGCCCTGAAGCCAAACAATTCAGTACCTTCCTGTATGTTTCTGGTGACTTTCAAGCTGCTGCCCCCATGCTGGAGCTCAAAGTGAGTAAGTCTGGTAGTGAATGCATCTGTGCGTGGGCCTTTTAAGAGGAAGCCCTATTACTCCAGCAGCCTTCTATTTCATTGAACCATAATCTTCACTGGTTTTCACAGCTGAAAATTATGGGAATTTCTTTCCCCAACACTGGACCCATGGGCTGGGAATCCCAGTGTAGGGCCAAGATCCCTTGATTCTCTAGGGGTACCTCTGCAGCCTAGAAATCCCTCCCAATTCTCAGGCATCACACATGGGTTTGGGATCAGCCTGTTATGCATCTCTGCCCCTCCTACCTGTCTTGAAGTGGCCTCTTCTGTATGTACTCAGTTGTAGCACTTCTTTTCAGCTAGACTTCAGGTGACTCTCAATAATTTTTGTTCTGTAATTTAGTTGTAATTTGTTGTGGCTATGAAAGGAGACAAGCTCAGGAGAATCCTACTCCTATATCTTGACAAGAATCTTCAGTAGTTACCCTTTCTTAATTTATCTTCTCTGAAGTTATACTATTGTTCTATTCCCTTCTAATCCTTTGCTAAAGATAACCTCAAATTATGTGTGAAAGAAAAACAATTTTATCATGTAAGAACATATTTTTCTGAATGTTCAAAATAGTTCTAGAATGATACAGGACATATCTACAAGGGAATATCTATCTAAAATATTACCCTATTTTTTTGAAACAGGGTTTCACAACCTTAATACAATTGTAATTTTGTACTAGGAAATTCTATGTTTGAGGGAGAGACAGCTGTCTTGTGCATTTAGAATATTTACCCATATCCCCGGCATCTATTCATTAAATGCCAGTAGCATTTAAATAACTACAATTTTCCAAATATCCCCTGAGGGTAAAAATATCCCCCAGTTTAGAATCACTACTCTGAAGTAACAGAACACTCAGAATACATTTCACACTAATCTCATGAGAACAGGTAGGCAAAGAAAGTTGACCTAATGGAAGAAATCCATGTGTATAGTGTTGCTAGACTTCAAGAATGTGTAGTTCTATCCAGATGGGTACACATCAAATTAAATAAAAAGTTTATAAATATAGTAAATTTGTTCAGTTACTAGGCAGGAATCTAACTTTAAAAAGTTTAGAACTTAAAAAATTATCACAGATAAAGTTAAGATTTTGGGACATAAGATAATGAGAGGCATGAAGGACATAAAAACTACATCAAATTTTATTTAAATTCTAGGACTTGTAAATGTCTCTGTAATATATCTCATTAACATTTGAAATTATTACCAAATGTTTGAAGAAGATGAAAAATATATGAATATATATAACTAAAATCATGAAGAATGTCCTGAACCTCAATTCGGAAATTTATGCATTTTCCTATCCTAGGTCTTCAAACTTTCAATTCAGTGCTCTTTCTCTAATATTTCTTGAAAGACTTAAAGAAAAGTTAGAAAAGACAAATAATTAGAGAATTTATAAACTGTATATATGAATAAAGAGTAAAATATCAAGATTTTTGTTTTTACTAAAAATGAGTTAGCTAAAATACTGAAGAGAAGCACTCTTCGACGTTCAAGATGACTGTTGCTTTATAATGATGATTGCTTATAGGAACGCATAGTAATAACATGAATATTAGAGTCCATAAAAATCATCTGAGGTACTTGAACCTTAACCTCAGAGATTCTGATTAGTAGACTTACTTTGAGTCCATAAGTAAGTATCTTCATTAAGGATAACAAATATTCTGGTACAAAAGCCTATTGTCTTTAATAGTAACATAAAAGAGACAGATTGGAGAGGTCTGTAAGGAATGGAACATGGTGTTTTCCTTATATTTCTTGGAATCCACAGTAATTAGTGGTAAAATTTCTCTCAGGAAACATAAAGAAGAGTTACTAAAGGTATTAAGAACAGATATCTGAAATGCCACCTCCAGAAATTCTTTCAAATCCAATTTCTTATTGATCATTTTAAATTAAATTCAAATATTTTGGGAGCACTTTCTTATAAAAAACCTAGATTAGATATGATAAACAGAAAGAGTAAAGAATGAAGAAGAGAAACGAAGCTTATGAAGCCAGGAAAAGTTCTGCCAATAGAGTAGATGTCAATTGGATTTAAAAGAAAAATACTTGCTAACAACTAAGGAGCAGAAGCTGCTATAAAATTTCTTCAAGGAAACATGTAAAAATGGTAAATACAGTAACAGAAAGAAACTAGACTTCAAGTGGCAAGCACACAATAGAGTATACACATATCATAGTATAATGTACACATGAAATTGATATAATGTTATTAAGCAATGTTACCCAGACAAGTTTTCTTAAAAAAATAAGCACAACTTTTAAAAGCTGGTGCATTAAGCTTAGAGATACAAGAGAGTCATGAAAGAACACACATGATATGTTTCCATTTACAAAGTTCAAATTGAGGAAAAATTAATTAGTCAATAGTGTTAGAAATAAGATCTATGGTTGCCTGGGTTTAAGTGGTAAAATAACTACAAAGAGAAATGAAGGAACTTTATAGGGTGATAGACATGTTCTATAGATTCTAAATTTTGACTGTGGTCATTATTACATGGATGAATACATTTGTCAAAATTCACTGAACTGTAAGCTGAATTAGATAATTTCTCAAATATAAATCAAATGTCAATTAAGTTGAATAACAATGAGCAAATAATATACACTGGCCACTCACAAGAAATATACAAGTGGCCTCCCTTAAAGCATATACACTTTGAATCTTACTAGTAATCAAAGTAATACAAACATATAAATTGAAAGAATATTGTTCCATTTTCATCAATTACATTATGAAATCTAAAAATAATACCTTTATGGTTAAAAGAATATAAAACTTTCATTTCTATACACTGTTACCGACAGTGTAAATTGGTGTAAAGAAGGGCAATTTGAAAATGTATATCAAATGCCTTAACAATATTCACACTCTTTAACCTAGTTCTTTGATTTCTGAAAATGTATTCTAAGGTTTAATAAGAGAAAAATGCATATGATATGCTGTTCATGATTTAACATATAGAGAAAATAAATATGTAGTTATGGAATAAACATCTAGCTTTAACAAATTTTAACATTTTTCCACATTTGCTTCATATTTTAATATAATAAAAATAAAGATAATTTTTATTTTGTATCCATCCTTTATGAGAAGATTCCATTTTTTCTCTCTTCAGAGAATAGCCACTATCTGGAATTTGTTGTTTATCATTCTCATGTATATTTTCATTTGTGTTAAGTTTTTCATGTTTCTATGCTTTATATAAACGGTGTCAATCTAAAAAAATATTTTGCTCACTAATTTTTACTTAATATTGTGTTTTTAAAGTATATCTCTTTTAATATATGCAGCTCTAGTTCATTTATTCTATCTGCCTTACAGTATCCTGTAGTATGATTATACCATGTTATTTTTAATTATTTTAACAGACTTTACATAAATGCTAAATGCTAAATGTTTGCTACTAAACAGTGATGCATGTGTATTAGTTTTCTAGGGTTGCCATGACAATGAAAAAAAAACCACAAACTCGGTGCCTTAAACGATAGCAATGCATGTCTCACACTTTTGGAGGTTGGAAGTCCAAAATAAAGATGTCAGTCAGCATGCTTGGTTCCTTTGAGGGCTTTGAGGGAGGAACTTATTCCAGGCATCTCTCCTTGACTCGTAGATGATCATCTTCTCTCTGACTCTTTACATCATCTTTTCTCTATATGTGTGACTGTATCCAAATATCCTCTTTTTATAAGAATACAAGTTATGTTGGATTCAGGTCCGCCCTCATCACCTCATGTTAACTTATCTGATTATACTTGTAGTGACCCTGTTTCCAAATCAGATCACATTCTGAGATACTGGAGATTAAGACTTCATTTTGAAGGGACATAGTTCAACCCATAACAGTATGTCTCTTTTTATATCATATATAATATTTCACAACAGATTTTTAACAGATCTTATTTACTAGGTTAAGAAAGTTCCTTTCTAGTAATAGTTTACTAAGAGTTTTCAGCAGGAATGCATTGAATTTTATCAAA
The DNA here is from genome assembly GCF_014176215.1 of Rousettus aegyptiacus. NCBI lineage: Eukaryota > Metazoa > Chordata > Mammalia > Chiroptera > Pteropodidae > Rousettus > Rousettus aegyptiacus. The sequence goes on along the minus strand of NW_023416312.1, from coordinate 57,267,981 downwards.
TGCTTTTTAAAATTTCTTGACATGTATTTATTCTTGCATTTGTTAATGTTGTTTATTACATTAGATTTTGCATTATAGCACTGTCCCTGTATCCTGAGAAAAATCATACTTGATCATGTTGTATACATTTATTAATATACTTTTTTCAGGCAGCAGTTGCTAATGTTTTTCAACTTACTTTTATAAGCAGGAGTTTTCCATTATAGCTTTCAGCTTCAAGCCATGAACTTGCTTCAGGTCCTCAGTCTTGAGCGGAGCACTTTTAGGGCCCATAACTCATAGGAGCTGAGCAGTCAGCTACCATTGGAATATGCAGACATGCAGCCATTCAGCACTTGGCTTCAGTCCCACTTAACACTTAATATTTTTGTTTTGTTTCAAGTTCAGATAAATTATTATTTTGTTTTTAGCCTATGATTTTTTTTATTTTCTATTTTTATATTTGATTTAATCTTTGCTCAGTGTTTGAAGCATAATTATGTCAAAACTTGAACTTATTTTATCATCTTCACAATAAAGCTCTATGATATTTTTATATTAGTGAAAAACGTGTTTAATAAATTTTAAAAATTACCCATCACATTCCAATTTTCTAAATAAAATAAATAAAGACATAAATGCAAGAAAAAAAAGACAAGTAAAATGTAAATAATTTAAGTGATAACTTTTTCTTCTATTTTTATTTCCTATAGAAATCATGTATGAAAGACCATTTTAGCCAACTGTACTTTAATCTCTTTGTCAGATTAATTAGGATTTTCTATCCCTCCTGTAAAAAAATATTCATTGGTTCTGAGAGGACAATATAACCCCTATTTATCTGCGTTCTCAATCTTTGAGTTGCATGCTTTCCAAGTGTCGGTTAAGATTGTTCCTAAAGCTGTTTAACTATTTTTGTTCATTCTGATTACCTATTTTAAATGAATATTATGTAAACCAATAAAATATGAGCATGAAATATGAGTTCTAACTATGAAAATAAGTTACATGTTTTGGAAAGATCAGATAAACATGAGGGTTCCCAAAATTAACCACAAAAAACTTAAAAAAATAAAATTATTCTGCACTGGTATTGATTCAGAATCATCTTTATGTATTTGTTACAGTAAAAAAAAGGCCTCCAGCCTTGTCCCCAAATAAAAAATTAGTAAAGGGATGTACACTATTATGTTTATTGCATAGATGTATCTGTTTCTGTGTGGGCATTTTCATGTTTTAATCAATTTTTAATGTTAGTCAGCTAATTTCTAGACCAAATTTTGTTGAATAATGTCCTCTCTCTCTCAATTTGTCAATCAATCTTTTTATCTATTTATGTATACCAATCCTTATTTAAATATGTAGGTTTTAATACTGAATGCCTCTTTTTAAAAATTTATAAATTAAAAATTACTTAAAATTTTATTTTGCCTATAGAATAACTATGATATAGCAAAATATAACAGTTCAAGTCATACCTCTAGGGAAGAATGGTATGGCAATAGGCATAGCCTTATGAAAACCAATGATGATGAAAAGGTTCTTTTCTAATTTAATCATATTCTAGCTACCTTGATGAAACAGCCTAGGTTATTGAGCAATGAATGAACTTTACACTGGTCTACAAATTGACATATATTAAGATGAATCATGCATTTGAATAGTTCAAGAAATGATAGTTCTCTCTCTTAGTTTCCTGTGATCTCTAGAAGCAACTGTGTAAGTGAGGATTTATTAATAATCCTGCATATTGCAGCAATAATTTCAGAATCTTACAGTTTGACTAATAATACATCAAGTAGATTTTGTTATTGAGACATTAAATTTCTTTAAATCATTTGCAAGACAAACTTCTTCTGGACAAGAATTGTTTCCTTTATGCATTCTATAATACCGTTAAAACGTTAAAACTTTACGAATACTTGCTTATAATTAATCAATTTATTTTGAAGGCTATGCTATACTTGCTTGGTCTCTGTGTTTAATTTGAATGTAACTACAATCTCCCTACCCCCATGCCCTGTATGCCATTCACATGCTAATGCAGATTCAACAGATTTAGTTTAAAAGTGAAAGAGAATTCATCCAATCTTTTTGAATGTTTATTTGTTTACTATAGAATATCTACTATTAATTTACTAATTTCTCCATTATTAAAACAATTTTTGTTATCTAATAAGCTAGATTCCATGGTCAAACTCTAAATAGTAAAAGATTTGTTCATTTTCTTATGTCACCATATATTTGAGCCCCTTTATCTTTATCTATATACCCCTTCCCCGTTTCCCTCTAATAATCACTAAACTGTTGCCTGTGTCTAAGAGTTTTTGTTTGTCTTGTTCATTTGTTTCTTTCAGCTTTATATCCACATATAAATGAAATTATATAGTTCTCAACTTTTTCTGACTTATTTAGCTTAGCATGATAATCTCAAGATGTAATATTTTTAAAAATTTTTAAACAGCTAAATTGGATGATTCACTTGATTTTGAAAAAAGATATCATACATTAAAACAAGATTCAGCTGAAAAAGAACAAGAATGGCTAAATGTGTTTGTGAATAATTCCATAAAGTATATAACAATTATTTTGACCCAGTAGATCAATCAAATGCTTTGGACTATTGAGAAAGGTGTTGATGATAATGGAAACTAAAATAAAACTTTCTACTTATACACAAACTCATTGGGTGATCAAGTGGGAAGATATTCTTTAAACTGGGGTATATATAGATTCAAGAATGTACATCCATTGGGTAAGACATAAGCAAAGTCACAGGATAAGTGTGCTATATTCAACTAGAGTGTCAAATATTTTTGGACAAAATATTAATTTGGGGGATTAAAATGCAATATTTACATTAATTTTTATGTTAAACCACAAATTTTCAAACGAATAATGTTTTTTTCTGTTGACTCTTTCAAACTATGACCTGATACCTCCCCTCTAAGTGGTAGTGTATGCTTTGACACACTTTTGCTTTTAGAAGTATATGAAGTAAAAAGTTTTAGACACATTGAACAAATAGAATAACAATTAGATCCAGGACAAGGATACAAGAATATCCAGAATGGAAACAACAACAACAACAACAACAACAACAACAAAAACAACAGCAAGATAAATACCAAAGATAGGTAAGGCTATATATGCAATAGTATTTTCATATGCTGCTAATGGAGGTGTTTGACAGTATCTACTAAATTGAAATATATGCATACGCTATGACCAGCAATTGTACACCTAGTAATATATGTAACATACACTGACCAAAATAGGCCCTAGAAAGTTGTAATTTCAATATATGAATTTTGAGAGGGTGCACAGACTATAGCTGCATGTCTATCTAGAATATATAGAGAACACTAAAAACTCAATTATATAAAAAATCTTTATTAACAAAATAGGCAAAGAGTCTGAATAACCATTTCTTCAAAGAAGGTATATAAGTGGCCAATGAGCACATGAAAAAAAAAAACATTCAAAGTCGTATGGCATTAGGGAAATGCACATAAAAACCATGTGACACAAATTTGAGGTTTAGAAGAAGGATTGCTGGGTCATATGGCAATTCTATTATTAATTTTTTGTGGAACCTCCATGTTGTTTTCCATAGTGGTTGTACCAATTTATATTCCCACCAGCAGTGTATGAGGGTTCCTTTTCCCTTGCAACCTAACACTTGTTGTTACTTGTCCTGTTGATAGCCTTTCTAATAGGCGTGAAGTAGTATTTCATTGTGGTTTGGATTTACATTTATCTAATAGCTAGCGAAGTTGAGCACCTTTCCATATGTTTGTTGACCATTTGTATGTCTTCTCGAGAGGTATCTGTTTAGGTCTTCTGCCCATTTTTTAATTGAATCGGTTTTTTTTGTTGTTGTTATTGAGTTGTATGAGTTCTTTGTATACTTTGGATATTAGCCTCTTATTTTAGGCATTGTTTACAAGTATCTTCTCTCATCCAGTTGGTTGCATCTTTGTTTTGTTGATGGTTTCTTTTGCCATGCAGAACACACAATGCAATACACAGATGACATATTAATGAATTGTACACTTGAAACCCCTATACTTTGATTAATAAATATCACCCCAATAAACCAATAAATTTAATTAAAAATAAATTATAATTGGAAAAAAACCTAAAAAACAAAAAAAACAAAAACCATGAGATACAACTTCAGGCCCACTAGAATGGCTAAAATAAAACAAGGGCAATAACAAGTGTTGGTGAAGAGGTGAAGAAATTGGAACCCTTATACATTACTGGTGGGAATGTAAAATGGTAGAGAAGCTTTGGAAAATGGTTTAGATGGTTCTCAAAGTATAAAGCAGAGTGATGATATAACTGAGCCATTCCACTCCAATGTATTTATCCAAGATACATCAAAATTATATGTTCACATAAAATTGTGTACATAATGCTTATAGCTGCACAATTTATGATAACCAAAAAGTATTAAAGAAAAAAACAAATATCCATCAATTGATGAATGTGTGAAAAATGTGGATTATCAATAATTGGACATTATTAAGTAATACAAAGAAATAAATTACTAATACGTGTTACAACATGTATGAATCTTGAAAACAGTATGCTAAATGAACTAAGCCAGTAACAAAAGACCACATATTGTATGTTTCTACTGATATACAATATCCATAAAAGCAAATCTATAGAGGGAGAAAGTCAATTAGTCATTTTCTAGGGCTAGGGTCTCGAAGGAAGTGAAGAGTGACTTCTAATAAGTAAAGATATTCTTTATAAAATAAAAAAAAAAGTTCCTAAGTTTACATAGTGGTGATAATTGCACAACCACTGAGTTATATATTTTAAAAAGGTAAATTTTATAATATGTAAATTTTATCTTCATAATGCTGTTATTAAAAAAAAAAGCACTGGGTTAGCAATCATATCTTCCTAGTAGTGTGAGGGCTTCTGCAATGTGTTCTCTTAAGGCTTTGTCTCTATGTTCTGTAAAAGGAAAATCAGATAATTTACTTTGGAAAACAGTATAGATTACTGAGAAGCCTGAAATTTAAAAAAATGCAAAAAGAAAGGAGCTTCCAGTAAAGATGGTGAAGTAGATAAACACTGTGCTTGCCTCCTCCCAAGCCACATAAAAATTACAACTAAACGATGACTATCATTGTGAATCACCTGAATTCTATCTGAACAGAAGCCTTATAACTAAGGACATATAGAAGAACCCACATCAAGACTGATAGGAGGGGCAGAGAACAGAATGGGCTGGTTCCACAACCACATGTGACAGTTAAAAATTGGATATTATATCTCATTACAGAGGTCCCCCATGAAGAGCAAGGAGTCTCAACCTTATACAAGGCTCCCCAGCCAAGAGGTGCAGTACTGGAAAGAGATGTCTACATAACTTCTTGTTGGGCAAACCAGCATAGATTATGGCTGAGTGAGATGGAAAGCTAAGAAAGTTGCAGACTTTCCTTTTAAGGGACCTGTGCACAAATTTACTTGGTGACAAACTCACTCTGAACTCCAGTTTTGGGTAAGCAGCTCAAAAGGTGCCAGGAAATATGGGAAGAAATTGAGTTGTCTGGCTCCAGGGCAATGACAAGAGGGGCAGCTTTGTTTCAGACAGAAGTGCTGGCATAAGCCATTGTTCTTTTTTTTTGAACCCTACCTCCATCCCACATGCACAATCTGGCACCATATCTGAGTCTTCATCTATATAGCTAACACTTTTTGTCCTGCCCTGATGATTTCCTGAGATCATGCCAACCCTACTTGCAGGCCCATTCTAGCCATTTCCAGCAGCATTTCCATACAAATGGCTTATATTGGCTACAGCTATAAACTTTTTTTCAAATTTGCCAAATGTTTCTAAACCTCAAACAAGCAGCGTTTGGCCTCAGTATACCCTGCACATCTTGCTAAGCAGCTCCAAGCCTAGCACCAGCAGCAACAGATTTTATTTCACAGCTTAGCCTCTCCCAGGTACTTCCAAGCCACGCACAAGTGGCAATCATCTTCAGATCATTTTGTAGCTCATAACAAAGTGTCTCTGAGTGGGGCACAGGTAGTGACTGAACTTGGTCAATACTGGAGCCTGTCCCAAGAGGCCCAAGAACCAACACACCAAGTGACCAGCTTCAGGCCACACTATAGCACCACTTAATCAGCTCCACAAATGACACACTCAAAGGGCAGACTCAGAAGGAACATGAATTCCCCCACTAAACCAAGTCAGGCTCCATAGGATCAACTCCTGCACAACAACTCTTTCACTATAGTCACAACCAGTTCTCACACCAAGCAGCCTGAGGGTAAATCTCTTCCATTGATGTGCCAACAGCAACTAATACTCAACTACAACAGGAGGGCACACACAACCCATACAGGGAACATACCTGGAGCACCCAGCTCAAGTGACCAGGGAGACTCTGTCACTGGACCCTACAGGGCACCTACTACATAAAGCCACTCTATTATGACTGGGAGATATAGTACTTCAACCTGATACATATAAACAAACACAGGGAGGCAGACACAGTGAGGAAACAAAAAAACATGTCCCAAATAAAAGAACAAAATAAAACTTCAGAAAAAGAACAAGACAAAATGAGGACAAGCAATCTAGCAGATGCATAGCTCAAAATACTGGTTATAAGGATGCTCAATGAACTGAGGGGAAGAGTAGATGAAATCCGAGAACTTTAACAGATAAAAAACATAGAAATGCAGATAAGCCAGCTAGAAATGAAGACTACAAGAACTGAAATAAAGAATGCATGTGAGGGAATCAACAGATTAGATGAAGCAAAGATTAAATCAATGATTAAGAAGATAAGGTAGCAGAAATTACCCAATCATAACAGCAACAAGAAAAAAAGAATCCAAAAAAGTAAGTATACTTTAAGGAGCCTCTGGGACAACATTAAGCATAACAAAATTCATATCATAGGGATACCAGAAGGAGAAGACAGAGGACAAGAAATTAAAAACTTATTTGAAGAAATAATGACTGAAAATTTCTTTAACCTGATGGTGTGAATACACATACAATTCCAGGAAGCTCATAGAGTTCCAAACAACATGAATTCAAACATACCCACACCAAGATACATTATAATTAAAACATCAAAAGTTAAAGACAAAGTGAGAATCTTAAAAGCAACAAGTTGCAAAAATTTCTAAATACTGTTCTGTATACCTGAAATTAATATAATATTGTACATCAACTGTAGCTGAAAAATAAAATGCCAAAAAAATTTCAAATAAAAATAACAAAACAGAAAAATGTAGTGATGGGAATAAAACTCAGCAGATGTGTTCAATAGTAGAGTGGAGATGTCAAAAGATAGTACAAGTGAAATTTGAGGAAATAGTAGAATTTACTTAATGCTACCAACAGAGACAAAATTAAAAAGAAAATAGTGACCCATGTCTCAGCAATATGTCGGGAAATAAAAAGCTAATGTTCATATTATTGAAGTTCCAGAAGAGAGGGCAGAAAGAGTATGGCTAAGAAAAGTATTCACAGAAAAAAATGGCTGAAAATTTCCCAAATTTGTCAAAAAATATAAACCCACAGATTTAATAAATTGAGTGAATCTCATGGGAAACACCAAATAAATTCATGCCAAGACATAAAATTAAACTCTGACATATCGATATAATCTAAATAAAACATTGAGTACATCCAGAGAGGAATGACATTATATGACATTACAAAAGATTGAATAACAGTGTATTTATCCTCTGAAACCATGATATTTTTAAATTAGTATCACATGATTTTCTGTTTGTATTGAAAATAAGAGCTGTTAATTCAGAATTCCATAACCAGTTAAAAGATATTTAAGGAATAAAGGGAATATAAAAATATTCTTACATGAAGAAGAACTAAGAAAATTTGTCGCTAGCTAACACATTCTTTAAGAATAGCTAAAGACCTGTCTCTAAACAGAATAGAAATAACAGAAGGTTTGCAACTTCCATAAAGAATGAAGACAATCAGAATGAATAAAAAGGTAAATAAAAATAGACTGTCCTTCTTTCCTTGAGTCTATTTAAATGGTATTTTGTGTTTGAAGCCAAAAATATAAAACACCATATGTGGTGTTACTGTATATTTATAGCAATTATATTTTCAATGGATTGGTTGAAGGGACCTAAATGCTTTTTCACACATAGTGATAAAACATTGATACCAGTAGACTAGTTTAATTTATATATGTATTTTCTAATATGTAGAGCAACCATAAGAAAAGTTGGGAAAAAGATATACTCAAAAATACTACAAATAAGACAAGACAGAATTCTATAAAATGGTCATAAAACTACAAGGAAACAAGAAAAGAGACAAAAAGAATAGAAAACAGAGGAAACAAATTTAAAAAATAATAAAATAGTGTACTTAAACTTTAATATAAATTATTACTAAAATTATAAGTGGTCCACAAAAATAAAAGACAAATTGGTAGAGTGGATAAAAACAATATGTATGGACCAACTATATGTTATCTATAGAAAACTCACTTCAAATATAATGACATTGGTAAAAACTTGAAAGTAAAATGATTATAAAGTATATACAATAGAAACGTTCATCAAATTAAAGCAACACTGGCTGTATCAATATGAATAATGATGACTTTGAAACAAAAATTACTATAGGCAAAGAGAAGCAATAAATTTTGATAAAAAATCAATCTACCAAGAAGCTATACACATCTTGAACATGTATGCACCAAGCAGTAAAGTTGTAAAACATGAAACAAAAACTGAAAGTTAAAAATACAGATGGCCAATAGATATATGAAAAGATGCTTAAGGTCACTAATTAGCAGAGAAATGCAAATTAAAACCACAGTGGGATATTACCTCATACCTGTCACAATGGCTATCATCAATAAATCAAAGAACAAGTATTGGTAAGGATGTGGAGAAAAGGTAATGCTACTATACTGCTGGTGGGATTGCAAATTGGTACAGCAGTTATAGAAAGCAGTCTAGAGGTTTCTCAAATAATTAAAAATAGATACACCTTTTGACCCAGCAAAAGTATTTCTGGGTATTTATCCAAAGAAAACCAAAAAAATAATTTGTATAGATCAATGTACCACTATGTTTATGGTAGCACAATTTACACTAGTTAAGATATGGAAACAACCTAAATGTCCAGCAACAGACAATTAGCCAAAGAAATTATGGTTCATATATACAATGGAATATTAGTCAGCCTTTAAAAAAAATGAAATCCACAGATTGGTGGAGCGAGAGATGTCCCCAGATCTATCCCCTAGAAAAAATAATAAGCTGAACATCTGAAATTCAGCAAAAAAACCCCCACCCAAATTGTACACCAGCATGTCTGAGCATGGGATCTGCGCATAAGAGCTACTACAGATCAGAATCCTGGGTGTCATGCAGTAGACTTGGGGAAATAAAGAAGCTGTCTCTCACAGCAGCCAGAGCTACCTATAGGAGGAAGGAGAAGGGATAAGGGAAAATGACTTCCCTGGGAGTGTTTGAAGCTCCACGACACCCACGACAGGATCCAGTTATCAAGGCAGACATCAGAGAAGCCAAAGACAGAGAAACGACAGTTGATTTTACCAGCCACAGTTGCAAAACTGAGGCTAAGCCACAGCCCCCAAGCCCCTAACCAAGAGGGCACCTCCCCCCATACTCTCAAAGAACAAAATCCATGGAGGCCCAGGGGAATCTGAGCAAACACTACAGAACTATTACTAGCAATGACAGGGACTAAAACTGAGAGTAGTGAGCATGAATAAATATCTACAAGAAAATAAAAAGGCATTTTTAAGGCTTTATGTAAAGCAGGGATCCAAGAGTCTTAGACTCTATCTACTAGAAACCAAAAGAAAAGCTCCTTCTTTGTAGCAGGCTAAAGAGAGACCTTTATATAATAAATCTTATTTCTGGTAAAAAAAGCAGAATATATTTCCATTAATGCCCAGGTGGAGAAATAGTCCATTCTACACCATGAACGACCAAGGTGACAAGTCATCTCAGAAAGAAAGAAAGATCTCCTAAATAAATAAGTAAGTAAATAAATTAATTAATTAATTAATAAGCAAGCTTACAGACATAGAAATATGCAACTTAAATTACAGAGAATTCAGGATGGTACTTCTGAAAAACAAACTCGGTGAGTTCTGAAACAAATCATATTGAAATTTCAAGAATTGTAAAAACAGCTAGATGAGCAAAGCAAAGAAATTGAAATCTTTGAAAGGAATCAAATAAAACTTTTGGAGATTAAAAAACATACTGCAAGTGTTGAAAAGTGAAATAGCAAGCTTAAAAAATAGAGTGGACCAAGTGGAAATAAGGGTCAGTGATATTGAAGATAGAAATCTAGAAATAAATCAGAAGGAAAAAAGACAGAAATTGAAGAATGAAAAATAATAGAAAATAATTACTAGACCTAGCTGATACCATCAGGAGAGGAAATATAAGAATAATGGGCATTATTGAAGGTGAGAAAAGGAGCAGGGACTAGAAAGCATTTTCAAATAATGGATGAGCATTTCCTAAATCTAAGGAATGAGCTGGAGCTTGAAATTCAAGAAGTCAACAGAACACCCAGTTACCTCAACCCAAAAAAGCCTTCACCAAGACACATTGTATTAAAGTTATCAAAAATCAACAGCAAAAAGAATTCTCAGGATAGCCAGTGAGAAGAAAACAGTAACTTATAATAGAAAACCCATTAATTTACTGTCCGACTTCTCAGTACAAACATTACAAGCCAGAAAGGAGTGGAATCAAATATTCAAACTATTAAATGAAAGGAATCACCAGTCTAGGATAATGCATCCAGCTAAGCTCTCTTTTAGATATGAAGGAGAGATTAAGACATTTCCAAACATACAAAAATTGAGGGAATTCTCCCCAACAAGGCTTGCACTACAGGAAATACTGAAACGGGTCAGCTCACCTAAAATAAAATGACCCCCCAAAAATAATTAGGAATAAGTGACTATCGGGAAAAAAAGAAGCAGAGGAGTTCAGTCCTTAACAGGGCTTTATAAAATTAAATAATAAGAGAAAATTGCTATAGCAAGATCCAAATATGCAAAGGGGAAAGGAGATAAGGCACACACAGAAGAAAATCTATGACTATACACCACACACACATGTATATATATATACACACATATATATGTATATATATGTGTGTATATATATGTATATATATATAAAACCATATTTTACATATTCATAATGGTAACTACATACAGAAGATTCAGAACTTAAATACATAACATAAAACAAGAAGAACAACAGGGAAAAGCCAAACAAAATAAAGAAAACAGAAACAAGGGCAAGGAAACAATGGAAACACTGAGCTACCAGAAAGCAAAAGATAAAATGGCTAGAAGAAGACCTCATATTTCAAAAATCACCTAAATTAAATAGACTGAACTCTTCAATAAAAAGCCACAGAGTTTCAGAATAGATCAAAAACCAAAACTCAACCATATGCTGCCTTCAGGAGACACATCTCAACTCCAAAGACAAATATGGACTCATAGCGAAAGGATGAAAAATAATAGTTCAAGAAAATAGCATTCAGAGGAAAACAGGAGTAGTAGTAGTGATGTCAGACGAAATAGGCTTCGAAATAAAAAAGGTAAAGAAAGATATTTAGGGACACTTCATAATGATAAGGAGAATCATGCACAAAGAAGACATGACACTTATTAAAATCCATCCTCCCAATCAGGGAGCCACAAATATATAAAGCAATTACTAACATACCTAAAGGGAGAAACAGAAAGAAAACACTATTGGAGTAGAAAAGCTAAACAGCCCACTGTCGGTAATGAACAGATCATCCAAACAGAAAATCAAGAAGAAAATAACATCCTTAAATGACACATTAGACCAGGCAGACATAATTGACATTTACAGAGCCTTCCATCCCAAAACTGCTGCTTATACATTCTTCTCTAGTGCAAATGGAACATTCTCAAGAGTTGATCACATACTGGGACACAGAGATAGCCTCAACAAATATAAGAGGGTTGAAATCATACCAACTATATTCTCTGATAATAATGCTTTGAAATTACAGATCAACTGAAAAAAGAAATAAGGAAGAACCATAAATACATGAATATTAAACAACATGCTACTAAAGAATAACTGAGTCAGAGAAGAAATAAAAAAAATCAAGAGATGCATAGAAACAAATGACAATGATAGTACAACATATCAAAACTTTTGGGATATGACTAAAGCAGTCATAAGAGGAAAGTTCATATCATTACAGGACTATCTCCAAAAACAGAACAATCACAAATAAAAAACCTAATGCTTCAACTTAAAAAAAAATAAAAATAAAAAAAGGAAGAACAAATGAAGCCTAAACTCAGCAGAAGGAAAGAGAGAATCAAAATTAGACTGGAGATACATGTAATTGAAAACAAAGAAAAAATAGAAAAAATAAATAAAATGAAGAGCTGCTTCTTTGAGAAGGTTAATAAAATAGACATGCTCCTGACTAGACTCATGAAAGAAAAAAGAGAAAGGGCACAAATAAGCAAAATCAGGCATGAAAGAGGAGAAATAGTGACTGACATCGCAGAAATACAAAGAATCATACAAATATAGTATGAAAAAGTATATAACAGCAAATTTAATAACCTGGAAGAAAGGGACCAGTACCTAGAAAAATACAATCTTCCTAGACTGAATCAAGAAGAACTACAAAATCTAAGTAGACTGATCAGCAGTATGGAAATGGAAACAGTCATGTAAAATTGTACAAAAAGTAAAAGTTTAGGAACACACGGCTTTACCAGTGAATTCTACCAAACATTCAAAGATTTAATACCTATTCTCCTCAAACTCTTCCAATACTTGTTCACTTATTTTATGAGGACAATATTACCTTGATACCAAAACCTGATATAGATAACACAGAGAAAAAGAAAACTACAGACTAACGTCTCTCATGAACACAGATGAAAAAATCCTAAATAAGATACTAGCGAACCGAATAGAGCAACGTATTAAAAAGATTATATGCCATGGTCAAGTGGGCTTCATCTCAAAGGCAAAGAGATAGTTCAACATACACAAATTGATTAATGTGATACCCCACTAAAACAAATTAAAAAAATAAGAATCATGTGATCATATCAATAGATGCAGAAAAAGCTTTAGACAAGATATAGCATCCATTTATGACCAAAACTCTTAACAAAATTGGTATAGAAGGAAAGTACCTTAAGATAATAAAGGCCATCTGTGACAAACCCCTGGCCAACATTATACTTAACGGTGAAAAACTAAAAGCCTCCCTTCTAAGATTAGGGACAAGGCAAGTTTGTCATCTATCATCACTATTATTCAATATAACATTGGAGGTCCTAGTGAGTACTATCAGACAAGAGAAAGATATAAAAGACATTAAAATAGGAAACGAAGAAGTCAAACCATTGCTATTTGTGGATGACATGATTTTCTATATAACAAAGTCTAAAGACTCTGCAAGAACACTACTAGAAACGACAAGCAAGTACAGTAAAATTTCTGGATATAAAATCAACATTTAAAAATCCCTAGCATTCCTATACTATAATAATGAAATGTCGGGAAAAGTGGAAATAATGATTATTTTTGCCATTGCAACAAATAGAATCAAATATCTAGGAATGAATTTATAAAAACATGTGAAGGACCTATATAATGAAAACTATAAGACCTTATTAAAAGAAATTGAAGATACGAAGAAATGGAAGGATATTCGTGTTCTTGGTTTGGAAGGATCAACATAGTTAAAATGACCATGTTACCTAAAGCATTATACAAATTTAAGGCAATCTCCATCAAAATCTCATCAGCATTTTTTTAAATAAATAGAAAAAATCATCAGACATGTATGGAATCACAAAAGATCCCGAATTGCCAAAGCCATCCTGAGAAAAAAGAACGAGGCTGGAGGCATCACTCTGTCTGACTTCAAATTATACTACAAAGGGACAGTACTCAAAAAAAGCATGGTATTGGCAGCAAAACAGTCATGCAGAGTAGTGGAGCAGAATTGAGAGTCCAGAAGTAAACCCATATTTACATGGGCAAATAATTTTCAACAAAAAAGCCAAAAACATACAGTGGAGTAGGGAAGCCTCTTCAATAAATGGTGTTTGAAAAACTGGAAAGCCACCTGCAAAAGAATGAATGTAGACTGTTGTCTATCACCATACATCAAAATTAACTCAAAATGGATTAAGGACCTGAATATAAGATCTGAAACAATAAAATTAATAGAAGAAAACATAGGAATTAAACTCAAGAACATTGGACTTAAAGAGGATTTTATGAATTTGACCTCAAAAGCTAGGGAAAGAAAAGCTAAAATAAATTAATGGGAATATATCAAACTAAAATGCTTCTGCTTAGCAAAACAAATTGTCAACAAGGTAAAAGGACAATCATCCAAATGGGAAAACATATTTGCATGCAATACCTCCTCTAGGGGCCTAATATCTAAAATATACAGAGAACTCATACAACTCAATAACAACATAAAATCAAATGACCCAATCAAAAAATGGGTAGTTCACCTGAACAAATTCTTCTCCTTAGAGGACATACGAATGACCAGTATATCTTTGAAAAGATGCTCAACATCTCACATGTGTTAGGATAGCTGTAATCAACAGGACTAGTAATAACAAATGCTGGAGGGGATGTGGAGAAAAAGAACCCTCATACACTGCTGGTGGGACTGCAATTTGGTACAGCTACTATGGAAAACAGTGTGGAGGTTCCTCAAAAAACTAAGAATTGATCTACTATATGATACAGCCATCCCTGTACTGGATATTTACCCCCAAATACTTGAAAATTCATATCCGAAAATATATTTGCACATTGATGTTCTTAGCAGCATTATTCACAGTGGCCAGGACATGGAAGCAACTGAAATGTCCTAAGATAGATGATTGGCTAAAGAAGCTGTAGTACATCTATACAACGGAATATTATTCAGCCATAAGAAGAGATGAAATACTGCCATTTGCAATAACATAGATGAACCTCGAGATAATCATGCTAAGTGAAATAAGCCAGACTGAAAAAAGTTGAAAATCACATGTTATCACTTATATGTGGGATAAAAACTTAAAAAGCAACAAATGAGCAGGATAAATAAACAGAGACTCATGGACATGGACTATAGAGTAGTGTTTATCAGATGGTAAGGGATGGTGGAGAAAGGGGGAGGTAGACGTAGTTAAAGTGATCAAATATAGGGAGGTAAGGTTGGTGGTTAAGTGGGTAAAGGGAATCAAATATATGGTATGTGAAGGAAACTGGACTATGGGTAGTTAATAGCAGACTATACATATCTTCAAATATCCATGGAAAAATTACTAGGAATGATCATATTCTATATAATAAATAAGTACTTTTAAATTTGAAATAATTAAAATCATACAGAAAGCTGTTCTTTGACCATAATGGAATCAGACTATATATCAAGAACAGAAAAGAAAGAGGAAAATACCCAAATATTTGGAAATTAAACAACATATTTCTAAACGATCTCAATAATGGGTCAAAGAGGTCACAAAGGGGATAAAAATACATTGAAGTGAATTGAAATACAAATACAACATAATAAAATAGTTGAGACCTACATAAAGTAGTACTGAAAGGAAATGTATAGCACTAAATATAGGAAGGTCTTTAATCAATAATTGAATCAAAATTCCAGTTTCTCTCTCCAGGAACCAGAAACAGAAAAATAAAATAAACTCCAAGAGAACAGAAGGAAATAAAGATGAGAGCAGAAATCTATAAATTTTAAACAAATACAATAGAGTAGACAATGAAACAAAAGCTACTTTTTAAAAATTGACAAAATTGACAAAATTCTGTCAAGACTGACAAAGAGAATAAGAGAGAAGTCACAAGTTGCCTACATCAGGAATAAAGCATAAATATTACTACATCCTTGAAAATATTTTGAATGAATGGAAAAAATTCCTAAAACATACTAGTATTAAGTAAACTAAGGTCACAAAGGATCATATTTTTAGTGTTTGGATTTGAGAAACTGAACCAAACTATCTCTTTTCATAGCCCTATTTCTTGTTTGCTTCAGGATAGAAGGAAAGTCTTTAAATGTATCAATCTCAGCACACTGACTGAAGTTATATATAATAATTTGATTCGATCTCTTCAGAAAACTAAAGAGAAAGTAATCATTTTATTTCCAGGATGAAAATCAAATTTAATTATTTTTGTACATCTTATTACTCCTATTATTATTAACTTAAATAATTAGATTTTAATTTAATTAGTATTAAGTATTTTATATAAATGAAAATTTTTTCTGATTTTTGTTAATGCATGTACATATAACAGTATTAAAATCAGTGTACAATTTATTTCAATCTATTTTTTTTTCATTAGGCTCTATTTCACATATATTTTTATGTGTTGGATACTCTACACCTTTGTCATTTTTGACACAATTACATCATGACAATATTTATTAATTTGTTTATATATTCCATGTTAGTCATGTTATGTTGATGCTAGAATGAAATACTTTGCTCCTTAGCTGATATTTCCTAAATTTCCTACCAGTGACTTAAACTCACATTGATTTTGGTACGCTTGTCTTTAATTTGGGGATCAATTTTGGAGTCAGAAGTTTAGAATCAAATCGACTTTATTTCTGATTTCTTTCTGAACTTTTGCCCTTGTTCCATGATTTGAGTTCCTGGATCATTTTCAATGCCCAATTGAAATTTTACTTACTACATAGTTCTCTAGAATCCTAGCCTTGCCTTAGCCTTACTGGTTCTCTTGGAAATTTGTATCCTTTCAATGAACTCCAGCCTGCCATAAATATTTCACTGGGTTTCTTTATTACTGTGTACTATCTGCATTTATAAATAAATATTTGTTGCATCCTTTTCTAACTTCTTGAAAAAAAATATCTGATTATTTCTACCATCATTTATTCATTTTTCTTAAAGTCAAGTTCTTCCTGATTTCCTGAACTTAATTTTATCAACTACTACTGTTTACAACTGCAAACAATCTGGCCTGCTTTAGTATCGAATTCCTGACTCTTCATGTTTGATGTTTTTGCCAATAATTTGAGTCATTCTTTCATTACTTTAAGAAATATATATTGAGTCCCTACTAAGTTTCAGATATGGTATTACAGTAAACCAAATCTATAGAAATCCTGTCCACATGTAACTTATATTCTAAGGCAGGATGAGAAAGTTCTGAAACTTTCCTCTTTTAAATAGAACTGCCATTTACACTGTTATAAAATAATTTTTATACCTCTCTGAATTATTTTCTTGGTATAGATTGTGGTGGGAAACAAAATATAAAATTAGTGTTTGGCAAAGACTGGCTAGCTGTGCACCAAATCCACTTTTTATGTTTCTAGCTCACAGCTAGAGTATATTTCTCAGCTTCTTTACCAGTATATGTGGTCATGTGATTGAGTTGCAGATAACAGAATTAAGCACAAGCTAAGTATTCCACTTCTGAGTCATTTAAAAACTTTCATGTATAATACTCAGTGCTCTTTCCTCTTCTATTGACAGGATGCAAATGAGGGTGGAGACTTTGAAAGTCATGGGTTGAAGGTGGTGGAACATCAAGATGGAAAGAGTTGGAGTCCAAAGTGACAATTCACAGAGAGCTGCAAAACATTTTACTTTTATCATGTCTGTGTCATTTATATCATTTTGGCATTCCTTGTTATAATGGATCCATCAAACTATAGAAATTATTTGATGTGTCTTAATACAATTTGATATATTTCTATCTAGATTGTTTTGTTCTCAGGCAAGGGATCCCTGCCCGATGTGCACAGAAGTTGATGCTCTAGCACTGGCTTTTGAGAAAAGAAAGAACTTTTACTTGTGAGTTCAACTGTCAAGGAGACAGGAAGCAAGGCTCAAATCTGTCTTTCTAATCTAGGGTTCAGAGTGGCCTTTTAAGGATTTTCAGCACCAGGTCAATGGACCTTTTGTTTCTGAAAGTGTTCCAGAATTCAGGTTCCAGTTAAGTCTTAGTCCTTTGGTTCCATGGGGGAGCATATTAGAGTTCAGAAGCGTTTACTCATAAGTGAGGTAGATTTTGATTCTAGGTCTTGTTAGAAACAGGATAGGACCAGTTTCAGCTGTTTTTGTGGTTACAAATCTCTTCTCTTCGTTGTTCATTCCTCAATCTTGAGGAAAAAATCAGAAAGAGTGCAAGAAAGAGTAATAAAGTTGAATAATAGGACTATACAAACAAATATCACAACTAGGAATCTAAAACACAGTTAATAAACCAAAACAATAGTAAGTTAAGATAGATAATTTAGGTCTATACAGGCCTGGTCTGCACTCTTTCGCAAAAATGGCATACTTTTCAGATGTCTATGTCTTTTCTTCCTGGATAGGCAGGGTTTCAGTCATTCTGTTTCTTTTGAAAAGTAACTAACCAGAAGGACTTCTTAGGGTCATTCCATTTAGGTTGATCGGGAACATGTTGATTTTTCCATGTTTCAACAAGAAGATAAAGTAGCACCTATAGACGCTCTACACATCTTATAATACCTATTTTTTAATAATATGGTCACTTTCAAAATTACAATAATAGTTAATCTTAAAGAAGGATCTCCCATATCACATTTCATAAGGGCTCAATTGGAGCTTGCTTCTAGGGATTATTTATACCATAAGTAGAGCAACTGATGATATCTTACCCCAAGTTAAGTTTGTTTCTTGACATTATTCATATTTTCAGTATTTCTCATAGACTGAGACCTCCATTAAGCATGTAATTTCCATTGTATTCCAAGGGTCCTAGACACTTAACATGCTACCTTAGCTATGACTTTTCTGAAGGTGATGGGACATTTTTAATATTTGTGGGAGTACCATCCAGGAATATTGCTGTTTTATATTATTTTCTGGATTGTTCCTTTCAAAGGCAAATAGGTCCTGTGACTCAGGACTTAGGGGTATGCAGTAAAAGGCATTTTTTTTTATGTCCAGAACTGTAAGCCAGCACAAATCTTCAGATAAAGTAGTCAGAGATTAGCACCACCAGATATCTACAATTAGGTCAAAGACTCTAAAGGATTCTTTAGGCCCTGCCATTCCTGATCATTATCAGTGAGTTGAAGCATCTGACAGAAGGTTTTGGAGCAAGTTTTTTTCCTTATCCTTCGGGTTCATTTAGCACATTCTCTTCTTTAATTGAACACTTGTTAAAAATATGCATATTGTAAAGGTAGATAGCCTTTACAGTCAGGTGGAGGGTCAGGGTTCTTACCATGGTTATTTATTTTCTCCAGCAAGTGTGTTTTAAGTCTTAATTGATCATTGTTAAGAGCTGTGGTGAGCAGTGAAGCTCGTTGCCTCATACCATGTTGCAAACCTCAAAGTTTTACTACAGTCATTTAATATTTAACCCCTACTAAGAATACCATGTTATTCTTCCAATTATGTTGACTGAGGTAGAAAAGGGGAGTACAAGATCAACTTAGGGGTGATCTTGGTCATCTAGACATGTGGGGATTTGTCTTCAATGGATATTACCTTGCCTGAGGCAGAGTAAGCCTTGGGCTCTATTGAGTATTATGACAAGTAAGGGGAGGGAATCCTGTTTCTTTCTGAGTATTTGGCAGAGAAGGTTACAGGGCTGGTTGTGTGGCCCTAGGAGGATTGTTGGTGGAAGCTTTGGCACTACTCACAGGAATTCCCAATTCATATGGTGGGGGAATCACAGGAGTCAGTGAACAAGAAGACAAATGTAGTAAATCAAGATCATGGTTTGGCTCTGATTCAAACAAGACAAACTTTTTCTGAGGGTCTTCCTACTGAAGAACCCATTTTCAGCCCATATCTCCTCTGTCTCCAACTGACACTGGGGCCAGGCAGTGTTACAAAAAAAAAGCCATCTTCTTATTCACAGATTCATAACTAAATATTTACCAATGTTGAAGAATATGGTCAGGTGTACTATTAACATTCCCCATTTTGAAAGATTTCTCAGGACAGTTGGAGCAAAATGACACAGAACAAATTCAATAAAGTTTTACTACAGTCATTTAATATTTAACTGCTACTAATCAATTCTTAGCAGATAAAACAGACAAAGAGAAAAATAGACAAAGACATCAAAAAACCTTGGACTCTAACCTAGGTTTCAGGACTTTAACACAGCTTTCTTTGAGTACCCCAATGTCTATAATGTCTCCTCCATCTTTATCCCAAGAGTGGGACTCTATCTCACAATCCTGACAATTAGGCACAAGTGCAGTTTAATGAGGTTACTCACTCAAAAGATGTCTGATATCCAGAAGCACTTTATTTTCCCAAAAGTTAAAATATGAAGTAGCAGCAGAGCAGCCAGGATGGCCACAGAAGAGAAAGCAGGAACCCAGGAAGCGATCCTATAGACAAATTGGTTTAGGTAGTCACTCAGGGTCTGTTGCAGGGGCCCATGTTCTGCTGATGGCTACAGTGCCAAGGACATGTGGTCACAAGAATGAAGCTCCTTCCTAGTTGTCGAAACTGTTACCAAGCAAAACTATTACCAAGTAACAGTTTTGGCAAAATATTGTTTTATTAACATAAAAGTCAATACTATGGCACCAACTTTTGAGAAAAGAATGAGATTTTATTTGTGTGTTTGTCCAGCAGGGAGAATGGAGGCAAGGCTGAAACCTATTTCTCTGATTCAAGGTTTGAGGGGAATTTTAAGAGGTTTCATTACTGGACAGATGACCAGGTTCTTGTCAACATCATGAGAAAGAATTCAGAACAGACAGCAAAAAGTGATGAAGCAACAGATCAAGTTTATTGGAAGCAAAAGTATACTCTTAAAAGTGAAAGCACACTCTCAGACTGAAGAGTGGGCAAGCCCAGAGTGAGCTGCCCCACTTGGTTGTGGGTTTGGGGGTTTTATCTATTGATCTAACTAAGGGATGGGATATTCATGATCTTAGGTGGTATCTTTGTAGAAGGAAGGTACTTTCTCTTGGAATCATGGAGACATCCTTTTACTTGCTATGTTTGGGTTTTTTTAGAACTGTCGTGGCACCAGATATATGATGCGTTCAGTATTAACCATAATGCTAATTTATTATAATAGCATAATGAGGGAAGAATTATGCCAAAGGTGAACAGGGTCTGATCTGCGCATGTGCCTTTGTGGGAAAGACTACTTGTATCTCTGGGTCAGAAAGTTGTAAGCTTTAAGTTCCTCTAAGGTCCTCTCAGTGCTCATGGTGACCACATTTGTGTCTCTGTGAGTTTCTCACTTTCAAACTTGTCAGTGCCAAGCCAATCTAGAAGGGAAGATTTTTGTGGTGAGATGCCCAGTTGAAAGAAGGCACAAGGAGCCGACATGAGAATGAAACGGCAGGCACAAACTTTATTGCAGTGAGCACTTCTGCGTTGGGGGACTGTGTGGGCTCATATATGCTAGAGAACAGTGGCATTCTACCACAAATGTGTGATACAAGCTGAATCATTCTTACATAAGCTAGGCATAGGCACACTACTCCATCTTTGTAACATACTAAATTTGGGTCTTGTCTCTAGCTGCAAGCCTGGATCACAGCCAGACCTTGGACCAGCCATGCCTGGGGCCCACATTCTACCCCTACAGGGTTGTAGCACAGAATATGACCCAGAGGGCACTACCTTCAGCCCACAATCTACAATGACAATATAAAAAATAAAATACTACCAGGCTACAGGATATAAGGGCTACGATGGCTACTGCTTACCACCAGGAGGACCCAAAGGAATTCTACTAAGCTGTTAAGGGGTCTTTACCTAGAGTATTGATGGCTTTGACTTCAGTATCTATTTCTTGGAGGGCTGCCTGTGTCTGGTCAATTGACTAGGAATGTAGACACAATACTCCATGTATTTTACATGGAGTAGGGCACAGGTGCCACCCTGGGCAGAAGTTAGGAGGTCAAGGGCCATCAGTTTTGTAAAACTACTTTCTGCATTTGCGTAGTTTCACCTATCAAAAGGGGTATAGCCTGATGCATAGTGTTCAAAGCCTGTGCAGTGTGCTAGGCTAAGGCTTCAACCTGCAGTTCTATATCTATGGATCCTATCCCTGGAACAAATAATGCCAGGGGTTAGAACTACCAGGCCACCTGTTTCTGCTGATGCTAGTGGTGATATATCAGATCTCAATTATGAGGCAATTAGGTCAAAGTGGATAATATGTGTCCAGCTAAAGACAGATGTCCCTAGGTATAATGGCTGGTCTAGTCGGCAGACAAGTAGGGACAGCCATAGTGCCTGCAGACCTAGAGATATCCTGTAGGTAGCCAGTCAGTAGGCTCTGTACTGATATGACATTGCCCATCCTACTAGACATTAGAAATATTAAGGGTGGTATTAATACACATCTTGGTGGGAGCCACCCCATGATACGGTTGGGCACAGACCTTACTTGCTCTATACAGTGAGGAGCCTTCTCCCACAATTCCACATGTTCTCCTGCCAGCCATCTCCACACATTGGAAATGACATAGCCTGTGAGTGGTGGGGAGTTGCGATAGTCACAGTAGAGTATTGCTTCTATGGCCTGTTGTTGCTGGTTCTATTTGAGTGTGGTGTTCCAGGTACACAGCTACACCCAGTTTTTAGCCATAGCTGGAGTAATGTGACACGGTAGTCCTTTGGACACTTCTATTGGTAGTTCAGTGCATACCCAGCAGTGGGAAACATTGTGGACAATAGTAAACACATGAGCCCAGGAAATAACACTGTTCTGTGTTGTCAGCCTAGGTGATAGGATAGAGCAGATAAAGAGACTATTAGGGGCAAGTCCCATCCTTCTGGGAGGACACAGGCCGCCTACACATTTTGAGATAGTAGGGTGGCTCAGAGAGGAGCTCCTCCTGGCCTGTGGTACCAGACAGTTTCTTCAAGGGGAGCAGGCCAGGGTTTTTCTACCAAAGTTACAGTATACAGAGGAATGGGCCAGAGGCTACCCGTGGCTCTTGTTTTACCTGTATAGTCTATGTCATGGCCTATATGGCCTGTTTACCTGCTCCCAAAGGTTCTGGGGCTGGCAAGAGTAAAACTCCCTGGTAGGCCCTGAGGTAAGAGCTGTTTAGCGGTGGCACCAAGGCACACCTTGATAGCTGTGGCAAGCCTGCTACAACCTGGTCAAGGAGGGATAACCCTGTTTGCTGGGGCTGCTCGTTCAGAAGTAGTAAAGCCTATGGGAGGTTAGTGTACCAATGGTGCCAGCCTGGGTCCAAGGTGTGCAGTTTGTCTTTTAGCAAGCCGTTGAACAGTTCTACTATTCTAGCTATCTGTGGGCAATAATGAATATGTAACTGTTACTGCACATTACTGGTATGGGCCCAGGCCTGCACTTTCTGTCCTTGAAATGAGTGTCTCTGTCACTAGTGATTAATAAGAACTGGCTATAGGTGGCTGTGAGGTGTTCTAATGTGATCACAGTATAGCGTTGATCAGTAGTTGCCACCGGCCATTCAAACCCTAGGGTGGTAGCTGTGTCTATACCTGTGGACACATAGCAGTGTCCCCAGTCTGTGGGCAAAGGTCTTGCCACTCCTGGAGTGGCTTAATCCCACAGGGTACCCACGCCCCAGAGTATTCTTTACCGCTATCTCTCTGGGTGCTGCTGTCTCATCAGGGGCATTGTGACATGGCAACTTGTGTTTCTTCTCAGGTCAGTAATAGCTCCTATTGTTTTGCTACCTGTTCCATGGTATGACCCCTACATGCTTCAGTTTTTGGTGGAGCCAGGGGTCAATGTCTACCAGAACTGGCGGTGCATGGGTAGGTGGATTCGTCCCAGTGCATTGATCGCATCATTCCCCGGGGCCTGTAACAGCTGATGGCCAGGGACATGGTACATTGTTGCCCCCTGCTGAAGACACCACTTCCAGAGGTCTTCCTATAATCCCCAGTCCCATAAGGGGGGGTGGTCTATAACCTATTATTGGTTGGCCCACCAGGGCAGCCACAGAGTTAGACCTTGATACATGGCCTGTTGATGTAGAAGTGCGCTGGGATGGTTTCAGTTATGAGGACCAACAACACAATGTGGAGTTCAGCCCATTGGTTGGATTGCTTAGCACCAGTTTCATACCAAAAGTTTTCTGGGGACTGCTGCATTGCCACAGCAGCCCACATTGGGGGCTTCCTGTGGCATGAGCTGTCTGTGTGCTAGGTATCTTCATGGACGGGAGTCTGATCCTCTACACAGGGACTAGATATGTCTCTTGTTTCATCAGTCTCCACCAGGAACTCTGCTTGAAACTGCACTGGTCCCAGTAGAGAGTGCAGTTGACTTGACAAGGGGCTCACAGAGAACTGCACTTGCTGCACCAGGTATGTCCCCTACTTGGTTAGTGTAGGAGTCTGTGGAATTCCAGTACAGGGAATCTTTACCCATAGTTACCCCTCCATGGGGTACATGGACCGTATGGTTGTGGGATTGGGGCCAACGATGGCTTCATTGGCCAGAAGGGCCGCATATATGGTAACCAGTTATTTCTCTATCAGAGAGTACTGTGCTTCCATGCCTTTCTACAATTAGGACCAGAAGCTGATCGGCACCTTCCAGGAACCTTGCTTCTGCCACAAGCCCCATCCAAATCCTTCATTATCCATTTGCACAGTAAGCAGAAATGAGAGCGCTTGATCTACTATGCATAGAGCTTGTGCATGTGCTATAGCTTGCTTTATAGCCTTAAAAGTCTTTTTGGTCTCAGGGGTCTAATTCTACTGGGTACCCCATTATGCTACATGGTGCAGGGGTGGCAACAAGGAGACCAAATGGGGAATGCACACTTTCTAAAATCCTAGCAGTCCCAAATAGTTTTGGAGACACTTCACAGTTTTGGGTTGGGGATATGCCTGTATTTTATTAATCACTGCCTCCAGAATTACTTTTGTTTCAGCTGACCAGAAAACTCCCAAGAATTTGACGGAGAATCTAGGTTCCCGAATTTTGTCTTCATTGACAGCCTAACCACAGTCAGCAAGAGCTTCTCACAAGCTGGTAGCCGCTGCTTTTAGTTCTGTAAGAGAATCAGAGTTTAGCATTATTTTATCAATGTAATGTTCCAAGGTGCATTGCAGGTGGTCATTTCAACATGGCTAAATCTTGAGCCATGAGACTGTGATACAGGAGAGGGCTGTGCAGATAACCCTGGGGAAGTAATGACCAATGTCCTTTCCAGGTGAAGGCAGATTGTTCTTGGCTTTCTGGGGCTATGACAGTAGAGAAAAAGGCATTCGCCAAGTCCATCACACAGTGATATCATCTAAGTTCATGTGACAAATGGTTTATGATTTCTGTGATTTTTGGTATGGTGGCATATAGGGGCAATGTAACGTTATTCAGCTCTTGATAGTCAACTGTTATACTCCAGGAGCTGTCAGGATTTTGCACTGACCACATGGGGGAGTTGTATGGGCTATGCATAGGACAATTAACACCAGCTTCTTCCAGCTTCAGAATATTGCATCCTATTTCCTCATGGCCACCCATCAGGCAATACTGTTTTGTGTTTACTACCCAGGTGGCTTGGGGCAACAACAATGGGACATGTAGTTTTCACTACCTGGATACAAAGGTAGAATTCACCAACAGTGGTATTCATAGTCAGATCTCACAAAACACCAGTCCCTAAAATATACTATGGTATGGGGGATACGTACACTTGGTACATCTGAAGAGGCAATCTGCCAATATCTAGCATTATAGGGACCTGCTGCACATGAATGGTTCAATCCCCATAGCCTTCTATGGTTGCGGTGGGTCTGGAAAACTTGTCCTGATTCCCATAAAGTAGGGTACTGTCAGCACCCATGTCTATGAGGGCTAATACTCTCTGTACATTGTGGATGAAACAATGTATAGTCAGTTCCACATGTGGCCTCAGGTCACCTGGCTCCCCTACTAACTGAGTTCCCCGGTGGAATACCTAATCAGGGAGATAATTGGCCAGCCATACCTCACAGGTTGTGGCTTTCCTGGGAATAAGGATGAATTGCTGGTCAGGGCGCAACTGATTGCACAATGCCAGCAGCACTCCATTAGGTTTCTGCTTAATCATTTTTTGCAGCAACCCCTGCCGCGAAGAGATTAAACTACATCTGTTTGTGGCTCACTTTCACAGACTAATAGGTTTGAGGTTGTTCTGCCCTCCTTTTCTGGCCACACCTCCATCCATGCACTGGCCGGTTTTGGAACACGGGAGGTGGTAAGGCACACACTTGGGTGGAACACTCCTTGTGTTTCACTTCCACATCCCTTAGCCTAGCCATGGCAGATGTTACCTCATGGATTTGCCTATACACGTAAAGGGGCAGCAGTGACACCATGATGCCAAAAGTACCAGCCGAGCCAAAAGTTGAAATCAAGTATTTCATATGGGTTGTAAATACCTCTTTATCAGGGCTAGTGTACTGGGGGCAAAACATCATCTGTTACATGCCCATTTCTCGAATTATCTGGACAAGATCTAAGTAAATGGTCCATTTGCTCACTGTCTCTGGTAGCTACCCTGTATCGGCCAACAGTGTTCATGAAGTGGACATGAGCTAGTTAATCAGGGAATGATTACTCATGCCCCAGGCTGAATGTGCCACATTCTGGAGGCGCTGTCAGAGGGACAGTATTACTATTATGGAGGCTAGCTGAGCTATCTCTTCCGGAGACAATTCAGTCCTTTCGGCTCCATCATCCCAAAACCGCAGCAGCCACCCTGGCTCTCTGCTGCACCCGTTTCTTCAAATCCCGGAGTTGGATAGGGATATACTGAATCACGAAAGTATGCTTTTAAGCCTGGGGAGTGCCGCAGGCTTGCCCTCTGGGGCCAACAGCTGTTTTTTTTTTCGACATGTTGTAATATCACTGGCCACACCTGCCACAGTGTTGCTGGTGGGCTCCCAGACCGGAACAATGGCAGCGACCTGTCAAGGCCCTGCAGCATGCATTCTGCTGCCACCAGCCATCTTTCTAGGGCTTCTTCCTGGTGTTTCAGTTGCTGTACCTGCTGGGCCAAGTCCTGAACCTCCAGGCTGGCCTGCCACAGCATTGCCAGGGACATCCAGGGCATACAACCAGCTGCCTCCCGGTGAGCTGTCGGGACATTTGGCTCCAACATGTCCAGGGCTTTCCGGATGTCCTCCAGATGTGGTTTCACTCCATTCCAATACTCTGGTGGCATCCACGTAGCCAAATATTTGGCCACAGGATACCACTGGGAGGTGGGGAGCCACATGTCCTCTACCTGGGTATCCTCTATTCAGAGATTGACCAGAGTACTGGAGGCCGCACTCACTTCATCCTGCAGAATATGCCAAGTGTTAGCACCAAGTGGATCGAGTAGGAAAGTTTTCAGTGGTGAGGTGCCCAGTTAAAAGAATGCATGAGGAGCTAACATGAGAACAAAACAGCAGACACAAACTTTATTGCGCTTCTGCTTTGGGAGACCGTGTGGGCTCATATATGTCGAGGAACAATAGTGGCATTCTGCCACGCATGTGTGATACAGTAAGCTGAATCATTCTTAAGAAAGTTAGCACAGATGCACCACTTCATCTAATGTAACATACTAAATCTGGGGACCTGTCCCTAGCTGTGAGCCTGGATCACAGCCACACCTGGGGCAAGCCGTGCCTGGGGCCCACAATTTCTCATATTTGTCTATCTGCCTACTCTAAGAGTTTTAGCGTGGGATTTTCCTGAACTACAGGATCTGTAGCTCCTGAAAGTTCTAGCATTCAGGTTCCAGTCATGTCCCAGTCCTTCAATCCCATTGAGAGGCAGAATTAAAGGTTCACAAGTTGTTATTCATGAGCGGTGTTCACAAGTGTTACCCCTAAGTGAGGTAACTTTGGTTCCAGATCTTGTTAAAAACCTGATAGGACCAATTTTATCTGGTTCTGTAATTACAGTGTTTCTAATTTATAGAGTAACTCTCAATATGAGACTGCTTTGTCATCAATAACACTATTGATTTTTATTCATATATGCTGATTAACTCTTTTAATAAATCTGCTATGGCACCATCATTTTATTTCGCATCAGTTTTATTGGTAAGATAGAGGTGCATTTTTGATACTATGGTTTGTTTCTATTTTCTCATGTGTAAATTCTATCAGAAATCATATTCTTTGCATATATACAAAATTACATCTGCAAATTGCATTCTCGTATGAGATTCTTTTTAAGATAGATTTTAATAGTTATAGACAGAAGTTTTTATGAGTATCTACTGTCTGTTTGCATTGCCTAAAAAGGATTCCATCCATCTCCCCAAAATATATTTGTCCTGGATTGCAGTAGAAGCAGGAAAAAAGAGCATAACTTTGATTGGAAAAAAAATTATTTGTTCTTACTGTAGTGGCATTGTTTAACTCTTTTCTACAATCTCTCATTTCAGAGATTTCAATAATCCATGCAATAATTTATGTATTTTTAATTTATTTTCCCACAATTCTCTTTCTGACTTATGCATAGATACAAATTTTCATTTGTTTGTTGAATATGTTTTAGATTACATCCAGCTGAGTGAAATTTATTGCTTTTTTTTGTATTGATCCAACCTTGGATTCTCAGTATAAACCTTACTTAGATATTGTGTTGGCCATAACTTTTGTGCTTCTACAGATAATCTCAGTGCCATGATCTCCTGGAACCTCAGCCAGCTTGTGCAGTAAAGTGGCTGTGGTCAGTTTTATTTGGACCTACATGGTTCTGAAAACTGGGACTAAGTCATTTGCCACAAGGGCCTTCTTTTTTATTGTTATATGGCCAGGGTAATCACTGAACATCCTAAATCTCTGGTTTTGTTGAGATTTGGCCTCAGTGTAACCCCTGATAGTATTGCATGATACCATTTAGAATTAAAGGTGAATTAACTCCCTCTGGGATGAATTTTCGTCAATCAAAAACAGGAGAAAGAAGGGAGGCAGACAAATGTTTTCCTCTTTCCTCTCTCCCATGATCAACTCCAGAGTCCTGGGTAACTAAGTGAAAACATCAGCTAAATGACCAGCAAGGTGTCTTGAGGGCTCTTCATTAAGCAGAGGCTAGCAACTTGCATACTTACTGTATAACCTTGCATACTTACCCCTAGTTTTCGGTTTTCTTTCAGTTTTTGAGGGAGGAGTCATTCTCACTGTCCTGGAATTCTGCTTTCTTAATAAAACATACTACTGAATCATTGTCTTAAGCTCTGTTTTCTATGGAATCTGAGCTACTGTAATTGAGATGGGAAGTGTTTCCTAAAGACAGATACTTAGGATAAGATTTTGAATTTCTTCTGTTCACCTTTCTGAATGAAATAAAGACTCCATTACTGGCATTAAGTGGAATGGTGACCTCTGGTATAAATTGGCATATCATCTACTTAAGCCTTCACTTGTGGTTAATTGGAAGAAGGTAAACGTGGAGGGGAAAGCTTTGGGAAATTAAGTAATAGAGAGGTTATCAGTAGTAAAATGCATTTGAGATTCGTCCGTATATTTGTAGGACTTGGTAGCTGTTTTCTCTTTACATTGACTACTATTCGATTGCACAGATGTACTAGAGTTTATTATTCATCCAGCTATTAAATAACATATTTGTGGGCTCTATGTTTTGGATATTTTGGATAAAGCTGCTGTACACATCAAGATATGTTTTGTAAAACTTTTTATTTTTTATTAAAGTATAGTTGGCATACACAATTATTTTAGTTCATGTGTACAACATAGTGACTTGACATTTATATACCTTACAATGATCACCACAAAAAGTCTAGTAACCAAAGTTATTGCAATATTATTGACTATATTCCTTTTGATGTACACTATATCTCTGTGGCAAATTTATTTTGTAACTGGAAGTTTGTACCTCTTTTTCTCCTTCATAATTTTCACTTACACCCTTCCCACCTCCCTTCTGGCAAACATTATTTTGTACTGTGTATCAATCTGTTTCTGTTTTATTTTCTTTTGTTTAGTTAATTTTTTTTTTATTTCACATATAAATGAAATCATGCAGTATTTATTTTTATGCCTAACTTATTTCACTTAGCATAATGCTCTCTAGGTCCAACCACGTTGCTGCAAATGCAAGATTTCATTATTTTTTTTTATCTTAGAGTAATATTCTATTGTGAACATACACTATATCTTCTTTATTCATTTATCTATTAATAGACACTTAAGTTACTTCCATATCTTGGCCATTATTTCTCTAAAAAATAATTTCTTGGAAATATGGTAAGTGTATGTACAACTTTACAAAAAACTGACACTTTTCCTAAGTGGCTCTTTCATGTTGTATAACTACCAGCAGTGTATTATGGGAGTTCCGGTTATTTCACATTGTAGCCGGCACTTTGTATTTTTAGTTTCTTTTTTCCTTTCTGTTTAAAGCCATTTTTATTGGTGACTAGCATAGTTTTATTCTCCATTTTTAGAATGTCTAATGATATTAAACATTATTCTATTATGCTTATTTCTCATCCATGTATCTTCTTTGGAGAAGTATATTTTCCAATATTTTGACCATCTTAAAAATTGTGTTATTTTTCATTACGAAGCTTTATATATATTTTTAATTATTTTAACTTTTTTAAAATTTTTCAACTATAAATGGCATACAATATTACATTAGTTTCAGGTATACAACATAGTGATTAGACATTTATACAATTCATGAAGTGAAGACCCAGATAAATCTAATTTCCATCTGACACTGTATATAATTATTACAACATTACTGACTATATTCCTTATGTTATACTTTACATCCTCATGACTGCTTTGTAATTATTAATTTGTAATTCTTAATCTCATCCCCTTTTTCACCCATTCTTAACTGCACTCCCATCTGGCAGCCCTCAAAATGTCTTTGTATCTATGAGTTTGTTTTATTTGTTTAATTTGTTCTTTAGATTCACATGTAAGTAAAAGCATATGGGATTTGATTTAACTTACCACACTCAGCACGATACCCTTGAGGTGAGTAGTCCTCAAACTTTTTGGTACCAAAGACTAATACTCCTATGAGAATCTAATATCTGAGGATCTGAGGTGAAGCTGAGACAGTGATGCTAATGCCGGGAATGGTTGCAAATACGGATTAAGCTTCACTCACCCACTGCCACTCACTTCTTGCTGTGCAGCCTGTTTCCTAACAGGCCAGTCCATGGCCTGGGGTTTGGGGACCCCTGCTGTAGGTCTATCCATGTTGTCGCAGATGGTAAACTTTCATTCTTTTATTGATTTACTTATTTAAATTTCATAGCTGAGTAATAGTCCATTCTTTATGTATGTTACCTTTTCTTTATCCATTCATCCATTGGTGGACAACAAGGATGTCTCCATATATTGACTATTATAAATAATGCTGCAATGAACATATAAATGCACATGTCACTTCAAAGTAGTATTTTGGGGTTACTGGATCCTTCTTTGTCACTTGTTATGCCTTTGTTTTAAACTCTATTTTGTCTGGTATAAGAATTGCCAGTCCAGATTTTTTTCTATTTCCATTTTTATTAAATATTTTTTTTCCATCTCTTTACTTTCAGTCTAGCTGTGTCTTTTGATCCGAAGTGAATTTCTTGTAGGTAGCATATGTCAGGGTCTTATAATATTATTCATTCAGCTGCACTATCTTTTGATTGGGGCATTTAAGGTTTTTTTTTCATTTGAAGTACTTGATAGATACATAGTTATTGTCATTTTATCTTTCATATTTTTGTTACATATTTTGTTTCTTATTCAAGAAGTTCCTCCAGTATTTCCTATAACACTGGGTTGTTGTAGATAAATATCTTTAGCTTTTTCTTGTCTGGGAATCTCTTTATCTGCCCTTCAATTCTAAATGATAGCTTTGATGAGTAGAGTAATCCTGGTTGTAGGTACTTGCTTTTCATCATTTTGAATATGTTGTGAAATTCCTTCTGGTCTTCAAAGCTTCTATTGAGAAATAAGCTGAAAGTCTTATGGGAGCATCCTTGTAAGTAATGCTGCTTTTCTCTTGCTACTTTTAAGGATTCTCTCTTTGTCTTTAACCTTTGGCATTTTAAATTATGATGTGTCTTGTTGTGGAACTTTTTCAGTTCACCTTGTTTGGGACTCTCTGAAATTACTGGACTTGTATGTCTCTTTCCTTCATCAGGTTAATAAAATTTTACATTATTGTTTCTTAAAATAAGTTTTCAGTTTCTTGCTCTCTCTATTTCCCTTCTGGTATCCCTAAAATATGAACGTTGTTAAACTTAATGTTGACATAGAGGCCTCTTAAACAATTCCTTTTTTTTAAATTCTTTTTTCTTGTTGCTGTTCTGATTGGGTGTCCTACACTAACCTATCCTCTAAATCCCTAATGTGATCCTCCACTTTATCCAATCTGTTGATTTCCTCTAAATTACACTTTTATTTTTAAGTTTATTGGGGTAACATTGGTTAATACAATTATATAATTTTCAGGTGTAAATTATAATTTGACATCAGTATATTTTATTGTGTGTTTACCATCCAAAGTCCAGTTTCTTTCAGCTACCCTATATTTGATCCCCTTTACTCACTTTACCCTCCATACTCTGTTATATTTGACCCCCTTTAACGGTCTGCCTACCCATTCCTCCCCGAACCTCTAGTTTCCAGTAACCACTACTCTATAGTCCATGTCCTTGAGTTTCTGTTTGTTTGTTCTGTTCATTTGTTGTTTTTAGGTTTTTATC
The DNA here is from genome assembly GCF_014176215.1 of Rousettus aegyptiacus. NCBI lineage: Eukaryota > Metazoa > Chordata > Mammalia > Chiroptera > Pteropodidae > Rousettus > Rousettus aegyptiacus. The sequence continues at coordinate 57,235,247 of NW_023416312.1, read as the reverse complement.
CCACATATAAGTGATATCATTGGATTTCGACTTTTTCTGTTTGACTTATTCTGCTTAGCATGATTATCTTGAGATTCATTCATGTTGTTGCAAATGGCAGTATTTCATCTCTTCTTATGGATGAGTGATATTTCATTGTATATATATATATATATATATATATAGATAGATAGATATCTCCACAGCTTATTTAACCAATCATCTATCGTAGGACACTTTGGTTGTTTCCATGTCCTGGCCACTATGAATAATTCTGCTATGAACATCAGTGTGCAAATATCTATTCAGATATGGATTTTCAAGTATTTGGGGTAAATGCCCAGTACAGGGATTGCTGTATCATATGGTAGATCAATTCTTAGTTTTTTTGTGGAACCTCCATACTGTTTTCCATAGCGGCTGTACTAATATGCAATCCCACCAGCAGTGTATGAGAGTTCTGTTCTCTCCAAATTCTCTCCAACATTTGTTATTACAAGCTTGTTGATTATAGCTATTCTAAAAGATGTGAGATCGTATCACATTGTAGATTTGATTTGCATTTCCCTAATACCTAGCGATGTTGAGCATCTTCTCAAATATTTGTTGGCCATTTGTATGTCCTCTGGGAGAAGTGTCTGTTCAGGTCCTCTGCCCATTTTTTGATTGGATCATTTGTTATTGAGTTGTATGAGTTATTTGTATATTTTGGATACTAGGTCCTTATCAGAAGTGTTGCTTACAAGTATATTTTCTCTTTTGGATGGTTGTCTCTTTTCCTTGTTCACAGTTTATTTGGCTGAGAAGAAGCATTTTACTTTGATGTAGTCCCATTCAGTTATTTTAGCTTTTACTTCCCTTGCTTTTGAGGTTAAATTCATAAAATCCACTTTAAGTCCAAGGTCCTTAAGTATAGTTCCTATGTTTTCTTCTACACATTTTATTTTTTCAGGTCTTATAGTCAGGTCCTTAATCCATTGTGAGTTAATTTTGGTGTGTGATGATAGACAACAGTCTAGTTTCATTCTTTTGCATGTGGCTTTCCAGTTTTCCCAGCACCATTGATTGAAGGGGCTTCCCTTTCTCCACTGTATGCTTTTGGGTTTTTTGACAAAAATTATTTACCAATATAAATATGGGTTTACTTCTGGACTCTTGGTTCTGTTTCACTAGTTCTTGTGCTGTTCTGCTGCCTATACCATGCTGCTTTGATTACTGTTGCTTTGTAGTAGAATTTGAAGTTGAGCAAAATGACCCCCCCACACACACACTCTTATTCTTTTTTCTCACAATGGCTTTGGCAATTTGGGGTCTTTTGCGCTTCCATACAAATCTGATGATTTTTTTGTTCTATTTCTTTAAAAAAAATGCTGATGGGATTTTTATGGGTATTGCATTAACTCTGTAAAATGCTTTAGGTAATACGCTTATTTTAACTATGATAATTCTTTCAATCCAAGAACACAGAATATCTTTCCATTTCTTTGTTTCTTTGATTTATTTTAATAGGGTATTGCAGTTTTCATTATATCGGTCCTTCACATGATTTGTTAAACTGTTTTTTAGGTATTTTATTCTTTTTGTTGCAATTGAAAGATGAATTATTATTTCCACTTCTTTTTCTGACACTTCATTATTAGAGTATAGGAATGGTATGGATTTTTGAACATTGATTTTATATCCAGAAACTTTACTGTATTTGCTTATTGTTTCTAGTAGTGTTCTTGTGGAGTCTTTAGACTTTGCTATATAGAGAATCATGTCATCCATGAATAGTGACAGTTTGACTTTTTTGTTTCCTATTTAGATACTTTTAATATCTTTCTCTTCCTGATTGCACTCACTAGGACTGACTCCAATGTTATATTGAATAGCGGTGATGACATTGGAAATCCTTGTCTTTTTTCTGATGTTAGAGGAAAGATCTTTAGTTTTTCACCATTAAGCATATTGTTGGCTGAGGATTTGTGATATATGGACTTTATTATGTTAAAGTATTTTCATTCTATACTGTTTTGTTATGTATTTTGATCATAAATGAATGCTGTATCTTGTTGAAGCCTTTTTATGCATCTATCGATATGATCATATGATCTTTATTTTTAATTTGTTTATGTGGGGTATCACATTTATCAATTGGCATATGTTGAACCATCCCTGTACCTCTGAGATGAAACTTACTTGACGGTGTGGTGTATAATATATTGCTGTATTCGGTTCTCTAGTATCTTATTTAGGATTTTTGCATCTGTGTTCATAAGAGATATTGGTCCGTGGTTTTCTTCTGTGTGTGTGTTATCTTTACTGGGTGTTGGTATCAGAGTAATGTTGGCCTCATAAAATACATCGAGAATACGTATTAAACATTTGAATGTTCAGAAGAATTCACTCGTAAAGCTATCTGGTTCTGCACTTTTACTTTTTGGACAGTTTTTGATGATCATTAAAATTTCCACTCTGCTGGTTAGTCTATTTAGATTTTCCAGTTCTTCTTGATTCAGTCTAGGAAGGCTGTATTTTTCTAACTACTGGTGCATTTCTTCTAGGTTATTAAATCTGGTATTATAAACTTTTTCTTACTATACTTGTATGGTCCTTTGTATTTCTGCAGTGTCTGTCATAATTTCTCCTCTTTCATCCCTGATTTTGTTTGTGTCCTTTCTCTTTTTTCTTTAGTGAGTCTTGTCAGGAGTTTGTAAATTATATTAACCTTCTCAAAGAACAAGCTCTTTGATGCATTTTTTTCTATTGTTTTGTTTTGTTTGTTTGTTTTCAATTTCATTTATTTATGCTCTAATTTTGATTATGTCTTTCCTTCTGCTGAATTTAGGCTTCATTTTTTCTTCCTTTTCTAGTTTATTAAAATGAAGCACTACATTGTTAATTTGGGCTCCTTCTTGTTTTAGGAGATAGGCCTCTAATGATATGTAGTTTCCTCTTTTGATTGCTTTTGCCATGTCCCAAAAGTTTTGATATGTTGTGCTGTTATTATCATTCATTTCTATCTATCTCCTGATCTCTCTTGTTATTTCTTCTCTGACTCAATTATTATTCAGTAGCATGTTGTTTAATATCCATGTATTTGTGGTTCTTACTGCTTTATGTTTGTAGTTGATCTCTAGATTCAAAACATTATGATTCGAGAATATGGTTGTTATTATTTCAATTCTCTTATATTTATTGAGGCTATCTCTGTGTTCTAGTATGTGGTCAGTTCTTGAGAATGTTCCATATGCACTGGAGAAGAATTTATAAGCAGTTGTTTTGGGATTGAAGGCTCTGTAAATATCAATTATGTCCAGTTTGTCTAATGTGTCATTTAAGGATGTTGTTTCCTTATTAATTTTCTGTTTGGATGGTCTGTCCATATCTGACAGTGGGGTATTTAGGGCCCCTATTCCAATAGTGTTTTCTTCTGTTTCTTCCTTTAGGTCTGTTAGAAATTGCTTTATATATTTGTGGGTCACTGATTGGGAGCATAGATATTAATAAGTGTTATGTCTTTTTGATGCATGATTCCCTTTATCGATAAGTTTTCCTTACTATCTTTCTTTACTATTTGTATTTTGAAGTCTATTTCATCTGATAGTAGTACTGTTACTCCTGCTTTTCACTGAATGCCATTTGTTTAAAATTTCAATTTCCACACTTTTGCTTTGAGTATATATTTGTCTTTGGAGCTGAAATGTGTCTCCTGGAGGTAGCATATGGTTGTTTTTTTGTTTATTCATCCATTCTGCAACTCTGTGCCTTTTGATTTGTGAGATCAGTCCATTTACATTAAGGGTGGTTATTGAAATATGAGATCTTCTTATAGCCATTTTATCATTTGCTTTCTGGTAGCTTGGCGTTTCCATTGCTTCCTTGTTCTTGTGTTTATTATTATTTTTCTTTATTTTGGTTGGCTTTTCTGGTTTTTGCCTCTTGTTTTATGTTATATACTTCAGTTCTGAGTCTTCTTTGTGTGGTTAACATTATAAATATGTAAAGGATAGTTATACATACCTCAGCAAGGGGAAACTGACTCCCTGAGAATACACTTGGTTATGGCTTGCAGGTGGTGTGAGTTAGGGGAGGTCAAGTTTCATGGAATCCTCTGAGTGGAGCCGCGTCTCTTATCCAGTTAGATGAAGCCTCAGCTCTGTTCTGGGTCCACACACAGGTATTGGGGGAAGGGCTCAACAAAGGAGCAATGAATACTGCCAGCACCTTTGCCCAGGAGAGATCCTTGCCTCTGTTCTTCTCTCTGACAACTCAGTGTTCCCCTGTAAGTTCCTGGTGCCCCTGTGTAGCTGAACCAGCACTGGTGCTCAGAACAAGTAGGTGTGTCACTGCGAGAGTCTGCTGGTGGATATGGCCCCTTGAAGAGGTGTCTGCTGCTGCTGGCTGCCACTGCCACAGCCTCTGTCTCACTCAGCCACTCAGGACCAGGCAGCCTTATGTCTTTGTCGCCTCTTAACTTCTCCTGTTGCAGCTTGATCAATAATTTCTTTTCCTAGTTATAATGCTTCTGTTCATCTAAATTCCAGGTGATCTTGCCTGCTGTTGTTCTGTGTTTCTGTCACAACTTTAATTTGGTCATAAGAGGGATGAACGAAGCCTCTATATTCTATGCCATTCCCCCCTTATGCCTAAAACATTAAAACAGTGTTTTATCTAAGCTTATTTAGTAGAAATGTTCTACGAATAAGAACAAAGACAATCTAAGGGATTCGTGTGCACCGTGCATGATTTTAAGAAGTAAGATTGAGATATTTCAGTCAAATGTTCTGAATGACTAATAACTTTATAGAAAGACTGACCTGGCTCTAGTGATGCACTAGTATTACATTGCTTAGTCTAGAATCAGCTTTTCTCCTGAGGAACTATGAAATTGAGACAGGGAGACATTGAGTATGAGGACTCATTTTACTTATGAGGAAACAAAGATTCATAGAAATTAAGTAACTTGCCAAAGGACACCATCATGTTGAAAAATCAAATCGATATGAAGATGATTGGAAATTCTCTCCTGTGGGACACAGTAGATGTATATAAACTTGGCATGGCCGATTGAGTCACATGGACTTCCCAGATTTTATGTATATAAAAGACAGAGTGGACAACCTGCCAATTTATGAATCTATGTAGAAAATAAATTTGTACAAACCTAGAATCTTCAGCATTTAATAACTTCTAAATGCTAGACAAAAGGATTTAAGAAGTTAAAATGTAGATGATTATTTTCATTTATTTCTTTATTTAAGTTTTGACTTTCAAAAAATGAAGTGGATCTTAAGTTTAGAGTCAAGTTTGTAAATTGTATTAAAGACATATTTTTAAAAGAATGTAACTTAAGATAGACTCTTGTCGAAGAAGTGCATATAAAAAAAGCATATCATGTTTGACAGGACACTGGCTAAATTGACAGAAGTGATTCCAATATATAATATACGATGTAAGGAAATAGTGGTAAAAGGTGAAAATCACTTATTACCTTTACATACACAAATAATTTTTGTCATGTTGTCCTAATGTTTTCATGTCTTTTTTTCTAAAGCTATGTTTATAGTTGGTAAGCTAAATCAATTGTCGAGATTTTGTGTTTGACCTCAGTCTGTTTTGCTCATTTTTCATTAATATTTTTTTTCTTTCTTTCAAAAAGGCTATTAAGATTATATTAGTTTCTTTGGAATAGCCACTTACTCTCAGCACTATTTTTAGTTCTAAGGTATTATAAAACCACCAGAGATCTGCATGCTCCACTCACATTATCTGTCCTATTAAATAATCTAAAACAGTTAATGAGACATAAATAATTTATCTTAAACTTTAGGAAGTGATTACATTCTTTTTGAAGGCAGATATATTTGATGTTCTAGGAATTCACATGAATTAAAATAATGGAATATCAACATTTTCTACAATATAAAATGTATCATCTCCCTTAATCTTTAGCATATGTCAAATTTTCCTATATTCTCCTTCTTAAATATCAGTAATAAGAAGTGGAAGAGAAAATAATTTATTATTACTTAGTAATCAAATTCCTGATTGACAAATATTTCACAGTGTCTTTAATATGCTTTAGAAGTAAGGGCTCATGCATACAATTTACTTAATTAAACAATAAAATGTATGTTGTTTATCTGAAATTTAAATTTAACTGGGTATCTTATATTTTATCTGACAACACTACACTAATAAGTTTCTGTCTCTTGCTATTTATGATTTTAAAAGGTATTCCATGGCACTTGGTATTACATCCCTTTACAGATATTTTCATTTTGTTTTACTGAGATTTTTTTCTTTTGACCATTTATTAGTAATGATAATAATCCCCTATACCAAAATAGTGTTTAACAGTTTTACAGTTATTCAAGATTTATTATCTCATTTGATCCTCACAAAATCCTGTGATGTTAGTAGGAATATGCACTTTATAAATGATGAAACTGAACTTGGACAAGTTTCCTGACTTGCCTGAAGTCATATGTTGTTAGTAGTAGACAACAGATTCAAATCCAGGTTTGGAGTATTCTCTAGAACACACTTTGTAGAATGCATTATAGTGTTCCAAAATTATTTAAAATCAAAAGCATAAACATTAAAAACTTTTTACTTGAGCAATATTCAGATATATTTATGAATTACATAATATATCTTACATCTTTTCCTCATATAAAGTAAAACGTTTTTCTTTCTTTTCTACATTTCCAGTACAGCAGTACTACTTATCAATTCTAACAAGGACATAGAATTATAAATGTATGTTTCCTGCAATACTTTCTTAATTACAAAAAAAAAGTAATTACCACTCGAAATCGTTATGGTAATCTAGCTGTATAGTGGTGAAAAAATGGACAGCAGCTATAGGTTAGCTCTCATAAATATATAATATGAAAAGTTTCCGTTGTCTTTAATAGGCATTCATTCAAGCTCTGTGTGTGTGTGTGTGTGTGTGTGTGTATACACACACACACTTATGCATTTAATGAGTATTTATTGATAACTCTAAGTATCTTATTATGCCTTTGAGATAAAAATGAGCATAACACAGCTTTTTGTAAGTTCTGGGAAAAAAAGACAATAAAAAGGAAAGGAGAATAAATTATGCACGATCTCTGTTTTCATAAAGCTTGCTTCCTATAGGGCACAGAGTATGAAAAATGTATTGTGCATCTTAAAAGTTAGAGCCCTGTCAATAATAATAGGCTTTGTAAATTGACTTAACAACCAAGGGGTATGCAGAGAGAAAGGAAAGAGAGGTACAATATGAGTAAAAGTGCTGAGATGGGAATGGACTCTTCTTATTCATGTGACCTTCGAATGTCAAGCTAAGAGAATTAAATTTTATCTTATAAGTATTTGAATAGGGCACACCATGATGAAAGCAACATTTTGGAAAGATCACCGTGTTAGCTACCTAAGATCTGTATGTATAGCCCAACACCCCTCTAGTGCACACAGTCTTTGAAGAAACCATGTTCTTGTTTTGTTTTCTGTGCACTTGTGTCAAATTCATAGACTGAACTTCAATAACTGGCCTGTTAGTGTGGGGAGAATAAATTCTGGTACCTCAAATCTTAGAATCTCAGCTTTATTCAAACCAAATGGTGTTGGACGTTGGGGCAGAAAGTGGGAAGGACACAATGACAAGAAAACCCTGGTGAAAGGTGTGAGCTAGGGAATATTTCATTAGTCATTTTCTTTTAGATTATCAGAGACTCAGTCAATGGGGGTAGGAAAAACATTTTTTTTCCAGTACAGTATATGAATATTAGGTGAAAGACTGCAAATTGCACCAGGCATTGAACATATCTATTTCCCATTGTATATTTAGAAGAAGGATTCTTCCCAGTGTTAACTGGAATGAGAGTGCAGCCATGTAATGTCCAGTGCTGGGACTATATAATGGTAGCTTTATTTGAAAATGAATAGAGAAGAAAGCAACATAGCAACAATAGCAAAAATGACAAAGAGCCTGGGAAGACATTATTTATTTTCCCAAATATTTGGAGGCTAAAATATGAATTTGGTAAATAATTTTCTATAAAAAACAAAACAAAACAAAAAAAGTAATACAATGTTATAATCTCCATCAAAATAAAACATATTTAGATCCTCTGAAATGAAGTAAAAGGCTAAAAAGAGAGAACTCTGAAATGAATAGACAATTGATTAAGATAGGAATAGTGTAAACTACAAGGAAACTAAGAAAATTAAATGAGTAACGAAATCTGTACTGGAGGCTCTAAAAGTTATAATCATGTATGTAAAAATTAAATCAGTGATATTGAGAATGTATTCCTTAATAAAAAATAGATAAATATTATGTTAGTAGTATGTAAATATGAAAGAGAAAGAATATTAGGTGAAAGAATAAGATCTAGCAAAAGAAGAAAAAATAAAAAGATTGATTTCACCTGTAATAATAAAATAAATTGTCCTGATTAAAATTTTAAAAACCTGCAAAATTTAGTAAAGATGACAATGTGGAAACATGCTCTTAACCTGTAAACTTTACATTCCTCAGAAATAAACAAAGGAGAGAGTTGGGGACTCTGGGGGAGATGGTGGACTAGGTGAAAGCAGGGTTTGCCTCCTCCCAGGGCCACATTGTAATTACAACCAAATTATAAAATAATAAGTGTGGAGAATCACCTGAAGTCCAGCTGATCATAACACTTATGTCTGATAATAAAGAGGGAGCCACATTAAAGCCGGTAGGAGGGGCAAGTGTTCAAATTCAGATGGAACAGCACCCACCGGTTGTGGAGGATCACTGTGAGGGAGAAAGTGTAGCTGCAGAGACTCCCCTGATTGATGGGGGGGCGTCCTGGCTTTATTTGGGGGGTCCCCAGAACAGGGGCCCAGCCCAGGGAAGAGGATATTACAACTCTGACTGTAAAAACTAGAGGGTTTCTGGCCTTCTGGGTAAGATAGGTGGAGACTGAAATCCTAGACTCCCCTTTGAAGGACCCATGCACAGACTTTCTGACTTGTGGACTCTAACAGGGGATACCGGTGGTGAGTTAGAGGTTCCTGTGGGATTCATACCAAAAAAGTCTGCATTACCTGGCATCAGAACAAGGGCCGGAAGGGCAGCCACCATTGTGCCTTAGTCCAGCTCCCCCCCCCCAACTTGGCAATCAATAGACCTGGCCAGCTTTACTGTGCAGACCACTCTAATAGGGCCAGTAGGAAGCCCTGGCATGAAAAGATCAGCCTATTCCACCTAACCTGCAGATTATTTGGGGTATTTGTTGCTAGTTGGCTGCCATGCCCTGCACCAATTCAAGACCAAACATTTGCAGCTGGTGTCTAGCTATGACATGCATTTTCGAGATAGTTTCAGTCAGATCACAGCTGCCAACACAAACTTGGGCAGATTTTGGGGATATACGGGCCAGTCCCAGAGAGTAGTTCCTCTTGCTGTAATCTGGTACTTATGTGAAAATGCATGAAAGGTTATCAAAGTCTCAGCAAGACTGCGTTGATATAACTGCCATTATCTCCCTGAGACCCTGTCTCACCCTACCCATAAATTTCCTCAGGTAGCTCATTGACAGTAAACCTCCACAGACCTGCCCCTCCCTCCAGGTCCCCCAAGCAACATAGGCAACAAACTTTGGCTAGCACAGGGCTGGTACTACACAGAAATCCATTTTAGGCAAACCTCTGCTTCCTACAAGAGTTGCAATATTGCGTCCGGAGAGCACAGAGTTCTGTGCGACCACCCCAGATGGCAGCTGGTCTCACTGTGATCTGTGACTATAGCAAGAACACCTAGGCACAGAAGTTGCAGAAAAACCGAGGCTGTATTGGCCTGACAGCCCTTGTCTCCTTGATATCCCACTTCACCCAAGCTACAAAGTGCCCGCAGCTCATTAATAGGCAGCCTCCTGTGCCCTGCTTGGTTCTGGGGTTACACAGTCTGCTCAGGCAACAGGCCTTAACTAGCGCAGTGAGTGCATGTCAGGGAAAACGGTTGTGGGCAGACCATTGCTGCTTGTATGAGCTGCGATATCTCTTGAGAGGATCACAGGGATCTGTATTGGCCTGATTGCTCTTGACTCCCTGAGTTCCTGCCTCATCCAATACACAAAGCACCCACCACACGTTGATAGTCAGCTGCCCTGCCCTGGCTAGTAGTGGCTCATTCAGGCCCAAGGTGGGCAGCAGTTGACCTTGTTAAGAGTGGAAACTTATACAGGGAGCCACAGAGACCGTGCTGGCAGGTAAACTGATACTGCACTGGCAGGGGAAACTCACTCTGTAGATCCAGGAGACCCCTGGGGTCCCTGAACCACCCAACACTCATATCACCCAGAGATTCTCTCAGTTTCAGAGACTCAAGAGCAACTCAGGCAGGGTCAGACCTGGAAGAGCACTGGTCCCTCTGCTAAACTGCTTAGGTAAGGTATGGGGATAACTAGATTGCTGCTTACAGCATTGTCTCTTCCCCTTACCTATAGATCCAGCATAGGCAACAACCATCTGTGAATTGCTTCATAGATCCCACCAGGTAGCCCTGAGCAATCAAAGGCAGTAATTGACTTTGGCCTACTGGGGAGCTCCTCCCAAGCGGCCACAAAAACAACACATCTGGAGGCTGGCACCAGACCACAAGAGAGCAATTCCTGACTACCCCTAGTAGTGGTACACACAAAAGGTGGTTGCAACAAGAACACAAGCCTGCCAGGGCAAATCCCACTCAGTAGGGTCACCCCCCACACAGCGACTCTTACCTTGTGGGCATAGATAGCTTTCAAAATTGGTCAGCATGACTGTTAATCCCATCCGCTGATACACTAACAATAAATTCTTGATGACAACAGAAGATCACACAAAAACCACATGAAGATCATGTCCAGAGTCCCTGGCAGAGGGGATCAGAGAGACTGTGCCACTGGGCCACACAGGACACCTTCCACATTAGGCCATCTGGCCAAGGCTGAAAGACAAAACAAATATTCAGGACATACAGAAATGACCACAGAGAGATAGTAAGCATAAAAAAGAACACAGAAACCATAAAAAAAGAAGCAGAGAGAAATGACAAATATAATAACTGAAATTAAGAATACCTTAGAAGGATTCAAGAGTAGACTGGATGAAGCAGAAGATTGAATTCACGAACTGAAAGACAAGGTAGCAGAATATACCCATGAGAACAATAAAAAGAAAAGGGAATTAGAAAAAAATCAAGATAGTTTAAGAGTCTTTTGGGACAACCTGAAGGAGAAGAGAGAGAGCAAGGAATTGAAAATCTATTTGAAGAAATAGTGACAGAAAACTTTCCTAACCTGGTAAAGGAATTAGACTTACAAGTTCAGGAATCACATAAAGTCCCAAAGGAGAGGAATTCAAACAGACTCACACCAAGACACATCATCATTTAAATGCCAAAGGTCAAAGACAAAGAGAGAATCTTATAAGCAGCAAGAGAAAGGCAGCTAGTTACTTACAAAGGTACCCCCATAAGAATGTTTGATAATTTTTCAATGGAAACTTTGCAGGCCAGAAGGGACTGAGAATAAATAGTCAAAGTTATGAAAAACAAGAACCTACAACCACACATACTGTACTCAGCAAGGCTTTCAATTAAAATGGAAGGAGAGATAAAGATATTCTCCAACAGGAAAAAGCTTAAGAAAATCATCACCAGCAAACCAGTATAACAAGAAATGTTAAAGGGACTTCTGTAAATAGAGAAGGGGTAAAAAAGAAAATAAAAATAACGAATGTTAATAATAAAATGGCAGTAACCATGTATCTATCAGTAATCGCTTTAAATGTAAATTAATTAAATGTTCCAATCAAAAGACATAGGGTAGCTGAATGGATAAGAAAACAAGACGCATACATATGTTGTCTACAAGAGACCCAATTCAGATCAAACGACACTCACAGACTCAAAGTAAAAGGATCAAAAAAGTTATATGACACAAATGGAAATGAAAGAAAAGCAGGGGTATGGATACTTATATCAGATAAAATAGATTTTAAAACAAAGGCTATAATAAGAGACAAAGAAAGGCATTATGTAATTATAAAGGGGTCAATATATCAAGAGGACATAACCCTAGTAAACATGTACACACTCCACAAAGAAACACCTACATACATAAAGCAATAATTGACTGGCATAACAGAAGAGATCAACAGTAATATACTCATATAAAGAACTTTAACACCCCACTGACACTGATGGATAGATTTCCAAGCAAAGAATCAACAAGGAGACAATGAGCTTAAAAGACACACTAGACCAGATGTATTTAATAGATATTTTCAGAGCATGTAACCCTAAAGAAGCAAAATATGCATTCTTCTCAAGCGCACACGGAAGATTTTCCAGGAGAGAGCACATTTTAGGACACAAAACAAGTCTCAATATATTTAATAAGATTGAAATCATATTAATCATCTACTCTGATCAAATGGTATAAAACTAGAAATCAACTACAAGAAAAAAAAACTGGAAAATACACAAAAACATGGAGGCTATATAACATGCTACTAAAGAAAGAATGGGTTATCAAAAAGATCAAGAAAGAAATCAAGAGATATGTAGAGATGAATGAAAATGAAATCTATGGGACACAATGAAAGCAGACCTAATAGAGAAATACATAGCAATACAGGCCTACTTCAAGAAACAAGAAAAAGCTCAAATAAATAATTTAAACTTATACTTAAAAAAAAAAACTAGAAAAAGAACAGCAAACAAAACCCAAGGGAAGGAAGGAAATAATAAAGATCAGAGTGGAAATAGATTAAACAGAGTCTAGAAAAATAATATAAAAGGTAAATGAAACCAAGAGATGGTTCTTTGAAAGAAAGAAAAAGAGGACTCAAATAAATAAAATCCTAAATGAAAGAGGAGAAATAACTACGGACTCCACAAAAATACAAAGGGATATAAGAAACTACTACGAACAATTATATGTCAACAAATTGGACAATCTGCAAGAAATAGACACATTTCTAGAAACATACGATCTCCCAAGACTTAGTCAAGAAGAAAGAGCAAATATGAACTGACTGATTGCCACCCAAGAAATAGAATCAGTAATCAAAATCTCCCCCAAAAACAAAAGTTCTGGACCAGATTGTTTCATAGGCAAATTTTATCAAACATTCAAAGAAGAATTATCACCTGTTCTCAAAATATTCCAAAATATTCAAGAAGAGGGAAAGCTCCCTAACTCCATTTATGAAGTCACCATTACTTTGATTCCAAAACTAGACAAAGATATTAGAAAAAAAAGAAAACTATAGGCCAATATCTCTTATGAACATTGATGCAAAAAATCCTCAACAAAATATTAACAAAACAAATTCAGCAATACATTAAAAATATCATACGCCATGATCAAGTTGGATTTATTCCTGGGATGTAAGTTTGGTACAATATCCACAAATCAATTAACAAACCAAAAGATAAAACCCATATGATCATATCAATAGATGCAGAAAAAGCATTCAACAAAATCCAGCATCCATTTATGATAAAAAACAAAGTAGAAATAGGGAGAGTATCCCTCAATATAATAGAGGCCATATATGACAAACCTACAGCTAACATCATACTTAATGGGGAAAGATTAAAAGTGTTTTCCTTAAGCCCATGAACAAGACAAGGATGCCTACTTTTACTACACCTCTTCAACATTGTATTAAAAGTCTTAGATACAGCAATAAGACAGGAAAGACTAAAAAAAGGCATATGAATTGAAAAGAAAGAAGTAAAACTCTCATTATTTGTTGATGACAGGATACTTTACAGAGACAACCCTAAGATCCTGCCAAAAAACTGTTAGAACTGATCAATGATTTCATTAAAGTAGCAGTTTATAACATAAATATTCAGAAGTCAGTGACAATTTTATATACCAATGCTGAACTTTTGGAAAGAGAAATTAAGAAAACAACCCCATTTATATTTGCATTGATAACTATAAAATTTGGGAATCAAATTAACCAAGGAGGTAAAAGGCCTGTTCTGAGAAAACTATAAGTCATTGAAAAAATAAATTGAAGATAGAAATAAATGGAAACATGTATCATGCTCATGGGTAGGAAGAATCAATATCATTAAAATGGCCATACTACCCAAAGCAATCTATAAATTCAATGCAAACCCTATCAAAATACCAATGACATTTTTCAGAGAGAAAGAAGAAGTAATTCTAACATTTATATGGAACCATAAAAGACCCCAAACGGCCATGGCAATCTTGAGAAAGAAGAACAAAGTTGGAGGTATCACATTATCTGATATCAAACTATACTATAAGGCTACAGTAATCAAAACAACATGGTGTGGGCATAAAAACAGATATATTGATCAATGGAATAGAATAGATATCCCAGAAATAAATCCATGCCTATATACAAATGTAATATATGAGAAAAGAGGCAAGAATATACAATGGGGTAAAGACGTTCTCTTTAGTAAATGGTGGTAGGAAAATTGGACAGATACATGCAAAGACAAAAGAACCTGGATCACCTTCTTACACCGTTTACAAGAATAGACTCCAAATGGATAAAAATCTTAAATATAAGGACCAAATTTCTAGAAATATAGGCAGTAAACTTTCTGATATTACTAACAGTAATTTCTTTTCAGATATATCTCCCCAGACAAGGGGGAAAAATAAAATAAATAAATAAATAAATAAATAAATAAATAAATAAATAAATAAATAAATAAATAAATGGAATTACATCAAACTAAAAAGTTTTTGTACAGCAAAGGAAACCATCAACAAAACAAAAAGACACATGACTGATTGGGAGAATATATTTGCTAATGATATATCCTATAAGAGGTTAATATCCAAAATATATGAAGAACTCATACAACTCACTAATAACAACAAAAATAAACTATCCATTTAAAAAAATTGACAGAAGACCAGAACAGATACTTCTCCAAAGAGGAAATACAGATGGCTAACAGACATATGAAAAGATGCTCACGGTTACTAATCATCAGATAAATGCAAATTAAAACCATAATGAGATATAACCTCACACTTGTCAGAATGGCTATCATCAATAAATCAAAAAACAAAAAGTGTTGGCGAAGATGCAGAGAAAAGGGAACCCTCATACATTGTTGGTGGGATTGCAAATTGGTACAGTTACTATGGAAAACAGTATAGAGGTTTCTCAAAAAATTAAAGATGGATATACCTTTTGACTCAGCAATTACACTTCTGGGTATTTATCCAAAGAAAACCAAAACAATAAATTGTAAAGATTTATGGACCCCCATATTCATGGCAGCACATTTTATAATAGTCAAGATGTGGAAGCAACCTAAATGTCCAACAACAGACAATTGAATACAGTTATGGTTCACATATACTGTGGAATATTTCTCAGGCATTAAAAAAATGAGCTCTTACCATTTTCAATGACATGGGTAGACCCAGAGGTTATTATGCTGAGCGAATTAAGTCAGACAGGGAAATGTAAATACCATATGATCTCACTTAAATGCAGAATCTAAGGAACAAAAAGAACAAACTCATCAAAAACAGACTCACAAATATAATGGGCAATTTGGTGATAGATGGAGGAGAACGGGTGGTGGGGGGTTGGTAAAAATGGCATGAAGGTTAAAGAAGCACAGACTAGTAGTTAATAGATGGTCACAGGGATGGGCAGCATAGCTAGGGAATGCAGTTAGCATTAATATATTGGCTAGGTGGAAAACCAAAGGAGAGGAGGAACAATTAGGGGGATCATTTTATAAACTATATAAATGTCTAAGCAATATAATGTATACTTGAAACTAATAAAAAATAAGCAAAGGAAACTAAGAATAAAACAGAAAAAATATTTACATGAAAACATGAAGATGACTTCAAACATATAGTATAAACAAGTAAGTACATTTTCTTAATATAAAACAATTTTAATAAAATTACCCCCCCAAAAAAAAATTCCACTGAGAATTGATCTAAAATTCAACTATATAAGAAAAAAAATACTTGGGGTGGGGGAAGTAACTGGAGAAAATTTTTAAGAATCCAAATAAATTTCTTTAGCTTGACAAAATGCTGAAATGGAATATGAACTACTTCAGGATGATATATGTAAAAACAACTTTGGTAGAACAAATTAAGGGAATTTCTGAGGTAGAAGAAAATGTATCTGGTAAAAGTGATAAGGTAATGAAAAGTTTGGAAGTTTAAGAAAATTTGATAGAATTTGAATGTTATTAGAAGAAAAAGTCCAAGATAAGTTTGCAGACTACAGATTTATATTGTTTTTTTTTTCTTCATAGTTACACACTTGTTTCTGTTCCTGATTGCCAGCCTGTATGTAGGCAGTGAGAAGATTTTAGGCATTGAGTTCTGCTAGGATCATGGAATACGAGCAATGGAGTTGAATATATTGGTACAGGAGTGATTGAAAGGTAAGTGAAAATAAATTTTAAGATGATGGATGGTTGACATGTGGGAGGAATATAGAATATTTAAGTGTTCTGAGTTAGAACAACAGGTATATTGGGAGTGACTAAATAAGAGAATACATAAGCAGAACATTGTGGTATCACAATGGAACACCTGAGTAGTATTCTAGAGGGATAGCCATTGTAGAATTTTACTAGGTGCATGCTATATACATTGGATTTGGTAAATGTATAGATAAAATGGTGTAGTAAAGTTCTTTGAAGATAAAGCGTTCAAGAAAGCCATGTAAATAAATGGGAAAGCTTGGGTTGGTGATGAATACTATAAAACATATGTCAAATACTGTGATAAATGTTAGTAAGTTCTTATAAATGTATGACAGTACTGTGGTCCTATACAGGTCAATATAGCCATATTGCAAAAACCTTAAAAACAGAAATTTACATGATGATAGAAGAATACTAACTTGAAAGTGTTACTGTGGAACTAATACAGTATGACACCAGAGTTAGGATTGTGGAATCTGAAACCCAATTTCTTAGGTTCAAATGATAACTCTTTTTATGGTTATGTAACATTGGAAAATTATATATACTCTCTGCGCTTGTTCCTTCATTTCTAAAATGGGGATAGTATTTTTTTTACTCATCTTAATGTTTTGTTATAATTGTTTATTTAATTAAGTAATGTAAAGTATGCTGTATCAGTCAAGAACAATTCTAGTTATGTGTAACAGAAAACTTAAAGAAACATCATCGGTATATAGGAATATCGCAGATAAAATATCAGAAAAAAATAAAGAAAAAATCCCATTTGCAATTGCAACAACAATAAAAAATATAAATAAATTTAACAAAGGAAGTAAAGAACCTCTATACTTAAAACTACAAGACGTTGTTGAAAGAAATTGAAGAAGACACCATGAAATAGAAATATATACTGTGTTCATAGATTGGAAAATTAACATAATTAAAATGGCCATATTACCTAAAGAAATGTACAGAGTTAATGCAATCTCCATCAAAATCTCATCAGCATTTTTAAAGAAATAGAACAAAGATCATAAGAATTATATGGAACCATAAAAGACACCAAATAGCCAAAGTGATCCCGAGAAAAAAGAGCAAATCCCAAGGTATCATACTTCCTGACTTCAAATTATACTACCAAGTGACAGTAATCAAAGCAACATGGCATTAGCAGAAAAATGGACCATAGAAATGGAACAGAATTGAGAAACCGGAACTAAATCCACATATATTTGGACAAATAATTTTTGGCAAAGGAGTTGAAAACATATGATGGAGAAAAGAAATCCTTTTCAATAAATGGTGCCAGGAAAATTGAAAAGCCACATGCAAAACAATGAAGCCAGACTGCTATCTGTCACCCTAGACCAAAATTAACTCAAAATGAAAAAGAAAAAACTAAATATAATACCTGAAATAATAAAATGCATAGGAAAAAAACTTACATACTAAATTCATGGACCTTGGTCTTAGAAAAGATTTTATGAATTTGACCTCAAAGGCAAGGGAAGTAGAAGCAAAAATAAATAAATGGGATGACATCAGACTAAAAAGTTTCTATATGGCAAATGAAACCATCAACAAAACAAAAAATAACAACCAAATGAATGAAAGAGGGTTTTGAAAATAATAACTCCAATAAGGGGCTAATATTCAAAATAGAAAAAGAATACATATAACTCAAAAACAACAAAAATCCAAAACAACTTAATTAAAAATGGTCAGAGTACCTCAACAGACACACAAATGGCCAATAGATATATGAAAAGATGCTCAACCACACTTGCTATAAGGGAAATGCACAAAAACAAACAAAAAAAACCCAAACAATAAAACACCGATATACCACCTCAGACCTGTTAGAATAGCTACTATAAACAAGACAAGAAATAGGTGTTGGAGAGGGTGTAGAGAAAAGGAAACCCTTATGCACTGTTAGTGGGAATGTAAATTGGTGCAGCCTCTATGGAAAAACAGTATAGAAGTTCCTCAAAAAATTAAGGATAGAGCTGTCATATGACCCAGAAATCTCTCTTTTGGGTATCCACCTGAAAATTTTAAAAACACTTATTTATAATGATATATGAACCCTTATGTTCACTGCAGCATTATTCACAATAGCCAAAATATGGAAACAATCTACGTGTTCTTGACAGATGACTGTATAAAGAAGTGGGACATATATACAATGGAGTACTTATAAATAATAAAAAAGAATGAAATATTGTCATTTGAGACAACATGGATGGATCTTGAGAGTATCATGCTAAATAAAATAAGTCAGATGAAAAAGGGACAAGAACCATATGATTTTACTCATATGTAGGATAGAAAACAGAAAGCAACAAAAGAAGAAACAAAACACTCATAGACACAGTCAACAGTATGAGAATTGCCAAAGGAAAAGAATATGGGGACAAATAAAGAGGGTAAAAGGGGTCAAATATATGATGATAGAAGGAGACTAGACTCTGGGTAATGAACACACAGTGTTGTAGGGTACTTATAAAATTTATATAATGTTATTTACCAATGTTATGCCAATACACAGGAAGGAAGGGAAGAAGGAAGGAAGGAAGGAAGGAAGGAAGGAAGGAAGGAAGGAAGGAAGGAAGGAAGGAAGGAAGGAAGGAAGGACCATTACCAAACAGGTAGACAATTCAGGACTGGTGTGGTGACTCCATGCTGCCATCAGTGTTTTCGATCTCCATCTGGTTTTGAAGTCCAGTAGTCTTTGGAAGTAAATCTAGTCTTCATGTTTGTAAGATGCACCTTTTCTCCAAAACCTCTGCCAAAAAGGCAGCACAGCTATGTAACTATGTTTTATCCATGAATGAGAAAGAAGGGCAAGTAGCAAAAAAAAAAAAAAAAAAAAAAAAAAAAAAAAAAAAAAAAAGGCATGCCAATGTAACCCTTCCCATTTCTAAATAGCTTTCCAAAGAGGTTCAACTTAACTTCCTCTTATATCTCAGTGACCAAAATTCTGTCATATGGCCATCTATTTGCAAGAGAAATATAGTTTTCCACTGAAACTTTGTTCTAACAATATTGGGGTTCTACTAGTATAGAACACTGGAAGACAAAATACTGAGTGGATAACATCTGCTAGCACAAAGTCCTTAGAAAAGTACCTGGCACATAATAAATGTTAAGTAAAAGTTCTCTATTATTGCTATTATTTTCGACTCCTGACCATAGTGTATAATAAAATAAGTATCTTTCCCTTAATAAGGGTACAGGTAAAAATGTACCCATGAATAAGAGCCTGTTTCAGTTAAGGAAAAGATAGAACATTTCAGTGAAAGTATTTAAAATATAAAGATGTCTGTCAACCATAGATTTTGGTTTCTAGAGAACACAGTTTAAAGGTCAAAAAGAGGGGAGGATTTTGAATCTTGACCACGGGAAGGAATCATAGAGCATTATAGAGAGAAGAATATTGGAAAGGAAAAGTAACTGGAAAGCCTTACATCTCGAGGTCATGTATAAGTTTTCTATGGCTATGTAACAAAATGTCACAAATTTAGCATCATTAAACCATGTTTTTTTTTTTAATTTCATTTTCTGTAGATCAAAAGTCTGGGTAAAACATGGGTAGATATCCTGGTCAGGGTCTTGTAAAACTGAAACCAAGGAATTAGTTGAGGCTGCAGTTCTAATGTTGGCTCAGAGTCCTATCCTAAGCTTACTGGTTGACAGAATTCACTTCCTTATGACTGTAGGGCAGAAGCTCCTGTTCTTTTTCTATCTGCCAGCTGGGAAGACTCTAGGCTTCAAGAGGACAGCCATTGTACCTTGTCACATGGCCCCCAAAGCAGGTAATAACATGAATGTTTTATTTCCAGAAGACTAGAGTGAAGCTTCTTGTCACTAGCTGAACACTCTACTTTTAATGGACCAATGGGATTAAGTTAGGCCCACCTGGATAACCCTTATTTTAAGGAAAATTGATTTGGGACTTTAATTACATGTGTAATATTTCATTAAAGCAGTACCTAGTGTTTCACTGAACAAAAGAACAAAGAGAAGGTGTGTGTACACTTGGTGACACACCTGAAGATCTTGGGGAGTCATCTTAGATTTCTGCCTACCATAAAAGGCAACCAAGAAAAGTATGATGCACACTATGATGTTGTTTAGCTTGCCACAAAATTACCAAGAGAATTGAGTACTCTTTGCTTTAAACTGGGTATGGCAATTGGGATTTCAGGGATACATTAGTGGTCTGAACTGATTTTTCTATCTTCTTAGAAGGCGAGTTACTTGTTCTAAAATACTCAAACAAACACTTAGAATTTCTTCATATGTCTTTGACCATTGAAGACAACAAGCAGAGGGGAAACATGGTGTAGATAAAGGCTTTGTTCATCCCTCTTGGGACCAAATCAAAGTTGTGACAGAATCATGAAGCAAACAGCAAGCAATGTCACCTAGGATCTAGACAAACAGACACACTACAATTAGGGAGGTAAAAAAGAAATCACCTTGCAATGATAGAAGGTAGGAGTTGGGGAAGATAAGAGGCTACCCGGTTCCAAGCTGCTGAATGGGAGAGAGGCTGTGGCAGCTGCAGACACCTCTAAAAATGGGTGTATTTGCAAGCAAACTTTCACAGTGATGGACTTGCTTGCTTTGAGCACCAGCACTGCATAGGCTGCCAGGGAGCACCAGGGACTTACAGGGGGACACCGAGTTGTCAGAAAGACAGCCGGAGGTGAGGCTCTCTCCCAGGCAGAGGTGCTGGTGGTATCCATTGTTCTTCTGTAGAAACCACCTCCCTCCCAGCGTGTGGACTCAGTGCTGCCATAGCTGAGACATCATTAAACTGGATAACAGAGGTCAGTCTGCCCCCCAAAAAACCCTGATACTCTGCCTCCCCCAACTCACAGCCCTGCCCCAGCCACATCCAGTTGTATCCTTAGTGAATATGGTGCTCCTTACTGAGCCAGCTCTGAGACTCCCACTGGTGGCAGCTGACCACGGTTTCAGGCGTGGCCTCTTGAGGCAACTATAAGCACAACATCTGTGGATTGCTTGCCAAATCTTAATAGGTGGTTCCAGAGGGGCACAAGCTAGAGCTAAATTTGGCCTGAAGCTGAATCCCTCTCAGGACTATGCTACTGGACACCTACTACACAAAACTATGTTAATAAGACTAGGAGACTTATGAGCTTTGCTTAGCACATAAAAACAGATGCAGAAAGGCAGCCAAAATCGAAAGACTAAGAAGCAGAATCCATAAGAGAACAGATAAATATGTAAGGGGTAAAAGGAGTACTAAATTCAGGAATAATGGAGTCAAGCAATGTAACAGATGCAGAGTTCAAAACACTTGTTATGAAGATGCTCAATGAACTTAGAGGAAGAGTAGATGAACT
The DNA here is from genome assembly GCF_014176215.1 of Rousettus aegyptiacus. Classification (NCBI taxonomy): domain Eukaryota; kingdom Metazoa; phylum Chordata; class Mammalia; order Chiroptera; family Pteropodidae; genus Rousettus; species Rousettus aegyptiacus. The sequence continues at coordinate 57,213,443 of NW_023416312.1, read as the reverse complement.
CAATGAGAACTTTAACAAAGAGATAAAAAACATAAAAAGGGAAATGGAAACGATAAAAAAGAACCAGTCAGAAATGAAGAAGTCATTATCTGAGATGAAGAATATATTAGAGGGAATGAACAAAAGTGGATAAAAAAAAAGAGAATTGAACCACCAATAAATAGGATGGGGAATCCAAGGACACTTAATCAGAACAACAAGAAAAAAGAAGCCAAGACTATAATAATAATTTCAGGAGCCTATGGGACAGAATTAAATGTAGATGTGTCCATTTAATAGGGGTACCTGAAGGAAAACAAGTTGTTGAAGAGCTATTTGAAGAAATAATTATGGAAAACTTCCCTAACCTGGTGAAGGAAATAGACATAAAACCCCAGGAAGCTCAGATAGTTCCACAAAAGAGGAACCCAAAGAAGCCCACAAAAAGACACATCATCATTAAAATTCCAAAGGTTAAATACAAAGAGAGAATCTTAAAAGCAACAAGAGAACAGCTACAAAGGAGCACCCATAAAACTGGCAGCTGATTTCTCAAAAGAAGCTATGCAGGATAGAAGGGCTTGGCACAAAATATTCAACGTGATGAAAACACAGTATCTACACCCAAGATTTCTTTATCCAGAAAAACTATCATTTAGAATGAAAGGACAGATAAAGAGTTTTCCAGACAAAAATAAGCTAAAGGAATTTATCAATTCCAAGCCAGTATTACAGGAAATGTTGGAGGGACTTCTTCAAGAGGAAAAAAGAAACATGTTTCAAAAATAGAAAAGAAGAATGATAATAACTATATTTCTATCAACATGTACCTCAAAAGGAAAAAAAAATAAGTGCTCATCCAAAAGATAGGGCAGCTGAATAGATTAGAAAACAAGACCCCTACACATGCTGCCTACAAGAGACTCACTTCAGATTAAAAGACGCAGAGAGACTAAAAGAAAGAGGATGGGAAAATATATCGCCTTGACGGACCTAGAGGGTGTTGCACTAAATGAAGTTAATCACAGAAAGACTAATATTACATGATTTCACGTATGTGCAGAATCTAAAGAACAAAACAAACAACAACAAAAACAATAAAAATGGAAACAAACTCATAGATACAGAGAATACTTTGAAGGTTACTCTATAGGAGGGTTTGGGGGGACGTTGGAAAAGGGCAAAGGGATCAAGATGTACAAATGAATAGTTACAAAATAGATGTGGAGATATAAAGTGTAACATAAGATAAGTACTTAATGATGTTGTGATAAATACATAAAAGGGAAAAGGGGTACGAGATTTAGTGGGGTGATCACTTTATGAGTTATAAAGATCACTAATCACTAGTCTGTACAAACAAAATGAATGTAATATTATATGCCAACTCTAATTGAAGAAAACTCATTAAATTGCAGAATATGAATATGAAGAACTAATTGTCTATTATATTTCAATAAAGCCAGGAAAATAAATAAAAAAATGTATAATATCAAATTAAAAAAAAGGAAAATAGCAAGTAATTTTGTGATCTAGTATTCTTTAACAGTCATTGCTATACTTACATTCTTCCAGGAAAATTGTAAACAAGAAATTTATTTCTAAATACTCCGCAAAAGTAAAATTGTAGAAGAATATAGTAACCATTTTTATTTGTAAAAATCTTAACAGGTAACTTTCTGCATTGTAGAAACTCATATTAAATGATTTTTTTAATTGAGCAAGAGTCATAATTTACAATTGGTATGCATTATTTGTGACAAGCTTATTTTCAGCATTTTTTCATCAAATACCTGTAAATGTTTGCCTACTATTCATAAATAACTATATAAACAATTTAGACTCAATGATATGTATGTATTTTATAGAGACTAAAAATAACCACCACCTAAAAATAAAAACTGTTACCATTTTAGTGCATTTCCCTAAAATATTTTAATGTCATTCTTTTGCAGTATGAATGCATTTCAAAATAATTTGTATATAAGTGAATATAAATGTTATATATCATATGATCATAAGTATATTTAGTGCAAATAAAAGAAGTTCAAAAGGAAATAGAAAAGAAGCAAAATTTAGAAGGAAACAAACTGAAATACTAACTGTGGTTATCTTTATGAGTGCAGGCTGGGTGATTTATTTTCCTTCTCATTTTCCATATATTTCAAATTTTTTATAATGAACATTATACTAAATTTATATTGCAGGAGCAAATAAATAAACCTTTGTTTATGAGAAAAAAATTACTTGGGGATTACTTTCCTGAAATTCAAAATAAGTCTCTTAGAATTAAAGCTGTCAAAATTAAATCAAAATTTCTCTTACTGAAAAATTAGGGTGACTTAATATTTTACAATATTCTACATTACTAATTGCATTCTTACTCTGCACTACTTATGTTTTTAGTTAATTTACATAAACAGGATAGCTTTGTGAAATTTTGATGTTCTTTTATTACTTGTAAATGCAGGTTTTCCTGAAGTTATTTAGTAACATTAGAAAAGGAAGAGCCATACTGCATCCCTTGTCGTACATCTATGCTCATTGCCATTATAATGTGACATAATGACCCATCATTGTTTTTACTTGTCAATCAAGTGATGCATTTTTTCTTGATCATGAATAAGCTGTTAAATGGAGATCTCAGAAGTTTAATTCATCTAAGGCTTTATGGGTTCCATACGATTGAATTGCTGAGGCATATTCAGTGGTGTCCTAGTAAACGAGCTTTCCAATGGGAGAAAAGAGATCTAATTTGTAGCATTTTCTACTATAAGTACTTTTACCACGGAGACAGTTTTAAGCTACCGATGCTTAAAAAAGCCAGATCACAAAATTCCTGAAAATTTGACAATCATATCTCATGAGCCTGTATGAGTCAGCTCCAGAACATGACTAATTGATTTGAGAACTTATTATAAATGTGATTCAGTAATGTTCCACGTACTCTTCCAAGCAGAGAAAAGCTAGATTCCATTTCATTTTGCATATAGTATTTTACCTTTTATTACACCCAATGTTAATTTGGAAGTACTATAAGTATTATAATAACTGAGACTAACAATAGTTAAATCAGTTGCCCAAGACTGCACAACTAGCAGTGATCTGATTTTACAGCCTCCAATTTTTATCTGTGTATATTTCTTTTTAAAATATTTGTATTAGAAATAGCCAACGTTATTATATTATATTAGTTTCAGGTGTACACTATAGTCATTAAACATTTATATAACTAAATAAGTTATCATTATAAGACCAGCAACCATCTGACACCATACAAAGCTATGACAATATTACTGTCTGTATTTCCTATGCTGTACACCATATCCCCACAACTTATTTGTTTTACACTTGGTAGTTTGAACCTCTTATTTCCTATTTCCCTTCACTTTTTCCCACTTTATTTTTAATTTTTAAATTACATTCTATATTATTTTATATCAGTTTTAGGTGTACAGCATAGTGGTTAGATATTTATATAATTTATGAAGTGATGCCCCTGACTAGTCTAGCACCCACTCAGCATTAATACATAGTTATTTCCGTATTATTTACTATTTTCCCTATGCTTCAATTTATGTCCCCATGACTCTTTTTTTTAACTTCCAACTTGTACTTCTTACTCTCTTTTTCACCCTTCCCCCAACCCCTACCACATCTGTCAACCATCAGCTTCTTCGCTGCACCTATGAGTCTCTTTCTGTTTTGTTTGTTTAAACTTTATACTTTATATACAAATGTAATTTTATGGTACTTGACTCTCTCTTTCTGATTTAGTTCTCTTAGCATAATACCTTCCAGGTCTATTCATGTTATTGCAAATGGTAAGATTTCATTTTTATAGAAGCACTTAGATTGCTTCTATATCTTGTCTATTGTAAATAATGCTGTAATAAACATAGGTATGTATATATCTTTTTGAATTAATGTTTTGAATTTCTTTGAATAAATACTCAGAAGCAAAATAGTTGGGTCATATGGCTGTTCTATTTTTAAATTTTTGAGGAAATTCCATACAATTTTTCATAGTGGCAGCACAAATTTTCGATTCCATCAACAATGTATGAGGGTTCCCTTTTCTACATATCCTCACCAACACTTACTGTTTGTTATTCATGACAACCATTCTGACATGTGTGAGATGATATCTCATTGTGGTTTTAATTTACATTTCTCTGATGATTAGTGATATTGATCATCTTTTATATGTCTATTGTCCATCTCTATGTCCTCTTTGGAGAAATGTCTGTTCAATCCACTGACTGCTTTTTAATTGGATTATTAGTTTTTTTAGTGTTAAGTTTTATGAGTTTTGTACAAATTTTGATATTAACCCCTTATTGAATGTATCATTAGTAAATATCTTCTCCCACTCAATGGTTGTCTTTTCATTTTGTTGATGGTTTCCTTTGGTGTGCAAAATCATTTTAGTTTGATGTAGTCCCATTTAATTTTTTTTTGTTTCCCTTGCTTAAGGTGACATGTCAAAGAGTTTATGCCTATGTTTTCTTCTAGGAGTTTAATGGTTTCAGGTCTTATCTTTAAGTCTTTAAATATAAGACTTAGAAACTTTTGAGTTTATTTTTGTATATGCTGTCTAGATTACCAAAACCTTGTAGTTTGATATCAGGTGATATACCCAACTTTGTTCTTTATGAAGACTGTTGTGGATATTTGGAGTCTTTTGTAGCTCCATATAAATTTTAAAATAATTTTCTGTAGTTCTGTGAAAAATACCATTAATATTTTGATAGTGATAGCATTGAACCTATAGATTGCTTTAAGTAGTATTGACATTTTAACAATGTTAATTCTTCCATGATTAAGCATGATATACTTATACTTCTGTGATCTTCAGTTACATTTTTTAATATCAGAATTTTCTAAGAACAAGTCTTTTGCCACTTTGGTTAAATTTATGCCTAGGTAATATTTTTTATTGCTATTGTAAATGGATATGTTTATTTAATTTCTCTGATAGGTCATTACTGGTGTATAGAAATGCAACTGATTCCTAAATATTAACTTTGTATTCTGCTACTTTACTGAATTTATTTATTTCTAATAAACTTTTAGTAGAATCTTTACAGTTCTCTCTATATAGTATCATGTCATCTGTAGATAATTAGTTTTGCTTCTTTTTCAATTAGAATGCCTTTTATTCTATTTTGTTTCTTGTCTGATTGCTGTGGCTAGGACTTCCAATTCTATGTTAAATAGAAATGGTTAAAGTGGAAATCTTTGTTCTGTTCCTGATTTGAGAAAAAATGCTTTTACATTTTTACTGATGAGTATAATGTTAGCTGTGAGTCTGTCATATGTCCTCTATTCCCATTTTGCTAAGAGGGTTTTTTTAATCATAAATGAATGTTAGATTTTGTCAAATGCTTTTTCTGCATCTATTGATATGATCATTTGATCTTTTTCCTTCATTTTGTTTATGTGAAGTATCACTTAATGGAATCATGGGTATTGAACCAACCTTGCATCCCAGGAATAAATCCCACATGACCATGATATATCATATTTTTAATGTATTTCAAAATTTGGTTTACTAATATCTTGTTAAGGATTTTTTTTTTGCATCTATGTTCATCAGGGACATTGACTTACATTTTTTTTTTGTCCTGCCTTTGTCTGATTTTAGAATTACAATAATAATGACCTCATTTTATGAGGTTGGGAGCCATTCATCCTCTTGAGATTTTTAGAATAGTTTGAGAATGATAGATGTTAATTATTCTTAGAATGTTAGTTAAAATTCACCCGTGGAACCATCTGGTCTAGGACATTTGTTTCTGAGGACATTTTTTGATTACTGACACAATTTTGTTAGTAGTAATCATTCTATTCAGATTTTCTGTTTCTTCTTTATTCAGTCTGACAGTTATGTATTTTGGAATGTATCCTTTTATTTCAAATTTGTCAATTTGGTGGCATATAATTTCTCATAGCATTTTCTTATAATCCTTTGTGTTTCTGTGGTGTTGGTTGTCACATCTCCTCTTTCATTTCTTATTTATTTGGCTCTCTCTCTCTTTTGTTCCTGAGTAGTCTGGCAAATATTTATCAATTTTTTTTTTTATCTTTTCAAAGAACCAGTGCTTGATTCATTGACCTTTTGTATCATTTTTTACTCGATTTTGTTTATTTCTGCTTTGATATTTATGTTTTCCTTTTTTCTGCTAATTTTGGGCATTGCTGTTCCTTTTTAAATTTCTTCAGGTATAAGTTTAGATTGTTTGAGATTTTTCTTATTTCATGAGGTAGGCCTGTATTGCTATGAATTTGCCTCTTAGGATTATTTTTGCTATGTGCCATAGATTTTGGATTGTTGTGATTTTGTTTTAATTTGTCTGAAGTTATCTTTTTATTTCCTCTCTGATGTCATTGTTTATCCATTAATTGTTTACTAACATGTTATTTAGCCTCCATGTATTTGTGTGTTTTTTTAGTTTTTTTTTTCTAGTTTTGTACCATTGTGGTCAGAGAAAATACTTGATATGATTTCGATCTTCTAAAATTTACTGGGACTTGTTTTGTTGGCTAACATGTGGTTAAATGTTCTGCATGTCCTTGAAAAGAATGCATATTCTGCTGCTTTGGGATAGAATGTTCTAAAAATATCAACTAAGTTGATCTTATCCACTGTGTTATTTAAGGTCACTGTTTCCTCGTTGATTTTCTGCGTGGAAGTTTGATCTCTTTACTTCAATGCGGTGTTAAAGTTCCCTAATATGACTATTTCTGTCAATCTTTCCCTTTATATTGGTTAATATTTGTTTTATGTATTTAGGTGCTCCTATGTTAGGTGCATACATGTTTACAAAGTTTATATCCTCTTGTTTAATTAATTTCTTTATCATTATATAATGTTCCTTTTTGTGTGTCTTATTGTAGCCTTTGACTTAAAGTCTATTTAATCTGATGTAAGTATTGCTACTCCAGCTTTTTTTTAATTTCCATTTTCTGAAATAATTTTTTCAATTCCTTTTTCTTCACTCTGTATTTGTCTTTCAATTTGAAGTGTGTCTTGTATATATAGCATATGTATGGGTTTTGGTTTCTTAGCTCTATGTTTTTTGATTGAAACATTTAATGCATTTTCATTTAAAGTAATTATTGATAAGTATGTAGGTATTGCTATTTTATTTATTTTTTATATTTATGTTTTTTTATCTCTTTATTTTCTTAAAGAAGTCCCTTTAACATATTTCATAATAATGGTTTGGTAATGATGATTTTGTTTATTTTTTTTTCTTGTCTTGCAAGCTTTTTATATCTCCTTCAATTTTAAATGATAGCCTTGATAGATAATCTTGGTTGTATTTTCTTGCTTTTCATCACTATGAATATTTCCTGCCAATGCCTTCTGGCCTGTAGTTTTTTGTTGAGGATCAGCTGTCAAACTTATGTGGGCTTCCTTGTAGGTAATATAAGTCTTTCTTGGGCTGCCTTTAACCTTTGGCATTTTTAATTATGATGTGTTTTGGTGTAGTCTTCTCTGGGTTTATCTTGTTTGGGATTCCCCATACTTTTTGGTCTTGTATGTCTGTTTTCTTTGCCATGTTTTGAAAGTTTTCAGTAATTATTTATTCATATAGGTTCTCAATCCCTTGCTCTCTTTCTCTTTTGCTTCTGGTACCCCTATAATATAAATGTTGTTATGTTTGATATTGCCCCAGAGGTCCTCATTTTTGTTCTCTTTAGTTTCCAGTTGGCTGTTTTTTGCTACCTTGTCTTCTAAATTGCTAATTTTATCCTCTGATTTATCTAATCTGTTGATTTTTAAGTGTATTCTTTATTTCAGTTATTCTTCATTTATGACTTTTTTATGGCTCTGTCCTTTTTATGGTTGCTATCTCTTTGCTGAAGTTCGCACCTAGTTCTTTAAGCATCCTTATAAATATTTTTTTGAAATCTGTATCTAATAGTTTGCTTGCCTCCATTTCATTTAGTTTTTTTTTTTTAGAGTTCTCTCCTGGTTTGTCTTTTGGGGCATGTTTTGTTGTTTCCTCATTTTGGCTGCCTGATTTTTCTATGCATTAGTCAATTTGGTACATCTTCCAGTCTCGGTAGGGTGCTCTTATGTAATAAGCTTCTTGTGGGGCTCAATGGCACAGTCTCCATGGTCACCTGAGAAGGATGCTCCAGGAATTTGCTTTGTGTGGGTTGTGTATCCTTATGTTGCAGTTGAGTGTTGATTGCTATTACGTATCAGCAGGTAAAATTTATTGTCGGGCTGACTGGCTGTAAGGATTGGCTATGACCAAAGTGTAGGAGTTGCTGTACTGGGACTGACCCCATGGAGAAGAATTTGCCCCAGTGAGCTCTGGTCTCTTCGGGTGTGCCACTTGTGGGGCTAATTGGGCGGTGTTTCTTTATGTTTTGAATCTGACCGCCAGGTGTGCTATTTCTGATGCCTCTTGGAAGGGGTTCTTGTGTAGGCCAAGGTCAGCCCCTGCATGTGACTGATATGGGGCTATATGGTAGGAGCTACAAAGCTATCTCTGATTATTCTTGGCCTGTGCTGGAACTGGAGCCATGTAGAAGAAGCCACACTGGAAATCTAGAAGGCTGTCACTAGTATTGAGTTTAGGTACCTCAGCAAAAGGTCCAGGTATTCCTAGGCCTGCCATTACCTACCAACTATCCATAAGGCTCAGCCACTGAAAGAACCTTAGGTGATACAGGTGGTAGAGATGGTGGATGGGGTGGGGGTTTTAGGGAGTCACCATAATGGGAAAAGAGGTGTTTAACAGGTAAATGCAGATTCATATTTGGCAAGAGTGCTGAATCGAGGTCACTCTACAAAAGTATCAGAGCTCATGGAGGTTATCTGCTGCCTGACTGGGGCCTGTTGATCCATGAGAGTTGTCAAAAAAAAAAATAAAACTGTAGCATGGACCAACAACAGCAACCTCCCCAAATCCCAGGGAGTCACTGAGGTAGAGTGAGTAAGGCTCATCAGGAAAATGGCAATTTATATTTGGCTGTGTGGCGGGAGTGCGTCAACACAAGAATGATAGTAGCCACTTGGAGGAGGGCTCAACACCGGGATAATGACAGCTTTCCCTCCAGCCCTCGTCTGAAGTTACATAACTCATTCTTTCTCCGTATGTCTCTGGCACCTCCCAGCTGCTGTCCCTCCACAGAATCCCTCAATAAGTGTTTGGGAGTGAGAGAGTCTGTGTATGGTCCCTTTCTTTAAGAAGGCACCTGGGTTTCCAGCCACTTTTCTTCTCACCCAAATGGATGGAATCCCTGCTGATTTTCATAGCCAGATGTTGTGGGGGCTGCTCTTCCCAGCATGAGTGCTCCAAACTTGGGAACCGAGTGTGGGGCTTGGGCCCCTCACTGTTTAGGGGGGACCTCTGCAGCCAAGAGACCACTCTCAATTCTCAACTGCCACATGTTGGTGTGGGGCCAACCCTTTGTACATCTCCACCCCTCTTAACAGTTTCAAGGCAGCTACTCCTTTATATCTTTAGTTATAGGACTTGTGTTTGTCTAGTCATTGGATGATTCTCCAGGTTGATTGTTCTATACTTTAGTAGCAATTTTAATGTGGTCATGGGAAGAGATAAGCACAGTGTCTACCTACTTCACTATTTTCTGTAGATTTATTACCAAAATACAGAATCCAGGAATCACAGTATTATAAGTACTGTGAAGAGATGCAAACAGGATTTTGTTATGTTGTTAGATTTGTTATGTCTGTAACTCATAGCATTACAGACAACCATTAGTAACTAGCATTCTAGACTGCAATAATTTTATTTTCATTTGGATTTCTTTTCTAAAAATGATCACATTTAGATAAAATTTCAAATATATTACATATAAGGTTAGACAACATACATATTGTTTTGGGTTTCTTTTTGTTTTAATTTTGAAAAATGAATAGATTTGGGAAAATGGACCCCTATATGAGATAGGAGTAATTACATCTGGGTAGCAGATATAATTTCTAAGAAACTTTAAAGTTTTTCAAGAAGAAGAAATACCATACAGAAACTTTATTACACACACACACACACACACACACACACACACACACAAACTGGAAATAGGGAAAAAATGAAGGTAAATAGATTTTTTCTAATATTAATTGCTATAAAATGTAACCAAATAAAGCAACAATGGTAACAAGGTATTGTGTATTTATAGATATTTAAAAATAGAATGTATGACAATACTAGTATTAAAGATGAGAGTAAAGATTGAAAATTTATTTTTTAATGTCCTTTTATGAGAAGGATTATAATTTTGTTTATAGAGAGACTCTCAATAATTTAAGGTAAATAGAATTTTAAAAACATGTATAAAGAATTAATCAATGAGAGATGAACTGAAATCATAAAAATTAACCTCAGACAGAAAGAGGAAAAAAAAAAACAGACTTATGAAACACATAGAAAACATCTAAAACGGTGAAAGTTAATTCAACTATATTGATAATCACAATAAATGTAAATGATCTAAATACGTGAATTGAAGACAAATTGTCAAGTTCGATACAAAAACACCAAAACTCATCAATATGCTGACTACAACAAATTTGCATTAAAGATAAAGACATAAATAGCTTAGAAGTAACATGATGGATAAAGGTATCCCTTGTAAAAACTAACCAATAGAAATCTAGAATATTTATATTAACAATAGATAAAGTGACATTGGAAAAATAGAATAATAATCAGGTGTAAAAATACTCATTATATTATGGTAAAAAGACAATTCTCCAAGTAGACATAACCATCCTAAAAGTGTATGTGCCTAATACCAGAGCTTTAAAACATTAATCAAAAGCTGAACATAAAAGGAAATATATCCACAAAGAGAGTTGGATAGTTCAATATTTTTTCCTACAAACTTGATAAAAAGGCAGAAAATAAGTAAGAGTATACATAGCTTAAACAACACTATCAACAAAATTTACCTAATTAATCCTCAGAGAGCAAGCCACCCAACAAAGGCAGGCTACAGATTTTTCTCAAGTGAACATGGAACAGTCACCAAGATAATATATACTCTGAGTAGTAAAACAAGCATTTTAAAAGTTCTTAAAAATATAAATCGCATACATTTTATTCTTACATTATAATAGACAACTAAAAATGAATAGTATAAAGATATTGGGATAATCTACAATTATTTGAATTAAAATATACTTCCAAATAATTCATGTGTCCAAATAGAAACCTCAAGAGAAATATAAACAAATATTTTAACTGAATTAAAATAAAAATACAAAATACCAAATTTTCTGGATCCAACAAATAAATGCTTAGAGGGAAATTGATAAAATTAAATGTTTACATTTAAAAAGCAGAAAATATAAAACCAGATTTCTAAGATTCCATCTGAAGAAACTAGAGAAAAAGTAAAATATACACAATGAAAGCACAAGAAAGGAAATAATAAAAATATGTTTTAAAAAAGCAATAAAATTAAAAACAGAAAAATGATATAAAAATCAACAAAATCAAATGTAGTCCTTTGAAAAGCTCAATACAGTTAAAAAAAAAGTCTAATCAGATTAACTGTGAAAAATATAAAAAGGAGTAGAGACTAATATCGGGTATAAAAGAGTAGACTTTACTACTAACCATAGGCATCAAAAGGTTATGGGAATACTACTCTATGCCTTTAAATTTGAGGCCATATTAAATTTTTTCTTTATTTTAATTTTTTATCAAATTTATCAAGGTGACTTTGGTTAATAAAATTATGTTTCAAGTGTACAATTCAATAATACATTATTTGTATATTGCATTGTGTGTTCACCACCCAAAGTCAAATCTTTCACTGAAACACACAAAATACCAAAAACTCACTCAAGGAAAAATAGATAATATAGTCTTGCATATATTAATTAAAGATGTTGAATCTTTACTTAAAATCATTACACAAAAGGAAATTTTAGGCCCACGTTGATTCACCATCATATTCTACCAAACAATAAAGGTGAAATGATAAAAATTATAAATAATCTATTTTAGAAAATGGAGAGCAAGAGATTTTTCTCTACTTATTTTAGAAGGTGAACATTACCCTAATAGCAATCATGGATGTTACAAAAGTAGAAAACCACAAATTAATACTTCTCATTAAAATAGGCAAAAACATCCTCAATGACATATTAGTAAATTGAATACAGTGATATGTAAACAGGATAAAACATCAAACTAATTTTGATTCGTATAAAGAATGAATGGTCGTGGATTTTCAAGTCTCCTTGGAAAGGTAGTAGAATAGATAAATGCTGTGTTTGCCTTCTCTCATGACCATATTAAAATTACATCTAAATTATAGAACAATCGACCTGGAGTACCATTTGCAGACTAGCTGAACAGAAGTCCTATAACCAAAAACATAAAGAAGAAGCCATGTTGATACTGGTAGGAGAGACAGAGACACAAAATGGGCTGGCCCCACATTGACATGTGATGATTGAGAGTCCGAAGAAAAAATATCTCAGGGCAGAAGCTCCCCTCTGAGGAGAAAGGGGTACCAGACCCACACCAAGCTTCCTGGGTCAAAGCATGAGTTCTAGGAAGAGTATCCCTTACAATATCTGGCTATGAAAAAGAGTGGATTCCATCCACCTGGGTGAGATAGAGGTTGATGGAAACCAAAGTGTCCCTTAAAGAGCCCACACAAAATCTCACTCATTTGCAGGTACCCTGGGCTATAAAAGAAGGACAGCAACTTAAGAGTCATCAGAGATATAAAGGAAGAGACTGAATTGTGTGGCATTAAGGTGAGAAAAGGGGGGACAGCAGCCATTGTCCTTTTGTTGAGCCCTCCTCCCATGAATCCTGCTTGTGGGCACCATTTTTTCATGATGAGCCCTCTCCTGACATGGCCAAATCTGAATCTGCATTGGCCTGGTAAAATGTGCTTGCTCTATTCTGATGACTCCTTGTGACCTCAAACTACACAATTTGTGTACTGCCAGAGGCAATTTTGATGACAAGTAGTCAGTCCTGGCCCATGCTGCAGTCTTTCTTGGACAAATCTTGTGGATCCATGGGACCCAGGCAGCCAGCTTTTTACCTAGTGTGCTGTAGGTCTTTTACTGAATAGCCTGAGGCTCAGCACTAGTGCCAAAGAAATCTGAATCAACCTGGTAAATACCACTGACCACAATGTATGACTCCTTGAGATGCTGCCACAACAAACTTGCACACCGTATGAAGCTTTTCCAGTGGTAGAGTTATTTTTAACAATTTGATTTTTATGGTGACATCGGTTAATGAAATCCAATAAGTTTTAGCTGTACACTTTAACAGTAAGGCATATATATATGCCTATACACACACACACATATAATTTACACTGTGTGTTCACTTTCCATAGATTTCTTTCTGTCACCACATATTTGACAACCTTTATCCTATCTACCACCTCACCTCCCTCCACCTTCTACCCTATGGTAACCACTAATCTATAGTCCATGTACACGAGTCTTTGTCCTGTTCATTTGTTGCTTTTAGGATTATATCTCATATATAAGTAATATCATGTGATTTTCTGTCTGACTTATTTCACTTGGCATAATTATCTCGAGGTTCATCCATGTTGTCACAAATGGCAATATTTAATTTGTTCTTATGGCTGAGTAATATTCTATTGTATATATGTACCATGGCTTCTTTATACAATCATCTGTTGTAGGACACTTTGGTTGTTTCCATATCCTGGCCACTGTGAATAATGCTGCTATGGACATCAGTGTGCAAATACATTTTCAAATATAGGTTTTCGAGTCTTTGGGGTAAATACCCAGTAGAGAGATTACTGGATCATATAGTAGATCAATTCTTAGTTTTCTGAGGAACCTCCATACTGTTTCCCATAGTGGCTATACCAATTTGCTGTCTCACCAGCAATGTATGAAGGTTCCTTTTTCTCCACATCCTCTCCCACATTGGTTATTATTTGTCCTGTTGATTATAGCTATTCTAACAGGTGTGAGATGGTATCATATTGTAGATTTTATTTGTATTTCACTAATACCTAGTGATATTGAACATCTTCTCAAATATTTGTTGGCCATTTGTATATCCTCTAGGGAGAAGTGTCTGTTCAGGTCCTCTGCTCATTTTTTGATTGAATCATTTGCTTTTTTGTTGTTATTGAGTTGTATGAGTTATTTGTAGATTTTAGATACTAGGTCCTTATCAGAGGTGTTGCTTACAAGTATATTTTCTCTTTTGGATGGTTGTCTTCTTTTCCTTGTTCATGGTTTCTTCGGCTGAGAAGAAGCATTTTACTTTGATGTAGTCCCATTCACTTATTTTAGCTTTTACTTCTCTTGCTTTTGAGGTTAAATTCATAAAATCCACTTTAAATCCAATGACCTTAAGTATAGTTCCTATGTTTTCCTCTATACTTTTTATTGTTTCAGGTCTTAAAGTCAGGTTCTTAATCCATTGTGACTTAATTTTGGTGTGTGGTGATAGACAACAGTCTAGTTTCATTCTTTTGCACGTGGCTTTCCAGTTTTCCCAGTACCATTGATTGAAGGGACTTTCCTTTCTCCGCTGTACGCTTTTGAGTTTTTTGACAAAAATTATTTGCCAATGTAAATATGAGTTTACTTCTGGACTCTTGGTTCTGTTCCACTGGTCCTTGTACTGTTTTGCTGCCTATACCATGCTGCTTTTATTACTGTTGCTTTGTAGTAGAATCTGAAGTTGAGCAGAGTGACCCCTCCAGTCTTGCTCTTCTTTTTCTCACAATAGCTTTGGCAATTAGAGGTCTTTTGGGCTTCAATACAAATCTGATGATTTTTTGTTCTATTTTTTTTTAATGCTGATGGGATTTTGATGGGGATTGTATTAACTCTGTAAAATGCTTTAGGTTATATGGTCATTTTTAACTATGTTGATTCTTACAACCCAAGAACATAGAATATCTTTTCATTTCTTTGTATCTTCTTTGATTTCTTTTAATAGAGTCTTATAGTTTTCATTATATAGGTCCTTCACATGTTTCACTAAATTTATTCCTAGGTATGTTATTCTTTTTGTTGCAATTGCAAAAAGAATTATAATATTTTATACTTCTTTTTCTGATCCTTAATTATTAGAATATAGGAATGCTATAAATTATTAAAGATTGATTTTATATCCAGAAACTTTACTGTATTTGCTTATTGTTTGTAGTAGCGTTCTTGTGGAGTCTTTAGGGTTTTCTATATAAAGAATCATGTCATCCACAAAAAGTGACAGTTTGACTTCTTTGTTTCCTATTTGGATGTGCTTTATATCTTTCTTTTGCCTGACTAAACTCTCTGGAATCTCTAACATATTGAATAAGGGTAGTGATAGTGGACAGGCATGCTTGTTCCTGATCTTAGTGGGAAAGCTTTTAGTTTTTCATCATTAAATATGATGTTACCTGAGGGATTGTCATAGATGACCTTTATTATGTTAAAGTAATTTCCTTCTATACAGATTTTGTTAAGTGTTTTGATCATAAACAGATGCCGTATCTTGTTGAAGGTTATTTCTGCATCTATTGATATGACATTTTTCATATTTTTTATTTTGTTTACGTGGAATAACACATGATATTCATATGATGAATCATCCTTGTGCCTTAGGGATGAAATCCACTTGATTGTGGTGTATAATGTTTCTAATATATTGCTGTATTTGGTTTGCTAGTACCTTATTGAGGATTTTTACATCTGTGTTCATGAAAAGTATTGGATTGTAGTATTTATTTATTTATTTATTTATTTATTTATTTATTACCAGATTTTGGTATAAAGGTAATATTGGCCTGATAAAGTGAATTGGGAAGTATTGTCTCCTCTTTAAATTTTTGGAAGAGTTTGAGGAGAATAGGTATTGAATCTTCGTTGAATGTTAGAATTCACTGGTGAAGTCATCTGTTCCTGGACATTTACTTTTTGGCAGGTTTCTGATGATTGTTTCAATTTCTGTACTGCTGATCAGTTTATTGAGATTTACCAGTTCTTGATTCAATCTATAAAGGTTGTATTTTCCTAATACTTGTCCATTTCTTCTAGGTTATTAAATTTGGTGTTGTATACTTTTTCATAATATTCTCGTATGATCCTTTGTATCTCTTGATCTCTCTATTTCTTCTTTGACCCATTTATTCTTCGGTAGCGTGTTGTTTAATTTCCATATAATTATGGTTCTTCCTGATTTCTTTCTGCAGTTGATCTCTAGTTTTAAAGCATTATGATCAGAGAATATGCTTGGTAAGATTTGAACCATCTTATATTTGTTGAGGCAATATCTGTCTATGTGGTCAATCCTTGAGAATGTTCCATGTGAACTAGAAAAGAATATATAAGCAACTGTTTTGAGATGTAAGGCTTTGTAAATGTCAATTATGTCCAGTTGGTCTAGTGTGTCATTTAAGGATGTTATTTCCTTATTGACTTTTTCTTTGGATAACCTGTCCATATCCAACAATGAGGTACTTAGGTCCCCTACTACGATAGTGTTTTGGTCTGTTTCTCCCTTTAGTTCTGTTAGTAATTGCTTTATGTATTTCAGGGCTCCCTGATTGGAAGCATGGATATTAATAAGTGTTATGTCTTTTTGGTGCATGATTTCCTTTACCATATGCTGTGTCCCTCTGTACCTTTCTTTACCTTTTTATATTGAAGTCTATTTTGGCTGATATTAGTACCACTACTCCTGCTTTCCTCTGAATGCTATTTGCTTGAAATATCATTTTCCAGCCTTTCACTTTGAGTCAAAATTTGTCTTTGGAGCTGAAATGTGTCTCCTGGAGGCAGCATATTGTTGGGGTTTGCTTTTTGATCCATTCTGCATCTCTGTGCCTTTTTTTTATTGGTGAATTCAATCCATTTATATTTAGGGTGATTATTGAAATATGAGCTCTTCTTATAGACATTTTATCTATTGCATTCTGGTAACTCGGTATTTTCATTGCTTCCTTGACCTTGTGTTTCTGTTTTATTTATTTTGATTGGGTTTTGTGGGTTTTCCATCTGGTTCTTCTTGTTTTATGTCATATATTTTATTTCTAAATCTTTGGTGTGTGGTTATCACCAGGAATACGTAAAGGATAGTTCTATCATCTCTCTCTCTCTCTCCTCTCTCTCTCTCTCTCTCTCTCTCTCTTTCTATGTACACACACACACAGACAAATTGTCCATTTTCTTCTGCGTGTGCCTTATTTCCATTTCTCTTTCTAATTCTGATTTTTGGATCCCCCCCCCCTTTTCAGTCACTGTTGTCTCAACTTGTCCCTATGAATGCTGAACATTTATTACTAACTTGCTCTAGCAAATCTCCTATTATTGTTGAAACTTATAATGCCCTGTTCTTAGTAAAGGTTGCAGTCCTCTGCATCTATCTGCCTGATAGTCACCTTACTCCTAATTATGTTGTTTGGTCATTTTGTTTTAGGTGAGCTGCCCCGTCTCAGTGTTTCCTGTACTGTAGACATCATAATATAGAATTCCCTCAATTTTTTGTATGTCTGGAAAGGTCTTTATTTCTGCTTCATATGCAAATTAGAGATTAGCTGGATACATTATTCTTTGCTGATAGTTCTTTTCACTTAATAGCTTGAATATTTGATTCCGCTCCTTTCTGGATTGTAAGATTTGTGCTAAGAAATCCAATGATTATCTAATGGGTTTTCTTTTTAGGTTACTATCTTCTTTACCCTGGCTGCTTTGAGAATTCTTTGTTGTTGATTTTTGATAATTTTAATATAATGAGTCTTTGTAAAGGCCTTTTTAGGTTGACATAATTAGGTGTTCTGTTGACTTCTTGAATTCCAAGCTCCAGCTAATTCCTAAGATTTGGGGAGTTCTTGTCAACTATTTGAAAATCGTTTCTAGACGCTGCTCCTTTTCCTTACCTTCAATAATGCCCATTATTCTTATGTTTACTTTCCTGATGGTAACAGCTAATTCTTCTATTTCTCTTTCATTATTTTTCCTTTCTTCAGTTTTTCTCTTCTTCCTTATGATTTATTTCTAGTTTTCTGTCTTTGATATCACTGATCCTTTTCTGTATTTGGTCAACTCTACTTCTCAAGCTTGCTATTTCATTTTTCAACTCTGGCAGTGTGTTCTTCATATCGAGAAGTTCTATTTAGTTCTGATTTGTGGTAGTTATTATGTGCAGATCCCACACTCAGACATACTGGTGTGTAGTTTGGGTGTTTTTGTTGTTGTCATCGTCATTGTTGCTGTTGTTTTAGATGTTCAATTTATTGTTTCAAGGGGAGAGGTCTGGGGATGTCTCTCATTCCACTATGTTTCTCCAGACTTTCCAGTCGTAGAGTTTTGCAGGAAGCCTGTAGGTAATAGAAGGCCTAAGGTGTTCTGGGCCTTTTGCTGAGCTGTCACATGCCCAATATTGGAGGCAGTTGGCTTAGGGATGCAGCCCCGCTTCTCACACACTCCCTCTGGTCCAGAACATGCAGAGGCCAACTTTGAATCATGGTGTAGCTCCTATAAGGTAGCCTGAGTTCAGTCATAGGCAGTGACTGATCTTGACCTGCACATGAGGCCATCTGTATGGCCCCAGAATCAATATACCAGGTGGCTGGGTTCAGACTTCAGCAAAGAACCATCTGATTAGTGTCATGAGCAGCACAGCCAAAGGATGGTCTCAGCAGATATCAGAGCCAACTAGGGCAAATACCACTCCATGAAGTCAGACCCAACACACCAGTTCCTATGCTGTGGTCATGGCCAATCCTCACAGACAGGCAGCCTGAGGGCCAGTCCTGCCCACTTATGTGCCAACAGCAATTGAGATTCAACTATGACAGGAAGGTGCACACAAAACATATAAGGGGCATGCTGGGAGCACCTGGCACAGGCAAATAGATAGACTGAACCACTTGGACCCACAGGGCACCTACTACATAAAACTACTCAACCGAGATTGGAAGAATTAGCACATCTACCTAGTATGTAGAAACAAACATAGAGAGGCGGCCAAAATAAGAAAACAAAGAAAAATAACCCAAATGAAAGAAGAAAATAAAACCCCAAACCATAACTAAAAAAAAGGCAACCAATCCAGTAGATACAGAGTCCAAAACATTTCTTATAAAAATACTCAAGGAATTAAGTAAAAATTTCAACAAAGAGATGGAAAACATGAACAAGTCAGAAATGAAGAATACAATAACTGAAATAAAGAATACACTAGAAGAAAACATCAGCTTGGAAGAAAGAGACTATAAAATCAGCAATTTGTAAGGCAAGCTTCTAGAAAACACCCAATCATAGCATCAAAATAAAATAAAATAAAATAAAATAAGGGTAGTTTAAGGGACCTCTGCAACAACATTAAGCTTACCAATATTTGCATCATAGGAGTACCAGAAGGAAAAGAGAAATAGCAAGAAATTGAGACCATATGTGAATAAATAATGAAAACTTCCCTAACCTGTCAAATGGAAATGAAAAATAGCTAGAGTGGCAATACTTATGTTAGATAAAATAGACTTTAAAACAAAAGCTATAATAAGAGACAAAGAAGGACATTTATGATGTAGGGATAATCCAACAATAGGATATAAACCTTGTAAACATTTACACACTTAACAGAGGAACACTTAAATACATGAAGCATGTATCAACTGACATAATAGGAGAGACTGACAGTAATACATTCTTTAACACTCATCTGACATCAAGGAAAATATCTTCCAGACAGAAAATCAACAAGAAAACAGCAGCCTTACATGATACATTAAGCCAGATGGATTTAACTAATATTTTTAGAGCAGTTTATCCCTAAGAAGCAACACATACATTCTTCAAAAGTGTACACAAAACATTTTCCATAATAGACTACATGTTAAGCCACAAAATAAGTCTCAATAAATTTAAAATGACTGAAATTATATCAAGCCTCTTCTCAGAGCACAATGGTATGAAACTAGAAGTCAACTGCAAGAAAAATAAATTTAAAACACACAAATATGTGGAGGCTAATCAACATACTACTAAACAATGGAAGTAATAAGGTGAAACCAAAGAATAAATCAAGAGATACCTTGAAACAAAGGGAAACAAAAACATAGGGACATAGAAAAAGCAGTCCTAAGAAGGCAATTTATAAAAATACATGCATACCCTTAGGGAAAAAATCAAATAAACAACCTAACTTTATACCTGAAGGAACTACAAAAAGAACAATAATTGAAACTCAAAGTTTGTAGAAGGAATGAAAGAATAAATACCAGAGCAGAGATAAATGAAATAGAGTAAAAAATGATATAAAAGGTCAATGAATCAAGAGCTGGTTCTTTGAAAAGATAAACAAAATTCATAAATCTTTGCCAGACTACTCAGGAACAAAAGAGAGAGAGCCAAATAAATAAGAAAAGAGGAGATGTGACAACCAACACCACAGAAACACAGATTATAAGAAAATACTATGAGAAATTACATGCCATCAAATTGACAAATTTGAAATAGAAGATTAATTTTAAGATACATACTGTCAGACTGAATCAAGAAGAAATAGAAAATCTGAATAGAATGAATACTACTAACAAAACTGAATTAGTAATTTAAAAATTCCTCAGAAACAAATGTCCTAGACCAGTTGGTTCCACGGGTGAATTTTAACTAACATTCTAAGAATAATTAACATCTATCATTCTCAAACTATTCTAAAAATCCCAAGAGGATGAATGGCCGCCAATCTCATTTTATGAGGTCGTTATTATTGTAATTCTAAAATCAGACAAAAACAGGACCAAAAAAATGTAGGCCAATGTCCCTGATGAATATAGATGCAAAAATCCTTAACAAGATATTAGTAAACCAAATTTTGCAGTACATTAAAAATATGATACATCATGGTCAAGTGGGATTTATTCCTGGGATGCAAAGTTGGTTCAACACCCATAATTCTATTAACATGATACTTCACATAAACAAAATGAAGGAAAAAGATCAAATGATCATATCAATAGATGCAGAAAAAGCATTTGACAAAATCCAACATTCATTATGATAAAAAAGAACACTGCCAGCAAAGTGGGAATAGTGGCAACATACCACAACATAATAAAGACCATATATGACAGACCCAGAGTTAACATCATACTCATCAATAAAAATGTAAAAGCATTTTTCTTAAATCAGGAACAGAGCAAAGTTTTCCACTTTAACCATTTCTATTTAACATAGAATTGGAAGTCCTAGCCACAACAATCAGACAAGATACAAAATAAAATAAAAGGCATACAAATTGGAAAGGAAGAAGTAAAACTAATTATTTGCAGATGACATGATATCATATAGAGAAAACTATAAATATTCCACAAAAAAATTTATTAGACCTAATTAAATAAATTCCATAAAATAGGATACATAATTAATTTTCAGAAATTTGCTGTATTTCTATACACCAATATTGAATTAGTAGAAAAATAAATTAAGAAAACAATTCTACTTAGAAGTGCAGCAACAAAATAAAATATATGGAAATAAATTTAAGCAAAAAGGCAAAAGACTTATACTTGGAAATTTATGACATTGAAGAAAGAAAATGAAGAAGATATAAATGAATGGAAGCATATATCATGCTCATGGATAGGAAGAATTAACTTCATTAAAATGTCTATATTACCCAAATTAATCTATAGATTCAGTGTAATTGCTATAAAAAATCCCTACCAATGGCATGTGGGATAAAATTGAAAGCAACAAATGAACAAAACAAATAAAAACTCAGACACAGACAACAGATTAGTGGTTATCAGAAGGAAAAGGAGAAAGAAAGAAGGTAGATAAGAGTCAACGTTTCAAACGTATGTTGACAAAAGGAGATTTAACTTTGGGTGGTGAACACACAATGCAAAATACAGAAGATGAATTATAGAATTGTACACTTTAAATCAAATATAATTTTATTAACCAAATTCAACCAATAAATTTTAAAATGTACCAATGGAATTTTTTACAGAACTTGAACAAATAATCCTTTCATTTATATAGAGCCACAAAAGATCCAAAATAGCCACAACAATCTTGAGAAACAAAAACAAGTTGGAGGTATAACAATATCTGATATCAAATTATACTATAAGTCTATAGTAATCGAAACAACATTGTTTTGATATAAAAACAGACATATAGATCAATGGAACAGATAAGAGAGCCCAGAAATAAAACCATGACTATATTGTCAATTAACCTATAAAAAGGAGGCAAGAATATACAATGGTGTTAATACAGTTTACTGAATAAATGGTGTTGGAAAAATTGGACAGATACATGCAAAAATAAAACTGGAGTACTCTCTTACATCATATACAAAAATAAACTCAAAATGAATTAAAGACAAAATGTAAGACACAAACTTAAAAACTTCTAGAAGAAAACACAGGTGATAAACTCTCTGGCATTGCTCTTAGTAATATATTTTTTCTGATATGTTGCCTCAAAAAGGAAAAAAAAGACAAATAAGACTACATCAAATTAAAAGTTTTGCACAGCAATGGAAACCATCAACAAAACAGAAGACAATCTACCAACTAAGAGCAGATATTTGCCACTGCTACAATTAATGAATTTAACATCCAAATTTATAAGGATCTTACACAACTCAACAACAACAAAAATAAAACAAACAATCCAGTTAAAAAAATGGGAAGAGGACCTTATTAGACATTTCTCCAGAGAGGACATAGAAAAGACCAATAGACATATGAAAAGATGCTCAGTGCCACTAATCATTAGAGAAATGCAAATGAAAACCACGATGAAATATCACCTCATACCTGTCAGAATGACTATCATCAATCAATCAATAAATAAATGTTGGTGAAGATATGGAGAAGAGTGGATCCTCTTGCACTTTTTGTGGTATTGTAAATTGGTGCAGACACTATGGCAAATGATTTGGAGAAGTGTTAGCAATTTCATTTGTGGATATTTGTCCAAAGATATTCAAAACACTAACATGAAAGATTTATATTCTCCTATGTTCACTTCACCACTACCTACAATAGCCAAGAATGAAAGCAACCTAAGTGCCCATCAATAGATGTTTGGATAAAAAAAATGATACATATTTCCAATGTGATATTATGATACCAGAAAAAAATGAAATCTTACCATTTGCAACAACATGGTTGGACCTTGATAGTATATGCTAAAGAAAGTAAGTCAGACAGAGTAAGAGAAATACCACATGATCTCAATGATGTGTGGAATCGAAAGAACAAAATATAAAGCCTCTGCACAGCAAAAGAAACCACCCGCAAAACAAATAGACAACCAACTGAATGAGACAAGATATTTGCAAACAACACCTCTGACAAGTGGTTAATTACCAAAATGTATACAAAACTCATACAACTCAACAACAAAAAAACAAGCAATCCTATTAAAAAATGTGCAGAGGACCTGAATAGACACTTCTTCCCAGAAGACAGAAACAGCCAACGGATATATGACAAGATTCTCAACTTCACTAGCTATTAGGGAACTGCAAATCAAAACCACAATGAGATGTCACCTCACACTCACTTGTTAGAATTGCTATCATTAACAGAACAAGCAGTAACAAATGTTGGAGGTTCAAGAGGTTGTAGGGAAAAAAGAACCCTCATACACTGCTGGTGAAAACATAATTTGGTACAGCCACTATGGAAAACAGTATGGAGGTTTCTTCAAAAATTCAGGATAGAATTACTATATGACCCAACAATCCCTTTTCTGGGTATCTACCTCAAAAATTTGAAAACATATATCTCGAAAGATATGTGCACCCCAGTGTTCATTGCAGCATTATTCATGGTGGTCAAGACATGGAAACGACTGAAATACCCTTCAATAGATGATTGGATAAAGAAGATGTGGTACATATATGGAATGGAATGTTACTCAGTCATACAAAAAGATGAAATACTCCAATTTTCAATGATATTGGTGATTCTTGAGATTATGAGGCTAAGAAAAATAAATCAGATGAAAAAAGTTGAGAACCATATGCTTTCACTCATATGTGGGATATAAAAGTGAAAGCAAAAATGAACAAGACAAAAAAAAACTAAAGCATTTTCTAGACACAGACAACAATTTAGCGGTTACCAGAGGGGAAGGGGGAGGGGAAATAGATAAGTGTAAATGGTGTCAAATATACGGTGATGGGAAAAAAATAACTTTGAGTGGTGGCATACAATGTAATATACATACAACATATTATTGACTGTAAACTTGAAACCTATATAATTTTATTAATCAATGTCACTCTAGTAAATTTAATAAAATACAAAAATGAAGATCAAAGTAAAGGAACAAACAATACAGAAATAGACCCATAGATACAGAGAATAAACTAATGGTTGCCAGTATGTTGGGAGGAATTTGAGGATCTGAGTAAAAAATGGTGAAGGAATTAAGAAGTACAAATTGGTAGCTACAAAACAGTAATGGGGTTATAAGGTAAAGCATAGGAAATATAGTCAATATTGTAATGATTATGTATAGTATCAGGTAGGTAGTAGACTAATCAGGAGGATCGTTTCACAAATTACATACATGTCTCAGCACTATGCTGTACACTTGAAACTAATATAATACTATATGTCAACTCTAATGAAAAATAAAATAGTCATTGAGATGTAAATTATAGCATAGGATATATAGTCAGTAATCTTGTAATAACTATGTGTGGTATCAAATGTGTACTAGATTTATCAGTGATCACTTTGTAAGTTATATAAATGTCTAATCACTATGTTGTACACCTGAAACTAATATAATATTGAATGTCAACTGTAATTGAAAAATTTTTAAAAATGGGATGAAAAATTGTTTTACCATCTAAAGATTAATCAACGCCATTTACCAGACTAACACATTAAAGAAAAATCTTCATTCAAAATATCTTAAAGAATGCAGAAAAGTGTATTTGCCAAATTCAACAGCCATTTATAATTAAAAAAAATAAATCTCTCAAAAGCTAGAATACAAATTTTTTAAACCTGATAATGTGTATCTGAAAAATACTCAATCTACTTCATACTTAATATTGAAAGACAGAATGTTGTACCTCTAACATCAGGAAATAGTCAAGGATGTCTTATGTTTTTAGAAACATATATATTGGATATTTTAACCAGTGAAATAGGAATAGAAAATAAGAAAAAGTTACAATTATTAGAAAGTCAGGAATTAAGTATACTCACAGATGACATGATTGTCTACATAGAAAATTTAAAAAAAAATTAGCAAGGAAACCAAATCAGCAAGAATTACTAAGTGAGTTTGCAGAATGAAAGATCAATATATAAATAATTTCAATTTCTATGTATTTGTAATCAATTTGAAGTAAAAAGTATTTACAACAGCACAAAAATTAAAGTATTTAGGTGCAAATATAACAAGATATGTGCAAAATCTGTATGCTGGAAACTACAAAACACTAATGAAGAAAATAAATAGAGACCTAAACTATTGGGCACCTCTTTCAGGCGCATGAATTAGAAGCTTCAAATTTATTAAGATGTCCTTTCTCCTCAATATATTTCTAAATGCAGAACAATCCCAATCAAAATTCCAGTAAATTTTTTTGCATATATGGATATCAACAAATTAATTCTAAAATTTACATAGAAAGATGAAGGACTTAGTACAGCCAAAATGATTTTTTGGGAAAAAAGATCACACACACACACACACACACACACACACACACACACACACACAGCTTTAGGACTGACCCTATCTAACTTCAAGTTTTACTGTAAAGCTGCAATTTTTACTAGCAAAAAAATAGAATTAGAACTATCAACAGAACAATGATTCAGAAGTATATCCATACAAATCAACTGGTGTTTGATGAAAACAATTGCAAAGGAATTTTAATGGAGAAGTATTAGTCTTTTCAATTGATGCTGAGACCATTAATTGGTTGTCCACTTACAAAGTAATAAACTTTAATACATACCACCTACTTTATACAAAACTCACCCAAAAAGCATTACAAACATAAATATAAAACATAAACTTACAAATTTTCTAGAAGAACACATGGAAGGAAATCTTCATGGCCTTGTTTTAGCAAAGAACATTTAGACACGAGAGCAAAAGCGTAATTCATTTAAAAATTCATAAATTTTATCAAAAATTAAAACCTTTCTCTCTGGGAAAGATATTATTAACAGAATGAGAAGATAAGGCACTGAGTGAGGAAAATATTTTCAAATCACATTTCCAAAAAGAACTTGTATACGAAATATATAAACAACTCATAACTCTACACAGAAATCCCATTTGAAAAGATTTAAATAGACTTTCCATTAAAGAAGATGCATGGATGGCAAATAGAGATTGAATAGATGCTGAACAATACTATTTATTAGAGAAATGCAAAGTAAAATCACAATGAGATATTATTACACACAATTTAGGATGCCTAAAATAAAAGCCGATAATACCAAGTGAGGATGTAATAACTAGAACTCTCTTGGTGGTGGAGAGCGGTGGTATGTTCACTTTGAAAAAAATAGTTTGAAAGTGTCTTAGAAAGTTACTGAATGATCTAGCATTACTACTCTTAGTTATTAACCAAGTGAATTCAAAACTTATATTCACACTAAAAACCTGTGTGACATTTTTACCAACTTTATTCATAAAAATGAAAAATGGAAACTATTCAGACATTTTTCAATAGATAAATAAACAAATCATGTCTACTACTCAGACATAAAAAAGTATTTTTTTTGCATTTTGCTAAGCAAAAGAAGCTAAACTAAAAGGTTACATATTGCATTGCCTGTTTATATGCCATCCTAGAAAAGGCACAATATAGGAGACCAATTTATATGATATTGTAGTAGATACATGACTTTATGCATTTGTTGAATTCCATGTAACTGTATCTTACAAAAGTAAATTTGACTAAATAAAAATCTTGAAAAATCAATTAGAATATCAGCAGAAACCAAGGTGGAATATAGACTGTCTCAAATAAATATAACAATAATAAATATATATATGGCATGACCTTATTGATAGGGTTGAGGAATAAAACACTGAACTAAGTAACTTTGAAACTATTCTTTGCCTTGATATTGTAAGACCGAAGACAAAAATAACTGCACACAAACACTGCACTCTAGTTGGTAAACCTTTTTCTCACAGGTGTAAGGGTTAGAAATTCTCAAACTACTTTACCTGTGTCAAAAATAAACAACCAAAAAAAAACTATTACACCGGGATTGAACAAATAAGTAAGTATATTGAAGATAATGAGA
This sequence comes from Rousettus aegyptiacus, assembly GCF_014176215.1. Classification (NCBI taxonomy): domain Eukaryota; kingdom Metazoa; phylum Chordata; class Mammalia; order Chiroptera; family Pteropodidae; genus Rousettus; species Rousettus aegyptiacus. The sequence continues at coordinate 57,186,191 of NW_023416312.1, read as the reverse complement.
GTCAAGTTCCTCACTGTCAGAGAACAAACTTGCAAACAAGGAAAATGCGAGAATGTAGTTTGTTGAGCTGGATTTAAAATGAACATTTTAGTAAAAATTTATATTTTGAAATAGAGAAATAGAGAAATTAATATAGATATTTACACATGCTTGGCTTAGTATACGTACTATCTCTATCTTCTGGGAGGGCCTATAACCTGTGGACACCCTAATAACAGTGAGCATACCTAGAACCCAGATTATAGTTTCTAAATACCATGATCCCATAAAAGGAACCACTACTCCTTTAAAAACTGTTTAATCACAGATCTGTGCAAAGAAAACAAGATCAACATGAGATATCTTGTGGCGCTAGAAAGTAAGAAAGTGCTAGAAAAAAAGGGAGGAGAATAGAAGCATATTAAAAGATCACAGGAACCAAACTGAAAGAGCTCTCAAAGGCTGAAATAGGAACAATTTGTCCAATAATGTAAATAAAGATGTTAACATATTATAAACCCCACATGAAGTAAATATCCATGAGCTCACACAGATATAAATGATTAAATAAAGAAAGAAAGGGAGGAAATGTGAAAACTCTTATAAGAATCCTAATTAATAAATGCTGAAGGAATGAGGAAAATAAAAAAATCCCCATCAAAATGCTATAGTAGTAATTGCCAAAAGCAAGATCCACCAATAAGTGCTAAAATTAGTGGGCAGAATTTCAGGTAGGAAAAATTTTGGGCATAACCTCAAGGTAGCTCTTACAAAACATTTATTAATTACAAATTGAAAATTAAGAACTTTACAGTGGAAAAACCTGGCTAATATTACCTTAACTAAAGTTAATGAGACCAGTAATAAGATATGCATTCCTTGTACTGAAAAGCTCACATGACCTCTGTGGTAATCTTCACCATAATGAATAACTTTGAGAAATTACTCAGAAGCATCAGAGAAATTCAAATGGAGTATTCTGTAAAATCATTGACCAGTATGCATTAAAATGTTAAGGTTATGAAAGACAATGGAAACCTGGGAAACTATCATAGATTGCAGGAGAGTAAGGGGACATGCCCACAAAATGCAAAGTAAGATCCTGAATCGTCTTATAATATAGTGGAAAAAATGGTGAAATCTGAATAAAGGCTGCTGTTTAGTTAATACCATTATACTAATACCTTAGTTTCGATGATTATACTATAGATATGTAAGATGCTAATGTTAGAGGAAGTTGGATGACAGATATAAAAGTATATGTGAACTGTTCGTATTATCTTTGCAACTTTTTTACGTCTAAAATATTTTATATAAAAAGTTAAAAATAAAATAAAAATGGTTAAAGTTCACTATTTGGAAGTGCATCCACAAGAACACATTATGTCTTGGACTCAGGATTAATTTTCATTGTTGAAACTTGTGTTGTAAATTTAAATATCTGGGGAATAAGAATGAAAACATTTTCGGAAAAAAAAAACAGAAAATAAAATATATAAAAAAAAATACCTTACCTGTATAGTACTTTACAGTTTCACATAGTGTTTATTTGCTTTTGAATTCAATTATCCTGCACAAAGTTTTGTTTCAAAAGTATCATTTTGTTCATTATATAAAAAGGCAAACTAATGTTCAGAGAGAGTTTATTTTCCCTAAGTACACAGCTAATTAGTCACAGAATTGCAAATTTAATACAAATATTCTAACTTGAAATTTTGTGCATATTTTATTAACCAAACCTGGTATGAATTTCCCCTACATTATTGCTGAAAAATACTTTATTCATTGAGGACTAATAGTTCTTGGCTAATGTCTCTTTATACAGTACTGTTTTATCTAATGTACTCATAAGTTTAAGAATTATTTTTTACATTCTAACTAAAGAAATATAGTAGATAAAATCACCCCTTAAATGATGAGCTTTTTAAATCACTTTTTTGTGGGTTTCATTAATTTTGGGGGGTTAGTAATTTTTTGTATTATTATTAAAAATTATTGAGGCAACATTGATCAACAAAATCCAGTAAGTTTCAAGTTTACAATTCTATAGTATGTTGTATATATATATTGATTGCATTGTGTGTTCACCACCCATAGTTATATTTTCTTCCATTACTTCATATTTGATCCATTTTATCTCTATCTACCTTCCCACCCTTCCCTCTGGTAACCAATAGTTCATTGTTCATGTCCATAAGTCTATTTGTTGGTTTGTTTTTTAGATGTATATTCCACATGAGTGACATCCTGTGGTTTTCAACTTTTTCTGTCTGACTTATTTAGCTCAGAAATCACTTTTTAAAAAATTTATTTTGCTTTAATTTTGATAATATTATTTACAGTGTTTGATATCTATTTGTTCATAATTATCTTTCATATGAAGATTTAAATTTTTACATTTGAGTTTATAGACTCTTTTACTAAGATTGTACATTGGGTCTTAGATCTGTTTGTATTTATTCATTAGTGTGTTGATAATTAAAAATGTGTTTAATTAAACTTGTAAAAAAGAAAGACTTAAGAGGAGAATGAACACATTGAAATTAAGGACCCCTAGGCTATAAAATAATTTCAACAGTTAAGCTGTTAATAATGTGGGTAGCAAGAGTGTCAAAAGTATCTATCGCTTATTTCAATGTATGAAATGCAAAATAAAGTGTACATGTCAGGTGTGGCAGATAATGTTAAATAGTATTTTTCTAACTGAAATTATATATAGGAATTTGAGTCATTTGGTTTGTGGTTAATTCCTTAGATCTTAGTATCATACCTACACATATTGCAGTTTTGATAACCTAGTAGAATTCTTGACTATATGATTGAGTCAAGCTTGTCATTATTAATAGAAAACTGATGGATTTAAATTACTTACCATTAACTGCTAAAGTTAGAAATGATTAAATTATGGTGTCTATTTATTTATTTATTTGAGGTATTACACTTCAAGAGTGAGTCAGTATCTCTATTCATGATCTAGTCCTTGGGTAAATTGTGCAACAGGTAGAGTTTGCCTTTGACATCCTTGTGTATTTTTTTTTTTGCATTCTGGAGCTCCTCTCTATTATCTCTATACTTTTTGGTGCTCTCCCATTGCCTTTGCTTTCACTAATTCCCCAATGATAGTGTCCCATTGATGAGCACACATGCCTAGTATAATTGATATTCCAAAATTGCATGTTCGCTATTTTTATACCTGCCAGTCAAAATCTTTTTTCTTCAGATTGTAAGAACTAAGCAATTTTCTTGTCTGTAAACTGTTCAGTTACTCGGATGCACAATAAGATAAATCACTGCTCCTAGTCATCTTGCAAATAGAGAATACTTGCTAACCAAAAAGCGTGCTTGGGTATGGTGATAGAAAAAATTAACAAAAGAGTAGAAAGACCTGCAATAAAACAGATTTAAAAGTGTGCTGCTGAAAAAGTAAGAGTTCTCCAGATCAAAAGAAATAAATGAGTCTGCAAAAATCAGGCCAGAGAAAGAAGCAGAGCAAAATACAAGCTATTTTGGGTGTCACCAATAGACAAGTGGAAACAAACAAGGAAACAAAAAATTTGAAAAAAAATGACAATTATTGCAGGTATGAAATATATTATTTAACTTATTATTTTTATACTATTTTATAAAATATATATTGAGTTTCTACTACATCCAGTTTCTGTGCTAGATGTCAGGGGTTATATGGTGAGTGAAACCAGGCAGTTTCTATTTTCATGAAGCTTACTGTTTGTTAGGGGAGACAGGCATTGATCAAATAATCATACATATTTCTATGATGTAAAAATGAATGGGTCAAGAGAAAACAAAAACATTTTACTTCTTCAAGAAGTTAAAAAAATATTTTCTGAGGAAATGTTTGAGCTGAGCTCATAGAAATCAGTAAAGGTAAAGATGAAAGAATGTGAATGGTAAAAGAAACAGCATGTTGAAAAGCCCAGTGATGGGAGAAAGCATGTCTAGAATAAAAGAGAGGAAGAAGGCTAGTTTGGCTGCAGCAAGGACAGCAAGAGAGAATGTACAGAAATGAAGCCTAATTGGAGTTAGATCACACAGGACTTTGTATGTTTTTAAGATTTTTTTTTCTTAAGAGTGACAGGGACCCATTGAAAGGATTCAAATAGGTGGATGATATGATCGAAATCATAGTATTCGAGAGGAAAGATGAAGTAGAATGTACAGTGTCAGAGGAAAAAGAAAGTAGTGAAAGATTCAATAGATATTTTAGCAATAGCAGAAATCAGACAAGTGGTTGAAGAAGAGTAAGCTAATTACAATAATCCATAGGTCAGATGTCTTTTTTTCAATTATGTATCCTAAACTGCCCTGTTTCACTCTCACAGTCTGAAGAGAAATGAGACTTTCAGCAATTTTTGTCCTTCATAGTTTATTACTGTAAAGCCCTTTATGAAGGTCTGTTAGAAAACTGACCATCACAACTTAGTATTGTAACTTATACTGAATAATATAGTTTTTTTTATTTATACATATGAGAAAAAAGTCATTAGATTTTTGATGAAAACTGACAGCACTGAATGTAAGGACCAATATTATCAGCAGAATTTTTCCATTACCTTGGAAAAATAAAGAGAAAAAATTCAAGGAACTTTAAAAGTATAAATATTTTTTTTTGATTCTGAAAAGTATTTATGATGTATTAGTAAATTGATTATTTTCAAGAAAAATATGTATGAATTGGTTAAAAGTATGCATTAATAAGTTCAGGCTGAAATAAAAAATATTACCTACTGGATAGTTTAACAATGGAAATTTATTTTCTTACAGTTCTGGAGGTTGAAAGTACAAGACCAGGACACTAGCCCAGAAGGGTTCAGGTGAAAATTTTCTTCCTGTCTTGCAGTCAGTCACTTTCTTGCTATGTCTGCACATGGTGGTAATAGAGGGACCCACGCTTATAAACTCAGTTAACATGAAATATCTCCTTGTAAGTCTAATTTATAAAAAGAGTCACATTTGGGATTAGGGCTTCAGCATATGAATTTGGCAGAGACAAAATCCAGTCCAAAAAAAAAGTGCATACTGATTTTAGAAATATGAAGTGAAAGTCAAATAACTGTGTACATTGGAACCAAGGGGATTCAAGAGGATAGTGTACCCATGAAAAATAGCAAGATGCTCTGAAAAAAAGGGAATAGAAAAAAATTAGTCAAAAAATAAAATGTAAAAAATAAAGAATCTGTGATAATGGGCTAAATAACAAAATAAATACAGTTTAAAATACAGTTAAGATATTCTTTTTAAATATGAGATAAAAAGTTACAAAATATTACAAAAATAAGAGCCATATAGCATACAACACTTAGTTCCAAAATCATCTAATGGTAGTTCTAGAAGAGATAAAAAGGAATGGGTTTGTAATTAAAGAAACAACTTTATCAATGCTAAAGAAAATAATATTTCTTAAATGTAAAGGTCATACTGAGTACCAATCAAGATAATTTAAAAAACTAGATAAATTCTGAAAATATTTCAATTCTATGACTGAAAAGCAAATTACACAAGTTTTCAACGAAAAATATATTAATAACAAATAATTAAAATCAAAATTGCATCTTTTCATTTAACGTAAATAAAATAGTAGGGATTACAGCAAGAGTTATCAAGTTTAGTCACAAAGTCATTTTGAAGCGATAGTTTAAAACAAGTTGAAACTACCATTCAAATATGAGGACAAAATTAAGAAAATTTTGAACATTTAGGAATCAAAAACTTTCCACCCAATAACTCTTCCTGGAAAAAACAAAATCAAAGAAAAGATATAAAAAATAAATCAAAAGAATTTGGTGTACTCTAAAATTATTTTTAACTTAACAATGAACTTTAAACTATTTTGATAAATGAATGCTTAAAACGTAGAGAAACAATGAATGATTCATCTTATAGATATTAAACAGCAGATGATTAACAAAATAAGAGATGGAGGAGGAATTAAGTAAACATCTATCCAAAATTTTTGTCATATTCATGGATATTTCTCAGTGTTGAATAAAAAATATAGAAACCATGATTAATTGTTTAACTAGATTTAATGACATAAATTTTAATAATAAAATCCAGGTATAAGATTTCCCAATTACTAAATGATAAAGATGAGCAGGGATCCATAGCTCAGGGATTAGAGCACTGGCCTTGTAATAATAAAGGAGAACAAGGACAACTCAATCAAATCAGAAAAATTATTAAAGGGAAACAAAGGAAAACCAACTCCCAAGCACCGTTAAGCAAAAAGATGCTGTGTGACACAAATATGATCCCATAACTCAATATTCAAATGCATGAATGTGTTAAATCTCCAAATTCTTTATTTTTTTAAAGTCACACTTAAATGGAGGGAGACTTAAAATAATGACAAATATATATAAAATATATGAAAAATACACAACATTTCTATTAGTCAAGATTAAATCCCAGGTAAGAAAATCATTAAATTAATGAAGAGAAATATTTACATTTACAAAAGTTCTACTCAATCAAGAAGCTATAGTAAGTCTGTTTATATAGCAAATAATAAAGCATATAAATATTACTAAGAAATTTTAAAATAAATGTTTAATCATCTTTGGGTTCAGAAATATATCTAAAGAAGATACACAATCTAAAGTTGAAAGGAAAGATTATAAATTTTAATTTGTGAAGATTTCTTTATAGCAAAAGACAACATAAACAAAATTAGAAAACAGGATGTAGGACTGAAGAAGGCACATGCAATGTATACCACTGAAAAAGGGTATGTACCCAAATATATAAAAGAATTTTAGAAATTATTAAGAATCTGGCAATCAACCCCATAAAGAATGAGCAAGGCACTATTTTTCCATTTCTTTGCATCTTCTTCAGTTTCCTTTAATAATGTCTTATAGTTTTCAGTGTATAGATACTTCACATGTTTCATTGTTTCTAGGTATTTTATTCTTATTGTTGCAATTGCAAAATGAATTGTTATTTTTATTTCTTATTCTAAAAATTAATTGCTCGAGTATAGGAACACTATGGGTTTTTGTACATTGATTTTGTGTCCTGAACTTTACTGTATTTGTTTATTGTTTCTAATAGTTTTTAGTGGAGTCTTTAGGGTTTTCAATATAGAGAATTATATCATCTGCAAAAACTGACGATTTGACTTTTTTATTCTCAATTTTGATGTCTTTTATTTCTTTTTCTTGCCTGATGGCTCTAGCTAGGACTTCTAACATGATATTGAATAGTAGTATTGAATAGCCACTATGAAAAACAGTATGAAGTTTCCTCAAAAAACTAAGAATAGAATTACCATATGATCTAGCAATCTCTCTTCTGGGTATTTACCCAAAAAAAAAACAGAAAACATTTATTTGCAAAGATATATGCACCCTGACGTTCATAGCAACATTATTCATGGTGGCCAATACATGAAAATGAATGAAGTGTCCTTCAATAGATGATTGAATAAAGAAGATGTGGTACATATATACAATGGAATATTACTCAGACATCAGAACAAATGAAATGCTGCCATTTGCATCAACATGGATGGATCTTGAGATTATCATGCTAAGCAAAGTAAGTCAGACAGAAAAAGTTGGGAAGCATATGATTTCACTCATATGTGGGATATAAAATTGAAAACAAACAAACATAACAAACAAACATGACAAATAAACAGAGACACATGGACACAGACAGAGGATTAGTGGTTACCAGGGTAGGGGGAGATAGATAGGAGTAATGTAATCCAAACACATGGTAATGGAAGAAAATTTAACTTAGGGTGTTAAACACACAATGTAAATACATATGATGTATTACTAAGTTGTACATTTTAATCCTATTTTATTAACCAATGCCACCCTAATACTTTTAATTAAAAAAAAAGAAAAGAATTAGCAAGAATAATTAATAGCAATTTAGACAGGGAAAAAGTACAGATAAATACTTGAAATGTTACTCAATCTCACTAGTAATAGGTAAAACAAATCCAAACAGCATTAGGTCTGTTTTTACCTCTTGGGTTTCCTATAGACACATTGCAGTCTAAAGATTGGATACTAGATGAACTTAAGCCTGTTTTTGGCTATTCACAAAGCTATCATCAGAACACTAAAATGTGCCTATGTTCATAGCTATCTCATCAAATAGCTACCTTAACATGTCTTTGATGAGTGAATCTTATTGGAAGACTTTTATTTATACACAAAACTCGAGCTACAAAGGAATGTTAGAAATATTGGAAAATATTTGTAGCATTTTAGTTACTGAAGTAGAGGAAGGCACACTAGAGATTATTGAAATAAATGTTCAGTGAGCCAATACACCATATTCATTACAAACGCTGACATAAATGTTAAAAAGTTCTTTTTGAAAATAAAACCTTAAAAGTTTTCCTATTAACAAAATAAGCAGAAAATATTTTCTACCAATGCTATCATTTAATAGTGCAGTGAAAGATCAAGCACACAACAAGAAAACAAATTTCCTTCCAAAATCAAAATTTGAATGTATGTAAAAGAAAGAAAAACTGTCAATATTTGCAGAAAATTTATTGTCTATCTAGAAAATTCACATGAATCAGCTGAAAAATTACTGGAGTTTCTTAATACATTTGGTAATAAGATCAACATACTAAAGTTTATTAATTTAAAGTTTTCAGAATTAAAAAAATGTTTTTGTAATAACTTACAAGATATCATACGTTAAATTTTACTACAAATTTGCTTTATTTGTCTATTGAGGAAAGAAACATAGATTCCTCTTTGTGACATACCAAAACATTGCACATCATGATGTTTGGTTTCATCTCCAACATGTAGAGAATTTGGAAGTCATCAGTCCTTCACTACAATAGTAAACAACTAGGCAAAATGAAAATAAATGGCTTTTCTTAACTCATCATAAAACTGAGTTTGTAGGGCAAACTATCATCTAAAAATCTAGAAAGGCAGGTATATCCAGAAAATCACAGCTGAGATCTGCTTAACTGGAACAGAAGTCATTGGAGACAAAAATTGCTACAAACACTTAAATGGTAATTATAATGAATTGGTCAAGGCTGGAACTAACATGAAAGAAATTCTTGAGAACCGCAGATTATGAAGGTAACCAGATTTTTATGGCTATTATTTCCGGGAACGTACTAATTTCTCATGTTGAAGATCCAAAAAGATTTCATCATGGACATGGCCAGGAAAAGGAAAGAGTAAATACTGTGAGTTATATCTATAGACTTCTCTATGACAAGTCCCTACCCTCTAGGGAAAAATACTTTTCCAGAGCCTTTTTATAGTTGAAGGAAGGACATCCCTCTACCTTAAGTCTTCTCTGGTCTTCTGGCATCACTTAAGAGAAAAAAAAGTGAACATAGTCATTACACATAGTCACATAGTAAAAGTAAAGGGCAAGGATAAAAGCAGTATCTGATGAAGAAACACTTGTGAAAGTCACAGACCCAAGGTGCAGGGCCTTTAAAGGCTAAGATTTAATCAGAGGAGTATATAATGCTTCCTCTCCCCTATACCATATCATCACACTGACAGTTCTCTGATATAATGACAAGGAATTAAACTGAGAGAGCTGAAAAGCAGAGGCTGTCTTTGAGGAAGAGTACTTAGGTAAGTTCAAAGGAAAAAATGACAAAACCAAGAATACCAGATAAATTGAAGCCTCTGGTACATTATAGCTATAACAAACATTAAACAGTCAAATTCCTAGTTAGAGTAACATATATTCTCATAACAAATGTCTACTTACCACATTTCCTCTCACCTGAAATATCATGTTCGGCTTTCAATAAAAAAAAAATAAGGCAGACCAAAAGATAAGAAAAATACAATTTAAAGAGAAAAAGTGATCATTAAGATATGATATAGATGATAGAATTATCAGACAGAATTCTAAATAAAAGCGATTAGTATTATAAGGCTAAAATGGAAAAAAATGACAACAAGCTACAACAGATAGGTAATATAAGTAGATAGGTAAAATCTAGAAAGAGTAAAAACAAAATGGTATTTTTTTTAAAAGCAGTAAGAGAAATAAAGAATGTCTCCTGTAAACTCATTAGTAGAATTGGCATAGCTGAAGAAAAAAATCAGTGAGTTAGAAAATACTTCCCAAACTAAATGGCACAGAGTAAAAAGGGTGAAAAAAAGAAGAACAGGTATCTAAGATCTATGGGACAACTGGAATAGTTGTAATTAAAATATTACATATATAATTGGAATACCAAAAGTGGAGAAAGGAAAATTGAGAAGAAAAAAGTATTTGAGTAAATAAAGCATAAGAACTTTTCAAAATGAATGACACACACCAAACCATTGATCCAGGGAGACCAGAGAATGTGAATTGGGAGAAAAATGGAAGGAAGGAGGGAAGGAAGGAAGGAAGGAAGGAAGGAAGGAAGGAAGGAAGGAAGGAAGGAAGGAAGGAAGGAAGGAAGGAAGAAGAGTTGAGAGAGAGAGAGAGAGAGAGAGAGAGAAAAGGAGGAGGAGGAGGAGGAGGAGGGGGAGGGAAATAGAGAGGAAGGAAGGACAAATGAAAGAGAGTACATAAAATATGTTTTATGAAAGCCTCGCAGTAATTAGAAAAATAAGGCATAGAGGCGATACACAAAAGAAAAGGAGAAACAAATCAAACAATAACATTACAAAAAAATAATGAAAGTGAAAGAGAGAAGACAAAATAACTAAAAAAAATAAAGAGAAAAAAACAGAATGGCAATGTTTTCCTTCTTTTGAGTAATTATTTTAAATGTAAATGCATTAAATTCTCCAATCAAGAGACACAAAGTTGGGAAATAAAAATGATCCAAGTATATGCTGCTTATGAGAGACTCACTTTTTTTTTCTGGCTTTATTGAAATATAATAGACAATTAGTTCCTTGTATGTACATTGTACAATTCAATGAGTTTTCTTTTTTCGATTATAGGTGGTATACAATAATATATCAGTTTCAGTTGCACGGCATAGTAATCAGAGATCCACATAACTCTCAAAGTGATCATCCCACTAAATCTAATACCCCTCTTCCCTCTTACACATTTATTATATTATTAACCATCTTCTCCATGCTATACTCTACATCTCCATGTCTTTTCTGCAACTATCCATTTTTATTTCTTAATTCCTTTGCCTTTTTTTTTTGCCATTCTCTCCAAGCTCCCTCCTATCTAGTGGCCTTCAAAATATTCTCTGTATTTTTGAGTTTATTTCCATTGTTGTTATTGTTGTTTATTTTGTTCTTTAGATTTCTCATGTACGTGAAAATATGATATTTGTCTTTTCCTACCCAAACCATTTCCTTCAGCTCAGTACACTCTATGTCCATCAAGACAATATCTTTTTCCATGCCTTTACTTTTAGTCTGTGCATGTCTTTTAATCCGAAGTGAGTCTCTTATAGGCAACACCGAGTTCACACGCTAGGACAGGGAAGGGCTCAACAGAGGAACAATAGATACCACTGGCACTTCTGTACAGAGCGAGCCTCAATTCTTGCCCTCACTAAAACTTAGTGTCCCCCTGTAAGTTCCTGGTTCCTCCAGAGAAGCCAAACCAGTGTTGGTACTCAGATGAAGCAGGTCTGTCACCACAAAAGTCCACTTGTGAACAGGGCCCCTTTAAGAGGTATCTGCTGTTTCTGGGTGCCGCTACTGCAGCCTCTGTCCTACTTAGCTGCTCTGACTATGTCTTCACTCCCTTCTACCTTCTACCATTGCAGGTTGATTATTTCTCTCCCTTGTTGTAGTGCTTCTGTTCCTTTAGACCTCAGGTGATTTTCCTTGATGTTTGCTCCTTGTTTCTATCACAACTTTGATTTGGTCATAAGAGAGATGAACAAAGCCTCTATCATCTACGCCATTGTTTCTCTCTCATTCTAGAGTTAAGGACACACAGGTTGAAAGTGAAGGAATGGATACACACACACAAATATACAATTATATACATATATACATACATATGCATACGCACATCCGCTGTCTTTATATATGTGTGTATATGTGTGTGTGTGTGTGTGTGTGTATATATACATATATATATATATATATATATATATATATATACACACATACATACATACATACATATAAAGACAGCGGATGAAACTATGCATATATCAGACAAAACAGTCTTTAAGTCATAAACTTTCACCAGAGACAACAAATTACATTATGTAATAATCAAAGGGTCAAATCAACAGAAAGATGTAACATTTATAAATATATATGCAATCAACATTAGAGCATCAAAATACATAGAACAATCACTTACAACACTAAAGAAAGAGACAGCAGCAAAATAAGTGTAAGAGATTTTAATACTACACTTTTAGTAATGGAGAGATTATCCAGAAAGAAATCAATAAGAAAACAGAAGACGTAAAACTATAGACAAAATCGACCTAGCAGAATATACATAGAACTTTTCCCTCAACAGCATCAGAATACATATATTCAAGCACATGTAAAACATTCTCTCGGATAGTCCACGTGTTACATCACAAGTCTTAGCAAACTTAAGAACAAAATTATGCCAAGTATGTTTTCTGACCAGAATTATATGAAACTACGAATGAAAACCAGAATTGGAAACATCATAAATATGTAGAAATCAAACAATTTCAACAATCGACAACATTAATTAGTCAATCAATGCATAAAATAAGACATGAAAAGCAAATTTGAAAATATCAGTAGACAAATAAAAATTGAAACTCTATATACTACAACTTAGGGGATATAGTGAAAGCAGGAGTAGGAGAGAAGATTATAGCAATAAACACATACATTAGAAAAGAAAATAATCTCAATAAATGACCCACATTTATACCTTAAGGAATTAGAAAAAAAAATTAAGCTGAAAGTTAGCAGAAGAAAAGTAAAAATAAAGATTAGAGCAGAAATAAATAACATTGAGACTAGAAAATAATAGAAAATCAATAAAACTAAGAGGTTTTGTACTTGAAGAAACAAAATTGACAGACCTTTTGTTAGACTGAGAAAAAAGAAATTCAATACAATCATCTGAAATAAAAAAAGACATAATAACTGAAGCTACAGAATTTTTTAAAAGTCACTAGAGACTACTATGAATATTTGGAAACCAAATTGAATAACCTAGAAAAAATGGATAAATTTCTAGATATATACAACATGTTAACACTAAGTCATCAAGGAGTAGAAACGCTGAACAGATTGATAATGAATAAGGAGATTGAATCAGTAATCAAAAACGTCTTAGAAAAAATAATAATAATAATAAAGCATCCAGGACCAGATGGCTTCACTAGTAAATTCTTCTAAACTTTCAAAGAATGATTAATATCGATCCTGCTCAAACTCTTCCAAAAAAACAGAAGAGGAGGGAACACTTCCAAACTCATTTACAAGGCCAGCATTACTCTGATACCAACCCAGACAAAAACAGTACAGGAAAAGAAAATTACAGAGTATTATTGCTGATGAACATTTATGCAAAAATTAAGAACAAAATACTAGCAAACTGAATTCAAGAGTACATTAAAAAATATTATACACCATGATTAAGAGGATTTTATCATTCTGATGCAAGCCAATATGCACAAATCAATGTGATACACTGCATTAACAGATTGCAGGATATGATTCACATACTTTTAATAGATGCAAAAAAAACCCACTTGACAAAATCAACATTCATTTATAATAAAAACAATCAACAAATTAGGTATAGAAAGAATGTACTTCAACATAATAAAAGCCATATATGACAAGGCTATAGCTAACATCACACTCAATGGTGAAAGACTGGAAGCCTTTTTTTCCAAACTCGGGGAACACGATAAAGATCCCCACTCTCAACACTTCTATTAAATATTGTACTGGAAGTAATAGCCAGAACAATTAGGCAAGAAAAATAATCCAAATCAGAAAAGAAGAAGTAAAGTTAACAGAAGTCATGATTCTATATAAAGAAAACCTTAAAGACTTCACATAAAAAAAAGAAATGGTTACAATCAATGACTTCAGGAAAGTTGCAGCATTCAAAATCAACAAGCAAAAATCAGTTGTTTGATACACTAACAATTAACCATTCCAAAATGAAATTAAGAAAACAATGCCATTTACAATAGCATTAAAAGGAATAAAATATTTACGAATAAACCTTAGCAAGGTGGTAGAGAACATATACACTGAAAACTTAAAAAAAAAACTACATTCAAGATTCACAGAGAAATTAAAAGTCATTCCTTTTTATAAATTAGAAGAATATTCCTGAAATATTTATACTACTCAAAGTAATCTATGGATTCTATGCTATCTCTAAAAATATGACAATGGCACTTTTTACAGACATGGAAAAAACAATCCTAAAATTCAAATAAAATCTCAAAAGACCCACAATATAAAAAAGCAATTTTGAGAAAGGATAACAAAGCTAGAAGCATCTCACTTCATTATTTTAGAACATACTACAAAGCACTTGTAGTTGAAACAGTTTGGTACTGACATAAAGACAGACATGTAGATAAATGGAATAAAATAGAGAGCCCAGAAGTAAATTCATGCATAAATAGTCAGCTTATCTCTGACAAGAATTCCAAGAGCACAAAATGGGTAAAAGATACCCTCTGGGAAAACTGGAGTTTAACAAACAAAAAAATATTATATTTGTACTTTGGCCATAACATGAGGAGCAACTGAAAAAGGATTAAAGTCTTGAAAAATAAGACATATAATTATAAAACATCTGGAAGAAAATATATAGAGAAGCTTCCTGACATTGGTATTGGCAATGATCTCTCAGATGTAACACCAAAAGCACAAATAACAATAGAAAAGAAGAGAAGTGGGACTATATCATAGAAGGAATATGTAGATAAAATAAAAATTTTATTTTTCTTCTTTTTAATTGATATAAATGATAACGGTATTGTCAATTAATTAAATAATAGCAAAAATCTATTCAAATATACATATATAATATTTAATTATGTATGCTTATGGATAAATGAAATTAATGACAGCAATGATACAAGATAAGGGAGAGAGAAATTAAAAGTATTTGTTATTTTTACAGAATGGAAAGGAAACATGGCAGAGTGAGAGACGCCCCCAGGCCTCTCCCCTTGAAACAACAATAAGCTGAACATCTAGAACTCAACAAAAAACAGCCAAGCAGCACACCAGCATGTCTGAGCATGGGATCTGCGCAGAAGAGCTACCACAGGTCAGAACATTGGATGTAGGGCAGTGGATTGGGAGAATTAAAAAAGCTGCCCTGTAAGCCACCAGAGCTCCATGTAAGGGGAGGGGGCGGGAAGAAGATGTGACAACTTCCCTGAACATCCCTACCTGGGAGAGTATATGAGTTACAATCAGACAGCAGCAGTGCCCAGTCATCAGAGCAGAAAGCAGAGAAGCAGAATGACAGAGAAACAACAGTTGATTTTTACAGGCAGTGGTTGCAAAGCAAAGGCTGAGCCGCAGCACCCATCATCCAACCTAGAGGGCCCCTCCCTCCATACCCTCTGAGACCATACACTATCAAAACTGTTTCTAACACTACAGGGACTGAAAATGAGAGTAGTCAGCATGATTAAATATCTACAAGAAAATAAAGATATTATATAAAGGCATTATTTAAGGCTTTATATAAAGCATCAATCCAAGAGGCTTAGACACCACCTACTGAAAACCAAAAGAAAAGTGCCTTCTTTGTAGCAGGCTAAAGAGAGACCTTTATATAATAAATTTTCTTTCTGGAAAAAAAAAGCATAATTATTTCAATTAATGCCCAGGTAGAGAAACAGTTCATTAAACAGCATAAACAACCAAGGCGACGAGGCATCTCAGAAAGAAAGAGAAAAATTTCCAGAAAATGAACTTATCGACATAGAAATATGTGCCTTAAATGACAGAGAATTCAGGATGGTACTTCTGAAAAAGCTCAGTGAGTTCCGAAACAAGTCATATCAACAATTTCAGGAATTGAAAAAAAAACACTAGACGAGCAGAGCAAGGAGATTGAAACCCTTAAAAAGAACTAAATAGAACTTCTAGTGATAACAACAACAACAACAACAACAACAACAACAACAACACTGCAAGAGCTGAAAAATGAATTAACAAGTTTGGAAAATAAAGTCAACAAAATGGAGGAAAGAATAAGTGATATCGAAGACAGAAATCTAGAACTAAGTCAGAAGGAAGAAGAGAGAAACCAAACAATGAAAAACAATGAAAAAGAAATACAAGGACTAGGTGTTACGGAGATGGTTAGGAAGAAGAGTCAGAGTCTGGAAATGCTTTTACTAACATGCATAAGGGAGAGGAGGATTGGCAATGCTAGCATCCTCCACCCCTGTCTCCATGGCCTTTTATTAAGTTCTACAATAATGCTGGCTTTGTAGTTAAGCAATTGCTACTCTAAGGTTAGTAGATATTAGCTGTATACAAACTATAGCGAGTTCCCAGATCCAGTCTCAGAGCCACCTCTGTGTTCTTAGCTATCTCTTCTTAAGTATCTTTTCTTGTTCTTGTCACTGTGTTATCCTTGTCCCTAGAGCAAGATGTCCCAGAATAGGTCAGGCGTGTGCGCCCTCCCTGCAATGTGTCCTTGTGTGCAAATCCACATGTGCTTCTGATGACAGTGTTGTTCCAAGCACTAGGCATCCCGCCAGAACTGCAGGCGTTTCTCACAACATATCCCCCTTTTCTTTGTGCTGAATTTTATTCAGCATCACTGAGAACACAGCGGCCTGAGTCTTTCTTAGTCTTTGGCTTCTTGAGAATCTCTTCCAGACTAAACAAAGAAAAACAAGTAACAAACAAATTATGATCCAAGAAACGATAGATAGGTTCAATAACTCATGTAGTAGTGGAATAGAATGTAAGTTTTTAATATTATTAACCATGCTTTGTAGCACTGTGATCTCCTGTAATTCAGGAAGCTGTTTTTGAAAAGTGTCAGCAATATGTGTTTATAAATCGGCAATTAAACCTAAAGCATTACCATATCCTAAAATATGCTGACTTAATATCTTTTATGGGAGCTTTAATATTCCTTATTAAGAACCAATTAATCATAGCTGAATGTCCTGGATGTCCAAATTTTCATGAATAGTTTTAAGAAAATGTATAGGTAGGCTCAGATCTTTTGGTTGATCTATTATATATTGTTCACCTTGTTTTTTAAGTTTAATAGAGGCTATCAGAGCCACAAAGTAATTTTCCTCTTCATCCTTTTGTAATTTTAATTTTAAAGAAAGTGATAAAGTTTTATCAGCAATCGAAATTTCTTGATCTGGAGTAATGCCTTTAGCTAATTGGTCAGCTACTTGTTTACGCAAGGTAGTTGGCAAAGAATCAGTAGCATGAGCATTTACAGGAGTAATATATATCTAAATTAAGGAAGACATATTACATAAAGACTTCCAGTAAGGTTTGGACCAGATTTCTCTACCATTGATATTCCAATTGGATTCTTTCTATTTACCAGACCAGAGTCTGATACCGTTATAAACGGCCCAAGAATCTGTAAATATATAAATTTTCGATCTTTTGTTTTCTATAGAATCTTTAACTGCAATATAGGTGGAAATTTCTGCATGTTGATCAGGCTGCTGTCAGGGCCTGGCATGTCTTTGGGCAGAAAGCGGCTGCTCTCCATTGATGGTGGTCACCGGGCACAGATGCTGATCCATCTGTAAAACAGACATTTTTTAAGACAGGGGAATAATTAGGTCCCTGTATCCCAATTGCTTTTGTGATCAGGACAAACTTGTTGACACAGGTAGGTGGCTCTACCTCAAGTTTGTTAACCTCTTCTGTGAGGAGGGCTGGTTCTCTGGTGCCGCAGGTATTGCGTGTATTAATATACCACTTCCACGCTTATACCTTTTCTTAGATATTGCTTCCTGCAAGCTTCTTCCGCTGTCTTCTTCAGCCAAGCGTGTACTGGAAAAGTACTTCTGACAGTTATAATATTTTGGCCTGTCAAAGGTTCTGTATGTAATAAGGCTGAATACAGCATCCAAATTAATTTCTCAAATTGAGTATATTTAAAATGAGAGTAGGGAAATTGCTTGGACCAAAATCCAACTGGAACTAATTTAGAATCCTGCCTGGATTTTTCGTAAAGTCCCCAATTGCCATGATCTGATAAGAAGGAAATATCTAACACTATTTTATCACCTGGTTCTATTGTTTGAAGGGCGGAAAATAAATGAACATATTGTTTGAGTTGTTGGAAAGCTTTTTCTTGTTCTTCATTCCAAACAAAGTCAAATGCCTTTCTAGTAACTTTATATATAGGTTTAGCTACATCAGCTATACAGGGAATGCCAAGGAATATTTTAGCTCTTCTTTTAACATGGTCCATCAGCTGCTGCAATATCATAGTGGCAGGAAGTCCTGCCAGGGTCAAGACATTCTAACCGGCATCCATACTCCAGTTTTAGCTCTAAGAATATATATGCTTTCATATGACTTGTTAAAAGGAATAGAAGAGTTAATACAAGTGTAAAAAGAACAATATTTACAAGAAACATAACCTCAAGTTTTATTCCACTTCACCTTCCCCTTCATAATGATATAGGGGAGCTGGACACAGGCTCGAGCAAAGTGAGTAACATTCTAATGAAAGGTGATATGAGAAGAACTCCCAGATTGAACTATGTAACCGTTCCATGCATGCATGGGAAATAAAGCAGCTCCTAACTTCCAAATATGATTCTGTATCTCGTGATGGGGTAGTTGAGGAGATGGGGGAGAAAACCCTCCATCATGCCAGATAATCGTGTTATTAATAGTTCCGTCTGAAAAAATACTTACTAAACCATTCTCTATCTTTCGGTGCCACCGCAAATTTACTTTTCCTCCCCTTGCTTGGGCAGAGCCAGAAGGACTCCAATCAATGACTCTTCCATAGGAAGTATTAACTAAGACCCGAGCTTGTTCAGCTTGACACTGAGTCCACTGAACCCAATGTTCAAGCGTCTGAACTTTCGGAGTGGCAATCATGACAAATCTGGTGGAGAGGTGTCATCCACAGGTTCTGTAACATTTTTAAATCCTACTATACTTAACAAAAACAAGTGATCTACCCCAGCATTCTGTTCAGAAGTCTGCAAAATAGTCAACAATGCTTGAGCACCTAGCTGTAAACAGTGCTCTCCAGCTCCCATGCAAATTGATATCCCTTCCGTTCCCACTGTATAGTTCTCAATCACTTTCTCTTCTTCAGGACTGAGAGGCCCTCTAGTGTCATAAGGTCCAGGCATCCAGTTAGAATAATTAACATAAACTACCACTGATGCATATCCCCATCCCACTGGCTTATTTAAAGGAGGATTGGGCACATATGCCCAATATGAATAATTTCCTGTCTCAGCTCGTACCCCACTTACCTGTGCTGTAATCAAGGCTGTCATTGCAAGGAAGAGAGAAGTTGGAGTTATCTCCTGCCCCGACTCAGTGACAATCTGCCGCTTCTCTCTGCTCCCGGAGCCTGACATTCTTGGCTGGCACCCAAAGCTTCTTTGTTCCTGTAGAGATATGAGCAAAACCTCAGCCCCATTTCAGTATCTCAGGAGACACACAATCCCCTGTTAGATCCTTGTAGTATACTGGCTGCCTCAAAGGCTCACTGGCCTGTTTTACCCAGTGCCAATGAGCCACTGTGCCACCTTGTTCATCTTGATTTAAAAAATTTAAAGTATATAATGCTCTATTAAGCCTTTGTCTCAGAGTATTCCATATTCCCCCTTTTTGTTTTATAAGCATATCCTTCTTTGAAATGTCTCAGGAGACACCCCAAGGGTGTCTTCTGTGAACTCCGGTTTCCCCCCATCGCTTGTGCAGAGAACACAAAACAGACACTCAGAGAAGGATAATTATGGGGGTGTAGGCGGGCCCAGAGAAGTTCACCACCTACACCTTAGACAACACTAAAGACAATAAACAGACCTGACAACAGGACACAGGAGGCAGCATCCCGCAGCCTGGCTATGGTCCAGGAGATATGACTGTGTCCAGTCTCTCCACAGACCCCTGGTGACCGGTCAACAGAAACAGGGACAGAAAGGTACCTTAATAAACGCTGAATTTTATAATTTAGTCATTACTTTTCTCACCTCCAATACAAAATCATATTATTTTCACTGTTGACTCCATGCTAAAATGTTCTAAGTTTTAGACTAATTAATCAATAAATGAAACAGAAAATCATTAATAGTTTTTAAATTTCAAGTAAGAGGAATAACCTTTACCACACAATAATGAAACCTGAGCAATGCAAGTTTGTGACCACAAGAGTGTCTTTCAAAAATACAGTATTCAAAATTCCTTTTTCACCAATGGTGTTGGTTCTCAAGGATTATCCAATGCAGTGAGCCCTTCTAAAATAGAAAATAAGTTAGTTAAAGCATATGTGGGGATACCGAGGGAAGGACAGAGCTAATTTATAATGCCTAATAATTTTCGAAAATCATTAAGAGTTTTGAGAACATCCCATCTAATTTCTATCTTTTGAAGAGTAATTTTCTATTGCAAAATTTTATATCCTAAATATTGATAAGGAACAGAATCTTGTCTTTTATCCAGAGCTATCTTGAGCCCATACTTTTCCAGAGCAGTTTATCTAAATGAAAACATATTTTCTAATATTTCTTTCTTTTCATGCCCCAAAAGAATACCATCCGTGTAGTGATACACAAGTCCCTGAGGGAACTTTTCCCTTACTTCTTGCAAAGGCATATTTACAAATGCTCAGCACATAGTAGGACTATTAAGCATACCTTGGGGTAACACTTTCCATTGATATCGCTGAGTAGGGTGAACATTATTTAAAGTAGGAATAGTGAACGCAAACTTTTCTCTATCCTGAGGCTATAAAGGAATAGTATAAAAACAATCTTTTAAATCTATAATCTTTAAAAACCAATTTCTGAGAATTAATGTGGGATTAGGGAGTCCTGATTGTAAAGCTCCCATAAGCTGAATAACAGCATTAATTCTTCTTAGATTTGTTAACATTCTCCATTTTCCTGACTTCTTTTTTATAACAAATACTGGTGAATTCTATGGAGAAGAGGAGGGTTCAATATGATTACTGGCCAATTGTATGTCTACTAGTTGCTGTAATACTTCTATTTTTTTCTTTTGTTAGAGGCCTGTTCCCTACCAGGGGGTTTTGTATACACTACTTTTCCTTCTCCCTTATTCCCTCTCCTGCAGTCTTTTTGAAAGTGCCCCAGTTTTCCACATTGATAACATTTCATACGAGAACTTTGAAACCCTTTCTGTAAAGCTCCTGCTAACAAATTAGCTTGATGTGTCAAAGAGCCAACATCATGACAAGTTTTAATATATTCTTCCAAAGGTGCCCCTTGGGCTTTCAGGTGCCTTTAAGCGTTTTGACACTCTGCATTTGCGTTTTTATAAGCTAGAGATTCTAAGAGTAATTCTTGGACTTCAGGAAGAGCCACCACCCTGACAATGGCCACACGTAGCCGAGACAAAAAATCAGTGTAACTCTCCCCAGGACCGTGCATAATTATAGTGAATGACTGAGGATACTTCCCAGGTGGCTCCACTTGAGACCATGCTCTTAACACTATTAATTTCACTTATAACAAGGTTTCTTCAGTCGAATGACATTGTTGCTCAATGGTGGTCAAGTTCCCTGTACCTGTCAGCTCTTCAAGAGTAGCCCCTGGAGGGTTTCGTGCTACGTTTCTATGAGCCACCTTTTGGGCTTCCTCTCTCCACCAGGTTTTCATTTGCAAATAAGGACCTGGTTCTAACACAGTTTTTATAATAGCTTCCCAATCTGACACTAACAATTGTCGTTCTGTGGCTATATTGTTTAAAAGACCTGTCACGTAAGTGGACTGCATACCATATTGATTGATAGATTCCTTAAGTAGGCTCAAAAATTTATGTTCCAGTGGGGTATATTGTACATTAGTGCCGCCCTGAGGAAATCGATCATTGGGGGGAAAGGCCTGTCTCACAATAGGGAATCCTAGCAGCTGAAGAGTAGCTGTCTGTCTAGGAAGATTTTCTTGACTACTCTCTTCATTCATTAGTTCCTTAATCAAATCAGGTGAAAGGGGAAACGTAAATGAAACAGGACCAGCAACTGAAAGCTCGGTCCCAAATAAAGTATTTACAGGTGGTGCAGAGGGCTTTCTAGGTTCTTGAAAATATCCTCCAGTTGGCCCTAATTGCAGCTGCTTTAACCTCTGCCAAAAGAACCTGATATGACTCTTTACTAGAAGGAATGCGGCCTGCACATTCCTCTTTAGATAAGGACTCAGTAGATTCCTCTGGCTCATTATTAGACTCTATTTCTACAGGATTTTTATAAACAGGTTCAGGTTCTTTTTGGCGTGTTGCCAAGTCAGTTGCAGCACCCTGAGAGTCAGATTGCAGAGGCTGTAAAGCCTGAGAAATTAAAGTGCATAAAGATTAAACAGAAATGGCGATAGGATCCCCCTGTCGAGCTCTCCGTAAAGTACCACTTACTCTGAGCGGATATGCCCCTTTTGGTGCTAAAAAAACTATGCAGAAGGTATTGCTTACCACGAGTGGAGTTACCCCTTCGGTTTCCAGTGTGCTCTGGAAATGTGCTACAAAGCTACTATGCCGAAGGTATCGCTTACCTTGAGCAGACTTACCCCTTCGGTTTCCAGCGTAGTTCTGCACCCTCTTCTTCATGCCCCATGTTGGGCGCCGATTGTTGCGGAGATGGTTAGGAAGAAGAGACAGAGTCTGGAAATGCTTTTACTAACATAAATAAGGGAGAGGAGGATTGGCAATGCTAGCATCCTCCACCCCTGTCTCCATGGCCTTTTATTAAGTTCTACAATAATGCTGGCTTTGTAGTTAAGCAATTGTTGCTCTAAAGTCAGTAGATATTAGCTGGATACAAACTACAGTGAGTTCCCAGATCCGGTCTCAGAACCACCTCTGTGTTCTCAGCTATCTCTTCTTAAGTATCTTTTCTTGTTCTTGTCACTGTGTTATCCTTGTCCCTAGAGCAAGACGTCCCAGAATAGGTCAGGCATGTGCGCCCTCCCTGCAATGCGTCCTTGTGTGCAAGTCCACATGTGCTTCTGATGATGGTGTTGGTTCAAGCACTAGGCATCTCACAAGAACTGAAGGCATTTCTCACAACACCAGCTGATAACCTCAGGAGAGGAAATATAAGTATAATGGGCATTATTGAAGGCAAGGAAAAGGAGCAGTGACTACAAAGTATTCTTAGACAAATAACTGATAAGAATTTCCCAAATCTAAGGGATGAGCTGGAGCTTGGAATTAAAAACATCAACAGAATACCCAGTTATCTCAAACCAAAAAGACCTTCACCAAGACACATTGTATTAAAATTATTAAAAATAAGTGACAAAGAAAAACTTTGCAGAGCAGCCAGGGAGAAGAGAATGGTAACTTATAAAGGAAAATCCATTAGATTATCCTGACTTCTCAGCACAAGCCAGAAGGAATGAAATCAAATATTTTAACTATTAAATGAAAGGAACTATAAGCATAGAATAAGGTATCCAGTTAAGCATGCCTTTAGATATGAAGAAGAAAGAAATACTTTTCCAGACATACAAAAATTGAGGGAATTCTCCACTACGAGGCCTGCACTACAGGAAATACTGAAAGGGGTCAATTCACCTAAAACAAAATGACCAAAAAAAGTACATAATTAGAAGTGAATTGATTATCAAGCAAATAAAAGAAGTGCAAACCTTGCTAAGAACAGGGCATTACATGCTTAAATAATAAAAGAATTGCTATAGCAAGATAGTATTGAATGCTCAGCAAACATAGGGACAAATTGAGATAACAATAACTGAAAAGAGGATTCAAATATCCACATTTGCAAAGGGAAATGAAGATAAGGCACATAGAGAAGAATATGGAAGAACAAAATATATATAACAATACATATATGTGTGTGTATGTGTGTGTGTGTGTATGACAATCTTTTATATGTTCCTGATGGTAACCATACACCAAAGATTCAGAACTGAAATATATAACATAAAACGAGAAGGACCAGAGGAAAAATCCACACAAGCCAACCAAAATAATGAAAACAGAAATGCCAAAAAAAAGCAATGGAAACACCCAGCTACTGAAAAGCAAAAGATAAAATGACTATAAGAAGACCTCATATTTCAATAATTAACTTAAATGTAAATCAACCGAACACACCAATAAAAACACACAGAGTTGCAGAATGCATCAAAAAACAAAACCCAACCATATGCTGTCTCCAGGAGACATATCTCAGCTTCAAAGACACATATAGACTCAAAGAGAAAGGATTTAAAATGATATTTCAAGCAAATGGCATTCAGAGAAAAGTAGGAGTAGCAGTACTAATATTGGATGAATTAGACTTCAACTCAAAAAGGGAAAGATAAGAAGGGACACTTCATAATGATAAAGAGAATCATGCACCAAGAAGACATAACACATTAATATCCACATTCCCAATCAGGAAGCCATGAAATATGTAAAGCAATTACTAAAGGAACTAAAGGGAGAAACATACCCAAACACTATCATAGTAGGGGACCTAAATACCCCACTGTCAGATATAGACAGCTTATACAAAGATAAAATCAATAAGGGAGTAACATCCTTAAATGACACATTAGACCAAATGGACATAATTGACATTTACAGAGCCTTTTGTCCCAAAACAGCTGCTTATACATTCTTTCTAGGACACATGGAACATTCTCAAGAATTGACCACATACTGAGACACAGAGATTGCCTCAACAAATACAAAAGGGTTGAAATCTTACCAAGCATATTCTCTGATCATAATGCTTTAAAACTAGAGATCAGCTGCAAAAATAAATCAGAAAAAACACAAATACATGGAGATTAAAGAACATGCTACTGAAGAATAACTGGGTCAGGGAAGAAATAAAAAGAGATCAAGAGATACATAGAAATGAATGATAAAAATAGTACAACATATCAAAACTTTTGGGACATGACAATATCGGCCATAAGAGGAAAATTCATATAATTACAGACCTATTTCCAAAAAAAGAACCAGCAGAAATATACAACATAACATTTCATCTAAAAAATAAATAAATAAAATAAATAAAAATAAACTAGAAAAGGGAGAACAAATAAAGAGTAAAGTCAGCAGAAGGAAAGAAGCAATTAAAATTAAATAATACATAAATAAAATTGAAAACAAACAAAAAAGAACAAAAGAAAAAATAAATGCAACAAAAAGCTGGTTCCTTGGGAAGGTTAATTAAATTGGCAAATTCCTAGCTAGACTCACTAAAGAAAAAAAAGAAAGGACACAAATAAAATCAGGGATGAAAGAAGGGGAATTTTGATTGACATCTCACAAATACAAAGGATCATACAAGAATACTATGAAAAATATATAATTTTAAATTTAACAACATAGAAGAAATAGACTAGTACTTAGAAAAATACAATCTTCCTAGACTGAATCAAGAAGAACTGGAAAATCTAAATACACCAATCAGCAGTATGAAAATTGAAACAATCAACAAAACCCTATCAAAATGTAAAAGTCTAGGAACAGATGGCTTTACCAGTGAATTCTACCAAACATTCAAAGAAGATTTAATACCTATTCTCCTCAAACTCTTTCAAAAAAATTAAAGAGGAGGCAATACTTCCCAACTCACTTCATGAGGCCAATATTACCCTGATAACAAAACCTGTTCAAGATAACACACACAAAAACAAATTGAGACCAATATCTCTCATGAACACAGATGTAAAAATCCTAAATAAGATATTAGCGAACCAAATACATCAACATATTTAAAAGATTATATACCATGATCAGATGGGCTTCATCCCATGGGCACAAGGATGGTTCATCATAAGCAAATCAATTAAAGTAATACACCACATAAGCAAATTAAAAAATAAGAATCATATGATTATATCAATAGATGCAGAAAAAGCCTTTGACAGAAAACAGCCTCCACTTATAAACAAAACACTTAACAAAAAGGAAAGTATCTCAACATAACAAAGGCCATATATGACAAACCCTCAACCAACATTATACTGAATGCTGAAAAAGTAAAAACCTTCTCTCTAAGAAACAAAACAAGGCTGTCCACTATTGTCATTGTTATTCAATATAATATTGGAGGTCCTAGTGCATGCAATCAGGCAAGAGAAAGATATAAAAGGCACGCAAATAGGAAACAAAGAAGTCAAACTGTCACTATTTATGAATGGCATCATTCTTCATATAGAAAACCATAAAGAATTCACAAGAACACTGCTTGAAACAATAAGCAAATACAATAAAGTTTCTGGATAAAAAAAATCAATGTTCAAAAATCCATAGCATTCCTATACTTGAATATGAAGTGTCAGAAAAAGAAGTGGAAACATAATTCTTTTTGCCATTGCATCAAAAATAATAAAATAACTAGGAATAAATCTGACAAAACATGTGAAGAAGGTATATAATGGAAACTGGAAGACCCTATTAAAAAAATCAAAGAAAATACAAATAAGGTAAAGATATTCCATGTTCTTGGATTGGAAGAATCACCTTAGTTAAAATGATCATATTACCTAAAGCATTATACAGATTTAATGTAATACTCATCAAAATCCCGTCAGCCTTTTTTTAAAGAAATAGAACATAGAATAATCAGATTTGTATGGAAGCATAAAAGACCCCAAATTCCCAAAGCCATCCTGAGAAAAAAGACTGGAGGCATCATTCTACCTGACTTTGAATTATACTACAAAGTGACAGTAATAAAAATGGCATGGAATTTGCAGTAAAACAGACACATGGACCAGTGGAACAGAATCAAGAATCCAGAAGTAAACCCATGGTTATAAGAACAAATAATTTTTGATAAAAACAAAAACAAAAAACAAAAACAAAAATGTACAGTGGAGAAAGGAAATCCTCTTCAAATGGCTTGGGAGAACTAGAAAGCCATCTGCAAAAGAATGAATCTAGACTATCACAACACAACAATATTAGCTCAAAGCGGATTAAGGAACTGACTATAAAACCTAAAACAATAAAATATATAAAAGAAAATATAGGTACTAAACTCAAGGACCTTGGACGTAAAGAGGATTTTATGAATTTGGCCTCAAAAGCAAGGGAGATAAAATCTAAAAAAAATTAATGGAACTACATCAAACTAAAAAGCTTCTGCTCAGCAAAATAAATTGTCAGCAAGGTAAAGAGACAACCATCTGAAATTGGCAATATATTTGCAAGCCATGCCTCCAATACGGGCCTAATATCCAAAATATACAAAGACCTCATACAACTCAACAACAACAATAACAACAACAACAACAACGACAACAACAACAACAAATGAACGAATTTAAAAAATGAGCAGAAGACCTGAATAGACACTTCTCCCTAGAAGTCATACAAATGGCCAACAAATATTGGGAAAAAAAATGCTCAGTATCACCAGCCATTAGGGAAATGCAAATCAAAACCACGTTGAGATACCATCTCACACCTGTCAGAATAGCTATAATCAACAGGACAAGTAATAACAAATGCTGTAGAGGATGCAGAGAAAAAAGAACACTCATACATTGCTGGTGGGTTGCAGATTGATACAGCCACTATGGAAAACAGTATGCAGGTTCCTCAAAAACTAAAAATTGATTTACTATATAATTCATCAATCCCTGTACTGGGTATTTATCCCAAAGAATTGAAAACCCATATCTGAAAATGTATTTACACGATGTTCATAGCAGCGTTATTCACAGTGGCCAGGACATGGAAGCAACCAAAGTGTCCTAAGATAGATGATTGGATAAAGAAGCTATGGTAGATATATACAATGAAATATTACTCAGCCTTAAGAAGAGATGAAATACTTCCATTTGCAACATCATGAATGAACCTTGAGATAATCATGTTAAGCAAAATAAGCCAGACAGACAATGTTGAAAATCACATGGTATCACTTATATGTAGGATATAAACCTAAAAGAAATAAATGAATGGGACAAACAGAAACTCATGGACATGAACTATAGACTAGTGGTTACCAGAGGGTAGTGTGTGGGGGATGAGGGGAGCGGTAGACAGGGTAAACAGGGTCACTATCTCATGAACATAGGGGCAAAAATCCTCAAAAATCACCACACTAATGAATTAAATCCAACAATGTATAAAAATAACTATACACCATGACCAATTGGGATTTTTCCCAGATATACAAGACTGTTTCAAAATTTGCTAATTAATTAACTAAAGAAAAAAACCCACATGGTTACATCACTAGATGCAGAAAAGGCATTTGACAAAATCCAACACCCATTTATAATAATAATAATAATAAAACATTCAGCAAATTAGTAATAGGAAGGAAGTTACTCAACTCTAAAGAACTTACAGCTCATATTATACTTAATGGTGATAAACTGGATTTCCCCTGAGATTGGGGAAAGGCAAGGACATCTCTCACTATTTCTTTTCAATATCCTACTAGAACTTTTAGGTATTTAATAAGATAATAATAATTTAAAAAGTATATTGATTGGAAAGGAGGAAATAAAACTGTCTGAATATGACACAATTTGGTTATCTATAAAGAAAAATGAAACTTCAGGAACTAAAAAGCAGTATAGCAAAGATGCAAGGTCAAACTACAAGTTTATTTTTCCACACCCAAGCAATGAATAATTGGAACTTGAAATTTAAAAATATGCACTCCCATGTTTTCTGCAGAATTATTCACAGTAGCCAAGATATGGAAACAACCTTTTAATAATGTCTTATAGTTTTCCATATATAGATTCTTCACATGCTTCATTAAGTTTATTCCTTGATATTTTATTATTTTTGTTGCAATTACAAAGGTAATCATTCTTTTCATTTCTTTTCCTGAAAACACATTGCTAGTGTATAGGAATTCTATGGATTTTTGTATACTGATTTTGTATCTTGAAACTTTACTATATTTGTTTATTTCTAATAGTTTTTTAGTGGAGTCATCAGATTTTTCTATATAGAGAATTCTGTCATCTGAAAAAAGTGACAATTTGACTTCCTCATCTCCAATTTGGATGCCTTTTACTTCTTTCTCTTGCACAATTGCTCTAGCTATGACTTCCAGCATTATACTGAATAAGAGTGGTAATATGGAACAGCCCTATCATGTTCCTTATCTCAGAGGGAAGGATTTTGTTTTTTCTCTGTTAAGTATGCTGTCAGCTGAGAATTTGTCATATATGGACTTCATTATGTTGAAATACTTTCCTTCTATACCCATTTCATTGAGTGTTTTAATTGTAAATGGATGCTGTATCTTGCCAAATGCTTTTTCTACATTTATTGATATGATTATGTCATTTTTATGCTTTATTTTTATG
Organism: Rousettus aegyptiacus; assembly: GCF_014176215.1. NCBI lineage: Eukaryota > Metazoa > Chordata > Mammalia > Chiroptera > Pteropodidae > Rousettus > Rousettus aegyptiacus. The sequence goes on along the minus strand of NW_023416312.1, from coordinate 57,156,820 downwards.
TGGTGTATCGCCTAAATCGATTTGCATGTCTAACTGTTCTTATGCACCTGAGATTAACCCCACTTGATCGTGATGCATAATATTTTTAATTATATTGTTGTATTCGATTCGACAGTATTTTGTTTAGGATTTTTGCATCTGTATTTATCAGAGATATGTACCCATAGTTTTGTGTGTGTGTGTGTGTGTGTGTGTGTGTGTGTGCGCGCGTGCGCACGTGCGTGTGCATTATCTTTACCAGATTTTGGTATCAGGGTAATGATGGCCTCATAAAATGAGTTAAGTAGTCTTGCTTCTTCAACTTTTTGAAAATGTTTGAGAAGAACTGGTATTAAATCACCTTTGAATGTTTGCTGGAATTCACTAGTGAACCCATCTGATCCTGGATTTTTACTTTTTGGGAAGTTTCTAATGATTTTTCAATTTCTTTACTGTTGATTGGTCTATTTAGATTTTCCAGTTCTTTGTGATTCAGTCATGGAAAGTTTACATTTCTAAGAACTTATCTATTTCTTCTAGGTTATTGAATTTGGTGGTGTATAGTCTTTCATAGAATTTTTATATGATCCTTTGTATTTCTGTGATATCCACTGTAATTTCTCTTCCTTTATTTTGATTTTGTTTATTTGTGTCTTTCATTTATTTCCTTAGTGAGTCTAGCCAAGGGTTTGCCAATTTTATAAGGTGCTAATATCCAAAATATACAAAGAACTCATATAACTTAACAACAACAAAATAAAAACAAGCAATTTGATTAAAAAATGGGCGGAGGACTTGAACAGACACTTCTCCCAAGAAGACATAGAAACTGCCAATAGACATAAAAAAGAGGCTCAACTTCACTAGCTACCAGGGAAGTACAAATCAAAACCACAATGAGGTACCATCTCACACCTGTTAGAATGGCTATCATCAACAGGAAAAGTAATAACACATGTTAAAGAAATCACAGGGAAAAAGGAATCCTCATACACTGCTGGTGGGAATGAAAATTGATTGGTACAGCCACTATGGAAAAACAGTATGAAGATTCCTCAAAAAATTAAGAATAGAATTACTATATGACCAAGCAATGTCACTTCTGGGTATCTATTCCAAAAATTTGAAAATATATTTCTGTAAAGATATATGCACCCTGATGTTCTTTACAGCATTATTCATGGTGGCCAAAACATGGAATCGACCTAAGTTCCCTTTCAATAGATGACTGGATAAATAAGATGTGGTACATGTATACAATGAAATATTACTCAGTCATATGAAAAGATGAAATACTGCCATTTGCTACAACATGGATGGATCTTGAGATTATCATGCTAAGCAAAATATGTCAGACAGAAAAAGTTGAGAACTGTATGATTTCACTCATATGTGGGAAACAAAACTGAAAGCAACAAAGAAACAAGACAAACAGAGACTCATGGAAATGAACAACAGTTAGTAGTTACCAGAGGGAAGTGGGAAATGGGGAGATGGATAAGGGAAAAGGAGGTCAAACATGGTGACAGAGGAAATTTAACTTTGGGTGGTGAACACACAATGCAATATACATATGACATATGATTGAACTGTGTACTTGAAGCCTATATAATTTTATTAACCAATATCACCCCAATATATTTAATAAAATAAAAAAAGAAAATTTGAATAAAGTCAATTGTGCAGAAATACAAAAAATAATATGGGAACAAACTAAGTGCTATTGATGAATGAATGGATAAAGAAATTATATATTTATATATATATGTATATATACATATATGTATATATACATATATGTATGTGTGTGTGTGTGTGTGTGTAATTTGTGACAACATAGATGAGCCTGGAGAGCACTTTCCTAAGTGAAAAACCAGATACAGAAAGAAAAATACTGCACGGTATTACATAAATGTGAATTAAAAAAGAGTTAAACTTAAAACAGACAGAATAGTGGTTACCAGAGGCTAGACGGTGGGTAAAATAATGAGATGCTGGCCAAAGGAGACAAATAATCAGTCATAAAATGAATAAGTTCTGGAGACCTAATAGACACCATGGTGACTATAATCAATAATAATGTATAATTGAAATTTGTCAAGAAAGTAGATCTCAACTATTCTTACCACAATAATAAAATGAAAACTATATATGATGCATATGTTAATTAGCCTGATTGTAGCAATCATAACACAACAGATGTGTATATCAAAATATCACAATATACACCTTAAATACAATTATACAATTGTATTATTTAATACACCTTATATACAATTTTTATTTGTCAATTACATCTCAATAAAGCTATAAAGAAAGTAATATTATTCCTTGTATCTCTTATGTTAATGATATTTTTGTCATAGCTTTGGGAATTTAAAAGTCTTAATTAGGAATTGCAGGCCTCACATTATGGTAGTTTGTTGGTTACCTACAAAAAATGTAAATTTAAGCTAAATTATACACAAATGTACAATGCAGTTTAACACTGATATATCTTAAATTATGTATGGGCAATGTATGAATGACTATATCACAATTCATTTTAGCTTACTTCTGGTGATGAATATACTGATAATACTACAATGGATTTTATTTTTCTCATAGATAAAATTTCCCTTAGAGACAATAATAAAAATATCTGTCACATAATAATTAAAATATGACAACTTTCAAATCCATAAAATAAAGAAAAAATAGAGTTATTGATGGACTATAGTATGTTAAGTATTTTTATGTTTCGGTGGACTTAAACAATGTTAGTAATTTTAATAATATTAATAGAGCCAACATTTTAACATTTTAAAAAATAAAAACAATTCAATTTACAGCAGCACCCCAAAATTAAAATTCATAAGTATAAATGTAAACAAATATGCACAAAATAGTTACAAAGAAAATAAAACTCTAGAAAGGGGCTCAAGAAGGTGGAATAGATAAAAGTGGGGTTTGCTTCCTCTCAGGATCACATTAAAATTATAACCAAATTATAAAATAATCAACATGGAGAATCAACTGAAGTCCAGCTGATCATAACACATAAATTTGAGGCTATAAAGGAGCCACACTGAGACTGGTAGTAGAGGTGGAGATGTGAAACAGACTGGCCTCAATCTCACACATGGCAGTGTAGCACTGGGAGGGAGAGGTTGGCCACAGAGGTCCCCTGAAGGAGAGAGGGGTCCTAGTCTCATAAGGGGGTTCCTCAACCCAGGGTCCTAGCCTATAAAAGAGAAATTCCAAGAAAATCTGACTGTAAAAATTAGTGAAGATTCTGGCCATGTGGGGGAGAGATGGAAGAAAACCGAAATCCCAGACAGCTCCTTTAAAGGGTCTGCACACAGAATCACTCACTCTCAGACATGCACTCTTGGGTCTGACAGAGGGTAGGAGGCTTGGGAGGCGCAAGAGCTATACAGGGAAAGATCGCATTGTCGGGCATCAAAGTGAAGGGTAGAGGGGCAGCCAACATTGTTCCTTTGTTGGGCATCCTTACAGGGTAGGCACCATCTTGCCTGCGTTGAACCCTCCTGCTGCATGGCCAATTTGAAGCTGTATTGGCCTAGTGAGACTGGCCACCATGCTCAATCTACAAATTTCCTGTGGTGGGCCAATGTCAGGCAACCACCCCCCACACTGCTCTTTTCTGGGGAAGCACATTCTGCCCAGGCATCCAATTGGCTAGCACCGCATGTGTATTTCAGGAAAAACAGTTGGGGGCAGATCACTGAGGCCAACATGAACTGCAATATCACTTGGGCAAATCACAGGGATCTGTGGGATCATCACAGATAGTAGCTGGTCTCTTTGTGATCTGTGACTTCTGCAGAAACCTGCAGATTCAGAACTGACAGTAAATCTGATGTTATATTAGCCTGAGGGCCCTGTGTCCCACAGATTGCCTAAAGTAGTTGTTGCCAGGCAGAAAACCCCACCCTGCCCCTTCCCGGAGTCATGCATTTCTTGCAGCAAAAAGTCCATAAAACTCCTAGAAGAAAACATTGGTAGTAAACTCTCTGATATTTTTAATAGTAATTTCTTTTCTGATATCTCATCTCCGGCAAGGGAAACAAAAGAAAATAATAAACAAATGGGACTACATAAAGCTAAAAAGTTTTTGCACAGCAAAGGAAACCACCAACAAAATGAAAAGACGATCTATGGAATAAGAGAAGATATTTGCCTATGATATATCTGACAGAGGGTTAATATAAAAAAATTTATAAAGAACTCATACAATTCAACAATAAAACAAACAAGTCTATTAAAAATGGGCAGAAGACTTGAATAGATATCTCTCCAAAGAGTGGATACAGATGGCCAATAGACATGAAAAGATGCTTGAGACCACTAATCATCAGAGAAATGCAAATTAAAAACACAATGAGATACCACCTCACATCTGTCAGAATGTCTGTCATCAATAAATCAAAAAAAAAAAAAACAAGTGTTAGCAAGGATCTGGAGAAAAGGGAACACTCCCTCATGCATTGTTGGTGGGATTGCAAATTGGTACAGTCGCTATGGAAGACAGTCTGGAGGTTCCTCAAGAAATTAAAAATGGATCTAACTTTTGACCCAGCAATCACACTTCTGAGTATTTATCCAAAGAAAAACAAAACGCTAATTTGTAAAGATCTATGCACCCTAAATGTTCACAGCAATACTATTCACAATAGCCAAGATATGGAAGCAACCTAAATGCTCATCAACAGACAATTGGATAAAATAGTTATGGTTCATATATATAATGTAATATTACTCAACCATAAAAAATGAAATCCTACCATTTGCAATGGATGGATCTAGAGGTTATTATGCTGAGTGAAATTAGTCACATAGAGAAAGATAAATACAATATGATTTTACTTACATGTGGAATCTAAGAAACAAACTAAATGAAAACAGACCCACAGATGCAGAGGACGATGTGATGGCTGCCAGAGGGAAGGAAGGCTGGGGATCTAAGATATAAAGGTTAAGGGTTAAAGAAGTACAAATTAATAGTTAAAAAATAGCCATGGGGATATAGAGTATAGTATAGGGAATATAGTCAATGGTGTGTAATGGCTATGTGTAGAAGCAGATGGGTGATAAAATAATTGGGAGAACATTTTATAAACTATATAAATGTCTAACCAATGTACTCTATACATTACACTAATAAAAATGGTTTAAAAAAAGACTATAAATTTGTATTTATTCAAGCCACCAAGTTTGTGGTAATATGTTATAGCAACAGTAGGACGCTAACAAAAGACTAAATGTAAAGCTATATAGTAAATGTTATTTTGGAATAGGAAAGGAATCTTAGGTAAAAACTAAGGAAACTTAAATACAGCATAAACTTTCAAAAATTGTAAAATACCTATGTTAATGTATTAATTTTGACAAATGTGCCATGGGAATGTGATTGGGATGGGAAGTATAGCATAGGGAATATAAGTTAGCAGTAACATTATGGCTATGTGTAGAGCCAGATGGGTGATAGAGTAATCGAGAAGGATCATTTTATAAATTATATAAATATTTTGTATATTTGAAACTAATAAAGTAAAATATAATGCAAAAAAATGGAGAAACTGGGTGTGACCTATATGGAAATTCTCTCTACTATCTTTGCAAATTTTATCTAAATATAAAATTTTTAACATAAAAAGTTTAAGAAAATAATGAACTTTAGATGAAGAACATTTAAAACGTAGAACATACATACAAAGGGATGTCTAATAAAAAAATTAGGAAATTACAGTATAAATTTAGGAGGCTCAATATCTGACTATTAGCATTTTTAGATAGTGCATATGAAATTGAGGAAGAAAATTTTCAAAATATGTTATAGAATAAATTCCCCAAACTGAAAGATATCCCTTTCCAGACTGAAAGGCCCATCAAATATTCTGTACAATACAAAATAACACCAAAACATGTACTGATATTTTTATATTTGAGAAATAAAGAGAAGATCCTTAGAATTTTTAGAAAAAAAAAGTCATGTAAAATGGAACTTGATTATACTGATGTTAGGTTTCTCAGAGAAATCCATAAGTAGAAAAATTAATAAATTTCAATGAAATTATAAGAAGGTACCATTTTGAACCTTCAATTATTTAATAGTAAAATTATTATCAGGTTAATCAAAGAGCAATATGAAAAAGAAAATGTTAACATAGTACACTACTTGCAAATCATTGAACAATTTATATATAGTGTAGGGTTAACTCAGAACATAGCCTCTCTGGGACTAGTGGCCTGATACTGACATATGGAAAAGGTATCTGCCTAAAGAAAAAAAAGATTCAGTGTTTTATCAGAATGATTTTCTGTTTTATACTGTCTTAATCAGGCCCTTGGCTACTTAAGGAAATTGAATCTCCACAATAAAAGAACTATATTTTGTTCATAATTATGCAGAATTGGAGTGTGTCTTTTCCTCTCTACTTACCCCTCTGGAATTCAAACACTTTTTGACCCAGCAATCATACTTCTGAGTATTTATCCAAATAAAAAACAAAACACTAATTTGTAAAGATCTATGCACCCCAAACATTCATAGCAGCACTATTCACAATAGCCAAGATATGGAAGCAACCTAAATGTCATCAACAGACAACTGGGTAAAATAGCTATGGTTCATATATACAATGGAATATTACTCAGCCATAAAAAATGAAATCCTAACATTTGCAATGACATGGTATCTTTACTTTCATGGCAATGTGATTATTTGCATGAGTTCAATAAGAATCTGTTTTCTCTATAACAGGGCATGATTGGAAACTAGTTTTTATTACCAATCTTTTGACTGGAATGTCATATTTGAGAGGAATGCAGAGACTCGAGTAGGACCTAACAACTTTAAGGAATTGACTTATGGAAGCCAATAAAAGCCTTTGGAAAATTGACCTGGTACCTTGCTCTCATAGTTTCCAGCACCCTTCCCATGTGAGTAAAGAATGTCACTTCTTGGAAGGTGCAGGAACCTCAAGATATTCTGGAGATCTCAAGAAGAGAAGAATTTATTCGAAACCTATAGTTATTGTAGACATTCTCTGAGCACAAGTCCTTGCCTTGGCTTTTCTGGTCTTGTGAGACCTTTTAAGTTCATTCTGAAGAGTCCTTGTAAAATTCCAGCAAAGCAGAATTAAAAGTGCCTATCTGATTAATTAATATTATTGCTGGGCTTATGAAAATGACCAGGTTAAATTTATTGAAATGAATTATACCATAAAGTAATGAATCTTAATTTGGCTATCTTTGGTAACAACAGGGGTGGTTAGAGAGGAAAGGAAAAAAAAATATTTTGACAAAAATTGAAATATATCTAAGTATACATTAGATTCTTAAGGTTTACATTGTCTTTTAAGTTTTATTTTGTTTTCTATTTGTAAATTACACTAGGTCCTGAATTCTCATCTCCTCGTACATGTCTGTGGCTCTTCAAACATGTTTTTGATTTGTAATTTTTCTCCCATCCTTTAACTAGGAATTCTTGAAAAGTATAACTGCTTTTTCCAAGTCATGAAAGCTAAAGATGGACAGCTTGATATAAAATTTGAGAGACTGCCACAATGGCTCGTTTTTTAGCAATCTTGGTGACTAGCGCTGGGTGGGCCACAAAAAGAGTTTGACTTGGTGTCTGAGTACAACATCAGGCACATTTCAAGTTGTGGCAGATGCTTTAAGACTTATATCTATAAATCTTTACTGACAGCCTTACAAACTTATAATTTGCTCTGATTATTAACCTTTGTTTTTCTCTTGTTTTCATAGACATAGGAGACACCTATACAATGACTAATATAACCTGCTAAACCTCTGGGGAAGTTGAGACTCAAAACAGAATCATGAAGTAGGCTACTTCGTATTCATAGTAACCCCAAAACTAACAATACTTTCAAATGAATATAGGACAGTTTCATTCCTCTAATCCCCAGACTTTGTTCCTGTTTAGAAGAAAGCAGATAGTGGTTGTTGCCTCTCTTCCCTCACAACTGAAGAATGATCAAGAGACTAGGGGGAGTTGTAACAGGAATTGTAGTCTCACATGTTGCAGCACTTTAACCACTTAGTGGCCCTCCTTTGGCTCTCGGGGCCATTACCTGGTAACAGGACGGCTTGGCTTATGTGTACTGTTAGTGTTAGGATGTAGTCTTTATTATATTTATGCTCTATGGATGCAATACAGAAATGTTCTAGGAGATAAATGCTCCCTCTACTTGTGTGCATATAAAACTCTACTTGCTCTTGGCCAGCAGCTTTATTCCTGTAGCTTTGACCAGCTCTTGCTGAAGCTTCCCTGCCTTGTGAGTAATAAATGACATTTCTCACCTCTCAGATCCTCATGGTGGTTCTTTCAGAATATCTAAACCCACGTGCAAGTTCCAGGCCTGGAGCTCCTGTGTTATATGTAGTATCAATATGACTATATTGTCTCTCACATAGATTAAATGTATAAATGTAAGCAAAATTAAGAAAATTCTGGAAGAATAATATAGGTGAACATTTTCATAATCTATATAAGGGGAATTTATTTCTAGGCAACTCTTAAAATCCAGAAGTCATAAAGAAAAAGAAAAAATATATAGCATATAATAGATTTAAAACTTCTGCTTTATGGAAGACAACAAATTTAAAAAGAAAATGACAGTGTTGGAGAAAATATGTGTGATGTATACAAAAACAGTATTATTGTTAATGATGTATATATATCTCCTAAAAATAAATAAAAAAAGTGAAATTAGCAAAGTATATGAATAAGCAATTCAAATAAGAGATGTAAATAGCACATGAACATATAAAAACAATATCAATCTAATTCTTAGAGAATTTTTCTAAATTTACTTAAAAGATAATCTAGAGCTGTATGTACTGAAATGAAGATATCTATGATATATTTATAAATAAGTAATAAAATATACAGAACAAAATGTATATTATAGTCCTATTCTTGTAAAACAAATAACCATGTGAAAAAATATGCATTTGTGTATATATGTGTGTATGTATGTGTATGTGTATGTATGTATATATAGATATAAATATACACACATACATATATATATATGTCAAATAAATGCAGAGAAAAAATGTTAAATGTAAATAGTTACTTTGGGGAAGAATATTGGGATTAGAAACTATAGCTAGTGGAAAGTTTAATTTTTGTCTAAACACGTTTGAGTTTTTTTTAGAAATCAGCATATATTTTTTTCATAAGTATCATGAACCTTATGTCATATCTAGATAATACATGCAATGGTAAATCAAGATTTTATTTATAAATAATTGTTTACTCATATTAATTTGATTGTACAAATCCTTTCCTTTAGTTTTACACTCACTATATATGTCCAAGCCATTTTGTCCACAAAAATGTAAAGCTATATATTATTAACAAGTCATTTATTTATTCATATTAGGGGTAAGTTCATAGTCTAAACTAGATTATTGTTATGTATCCTAAAGTAACTACCATGTCTCTAAATTCTTGGAGTATCACAGAGATCAAGAGCCTCAGCTATGTCATCATAATGTTTATGTATTATTGAAATCTCTTTGTAGGAATTAAAATCTAATTTAAAAAAACATGCATGAAGTGATTAGGTCAAAATCCAACAAAGATTGGTGGGGAGTGTGGCATTCAAAGGGCACAAAACACATTCAATAATCTTCAAATACAAATATTGTTAAAACACTGCTTCCAACAGTAGTAAGTATACCCAGTATCCAGATCTTTGTTTCTAAATAACATTATCTTTAAAAAGAAAACAGAGATCCTTGAATAAATGGCTGATTCTAGGGATGAAGCAGGAAATATATCCATAAGCCTGGAAAATTTTATAACACTTGAAAATAAGCAAGTCTTTAAAAACCAAAAGTATAGGGTCATGCTAAAGGGACACAAGAACCTACCTGAAATATCTCCCAATGGTCAAACTGAAACAATTTGTGCAAAAAATAAAGTAGTATTGAATTATATACCAAAGCATAAATAAATACACAGGACTATGACCTGATAAAAATGAATTATTTAATAAATACAAAAATGGGTAGAAGAGACACATCTTCTTTATAGGAGAATTCCAAATAATATATGTAGATGGAGATTAAATCTCCCCAACTACCATCCTCAACAGAGTGTAGGCTGAACTTAGCTACCCCCTTCCAAACAGTAGAATAAGGAACAGGCAAAAATAGTAACTACAGTAGAGAAGTATGACTTAACCAAGTTCTCAAGGTTGACAATCCCCAGTAATATAATTCATGTGGATATTTCATCAGATTACCTATAAATATGATAGTATGAGGACATTTCACCTCCATGGTATTTTTCCCCAAACCCATAATATTAGCGTGTGTGTGTGTATAATATAGAAACATTATACATAATATCAGTATTCTTTGAAACTATAAAGATTGTGAGAAACAAGGGGAAACTGAATAAACTAATAGATCAGAGGAGATTAAGGAGATACAATGACCAAATGAAATATGGTATTATTGAGTTATCTCAGAGAAGAATTTTTACATTCAAGTTATGGTCAAATGCATACTGTAGAATTTTCTTTAAATCATGACAGTTTACCAAAAGTCATTATTGCATAAAAACTAAGTAGTAATGACCCAGAAATCCTTTTTCTGGGTATCTATTCAAAACATTTGAAATCATTTATTGGTAAAGATATATTCACCCTGATGTTATTGCAGCATTATTTACGATAGCCAAGCTTGAAGAAAACCAAAGTGCTCTTCGATAGATGACTAGATAAAGATGTGGAACATATACACAATAGAATATTACTCAGTCATACGAAAATATGAAATACTGCCATTTGCAACAACATAGATGGATCTTAAGACTATCATGTTATGCAAAATAAGATAGATGGGAAAATTTGAGAACCATAATTTCAATCATATGTGTAAAATAAAACTGAAAGCAACAAATGAAGAAGACAAAGAGAGACTCATGGACATGGACAATAGTTTAGTGTTTACCATAGGAAAGGGAGAGAGAGGTAAAGGTAAAGGGGGTCAAATATATGGTGATGGAAGGAAATTTAAATTTGGGTAGTGAACATACAATGCAATACACATATGATGTATTATTAAATTGTGTACTTGAAACATATAATTTCATTAATCAATGTCACCCCAATAAATTTAACAAATTTTAAAAAGCTTATGAAACAAAATATATTAGAGGCACCTAAAATGGCATAGATGATCGAGTCTTCATTCATCCATCTTGCAACCACATCAAAATTAGGACAAAACCATAGAGCAAAGTCACAAGGGATCTAGATGAACAAAAGCACCACAACCAGGGAGAGAAATAATGAATAGGTCTGCAACAGTAGAAGGTAGGAGGGTGCGAAGATGTGAGGTTGCCTGGTCCCGAGTAACTGAGTGAGACAGAGGCCACAGTAGTGGAAGCCGGATGCTGCAGATGCCTCTTAGGGGCTGGGTCTGTGAGTGGATTTTATGGTGACAGAATTACTCACACTGAGCACCAGTGCCAGGTCGGCTACTTGAGGGGCACCAGGAACTTACAGGGGGACACTGAGTTGTCAGAACAAGGGCCAGAGGTGAGGCTTTTTCCTGGGTAATAGGGCTCTGTTGAGCCCTCCCACTCTCAGTGTGTGGACACAGTATCACCATAACTGAGACTTCATTAAACTAGATAACAGAGGTCCCTATGCCAAGAAGTTCCCTGAAACTCTACCTTACCCAACTTGTGGCCCCACCCAAGCCACATTCAGTTGTGGCATCTGGCCTCAGTTTCCGGCATGGCCTCTTGTGGCAACTATAAGTACAGCATTTGTGGATTGCTTGCTGAATCTTACAGGTGGCCCTGGAGGGGCAGAGGCTGGGGCTAAACTTGGCCTGCAGCTGAGCCCCTCTCAGGACTGTGCCACTGGACACCTACTATACAAAGCCACACTAATCAGATTGGAAGACTTAAGAGCTTTGCTTAGTACAAAGAAACGACACAGAAAGACAGCCCAGATGGGAAGACAAAGAAGCAGAAATCATATGAAAGAACAGAAAATAGATCAAGAAAAAATGGAGTTAAGCAATGTAACAGATGCAGAGTTCAAAACACTGGTTATAAAAAATCTCAAGGAACTTAGGGGAAAAGTAGATAAATTCAGTGAGAACTTTAACAAATATATTTTAAAAAACATAAAAATGGAAATGGAAATTAAAAGGAAACCAGTCAGAAATGAAGAACACATTTCTGAAATGAAAAGTATATTAGAGGGAATCAACAAAGTGGAGGAAGAAGAGGATCAAACCACCAATATAGAGTATGGGGAAGTGAAGGACACAATTAGAATGGCAAGATAAAGAAGCCAAGGCTATAATAATAATTTCAGGAGCCTATGGGACACAATTAAATGTAAAACATCCAGATCATAGGGGTACCTGAAGGGGAACAAGGAGTTGAAGAGCTATTTGAAGAAACAATGATATGAAACTTTCCTAACCTGGTGAAGGATATAGACATACAACACCAGGAAGCTCAGAAAGTCCCCAAAACCAGGAACTCAAAGAGTTCCTCATCAATACACATCATGACTAAAATGCCAAAGATTAAATACAAAGAGAGAATCTTAAAAGTAACAAGAGAAAAGCAGTTAGTTACTTACAAGGGAGCACCCACAAGACTGGTAGCTGATTTTTCAAAAGAAAGTATGCAGGACAGAAGGGCTAGGCACAAAATATTTGATGTGATGAAAACTCAGGAGGTACAACCAAGAATTCTTTATCCAGCAAAGCTATCATTTAGAGTTTAAGGACAGATGAAGAGCTTCCCAGACAAAAATAAGCTAAAGGAATTTATCAACACCAAGCTAGTATTACAGGAACTGTTGGAGGGACTTCTTTAAGAAAAACAAAAAACAAAACAAAAACAAAAACATGTCTCAAACATGAATAGAGAATGGTCATTACATTCTTGTCAACAAGAACCTCAAATGGAAAATAATTAAGTACTTCAATCAAAACATAGGGTGGCTGAATGGATAAGAAAATAAGGCCCCTACCTATGTTGCCTATAAGAGACTCACTTCAGATTAAAAGACACAGAGAGACTAAAAGGAAGGCACTGGAAAAACTTATTGCCTTGATGGACTGAGAGGGTGTTGCACAAGATGAAGTTAGTCAGAGAAAGGCAAATGTTACATGATTTCACATACATGTGGAATCTAAAGAACAAAACAAACAACAACAAAAAATGGAAACAAACTTATATAGAGAATATTTTGAGGGTTACTATATGGTAGGGGGTTTAGGGTGGACAGTGAAAAAGGGCAAAGTGATTAAGTACAAATGGATGGGTATAAAACAGATGTGGAGATATAAAGTGTAGTATGAGGAAAAGTTAATAATGTAATATGTAGGGAAGAAGAGGTGTACTACATTTAGTAGGATGATCACTTTGTGAGTTATATAGGTCTTTAATCACTATACTGTACAACTAAAACTAATATATTATTGTATGCCAACTATAATTGAAAACTCATTGAATTTTCAATGTAAATATGAGCAACTAATTGTCTATTATATTTCAATAAAGCTGCAAAAAATACTGGACAATAAAATTACTAAATATGTTCATTTTTAATTTGGATAGTGTGCTATAACTTAACTCTATAATAGACTGAATTGCTTATAATCTGCATGTATTAGTGTGACATTTTATTAGAATTTACAAAATAGAAAATGGAAAGAGAAATCTTTAAGTAAATGTAATTGAGAAAATGATATATGGAAACCGGTTTTTGGTTTTAGTGTTTGAAGGTATTGAGTATTGAGAACCTTTGCTTATTAAAGCAAAAGTATCATAACTTGGCCATTAAAGAGTCAATTCTGCAGGTAAAACTAGAATTTGGGTTTTATTGAATTGGTCTCTCCTATAACAAGGCCAGACCTCTAGTAAATGCTAATTATGTTGGTGCCTTTTGGGGGATTTCACACAATTCACTAGGAGTAGATCACTGACTCCTTCACTTTGGCTCCTAAGTAGTCTCAAAATGGTAATGACCTACATTCCCTACTTCCCTGGCTGAGATTTGATGTAGTGACCTTGAAAAATCAAGACTATATTTTCATTTAGTAATTCCCACTTAGCTGTCTCAGAGACTTGTTTCATGCTAAATGTAAATATGCTGAAAATCTGTTCACACGAAACTAACCTAGAAGGAATGTGGCCACAGTTTTTATATGACTATTTTTAAATCAATGATCAGGCATATTTTTCAATTATTTCACAATATACAAAGAAACGAAATTCTCCCTTATTCTTGATTAGTCATACTGCTTTCAGTAAATTGAATCCTAATATTCTTTTGTATATGAAAGCAGCATGCCAAATATTGAGTATATGACCATTTCGTTACCATTTTATTAGGAAAAGGCAACATTTCTTTTCCATTTTTCTGTAATGCGGATCCTCATGGAGTGAGGAGGATTATCACAATCATTTGTGCTTCATTTTTTATGACATTATTTAGTTTCTAACAATGAAGTCAATAATTATACAAAGACTTTTGGTTTACCAAATAAACCCAATACTAGTGGATTTAAGTGCCTATAGCTCTATCTTTAGAAGATGTGATCCATGTTCTAAATTTCATTGATAAGTCCCATGCACAGGAACTCAGGTCTTCATTGTTGGTAACTGAAGTCTTTTCTGAAAAAGAAGTGTTCTGATATCTACCACTTCTGACAACCACCCCCAAATAACTGACGTGTGAAAAACATAAAAGAATGACAACAGCTGAAAATGTGTTCGGCAATTTATTTAAATGTTTCTTATGAACAAAGAGTTCAACCAATCTCTTCACCTCATTAAGGTGTATAGTTTCATCCATTTTCATCAGCTTTACAGCATCTGAATGGCACTCAGGTCTAATACTCATCCCCACTTGCTGCTGAAGATGATTTTTTTTTCCAATTGCCATCATTTTTACTGATTTTCTCTTTGGTTACTGATATATAGATTTCCATAAGGAAGATAAGATTTTTTTGTGTGCGTGTAGGGGGAGGGATATAGCAAGATTGTGACAAGATTTTTTTAACCCTCTACCACAGATGACATTTTACATCAGTCTCAAATCTATACCTGTTTTCGAAAATCATGACAAAGCTAATTAAATATGGGGCCAGCCAAGAAATATTTTTAAAGGTCTATGTCTCCAATGAATAATGCTTCAGTCTGTCTAAAGTATAAAACATTAGGAAATTATAGGCTGGGACCATTCCTAATCTGTGCATGGAACTTTAAACAACAACAGAGGCTTAAAGTGACTCAAATAACAAAACAGTGGTATGTTCCAAAATGCTTTGCACTAGATAACTCAATAATCCTGTTCCTTAATTCATTTCTTGAGTTTCTATCATTGGTTTCCCAATTTTGTTAAATGTTTATCTGAATTGAGAAAGATTAAATTTTGATGAAAAATAAGTCATATTTGTCTTCCCTTAATTGCTACTATGTAGGCTCAAATTTGATCACACAAACACGCATGCTGATTTATGAGCCAGATATTAACCCTTGATGAATATTTAAGATTACTAATAGCACCTGCTTTTTAACACAACATATTTTTTAGTATTTAAAGGGTGAACTCAATTTAGTTTGTGTGATTTATGACATACTAAAAAATCATTTCTCTGCCCATATACCCTGCTTCTCCTACTCTTGCTGCCAGTACTTTTAAAAATATCTTTTAATAATAGTTAATACCCACAATTAGAGTTAAATATACACAAGTAGAGTTAATAATATAACTTGAATCATCACTTCAAGATTATTTTTTATAATATAAAAAGTCATTAAAAATGGAGCAGCAGAGGTCAAAATTCTGAATGAATATTAAGTTTTGATGGAGAAGAGAAAGAGGAAAATATTTCAGACATGACGCTTTATTGGGATTGTATAAATGGGGCATGATTGTGGAAACCATACATAGCAAGTTGTGGCAATGGAGGCTCTAAAAATTCTGAAGGCACGTTACAATTTCATTACAAGACAGCTCTTTATGATGAAAATATTTGTAAAGAGCTAAGATCTTGTATGTACTAGGTGGAGTGAAACAAAAAGAATAAATGTACTCTCTCTGTGTGTCTCTGCCTCTCTCTCTTTCTCTCTCTCTATTTATACACACACACACACACATATACGCAGACACACAAATATATACATATATATATAATTTTATGTGTGTTTACATACATGCATATTTCTCTTGACTATAGTAATGCTTTACATTCATTATTTATGTTACTCTTTCATTAGCCTATAAGTTAGGCATAAAAAGGTCTAATTACAACTTTTTTTTTGTTTTCTAGTTATTTAAAAAAAAATGAAAATAAACAAATGAAAAAGACAAACAAAAACTCATAGACACAGACAACAGTTTAGTGGTTACCAGTGACGAAGGAGGAAAGGGGAAATAGAAAATGGTAAAAGGGGTCAAATATATGGTGAGAGAAGATTGAACTTTGGATGGTGAACACACAATATACAAATGATATAGAATTCTACACTTAAAACCTATATAAATTTTTAAAAGACACTATAAAGGGTCTGGAAATTGCTAAAAATGTGGTAAGAAGAACACAGGAGAGATTAAGTGCCCTATCCAGATACACATCTAATTAAGGGAAAAGCCAGTACTAAACTGGAAATTTGAGTATGTCTCAGTAGTTCTTAAACTGTGCTCCAAGGATTCCTAGGGTTTCTGGGAAATTCTAGTGGACATAGTAGGGGAACCGGACAAAAGACAGTGGGTGGGTCTCTGAATAGCTCCTATTTTATCTCTCCCTTTATAAAGATATTATATTTAAATTATTAGCCTCTGTAGTTGGTTCTTTTCTGTTCACTCCTAGTTGTTCATTCGTTTAGTGTGGCACCCTTCCCACTTCTCTTTGATGCCATCTGTTTCACATTAATCCTCATTTAAACTCAACTTGACTTTCATTGTTCAGAAAAGGCAGGTAATGGCTGAAATGTGAAGAAAAACAGTAAAAAAATTATTACTAATATTTGAACTTTCAAGGTTCCAGGTCTTAGCATCAACATTATACTTGGAAGAATACTTAGACAGCTATTTCATCTGTCACAGGGGGAAGAAAAAAAGGGCTTTCAAGGCTAGAGAAGAGAGAATAACAATTTGAAGAAAACATAAAGTTGGAAACAACATGGAAACCCAGTCTAAGATCTGGGGATGTTAGGAACATAACCCCCTTTAAATTTGGATTGCCTCGGTATAAAATATTTGAATCTTTTTCTCTGCCATAACATAGGTATTCCACAAAATTAATGGAAAGTCTTTTCTTGACATCATGTTACAATAATTGATAGCATGACATGTCTAAAAATTGGAATACCAGAGAAAGTGCCTTGAATTTCCTGAAGCTCTGGAGTGGCTAGGCTGAATACATACATTTTCCCATAGTTCTCAAGAGTCAGGTGCAGAAATTAGGTGAGGAGGAGAGAAATCCAGTTGACCTACAGGGGCTCTTTTTGATGGCATGAGAGAAGGCTATAACAGAAATTAAGAGTAGATAACCCAGTAGGAAGTCAAATAAGAACACTATTACATCAAAATGATGCTAGCAAACAAGGGAATGTAGCCTAATATTAGAGCTAGTTGTATCTATGAAACAAAGATTAAGAGTGATGTCAATGTGGTATTTGTATATGCCCCCTTGTAAGCTTAGACTATACCATAGGGAGAAGGAAGGGGTGACAGGGATATCAATAATTTGATAACATTTAAATTAAAATGACTGAGAAAAATAATAAAAACTGACTTTTTAAAAGTAACTTGATTGCTGTTTCTGCCTCAGAAAAAAAAATAGGCGTGCCAGTAGAAATTAATTTTAATTTTTGAAGAATTTAATACTTATAATACCTAAATTCATGGTACTGTGAAATTTGAACATGGTATTATTATATCAGTTTTCCAAGTAAGATTTTATTTTAACAGAGAATAGGATCAAGTTAACTAAAAAGGAAGAAAATAGTTTTTGAATTTATGGGATTTTGACAATGTCTCATACGGGGTAAAACTCATTAGTGAGAAAATGGGCATGGCAGCACCTGACAGCTCTCAGCATTACAAAAATAGTAGGTTATTAAATTTTCAGTTTGGACGATTTAATGTTAAAATAAGGTTACCCTTGACAGTAACCTATACTCATAGCTTTCTGTAATATTAGAGTTGGAGTACCTTAAGGATAATCTTCTCCATTGTACTAATGATAAAATTGAGATTGAGATCAGGAAAATTACTTGGCTTCCGTAACCTTATGCTCTATTTTCAAAGATTTGTATTGAAGGACTTCAGTTGAGTTCTAGAAACTGTCTGGCTTGAATTATATTCATGTTAAGAAACAAATAAAAGAACAATATTTCAAGGGGTTATTATTACATTGGTGTACTATGAAAAGTAAATGAATAATTTAATATAAAGTATTTTATAAAATTAAAGAATCTCTAATAATTTCATCATTAAAATCATGTAATAACTCCATGTACCAGTGTCTAGGTTAGAATATTCCACGTGGAGAAAATAATCTTTTTGTATTAGTTAATGGTGCAAGGTGAAAATGAAATTGTTCTTTTAACATATGGGGGACAACTATTTTAAACATTGCAGCATGGCTTGGACTTTAACTACCCTCTTTATTAACTTAGCTTGTGTGAAATCCACAAACATTATTAATGGTCATAAAATTACCAGGCCATTCTTGGAACTGAATACAGAATTGGCCTCTGTGACCTTCATCAGTCCTGTGGTCTGGCTCATACTGACTATAGCAATTGTACTTTTTTTATTGTATCAAACTTTGTCAACCATTAATTTCAAGTGACACTCAGATTTTCATGTTACTGCACAGAACTAAAAGGAGAGCCTGACAAGATTGTATTACCCACCCCTTGTAACTTTGAAGATGTCAATTAAATATTTTATAACTCTTCTTTGCCAGTAACATTCTTATACTCTGCAATAACAATATACTCCATAAGGTCAAAAAAGTCACTTAAGGCTACTTTTTTTATTTGTTGCAATTGAATTGGATATTTGACTATTTTTTTTTAATTTTCCAAATAACTTAATCACTTATTATAATGGCACTCAGTATAACTGATTGGAAATACAAACAAAATAACACACCTATAAATAACTTGTTTTTACTAATAAATGGATCTTTTATACATTGTGTTCAGATGTTACCACCACTAATTTATTTCAAAAGAGCAGCTTGCTGAAAGCTGTACCTGATAGGCCCTGGCATTGGCCTTGCCAAATGTGATCACAATCCACAGTTGCAGGTATTAGCAGAGGTCTTCAGGACTTCATCACCACATTTTGGTTTCCATAACACTGCAATTCTATGATAGTGTAAAGTGTGACATTTTGGGATTTGATTGATCTGCACCTTTCCCCCCTTTAGGGCTCGTATCTATTATATTGTATAACCTTTGGGTTGTGGACCTTATGTTACCTGTATTCAGACCTATCTTGAGACCTGCTTAAAGCCTCACCGCCTTTTTTTTTTTGTAATGCCTACAACACCTGGTATTCCTAGGTGGTCTCCCATCCATGTACTAACGAGGCTTAGCTTCTGAGATAAGGTAGGATTGGGTATGTTCAGGATGGTATGGCCATAGACCGCTCATCACTTTTGAAACACTGATTTATCCTGCTGTGTATCGTGGTTCAAATTTAGTGTAATATTTCATATGGCAGCTTTCCTGAGCTTTAAAGGGGGAAATTGCAGCTTGTCCAAGTGTCCATTGCTTCACTAATTTTGAATTAAGAAAAAAAATACTTATTTTCATTGTACTATATTTTTTACTAAATTTATTAGGGGTGACATTGGTTAATAAAATTATACAGATTTGAAGTGTATAAATCAATAATATGTCATATGTACATTGCATTGTGTTTACCACCCAAAGTTAAATTTCCTTCCATCATCAGCAATTAATGTAGATCTCAAGTGTCTCACCCTGACATTTACATATCTTTTTAAAGGTATATTATTGCAAAAACAAAGAAGACAAAACACTATCACTATATTCTTTTCTCTGAGAGAACCTTAGATTCAAGGATTGTTATAGACAATATATCAAGAGTTCATTAAGTCATTCGATAAGTATTCTCACAGTATCTATGAGAATAAGATTCACTGGCTAAGTGATGAGATAAGAGTGCATGCTAATTCTCCCCCTTGACAGTGTAGGACAAAGCTGGTAAATATCATACTTAGAAAATGAAATAGGTACATATTAGGTAAAGTGTATGTTTCTTAAATCTCAAATTTGATTTATTTGCATGTGAAATCATGTGGTAAGTATGCTCTTTAATGTTTCCTATAGGTGTAGTGAATATGAACTCTTATCTCATGGGAGAAATAAGAAAATGGAGGCTGAGAGTGATCAATGCCTTGTCCAAATGTCAGTAGTGGAGAGGGTTTTCAAAGCCATTTTTATTTCTCCACTTTCTCACAATTCTTTTCTAATCTGGATTCCATAGGCCCTCAGCAGTTTACAAAAAATCTCTTGCTAAGATCGCCAATAATATCCATATCCTCTAAACCAAGGAACCATTATCAGTCCTCAACTTACATTACCTTCTTGAAATATTCTCTTCTTTTGGCTTCCATGATTCCACACTCACCTAGATATAGCCTGCTTCTTTGTCTATCTTTATCATTGTAATTAGGTTTCTAACTAAAGATTTCCTGAAGAATGGTGGATTTTTAAAAGTTATGTTTCAAATTCTTCTGATATACTATTATGACCTCACTGGTTTTGGATAATCTCTTCTCTACATTGTGGTAACTTAAAGATCTCGATGTGTTCCTGAATGCTCGTCATGGTAGAATTGATTTGAATGGACCTTGGTTTCTAATTGAATTTGGCTTACAGCTGACTTTGTTGAATTTTTCCAAGAGGCCAGATATAATATTTTAAACTGAGATGTCAGCACACAGAAAATTGGTCATTGTCTGCTAATCAGTAGATATTTTATAATATGGAACTTCAACTCATTCTATTCAGTTTATTTTTGCTCAGTAGATGATCAAAGTTAGACAAACTCAGGCCGAGTTCAGCAAATCCTATGAAAATTGTCAAATCTGAATTACTGTTGGGCATCTTTTTACATAGGACTCTCTCCTGAAGACTAATATATGAGTTCTACTTTTTTCACCTTTATTGGTCCACTGTAATTACATCCTTAGACTATATTACTCCTTGATGTATCAAAGAAAATAGATTAAGGAAAATTGCTGAACATAGAGAACTCACTGGATAATATAGACCCAGATTTTGAAGGCACAAACTAACTGCATCTAAATAATTCTACCTTTATTTCTAAGAAGAAAAAACATACTGTAGAAATTAATTATTGTAGTCAACATGTTCTACTATCTGACATTACTATGACTTTAATCAGTATGTGAAAATCATTGAAACTAAATCCTGTCTTTGCTGTCATGCAAATTTGTTATGACCTAATTGAAATATCACCTTTTAAAAGTCTTTTTTTTTAATTTAAAAGTATCATCAAGCAGTATGCAAATTCAATAACAGAGTCTTTAGAAACCTCATGGGGGGAATTTGGTATAGCTTACGTTTAAGAGAGTTTTATTGTAAATGTTGGTTCTTTGTGCACTACCTAACATATGTTGCAAAAATGTGTTAGCTCCCTAGGTAACTCTTGAATAAAATCTGTCATGTTTTATGAGAGTCTTGACTATTTTACTGTAAGTTTCATTTTAACATCTAATTCTGAACTTAGAGTATTTTATGTACTTATATGTAATCCTAGACATTTTCTATGCGATAATTTGCATTTTAAAAGGTAAGACACCAAGTCTTACTTGCATTATTTTATTTCTCTTTTAATACACTCATATTTTTAAGGAAATATTTGTTATATAACATTGTGTGGATTTAAGGTACACCACATGTTTATTTGATACATTTATATATTGTAATATAATTGTCATTACTGTAATAGTTAACACTTTTATCATGTCTAATATTTCTTTTGTTTGTTGTGGTTATAAAAATAAATATTTAAGCTCTTTGTAAATTTGATGATTATAATACAATAGTTTTGTCTATATTTAATATACTGTATATCCAATCTCTAGGACTTATTCTTCTCATTATAAATTTGTACTCTTAAATAATATCTTTTATTTCCCCATTCTTTGTCTCTGGTAATCTTCATTTTACTCTTTGTTTTTATGAGTTTGGCTTTTTACATTCCATATGTAATTTCACACAGTATTTGTCTTTCTCTTTCATGTCTTAGTAAGAATAGCATCTTCAAGGTTCTTCATCCATGTTGTCAAAAATGGCAGAAGTTTTTTTTTGCATGACTGAATAATATTCCATTGCATATACATACTACATTTTCTTTATTCATCCACTGACAGACACTTAGGGTTGTTTCCATATCTTGGCTATTGTGAATAATGCTGCAATAAACATAGGAGTGTGAATATCTCTTTGATATCCTGTTTTCATTTCCTTTGGTTATATACCTAGAAGTGATATTGCTGGATTATATGGTAAATTTACTTTTAATTTTCAAGGAACCTCCATATTGTTTTCCATAGTGGCTGAACCAATTTACATTCTCAACAACCATGTACAAGCCTTCTCTATTCCACACATCCTTATCAACATTTGTTATTTTTTGTCTTTTTTATTATAAGCCATTCAAATGGGTGTGAGGTGATGTCTTATTGTGATTTTGATCTTCATTTCCCTGTTGATTTGTGATGTTGAGTACCTTTTGATATATCTGTTAGCCATTTCAATAGCATCTTTGGGAAAATGTTTATTTAGTCCCTCTGCCATTTTTAATGGATTTTGTTTTATTTTAAAAATATTTTATTCTTTACCAATTTCCTTTGACATTCAGGTCAATAACTATTACCTGTCTTTCCTCTTCTCTTCATGGATTCACAGTGCTTTATTTGCTTGCTTTGTTTTGGCCACTTGGCTTAAAGATGTTCTTAAATAGTGTTTATGAGCGTAGACTTTGGAGTTCAGTAGCATGGTGGTTAAAAGCTTACACATGTAATCACATAAAAAAAATCTGCTACTTACCAGCTATATTACCTGAGGCAAATTATTTAAAAGTTCTGAGCCTCAGTTTCTACATCTGTAAATTGAGGATTACAATGATCAATTTATAGAGATGTGATCTTGATTAAAATAGTTAATTGTGTATCTTTTACTTAGCATAATGTTTGACATATAACAAGCATTTTATACACAGTAGTTATTATTATTATTGTTATTATTGAAATAAGCATTGAGGAAATATGTAGAAATTATACCAATTGCTATCTTAAATTAAAATTTAATGCAATAAACACTGAGCTAGGCTAGACAATGGAGATACAAAGAGATTACCAAATAATTACTACTTTCAAAGAATCCACATAATATGCATGCATTAAGAATATAAGAATCTTAACCTCCACTTACTTACCTTTTTTTCCAAAGTGACATTCATTAAAGTCCTAGACTTTAAGAGGACCTGAAAGATGGTAACATGTTCCAAGTTAGTTTTAGAAATTTTATTGTCATTTTATCCGTCCATTTATAGTTGACCCTTTAACAACTGTCAGTAAGGTTTTTGTTAGAAATATTTTACTTTTAAGTAATATAAAATTTAACGCATAGTGTGTTGAGAGAAAAAAATATATATATATAGGAATAAAAAATCCAGGGGTAAAACTGTCTTTAGGAACAGCTGTATTTAGGTTTAAATGATATCATCGGGGCTCATTTCATCTCTATGTTATGATATTTCCTCCAGCTGTGTTGGCTTCATACCACTCTATGAGGTTCAAAGGTAATAATACTGTCTTCAGTGCCTAACTTCATCTCAGGTTTTTGTTCATGTAGAAAGAATAACAGACTCTTTCTCAGAAAGATCAGTAAATCTTTGACTGCATATTATTCACTACAGTATGATGGATGCCCATCCTTAAATCAATCACTGAGAGAAGATAAGTGATTTAGGATAATCAGGGTACAACCTTGGAGGTTTAGGGTGGTCTCAATCTGACAGATCATATGAATTGAGTGTGAAAAAAAAATCCTCAAAGAAAATACCAGGTATGTTTTAGAAGAAAGGTGTTGGGCAAAAAAATAGATGACTACTTCATAGCAAGATTTTTTTAAACTGAAATATTTAAAAGATAAACCAAAAGATGACTCAAACACCTAATGATCATAAGGCTAGAAAACTTCCTTTGTTATACCACCATAAGTTGATCAATATTTTGATTTGATTTGGCCAATATAATTTTATCTAGTATACATATCACTATTTTCTTCAATATTTTTGATATAATGTATGTTGAAACTCTGCCTAATACTCATTGGTGAAAGAGGGTTGATTACTTATTTGCAAACCATGGATGCATGATGTTTTTAAAGTTAGTATCTGAAAAGCAACTTCTTCCAGATAGTATTCAAGCTAGAAAATTTAAATAACAAAACTGCATAATTTGAATTTTCATATCTCATATATTTGATAAAAGTTTGGTAAGCTGTCAGAAATATTTTTTTCAGTCAGAAGAATAACTGATTAATGGCAAAAAAGATGTAAAGATGAAACAATAAAAGAATGATTACTGAGTTTAAAAGTTTGGACTCTCAGCTTGAACTTAAATTCTAAAACTGGTTATTACAGAATCAATTTTTACTTTGTTATCTTTCAAACCTCATGCTTCCATGAAACTACTGGCTTTATTTTGGTGAAAAAATATTCATCTTTCACATGCTCTTGAAAAATTAAGCTGAGTTTTTTTAAAAGTTATGTTTCATTCTATAAATATGCATTATCTTTGAAAGCTGTTCATCAAATTGTAACTTCTTGTAAAAATTAATCATGGTCAGTGTTTTAGTAACTGAAATAAAGAATGTTCTGTTACATATAAAAAATTTAAAATGCTCCATATTGTGCCGCATGGAAAAACTATGAAAAAATAACACTGATTAATGAAAAGTCTAATTAACATTAAAAAAACTGACAAGCATTTAATGAAATAAGAAAATATGTCAAAGACATTTTTTATAAACATAGTTTTATCTTTTCTTATTTTCTTGCATTTCATAACTCAGATTAAGCCAGAGACAAAATATTAGTAGGTGTAATACTTATAATAGACCAAATATACCAATAAGGAAACTGTTATGTATGGGCTTATGAAATCCGTGAGTTAAGTTTCTATTTTTATTTTAAGATATCTCACAAATTTCACGATCAACTACTAATGTCTTTATTTTATTTTCTGGAAATTTGGTTAAAAAAAAAGAGAAAGATCCCAGGCTCAATGAAAACATGGTCTTTTCAGGAGAGAGTTAAGGAAACAGAATGCTAACTTTGCTCTGCTGATACCAACACAATAGTATTTTGACTAAGAATAGGGTTAAAAAGGCATTTGCATGCTTCTTACCAACTAGGAAGTCTAGTTTGAGTAGTAATGTAGTCATTGGCTTGATTATTAAATTAAGAGAAGTCCTGAATAGTTTATAATCCAAGGAGAAAGGTACATTTGAAGTGATGGTTTATCTGCTACATCAAAATTAGAGGTTTACCTCAGAACAAAATGCTTCTGAATAAAGTAAAATAACTATCAGGGAAAACAGATGGGAATTTAAAGAGCTGTAAGCCTGTCATAGTGATAATGGAGGCACTTAGTCATAAATCTGGTGTCTGTTCTCAATTTTCCAAATTGGCAGGTTTCAACTTATCCATAGATCAAAATTCTTGGAAGCATTTTCTACTGGGAACATAAACAAAAATCAGAAGCAAAAATAGCTTCTAATAAAAAACATAAATGTATATTATAAAGATCCTGCATTTTAATAAGTGGGAAAAGCAGAATTACTCTTCAGCAAAATAGATAGATTATAATAGATAGATAGTAAATTAGATAGAAAATGATGATAAATTGATGATAAATACAATTAGTAAAATAAGGCTATGAATTATAGTAGCAGGATATACTGTCGACCTTGAGAAAATATTTCTCAGCCTTTACTGGGTGCCTGTGAAGATAGAGAGTAAAGATAAGATTTTGAAAATGAAAATTTAGCTCTTGTGTCCAGAAGCCACAAACCTACTCTATAATATTCATATCTAACTTTCTTTTTATCAGTTTTACCCAGTGTTATTTCTCATTATATTTTCTGCTTAATACTTATTCCCTCCTCTTTATTTATATTTTCTATTTATTTTCTGAACTTATGTCTCTTCATCTGATCAGCTCTAAGTCTGTTTCTGAAGGTTTTCCTCTTTTTATCTCTTATTTTCTATCAGCAATTGTGCATCGAATGCCTCTGTATTAATACTCTTCCCTGTGCCTTTAAATTTTTTCTCCTTATTTTCCCCAGAAATAAAATTTCCAAAAGGAGAGAGATTTGGAAATCCCAATGGGACAATGACTACAATTCAAAAAGCATGTATTTGATAATCAGACCAGTTATGTAATGCGACTAAGTTTTTAATCAACAAGTTAAGCATTTTCTGTTTAAAAATTTTCTGCATACTATCTATAATTACATAACGTTTACAAGTTAGGATTTTCAGAACCTATACCTTGGATACCAAAATGTGAAATTGTTTATCACCAAAGAGTGATCCCTTGATGCTATGAAAATTCATATATTATCTAAAGAACTAAGGAAGATAGGATCATAACGGTTGTTTTATGGCCTGTAAGAAACAGATAAAAGTGAGTGATGAAGTATTTATGTGTGTGACAACAGGGCTCATTACATGTTTTAGAAAGTATCTCCTTTTACAAAATAACTAAAAATAATGGATAGAAATATTTTAAATAGGTAAATATATTCTATAAATGTCAGGAAAGGGAATATTGTTAGAGGGTAAAAATAATGAGAAAACATGAATCACCAACATTACATCATAGCCACTGTCCTTGTGTTATTTGTCAATTTCTGGTGTTAGTGGGTCAGAAATAGAGGAGAATAGACAGAACGTAGGGCCTCAATGATAATGTGCAAAGATGAATTGAGGGCTATACATAAAGAATATATACCTGAAGAGCAACAGCACAGACTTCTGGTCAAGATGGCAAAGAAGGAAAAAGGTGTGCCCACCTTTTTCCACAACCATATGAAAATTACAACTAAACTACAGAATAATCATTACTGAGAATCACTTAAAGTATAGCTAAACAGAAGTCCTATGACTGAGGATATACAGAAACTACCTTGAGACTGGTGGGAGGGGCAAAGACATGAAAGAGGCCAATCCAACAATTATGTGTGGTATATGAAAACTGGGAGGGATATTTTAGCTACAGAGGTCCCTCTTGAGAAATGAAGAGTCCCAGCCAAGCACCAGGGCTCCCCAGGCTAGAGTTACAGTACTAGGAAGAGAAAGCCCCACAACTTCTGGCTGTGAAGACAGCAGATATTGTGGTTGAATGAGAGAGAGGTCGACTAGAGTCCCAGGTGCCCCTCTTAAAGGGCCCAAGCAAAAACTTTCTTGCTGAAGGACTCACTTATTCTGAGCTCCAATCCAAGGGTAGCATCTCAAAAGACACCAGAGACATGTGAGGAGAAACTGAATTGTATGGCTTCAAGGCAAGGGCTGGAGGGGCAGCTTTCTCCAAAATATAAGTGCTGATAGAAACCATTATTTCTTTTTTGAGCCCTCCCTTCTTCCACCTGCATGTAGATGCAGGTGGAAGCCATACCTGAGTCTGCATAAACTTGGCTAACATCATTAATCCCACCCTGGTGATTTCCTGAGATTCCCAACCCATTCAACTTACAGCGCACTGAAGCCACTGCTAGTGGCTTTTCAATACAAATGGACTAACTTGGTGCATGCTGTGGACTTTCTTGAAGCCTCCCAAAGTTTCAAAGCCCCATCAAGCAGCGTCAGACTCAGCAAACCCCATTTCATTTGTTAAGCATCTCCAAGCCCAGCACTAGTGGCAGGTAGCCTAATTTTGCTGTTTAGCCTCTCTCAGGTACCTCCGACCTCAAAATAAGTGACAAGTACATAAAAATAACTTTATAGCTGATACAAAATGGCCACAGGCAGAGCCTGATCTTGGCCTGCACCAGAGCTCCTCCCAAGAGGCCTTAGAGCCAACATACCCAACCAATTCCACACTTAAAGGGAAGGTTCGACAGGAACCAAAACCCACATTGGTTAATTATCCTCTATAGGATCAGCCCCTGTACTGCTCCCTCACTGTAGTCACAACCAGTTCTCATAAGCAATCAGCCTGAGATCAACACCTCCCATAGATATGCCAACAGCAACCAAGACTCAATTAAAACAGAAGGGTATACATAACTAACACATGAGACACACCTGGTGACCAAGGTCAGGTGACCAGGGAGACTGTTCCACTGAGCCTGACAGAAGACCTACTACATAAGGCCACTCTTTCAAGACTATAAGACATAGCAGCTCTAAACTTCAGAAAATTAACTAAATGAAATGGAGTTAAGAATCGTACCAGACTGATGCAGAGTTCAAAACACTGATTATAAAAATGCTCAGTGATGTCGGTGAGACCTTCAACAGAAAGATAGGAAACAAAAAATGGGGATAGACAACATGAAAAGAACATGTCAGAACTTAAAAAAAAATACAATAACTGAAATGAAATGAAGAATACATTAGAGGAAGTCAACAATATATTAGATAAAACAGATAATTGAAAATCGAATCAGCAATTTTAAAGGCAAGGTAATAGGAAAGATCCAATCAGAACATCAACAAGAAAAAAAGAATCCAAAAATATGCAGTTAGTTTAGGGTGCCTCTAGGACAGCATTAAGCAAAATAACATCCATGTCATAGGGGTACCAGAAGGAGAGGAAACAGAGCAAGAAACGGAAAACCTGTTTGAAGAAATGATGATGGAAAACTTTTCTAACCTGGCAAAGGAAATAGACATACAAGTTCAGGAAGTACAGAGTCCCAAATAAAACAAATCAAAAGGCTCACAACAAGATGCATCATAATTAAAATGCCAAAGATTAAAGACAAAGAGAGAAATCTTAAAAGCAGCAAGATAAAAGCAACTAGTTACCTACAAGTGAGCTTCGATAAGACATATTTTTTCTCAACATAAATTTTGCAGGCCAGAGGGTTTGGCATGAAACCCTCTTTAAAGTGGTGAACAGCAAAGACCTACAACCAGGACCACTCTATCAAGTAAAGCTGTCACTTAAATTGAAGAACAGATAGTCTTTTTCAGAGAAGAAAAAGCAAAAGGAATCCATCACCACCAAACCAATCTTACAAGAGATGTTAAAGGGACTTCTCAGAGAAAAAAAGGAAAAAAGATCAACAATATAAATAAAATGTCAATAACTACATATTTATCAACATTTACTTTAAATGTAAATGGATTAAATGCTTCAATAAAAAGATATGGTGGCTGAATGGATAAGAAAGCAAGACACATATGCTTCCTACAAGAGACTCACTTCGGATTGAAAGACATGCACAGACTGACAGTAAATGGGTAGAAAATATATGTTAGGAAAATGAAAAAAAAAAACTATGGTAGCAATACTTATACCAGACAAAATAGATTTTAAAACAAAGGCTATAAGAAGAGACAAAGAAGGACCCAGTAATTCCACCTCTGGGTGTTTATCCAAAGAAACCCAAAACACTAATTCAAAAGGACACATACATTCACATGTTTATTGTAGCATTATTTACAATAGGCAAGATATGAAAGTAACCTAAGTGTTCATAACAGATGATAGATAAAGAAGTGATACATATATACAATGAAATATTACCCAGCCACAAATAGGAAAATAATGTTTCCATCTGAAACAACATGAATGAATCTAGAGAGTATAATACTAAGTGAAATAAGTCAGACAGAAAAAGACAAATACCATGTAATTTGACTCATATGTGGAATCTAAAACAAAAAATAAACATACAAAAAACTCAGAAAGAAACTCATGAAGAAAACATTTGACAGTTACCAAATGAAACATGGTTTTGGAAGGATGGTTGTAAAAGGGCAAGTATTAAGATGAAGAAATTGGTAGTTACAAAATAGTCATGGGGATATGAAGTATAGCATAGGAAATATAGTCAGTAATATTCTAATAACTATGTGTGGTATCAGATGGATACTAGGTTTATCAGTGTGATTACTTTGTAAGTTATGTAAATGTTTAATCACCGTTGTACACCTGAAACTAATATTTTAAAGCTAATATAATATGGTAGGTAACTATATTTTCAAAATAAAAAAATATTAAAAGCTAAAAAAATAAAAATAAAGAAAAATAAAGAGCCACACTCCCAGTTTAATTGAATGAGAAATAATATCATTCCTCAATGAAGGAAATAGTTTAACCCAATTTCCATTTGCCCCGAGAATAATTGCCAGTGGTGCTTCCATCCACAGTGTTTACTCTGATAAAATGTGTGGATTATAGTCCTAACCTTACTCTCAAAGTTTTCCACTAAACATCTTGTTTTTATTATTTTAACATCACTCTAGTATATTGATAGTCTTTGGAAACAAATGACATCATTTTATTTATAGCATTCTCTTTTTAGTAGAAGTATCTCTATTTATAAAATATAGTAATTTCTTGATCACTGAAAATGTCAAATCCTAAAACATGTAGCATTCCTACGCATGACTTTAATATTGTTCTCTAACAGTTGTTAGCCAAGGATTAATTTGATAAAACCAATTCTTGTATACGTTTCTGTTACATTAGGATTAGAGACAATTTCTATTTATAACTAACTCCAAGAACAGTTTTTATATTTTATTTTCACATTGATAACTAGTCGGATTTGCTTCAGCCTCAAAGAGTGTGTTTTTGTAAAATTAAATTAACACTGGCAATGAGCTGCACTTTTTTTCCTAAGTGGGAAATGGGTTAAACATCTGCTCATTTTGAAACTGGCTCTTTGAAAAAAGAAAAATAAAGCAAACATTTTCTTAGTATTCTCAAACACAAGCTAGCTCTCATGTTAATCGGAGGCTTAAATCAAACTAAATCTGTGGCCTCCAAATATTAAAGCTGAGGAGCAAGAGTGATGCCAGAAAGTGGTGGACTAGGAAGCTTCCCCTATGAGAATATCATAAAACAACCAAACTGAATAAAATAACCTCATATAAAGCTCTGATAAACAGTCAAAGTTATATGGACACCAAGAAAGCACATAATTATGAAAAATCCACATTCATAATGGCAAGAAATGTTATGGAAGTTTAACCCAGCCATGCCCTACACTCTCCCTGGCATTGCAAAATCTTCTTTATGAAGAGTCAGCAGCTCAGTTCCCAAGTCACTCTTGGAAATAAAGCAAACCTTATTTTTAATACTAACCATTGTGTGGGATACCTGAAGGACTGATCCTGTTTTACTTGACTTACATCTTAGGTGGTGAGAAGCAGCAGGTACTGCTCAGGAAAGCTATAAGGAAACTAAGACCAACAGTAGCCTGAGGAAAGAGATTTCAGGTAGAGACATGCAATAGACCACCTGAGGAACTGATCAAAACAATTGTGTATATAAGGGACTTTAAAAAAAAAGTACAAACAGGTTCAGGCAAAATTCATGTTTATAAAAGTCCTGAGAAGATTTGTACTTTAACCTCTGGGTGATCATAAGGATCAGACCACAGAAAGCTAATTAGTGAAAAACTGTCTTAACCCATAGTCAGGAAAGGCTAAGAAAAGCAGCCGTTGTTTTCTAATGTCCAATTTTCATCAACAAAAAATAAAAATACATACAAAAAATAGAAAAATATCGACCATTTAAAAAAGAAACTACATTATCAGACATCTTCATTGAAGAGGAACAGAAATCAGATTTAATAGGTAAAGAATAAAACAAAATACATTAAATATACTCAGAGTTAAACAAAAAATATAAAAAATAAAAGAAAATCAGGAAATTGATATATAAACATGAAGATAATATTAAAAATATATAGAAATTATT
Organism: Rousettus aegyptiacus; assembly: GCF_014176215.1. Taxonomy (NCBI): domain Eukaryota; kingdom Metazoa; phylum Chordata; class Mammalia; order Chiroptera; family Pteropodidae; genus Rousettus; species Rousettus aegyptiacus. Next base: position 57,124,789 of record NW_023416312.1, on the reverse strand, counting down.
TTTAAAAACCGAATGGAAATTCTGGATCTAAAAAAAAACATAATTGAATTGAAAACCTCAATAAGAGGCCCAACAACAAACTCATATAGGCAGAAGCAATCAGTAAAGTTGTTGATAAATCATTTTAAATGATCGAGTCTAAAGAACCAAAGGATTAAAGATTGAATAAAAAGTCAGCAGAATTTAAAGAACTTATAGGATACCTTTAAACAGACCAAAATGTGCATCATGAAAGTCTCAGAAGGAGAGGAGAGAGAGAAAGGGGAAGAGTGATTTTTTGAAGAAATAATGGCTAAAAACTTTCCAAAATTGATGAGAAATCTGAATATATAAATAGAAGAAGCTCAGCAAACTCCAAGTAGTATAGCCTAGAGAAGCCTACACTGAGAAACATAATAATCAAACTGTAGAATATTAATACAAAAATCTTCAAGAAAATAACAACAAAACAAATTTTACAGTATATTAAAAGAATTAAATGCCATGATCATGTAGCTTATTCCTGGTATATGAGGATGGTATAACATACAAAAATCAATCAATATAATACACTGCATTAACATATAAAAGGGAAAAACACATGATCTTCTCAATAGATACATGAAAGGATTTGATAAATATTACATTCTTTTATTATGAAAACATTCGTCAAAGTAGTTTGGAAGGAAACCTTTTTAATATATTAAAGACCATATAAGAAAAATTCACAAAGACCAGACTTAATGATGAAAGATTGAAAGACAAAATTAGGAACACAGCAAGGATGCGCAATTCCATTCAACATAGTGTTGGAAATCCTAAGCCAGAGTAATAAGGCAAGAAAAATAAAAAGACATCCAAATTGGAAAGGAAGAAGTAAAATTATCTATTTTTGGAGATAACACAATCTCATGTGTAGAAATACCTAAAGATTTTACAAAAATAAATCTATTAGAACTAATAAAAAAATTTAGCATATTGCAATATCCAAAGATAAATACATTAAAACAATTGCATTTCTATACACTAACAATGAAAAATCTGAAAAGGAACTTATGAAATACATTTAGCTTACAATAGCACCAAAAAGAATAATATATTTGGTGGTAACTTAACCAAGGAGGTGAAATACTTTAATACTTAAAACTACAAAACAGTTTTGAAAGAAATTAAACAAGACATAAATAATTGGTAAAGCCATCTCTTATTTACAGTTTGGAAGGCGTAATATTGTTAAGATATCAATACTGCCTGAACTGACCTACAGATTCAGGGCAATCTCCATCAAAATTTTAATGAATTTTTCTCAAAAATATAAAAGCTTATGAAATCTCAAGGGACTCTGAGGAGCCAAAAATACCTCGTAAAAGAAGAACGAAGTTGGAAGACTCATAATTCTGATTTCAATACTTACTACAAAGCTACAGTAATCAAAACAGACTGGTACTAGAATATCGAAAGACATATAGACCCAATAAATAGAATAGTGAGCCCAGAAATAAATCTTCACATATACTGTCAAAGTATGTTCAACAAGCGTTCCAGTGCCATTCAATAGAGAAAGGACAGATATTCACATTTGAAAGAATAAAGTTGGATACTTAAGTTATTCATATACAAAAATGAACTAAAAACATATCAAAGAACTAAACATAAATGCTACAAGTTTAAAACTTAAAACATAGAGGAAAAGCTTAATGACATTAGATTTGGCAATGACAACAAGCATAGGCAACGTATGACAAATGAAGAATTCAATAAAATTACATTACATTACATTACATTTCATTACATTAAATAAAAACTAATGTACATAAAAGGATATTGCCAAGAGCATAAAACACAGCCCACGGTATGGGAGAAAATATTTGCTAATCTTACATCTGATAAAGGATTGATAGTTAGAATATATATATATGTATACATATATATATATGTATGTATATGTGTATGTATAACAAACACATACAACACAACAGCAACAACAAAATCATCCCAATTAAAAAGTGGGTATACATTTCTCCAAAGAAGATATCTAACTGCCAAGAGGTACATAGAACAATATTTGACATCACTAGTTGTTAGGCAAATGCAAATCAAACCCACAATGAGATATCATTTCACAACCATTAGAATAGCTATTATAAAACAAACAGCAACAATTTAAAAAAAAAGGAACAGAAATAGCAGGTGGATAGAATGTGGAGCAACTGGAACCCTTGTACATTGCTGCTGGAAATGTAAAATGATGAAACTTCTGTGGAAGACAGTATAGCATTTCCTCAAAAAAAGTAGTAAATGTAGAATTATCACATGATCGAATAATTTTCCTTTTGGACATGTGCAAAAGAAATATAAACAAGGACTCAAACAGCTGTACATGAATGTTCATAGCAGCATTATTATAATAGACAAAAGCTGGGAACAAACAAAATATTCATCAACAGATGAATAGAAAACACAAAGTTTTCTATTGTGTGTGTATACATATATACATATATATATATTTTTTACTTAGTATGTGTGCATAGATAGATAGATAGATAGATAGAGATAGACAGAGATAGACAGACATACGCATGCACTGATATAGGTATATAGATAGATAGATATTTCAATTAAAAGAAATAAAGTTATATAACCTTAAAAGTAATGAAATTCTGATACACGGTACATAATGAAGATATTATACTAGTCAATATAAGTTAGACACAAAAGGGCAAATATTGTATGATTCCACTCGTATGAAGTATTTTAGAATTTTCAAATTTACACATACAGAAAGTAAAATAATGGTTACTAGGGTAAGGAGAAGAGGGACTGGGGATTTATTTTTTAATTGGTACAATCTTAGATTGAGATGATGAAAAAGTTCTGATGATATATAGTGATGATGGTTGCACAACAATGTGAATGTACTTAATGCTCCAAAATTATATACTTAAAATAATACATTTTATGTCTTACATATTTTATCATGATAAAAAATCAAATTTGAAACTCTAGTTTACATTTTTTCATAGTGGTACTGCTCCCTCCAAAAATGGCATGAGCAACTTAAGTCTTTTATAAAGAAATACAATTTAAAGTCTCACTTCACAATGTCCATTTCACCAAACATAAGTTTATATTAAACAAAATACACTATCAACAAAACAAAAAGAAAACCTATGGAATGGTAGAACATATTAGCTTATGATACACCCGAGAATGGGTTAGTATCCAAAATTTATGAAGAACTCATGCAACTCAACAACAACAAAAAAACCCCAAACAATCCAATTGAAAAATGGGCAGAAGACTTGAATAGGTGTTTCTCCAAGAGATAATACAGATGGCCCATAGACATATGAAAAGATGCTCAAGATCACTAATCAGAGAAATGCAAATTAAATCCACAATAAGATATCACAACACGCCTGTCAGAATGGCTATCATCAATAAATCAAAAACAACATGTTGGTGAGGATATGAAGAAAAGGGAACTCTTGTACATTGTTGGAAAAATTGCAAAATGGTACAGACACTATAAAAAACAGTTTGGAGGTTTTTTGATAAAATAAAAATAGAACTACCTTTTGACGCAGCAATTCCACTTCTGGGCATTTATCCAAAGAAAACTAAAACACCAGTTCACAAAGATTTATGCACCCCCACGTTCATGGCTGTGCTGTTTACAATAGCCAAGATATTAAAACAACCTCAGTGTTCATCAACAGATAATTTGATAAAGAAGTTATGGTTAATATGTACAATAGAATATTACTCAGCCAAAAAAATGAAATCCTACCATTTGCAACACAAAGATGGACCTAAAGGTTATTACATTGAGTGAAATAAGTCATACAGAGAAAGATAAATACCATATGATTTCACTTATATGTGGAATGTAAGGAACAAACTAAATGAAAACAGGCTCACAGATACAGAGGACAATCTGGTGACTGCCAGAGGGAAGGAACATTGCTGGGGGAGAAAAAGGTGAAGGGCTGAAGAAGTACAAATTAGTAGTTACAATATAGCTATGGGTATATAGAGTACTGTATAGGGAATATAGTTAATAGTATTGTAATGGCTATGTAGAGCCAGATGAATGATAGAGTAATCACTTGTAAACTATATAAATGTCTAACCAATGAATTGTATGCCTGAAATTAATAAAAAATAAAAAAAAGAACAAAACAAAAAAAAATACATAAACAAGCCATCCTATGTGACAATCAGCAAACACACACACACATACACACATACATAAACACATAAAGACTTCAAAGGGTACATATGTAGGAATCAATAAATAGAGGATATTATATCTAAAATAGATGCATTGGGTCAAAAAGGTAGAGTGGGGAAACACTATGCTTTCCTTCTCTCACAACATTAGAATTACAACTAAATTACAGAACAACCATCATTTAGAATTGCCAAAAGTCTAACTGAATTGAAGCCCTAAAACTAAGGACATAAAGAAGCTATCTAGAGACTGGTGGAAGGACCAAAGACAGAACAGGCTGGTCCCACACCCATGTGTTGTGGTTAAAAATGTGGAGAAATATCTCAGCTGTGGAGGAAGAGGGAAGGCTCTAATAAGCACACTAGAGTCCCCTGCAAGGGTTCCAGTGGCAGAAGATATGTCCCCACAACTGCAGGCTGTGAAAACCACTAAGACTGTGGCTGAGTGAGACAGAGGGTGGCTGGAGCCCCACGTATTAATCTTAAAGGGCCTATGTATAGATTTACTCACTGATGAACTCACTCACTCTGAGCTCCAGTGCTGGGGCAGCAACTTGAAAGACACTGGGGACATATGAGGAGGAACTAAATAGTCTGGATTCAAGGCAGGGGCTGGAAGGGCCGCTTTCTACAAGACAGAAGTGCTAGCAGAATTAATTTTCTTTGTTCATCCCCTCCTCCTAGCATGCAAATTTTGGTGGGCACCATATCTGAGTCTCCATCAACCTGGTTAACACCTGTTGCCCCACCCTGGTTTCCCTGAAATTTGACCCATCCCAGCATGCAGGCCTACCCAAACAAGTTTCAGTGGCTTGTCAATACAAATAGCTTGTCTTGGCCCATACTGTGGATTTTCCAAAATCTGTCAAAGGTTCACAAAACCTAAACAAGCAGCATCTGGCCTCAGTGGGCCTCATGTCTCTTGACGAGCAGCCCTACGCCAGAAATTAGAAGCAGCCAGCCTCAGTTCACATCTTGGCCACTCAAAGCAACTCTAAGCACAGTGTGGGTGGTGGACATCTTCAGATTACTTGTTGGCTCATACCAGGTGGCCCCTGGAAGGGCACAGACTGTAGCTGAACTTGGCTTGTGGTAGGGCCTCTCCCAGGAGACCCTAGGGCCATTATGTCCAGTGGTCAGTTTCAGACCTAGCCAGAGCACCACCCTGGCCTGCAACCGAGGACAACACACCCGAAAGTGAGACTGGGAAGGCACCAGAGCTCGGCTAAAGTAAATGCTGCTCCATAGAGTGAACTCCAGCACAATAGCTTCTCCACTGTAGTCAATGACCAGTCCTCACAAACTGATTAACCCAATGGTCAATCCCTGCCACTGATGTGACAACAACAATTAATGTTCTACAACAACAGGAGGGTACACAAAACTCACACAAAGAACTCATCTGCAGCACCCAGCTCAGTTTAACAAGAAAGACTGTGCCACTGGGTCCACAGAACACCTACTACATAAGGCCACTCTACTAGGACTGGGAGGCATAGACGCTCTACCTAATACATAGAAAAAAAACACAGGGAGGTAACCAAAATGGGGAGACAAAGGAACATGTCCCTAATGGGGGAGGGAGCTCAAGTCAAGATGGTGTAGAATAGATGCTGCCCTTGCCTTCTCTTGCAACAACACCAAAATTATAACAAAACTACAGAATAATCATTACTGGGAATCACCTGGTGTCTGGCTGAACAGAAGTTCAACAACTGGGAACATATAGAAGAGGTCACTTCAGGACTGGTAGGAGGGGTAGAGATGTGAAACAGCCTGGTCCCATAAACACATGTGGCTGTCAAGAATTGGGGGGTGTATCTTAGCTCCAGAGCCCTCTTACTCCCCACAGAGGACCGAGGGTTCTCAGGTCTACATGAGGGCTCCTGAACACAGGGTTCCAGTACCAGGAGAGAGGTCCCCACACCTTCTGGCTTTGAAAACCTGCGGAAACTGTGGCTGAATAAGATGGAGGGCTACAGGAATCAGACTTTCCCTTATAGGGCTTATGCCAAGACTTACTCAGTGATGGACTCACTTGCTCTGCGCTCCCACGTTGGGACAGCTGCTTGAAAAGTGCCAGGGACATACAAGGGGGAACTGAGTTGTCAGGCACAGGACAAGGGCTGGAGGGGTGGCTTTCTCTGGACAGAAGTGTTGGCAGTATCCAGTCTTCATTGAAGCCCTCCCTGCTCCTAGCGTGCAGATACAGTTGACCATATCTGATTCTACATCAATCTGGCTAACACAAGTTGTTCCGCCCAGGTGATTTGCTGAGACCCTGTCCCTCCCAACTTGCAGGCCAACACAAGCTGCTTCTAGTGGATTTTCCATATGAATAATCTGTCTTTGCTTATGCTGCAGACTTTCCTAAAATCTCTCAAAGGTTTACAAACCACAAATGAGCAGCATCTAGCCTCGCTGTGCCCCATATATCTTGCTGAGCAGCCCCAAGCCCAGAACTAGTAGTAGCAGGCCTCAGTTCCTGAATTGTACTCTGGAGACACCTATATGCCCAGAACAGGTGGCAACCATTTGTGGATTGCTTGGTGACTCTTTCCAGGTGGCCTCAGAACTTGACAAGCTGCAGCTGAAATTGGCCTACAGCTGGGCTTCCTTCAGGAGGACCTAGGGCCAGGGCACATAGTGGCCTGCTTCATTTGTATTAGAGTACCATGCGGAGCAGTATCTGAGAAGGACACACCAGAAGGGCAAATTGACAGACACCAGAGGCATACTAAAACAAATTCTGTTTCATAGGGTCGGCCCCTCAATGGATAATCCTCACAATAAGCTCAAGGGTCAATCCCTCCCATTGATGTGCAAACAGAAACCAAGTTTCAACCACAACAGGAAAGCAAACAAATCCATACAAGGGACACCTGGAGCACCTCGATCAGGTGACCAGGAAAGATTGTCACCGGGCTTCATGTGATACCTAATACATAAAGCTATTCTACTAACAGAAAGAGACTTAGGAGCCCTACTTAACACATAGAAACAAACATAGGAAGTCAACCAAAATTGGGAGAAAAAAATGCTCCACATGAAAGAACAGAACAAAGCTCCAGAAAAATAACTAAACAAAATGGAGACAAGCAATCCACCAGACTCAGAATTTAAAACACTGGTTATAAGGATGCTTCATGAACTTTTGGAAAGAATAGATGAATTCAGTGAGAACTTTAACAAAGAGATATGAGATAGGAAGCATAAAAACAGAGATGGAAAATCTAAAAGGGAACCAGTCAGAAATAAAGAATAAAATATTAGAGATGGAGAGTACATTAGAGGGAATTAATAGATTGGATAAAGCAGATTATAAAGTCAGTGATTTAGAGGAAAAATAACAAAAGACATCCATCCAATCAGGACAAGAAAAAATAATCCAAATAAAATAAGAATAGTTTAGGCAGGGGTCCCTAATCCTCAAGCTTCAGACCTTTATCAGGCTGGAGAGCAGGATGTGAATGGTTGACAGGCAAGTGAAGCTTTATCCATATTTGCAACTCTCTCCAGTGTTAGCATCACAATCTCAGCTCCACTTTAGATCATCAGGCATTAGATTCTCATAAGACCACCAGTCCCTGGTGCCAAAAAGGTTGAGGACTGCAGGAATAAAGAGCCTCTAGGACAACATCAAGCATAACAATTTTCACACAATAGGGGAACAAGAATGAGAAGAAATATAGCAAGAAATTGAAAACCTATTTTAAGAAATAATGATGGAAAACTTCCTTAACCTGAAAAAGGAAATGAACATACAACCCTGAGAAGCGCATAGAATCTTAAGCAAGATGAACCCAAGAGGCACACACCAAGATACATCATAATTAAAATGCCAAAGGTTTAAGGACAAAGAGAGAATCTTAAAAGCAGCAAGAGAAAGCAATTAGTTACCTACGAGAAAGATCCCATAAGACTGTCAACTGATTTCTCAACAGAAACTTTGCAGGCCAGAAAGGTTTGGCACAAAATATTCAAAGAGATAAAAAGCAAGAAGATAAAACCAAAATTATGTTACTTAGCGAAGCTGTGATTTAGAGTAGAAGGACAGATAAAGAGCTTCCAGACAAGGGAAAGCTAAAGGATTTCATCAACTCCAAACCAGTATTACAAACAATATTCGAGAATCTTTTTTTTAAGAAAAAGAAGAAAATGAAATATAGGAATAAAAAAATGCAATAACTACATATATATATATATCAACATTACTGTATATGTAAATGGACAGAATGCTCCCGACAAAGATAAGGTGGCTGAATGGATAAGAAAACAAGAAGTCAAATTGTCACCATTTATGGATGACATGATTCTCTATATAGAAAATCCTAAAGACTCCACAAGAAAACTACTAGAAACAAGAAGCAAATATAGTAAAGTTTCTGGATACAAAATCGATGTTCAAAAATTCACAACATTTTTATTTTCTATTAATGAAGTGTCAGAAAGAGAAGTGGAAAAAAATAATTTTTTTTTGCAATTACAACTAAAAGAAAAAAAAACTAGGAATAAATTCGATGAAACATGTGAAGGACCAATATAATGAAAACTACAAGACTCTATTTAAAAAATGAAAGAAAATACTAAGAAATGGAAAGATATTCTGTGTTCTTGAATTGAAAGAATCAACATAGTCAAAATGACCACACTACCTAAAGCATTATACAGATTTAATGCAATCCCCATCAAAATCCAATTGGCACTTTTTAAAGAAATGGAACAAAAAAACGTACATCAGATTTGTATGGACTCACAAAAGACCCAAAATTTACAAAGCCATCCTGAGAAAAAAAGAATGAGGGTGGAGGGATCACTCTGCCCAACTTCAAATTATGCTACAAAGTGACAATAATCAAAACAGCACGGTATAGCAGCAAAACAGACATATGGACCCTGTGGAACAGAGTCAAAATTCCAGAAGTAAACCCATATTTATATGGGCAAATAATTTTTGACAAAAAAAGCCAAAAAACTACAGTGGAGAAAGAAAAGCCTCTTCAATCAATAGTGCTGGGAAAACTGGAAAGCCACATGCAAAAGAATGAAACTAGACTGTTGTCTATCACCACACACAAAACTTATCTCTAAGTGGATTAAAGACCTGAATATAAGACCTGAAACTATAGAATGCATAGAAGAAAACATAGGAATTAAACTCAAGGACCTTGGACTTAAAGAGGATTTTATGAATTTGACTTCAAATGCAAGGGAAATAAAAGCTAAAATAAATGAATGGGAGTACATCAAACTAAAAAGCTTCTGCTCAGCAAAAGAAATCATCAACAAGGTAAAGAGACAACAATGTAAATGGGAAAATACATTTGCAAGCAACGTCTCCGTAAGGGCCTAATATCCAAAATATATAAAGACCTCATACAACTCAATAACAACAACAACAGCAATAGCAACAACAACAAAACAATCCAATCAAAAAATGGGCAGAGGACCTAAACAGACACTTTTTCCTAGAGGACATACACATGGCCGACGAACATATGAAAAGATGTTCTACATCGCTATCTATGAGGTAAATGCAAATCAAAATGATAATGAGATACCATCTTATACCTGTTATAATACCTATAATCAACAAGACAAGTAATAAATGTTGGAGACGATGCAGAGCAAAAGGAACCCTCATATACTGCTGGTGGGACTGCAGATTGGTACAGCCACTATGGAAAACAGCATGGAGGTTCCTCAAAAAACTAAGAATTTATCTACCATATGATCCAGCAATCCCTCTACTGGGTATTTACCTCAAAGACTTGAACACTCATATCTAAAAATATATTTGCACGCTGATGTTTATAGTAACATTATTCTCAGTGGCTAAGATGTGGAAAAAAAAACAAAGTGTCTTATGATAGTTGATTGGCTAAAGAAGCTGTGGTACATAAATATAATGGAATATTACTCAGCCATAAAAAGAGATGAAATACTATCATTTTTGACAACATGGATGGACCTCAAGATAATTATGCTAAGTGAAATAAGCCAGAAAGAAAAAGATGAAATCCACATGGTATCACTTATATGTGGGACATAGCCCTAAAAGCGATAAATGAATAGGACAAACAAAAAGACTCATACACATGGACTATATCTAGTGGTTACCAGAGGGTAGGGGTGGGGGAGGAGAAGGAAGTAGACAGAGTAAAGGGAGTCAAATATGTGGTGACAGAAAGAAATCTAACTATGGGAGGTGAACACACAGTGTAAATTATATATATATAATATATATTATAACAGGTATTAGAACAGGTATAAGATGGTATCTCATTATCATTTTGATTTGCATATATATATAATTTACTGTTAAAGTGTAAAGATTTAAAAAATATATTGCAAAAAAACAAGGAAAAATAAAAGAAAACAAGACTGTTACATGTACTGCCAACAAGAGACTCATTTCAGATTAAAAAAAAAAGAAAAAAAAACAGACTGAAAGTAAAGGGATAAAAAAAGTTCATAAAAATTGAAACTAACAAACAAAAAAGAAAGCTGTTGTAGCAATACATATACCAAACAAAATTGATTTAAAATAATTGCTATAAAAAGAGACAAAGAAGGACTCAGTAATCCCACTTCTGGGTATTTACCCAAAAACCGAAAACACTACTTTGAAGGGACATTTGAACATATGTTTATTACTTACATTAGCTGAGATACGGAGGCATTCTAGTGTCCATCAATGAATTAATGGATAATGAGGTGGTATATATATAAATTGAATATTATTCAGGCATAGAAGAGAATAAAATCTTGTCAACTCTAAAAACATGGATGGGCCTAGAGGGTATTGTGCTGAGTGGAGTAAGTCAGACAGAGAAAGATAAATAGCTTATGATTTTACTTACATGTAAAAGCTAAAAGCAAAAATAAACAAACGAAACAGAAATAAACTCTTAGATACAGGTAACATTTTGATGCTTGACAGTTGGGAGGCAATTAGAGGGGTGGACGAAAAAGGGGAAAGAATTAAGAAGTACAAATTGGTAGTTACAAAATAGTCATGTGGATATAAATTATAGCATAAGGAATATAGTTAATAATATTGTAGTAACTATGTATGGTGTCAGATGGTAATAGATTTATCCAGATGATCCCTTCATAAAAGTTACATGAATGTTTAATCATCATGTTGTACACCTGAAACATATAATATTTTACGGCAACTGAAAATGAAAAAAAAAAGGCTTTTTAAAGAGCTAAAAAAAAAATACACACACACACAAAAGCATGAAAGAGAAATGGCCAAATACTTTTATGTTTATTTTAAATGTTTCTTCTTCAATAATTTTGGAGTCATAAGTAAAAAATTTTAAAAATACCATTAGGAGAAATTTAGAATGGTAAAATAAGATATTTAATGTATCAAATGTGAGCAATTCTTTACTTGGAGATATCTCTGTAGCTATAAATGTTTTGATTGTTATTATATAGAATAATTAAAAATAAATTAAAAACAATCTAAGTACCTAAAAATAATAAAATAAGTATATGTATGTGAAAGATAAAGATATAAAAGATATAGATAAACATAAATAGGTGGAAAATATAGATATCGTTCTATCAATATGTGAATATCAAATAAAATTCATTTCAGTGTAAAGAGGTAAAAGGAACATTTTTAATAATAAAACTATCAGTTTGTCATAAAGATTGACACTCAGAAATATGTATGTACCTCATAACACAGCTTCATAATAAATGTTGGAAAAGTTTACAGAATTGAACAGATAAATAGCCAAAACCACAATTATAATTGCATATTTTAATGCATATCTCTCAGCATTTTATAGAAAAATTAGACAAAAAGTGAAGATATAAAGAATCCAAACATCACTATTTACCACTATGTCCTAAATAATATTCACAAAACAATGCATTTAAATACTTCACAGGATATTTTTATTTTCAAGTAAACATAACACTTTCTCAAGATAGACCATATTAAGCCATAAAAAGAATCTCAACTAATTTAAAAAGTTTATAATCATACACAGTACATTCCCTGACCACAACAGAATTAAATTAAAATTCTGTCGGGGGCTGTTTTGACTAAGATGGCTGCCAGGCCGAAAATGGCTGCTCAGCAGGGCTTCCCGCCAAGGCCACGTAAGCCTCCTGGATGTATCTGCCTCGCTTCCCGCCGAAGGGACTTTTCGCGGGTCTTTTCGCCCGGCCCCTTTGTGTTACGCAGTATATCCTGAATGCCTCTGGCCAATCAGCCCCGCTAACGCAACATCATCCAATCACGCCCTATATAAGCCTGCAGCAAGCCTTAATAAACGAGACTTGATCAGAAAGCCTGTCTTGTCTCCATACTTTGCGTCGTCTTGTCACCCTCCCCTCCCCGTTCTGTCTTAGGGTCCCTGTTGACTGTCCCGCGGGCCGGGACAAAATTCAATTAAAAAACGGTATTTAGAAAAAACTCAATAGATTCCAAATTCTATGGGTTAGAAAACAAATCATAAGTGGAATAAGAAATATTTCGAACTTAAAGATAATAAAAATAATGCATATCAAAATTTATGGGTTGCAGTTAAAGTGTGCCAAAAGGAAAATTTATAGCTTTAAAAGCTTATCTCTGTAAAAAAAAATTAGCTAAATAAGTAATTTAATGTTTTACCTTAAAAAGGTAGAAAAATTAAATCCAGTGTACAAAGAAGGAAATTTTAAATATATGGGTAGAAATTAATTAAATAACAAAAAATATATGGTTTTTGGAAAGAATTAACTAAATTTATAAAACTTTAGCTAGACTACTCAATAATAAAGAAAATCATCACTCTTTACAGTGAAATTGAGCTTACCATTTCAGCTTCTACATCAGTTACAAGAAAAAAAATTGTAAATATTGTAAACATTATGCTAACAATTAAGACAATCCAGATAAAATGAACACATTTCTTGAAGTATATTAATAGTGACACAAGATAAATCTTAAAATTTGAAATGTTCTATATCTAGTAAAAGATTGATTTTGTCATCATAAATCTCACAAATGTAATAAATGTAAGACTAATTTTTAGAAAATTATGAAATGTCAAAATATGTAAAATAAATGTACGGATATGCCTTATTCATTAATGGGAAGACTATATTGTAAAGATGTGAATTATACCCAAATTGATCTATAGATTTAAGGCAATTACAATATGATCCCAAAGGTACAGTTCGTGAAATTGAAAAAATTATTCTAATGTATACGACAGTACAGAGAGCTGAAAATAACAAAGGCTCTCATACAGAAATATATTAGGCGAAGGTCTTGGCCTACCAATAAACAAAACTTCTTTAAAATAAATTCATTAAGATCAAGTGGTGTAGGAAAAATAATCTAATGGATGTCTATTGCTATCAGACTCTGTAATAAAAATTTTCTAACACTTCTGTAAGAATAAATATTCAATCCATAATCACAGTCCCAGAAAATAATTAATTACAACTGCAGACCATTTTTGACATATCAGCTTATGGCATAGGCACATCACTTACAATCTTATCTAATCAATTGGAAATTTAATAACACTCGAGGTTGTTGTGTTGGTTATACGGCCCAGAAGTTTATGACTTATAATTTGTATTATTTCATTTTTTAATTAAAATTATTGGGTTGACATTGGTTAATACAATTATTATTTTCAAGATTACAATTTAAAGATACATCATCTGTTTATTGTATTGTGTGTTCACCACCCAAATTCAAATCTGTCCCCATACATAATTGACCCCTTCGCACTTACATACCTGCTCCTCCTACCTTTCCCTCTGATAACGACTAAACTGTTGTCCATGTCTAAGAGTTTTGATTTGTTTGTTTTGTTTGTTTACTGCTTTCTTATCCTACATATGAGTGAAATCATATGGTTCTTAACTTTTTCTGATTCATTTCGCTTAACATGATAAACTCAAAATCCATCCATGTTGTCACAAATAGCAGAATTTCATCTTATGGCTGAGTAGTATTCCAGTGTGTGTGTGTGTGTGTGTGTGTGTGTGTGTGTGTGTGTGTGTGTGTGTGTGTGTGTGTGTGTACCATATCTGCTTTATCCAATCATCTATCAAAAGACACTTTGGTTGTTTCTATGTCTTAGCCACCATGAATAATGCTGTAATGAATCTTGTGGTCCATTTATCTTTATAGATAAATGTTTTCAAAATTTTGGGGTAGATACCCAAAATAGGTATTGCTGGATCTAGTCCAAAGATTTTTTAAAAATGAATAATCTTGGCAATATTGAGAATTGCTATATTGACAACCACCTTAGGAGATGAATTTTACTTTTTAAATAGAAGCTCTTCAATGGGAGACAGGATGTGAGCTCACCTCACTGTCAGAGTGTATTGTCTTTATGATTCATTCAGTTTTTGGACTTTCATTTCAGTCTGGCACCAGATGGAACCAATTACCCTTTTGTGATTATTCTGCAGTGATTACCTCTATTTCAGGAATATGACTAAGACCCTGGCATCTCTTTTCACAGAAGTCACCAAAATGCTATCTGATAATGAGAATTTTTGGCTTGAACCACAACTACATCTTTAAATGATTCCAAACTTAATAATAATCTCAAGAGCTCTTCAGAGTCTACTGAAGTATATGTCTGTAGAATTAGATAACATTTACTAAATTTTGAAGGAACTATGAGAAGCATTTTATGTAAATAAGAACATTTGAAAATAATTATACATGCCAACATAATGGGATACCTCATCTAGGAGTCATGCATGATATACCATGACTAGGACAATAGAATTGAATTTCTGTATCCCAAACTTTACTGTCACTACATAAAAATAACTACTCTGTTGTTCAAAAATGCTTTGAGCAAAAACACTGTTACAAATGATCCTGCAAATCCCATTTCTATATGTTTTTTAAAGTTGTTTAGTTCTGAATAAACAGTCTAAAAGTGTGTTTAAACAGTACAAGTAACCATTTCCCATGGAACAAATAAGAAGAAAATCAGATTATGGTGAGGGCACCCAGCAGGACTCTTCTACTGTCTACTGAGTGTCAATGTAGACTGATTTTTTAAGAAAGACACTCAGGGAAAAGAGAACATATTGCAGGGAACATGTTCTGCATGCAAGAAAGAGCAAAGAGATAGCATATAGGATACTTGGTGATAATTATGCAAAAGGATAAAAAAGAGAAACAACTATTGCATAAATGTATTGTATCAGGTGGAAGTGTTACAAACTAAGTTTGCTTGCAGCAGCGTAAAACGAATAATACTTGAGTGTTCTAGCCTGTTACCTTTCTTTTCTGTAAAATAACTATTAGCTCATAAGTTCTTGATGTTTTTTTTTTTATCGTGGATCATATTACTCAAATTGCTATTTGCTAAGCACAAAGTTTTATCAAAATTAATAATAATAATAATGATAATAATAATGAAACAACTACAGAAGAATACATGCATTAAAAATAATTCTTAATAAAAACTATAAAATTCTGAATGTGTACCTGGAAGAAATATAAAGAGTTCTTGAAATTGAAATGCTATTTAAGCAAAGCAATTTACAGAAGGGAACATTATTAGAAAGGGTAAAATGTTCCAGCCCAATTTTGAACACCAAAAGGCAGCTACTTCAGTGAATAAGAGCAATGCTTTCTTCCACTTTGGGAAAATACCATAACATTACTAATGGGTGGATAACATTATTGAATTAAACATTTTATTTTGAGAAAAATTTAAATGCACGTGCAATTATTAGAACTAATGCAGAAATCCCTTATGCCCTTTCCCCAGGTTCCCACATTGGCGGCATCTTGCAAACCTATAATTTAGTATCAGAATCAAGACATTGATATTAGCACAAAAAGTTTTATCCTCACAAGGATCTTTCACCCTTTTTTAGACACATGTGTTATTTTAAACTCAACCTTCAACCTTGACTATGGCAATCACTAATTTGTTCTCCATTTCTATAATTTTCTCATTTTAAGAATGTTATATAAATAAAATTATACAACATGCGACCTTTGTAATTGGCTTTTTTTCACTCGGCATAATTCCTTGGAGACTAATCCAAGTTGCTATGTGTATCAATCATTCATTCATTGTTATTGTTGAGCAGTATTTCATGATATGGATGTACTACAATTTGTTTAATCATCCACACATTCAAGGATATTTGGGCTGTTCCAAGTTTTGTGTCATAAATAAAGCTGCTATTAAAATTCCTATAAACATTTTTGTAAGAACACAAATTTCATTTTTTCTGCGTAAAAGAGTACAAAGCTGAGTCTTAGGGTAATTTCATGTCCGATTTTCTGAGAAACTATCAAACTTTCGGCAGAGTGGGTTTTTTTTTCCAGAGTGGCTATAGCATTTTACATTCCAACAGAAATGGATGTCATATCTTGCTGCGTCCTTGGCAGAATGTGGTATTGTCACTATATTTTTATTTTATCCATTCCAATAGTTCTACAATGATCAACTATTGTTTTAACTTGCATTTATTTAATGATTACTGCACTTGAATATTTTTTCTTGTGCTTATTTGTCATCTGTATATCTTCTTTGGTGAAATCTCTGTTCATATATTTTGTTCATTGGATTTTTTTATCTATTGAATTTCGAGAGTTTTTTTTTTTTTCAAAATACTAGTCTCTTGGATATGTGGTTTGCGAACACTTGCTCCTATTCTGTCCTTTGTTTTTTATCCTCTTAATAGAGTTTTTCCAGAACAATTTGATGAGCTCCAACTTATCAATTTTTTTCTTGCTGTAGTTTATGCTTTTGGAGTCAAGGCCATGATCAATTTCAAGTTGATTTTTTGATAAGGTGTGAAGTTTAGATAGAGGGTGCTTTTTAAATTTTATTTTGTTTTGTTTTCTGTTGGTGTGTGTGCTTGTGTTCATTTGTTTGTCTGCTATTACCTACAGATGATGTCCCATTGCTTTGACACCAATTGTTGAAAAGGATACCTTTTCTCCATTGGATTGCTTTTGCACCTTTATAAAAAATTAGTTGGCCATATTTAGATGAGTTTTGTCTTTCTGAGTAACCTTTTCTATTTCATAAATCTATTTGTCTATTCAACCATTGATATCACACTGTCTTGATTACTCAAACCACAGGGAACATCTTAACATAAGGTAGCATAATTCCCTCCACCTAATTTCCTTATTTCAAGATTTTTCTTAGTTATTCTAGGTCCGGTCCTGTGTCTTTCCACAAAATTTTAGAATAAGCTTATTTATGCTATAAAAAACTTTTATAGCATTTGATTTAAATTAATTAAATTTATAGATCAATTTAGGAAAATATGCCATTTTTATCCTGCTGGGACTTCCAATTCACGAGCACAATATGTTTCTCCATTTATTTAGATCTTTGATTTCTTTTACTAACACTTTGTAACATCGTATAGACCATGGACTTATTTAGTTTAGTTTATATTTAATAATATAATATATTTATATTATTTGGAATGATTATAAATTGTATTTTTTTCAAATTTCAGTTTCTATGCGATCATTAACATATAGAAATCTGATTGATTTTGTGGATTGATCATGAATTCTATGACCTTGCTGAATTCATTACTTCTAGGAGTTATTTTTTATAAGACTCCTTGGGATTTTCTACATTGAAAATCATATCATCTACAAATAGGTGCAGATTTATTTTTTATTTCCAAATATGATTGACTTGTGTTGTTTTCGTGCCTAAGTACCCTGGCTAGAACATCCAGCAGAATGTTGAATAGAAATAGTAAGAGCAAAGAAACTTTTGGTGATTCTGATCTTAGGGTGAACACATTCAGTCTTTCATTATTAAGTATGATGTCAGCTGTAGTTTTTTTTTTGTAGATGCTCTTTCTTGAACTGAGCATGTTCCCCTCTATTCCTAGTTTCTGAAATTTTTTTTAATCAATAGATGTTAGATTTTGTCAAAGCCATTTCAGCATCAGTTAGTATAATTATCTGATATTTCATCTTTAGCCTGTTGATATGGTACATTACATTGATTAATTTTTTTAATGTTTAACCAATCTTGCATGCTTGAAATAAATTCCACTTGGTCACATTTACATAAATATTTTTATACATTACCAGACAGTTTTTTTTGCTTGTTTCTTTGTTATGGCAATTGCTTTTTGAACCTAAGTTCATGAGAAATATTGGTTTGTAATTTTCTTTTTGTTATCTCTTTGTCTTGTTTTGGTGTTAGTGTATAATGACTTCACAAAATTAGTTGAGAAGTGTTCTCTCCTCACCTATTTTCTGGAAAAAAGGATGTTCTATTGTAAAATTTCCAAAGCTGCCTTTCTAACTTTGGGCTTCCCAGGGCCTTAAAGGCCTAGTTGTCCATGGTCCTGCTATCTATCACCAGATAGGCCCCTAGAGAGAAAGTTTTTCCTATTAGCCAGACCAGCCGCTACCTACCCAGTCCTCAACTTTTCTGTGTGCCCTTGAAATTTTTCTAATGAACAGATCTTATCCTCCATTGGAACCAAGTATCACCTCATGCTCTGAATACTTTGAATCTAGCTCCTGTTGGTTTAATCTATTCCTGAGTGCAATCTTTGTGTGGCTCTTTATGCTGGGAAGTGTCTTCCTCCCCCAGATATAAGTGTGTGTCACTAATAAATCACTGTTAATATCACATGCATATTGTTGGGTATGGGTGTCCTGCCATCTCTTACTATTTAGGGTGAGTCCCTTCTTCACCAATAGAGTAAACAGGAGGTGATTAGAACAATTGTGTATAATTGGTATTAATTCATAAATATTCGATTGATTACTCCTGTAAAGCCATCTGGTATTGGAAAATTTTTAGAGGCTTTTAATTACAAATTAAATTCCCTTAATGGTTATGAGACTATTTATGCAGTTGCATCTTGGATGAGTTTTGGCGATGTGTCGTTTTCAAGGAATTGGTCCATTTCTTTTAAGTTTCCCATATAAGAGAGTAATGTTATTCATATTATCCCCTTATCCTTTTAGTGCTTGCTAGATCTGTAGTGACATCCCTATTTTATTTCATGATTTTGGTTATCAGTGCCTTTGCTGTTCTTATCTTTTTCAATCTTGCTAGAGATTTATGAGCTCTATTCATTTTTTGAATAACTAACTAGTAGCTTAATAAATTTTCTCTATTGTTTTTCTGCTTGTAATTTCATTAATTTTTGCTCTTTTTAAATTATATATTTATTTGTTTGCTTTAAGTTTATTTATTTTTTCTATCCTTTCTTGACAATTTTCTTTTTTTTGTAATACAAGCATTTTGTACTATTAACTTTCTCTTTCAACACTGCTTTAGTTACATTCTCAAAATTTGATATGTTGTATTTTTATTTTCGTTCAGTTCAATTTTGTGTGTTTTTCCTTTAGACTTCTTCTTTGATCATAGATTTTTAAAATATGTATTTAAAAAATGTTTCCAAGTATTTGAAAAACTTTCTTTTGTCATTGTTATCATTTCTATTTTGTATTTATTACATTCAGATATTATTTCAACTTGTTAAAATATGTCGATGTTTATTACTCGAGATATGTTTATCCTAGTGAACATTGCTTGGGCACTTGCAAAAAATGTATATTCTTCAGATATTGAGTGAAGTCTTCTATACATACCAATTATATCCTGTTAATTGATGTGTTTTTGAGTTCAATATCTTTGCTAATTATAGTAGTTCTATAATTTACTGATAATGGGGAATTGAAATCTCAAACTATATTTATGAATTTATCTATTTCTCCTTTCAGCATTATTAGGTTTTGTTTCATGTTTTTTTGAAGCCTTCTTGTTTAGTGCATACACGTTTAGAACTGTTATGTCTTCTTTTTTTTAGCATGTTTTTAAAATTGAAATGTAATAGATAATTATTTGTTCATATTTACAGTGTATAATTCACAAAATTATCCCCCTAATAAATCGTGTGCCCTTCTGCCCCTTAAATATTTCTTAAAATACAATTGAGTATATTCCTTATGCTATACTTTATATCTCCATGACTGTTTTGTAACTATCCATTTGTATTTCTCAATCGCTTTGCCATTTTTCACTGACTCTCCAACCCCCTCACATCTAGTAACCCTCAAAATATTCTGTGTATCTATGAGTTTGTTTCCATTTTTTTTTGTTTATTTTACTCTTTAGATTCTAGATATACATGAAATCATACAGAATTTGTTTACTCTGTCTGACTTACTCCATTTAACATAATACCTTCTAGGTACATCATGAAATATCTTTTCCCATCCCTTTAATTTTAGTCTGTGTATGTCTTTTAATCTGAAGTGAGTCCCTGGTAGGCAGCATAGGTAAGGGTCTTGTTTTTTTATCTATTCAGCCACCCTCCCTATTGATTGGAACACTGAATTCTTTTTAATTTGAAATACTTGGTAATAGATATGTAGTTACTGCCTGTCTTTATTCATATTTTTGTTACATATTTTTTTCTTCTTAAAGAAGTCCTTCCAACATTTCCTGTAATTCTGGCTTGATGGTGATGAAATATTTTAGCTTTATTTTTTTTATTTATTTTATTTTTTTTTTATTTTTTGTCTGGAAGCTCTTTATCTGTCCTACTCTAAATAATAGCTTTGCTGGATAAAGTAATCTTGGTTGTAGAGCCTGGGTTTTCAGCACTTTGAATATTTTGTGCCAAGTTCTTCTGTTCTGCAAAATTTTATTGAGAAATCTGCTTCCAGTCTCCCTTGTAGGTAACTAACTGTTTTTCTCTTGCTGCTTATAAGATTTTCTCTTTGTCTTTAACCTTTGGCATTTTAATTATGATACATCTGGGTGTCGGCCTCTTTGAATTCCTCTTTCTTGGGACTTTTGAGCTTCCTGGGGTTGTATATCTATTTCCTTCACCAGATTAGGGAAGTTTTCCATCATTATTTCTTCAAATAGATTTTCAACTTCTTGCTCTTCTTCTGGTAGCCCTATAATGTGAATGTTTTTATGTTTGATGTTATCCCATAAGCTCCTTATATTATCTTCATTCTTTTGTATTCTTCTTTCTTGTTGTTGTTCTGATTGGGTATCCTCCACTATTCTATCTATATCAGTGGTCCCCAACATTTTTGGCACCAGAACCCAGTGCTACTATGAGAATACAGCTGAAACTTCCATCACTCTACTGCTGCTCACCTCCTGCTGTGCATCCCAGTTCCTAATATTGGTTCCGATATTGATCTGTGGCCTAGGTGTTGAGGACACCTGCTCTATATTGGTGATTTGATCCTCTGCTTCCTCCACTCTGTTGATTCTCTCATTCTTCATCTCAGACATTGTATCTTCATTTCTGACTGGTTCCCTTTTATAATTTCCATCTCCATTTTTATGTTTATTTTTATCTCCTTGTTAAAGTTCTCATTAAGTTCATACACTCTTCCCCTAAATTTATTGAGCATCCTCGTAACAGGTGTTTTGAACTCTGCATCTGGTAGATTTCTTGACTTCAATTTTCCTAGAGCACTGTTATGTTCTTTCATGTAGGGCATACTTCTTCGTTTCCCCATTTTGGCTAGAGCACTGTTATGTTCTTTCATGTAGGGCATGCTTCTTTGTTTCCCCATTTTGGCTGCCTTTCTGTATCCGTTTCTATGTGCTAAGCAAAGCTCCTAAGTCTCCCGGTCTTATTATCATGGCTTTGTGTGGCAGATGTCCAGTGGCACAGTCATGAGAGGGGTCCTTCTTCAGGCAAGTTTAACCCCAGTCTGTGCTCCTCCAGTGCCACCTAGTAAGATTCAGCAATGAGTCCTGTACTGTCTGATACCCGTTTTTTGCTTATAGTTGATCAAGGGGCCACACCAGAAACTGAGGCTGGGTGTCAACAGTGTGGGTCTTGGAGCTGCTCAGCAAGGGGCACAGAGTTGCCAACGACCTCACTGGATGTGGCTTAGGTAGTGCTGCAAGTTGGGAGGGGTGGCGTTTCAGGAAGTCTTCTGGGCAGAGTGTTTTCTGTTTTTTGATGATGTTTCAGCTATGGGGGCATCTGCATTCTCACACTGGAAGTGGGGAAGTTTTAACAGAGGAACAATGGATAACATCAGCAGTTGTGCCCCCGAGAAGGCATCACCTCTGGTCCTTGCTCTGAAATCCAACAACTCAGCATACCCCACCCCGCTGTATGTCTCTGGAGCCTCCATCCATGAGTAGCCAACCCAGCACTGAAGCTCAGAGTGAGCATGTCCATCGCTGCAAAAGTTCAGTTGTGGTTATGGCTCATTTTAGAGGAACATCTGCACCTGCGTGCTGTAGCTGCCGCAACCTTTATCTCACTCAGCCACATGGAATCATGCAGCCTCGCATCTCTGCTCCTTCCTACCATTGCAGGGTGTTTTCTTATTTCTCTCCCTAGTTGTAGTGCCTCTGTTCATCCAGATCCCAGGCAACTTTGCTTGTTGTTTGCTCTGTGTCTCATCACATTTCTGGTGTGGTCGCAAGAAGAGATGTACACAACCTTCATGCTTTATGTCATCTTGCCCCTCAGGATTGTTATGTCTTCTTGATGGGTTGATCCTTTTATAATTATGTTATGTGCTTCTTTCTCACTAGAATTTTTTTTTGTTATAAAGTTTACATTATCTGATATTAGTAAAGCCATACCTGTTTTTTTATGAATAATATTAGCATGATATATATATTTTTACCATGTTACTTTCAACCTATCTATGAAGTTGTAATGTCAGTGTATTTCTTACATACAACATTTAGCAGAGTTATATCTATTTATTTTATTTATTTTAAATTTTATTTTATTATTCATTTCAAGTATATAGTACATTGGTTAGGCATCTATATAGCTTATAAAATGATTCCCTTAATTGCTCTTTCTTTCCTCTGGCTCTCCACCTAGCCAATATATTAAGGCTAACTGCATTCCCTATGCCATAGAGCTATTTTTAAAATTATTTGACCAATCTCTATCATCTAGTTGGCCTATTTAGACCATTTTAATTTAAAGTACTTGTTAATTTGTTGTACTTAAGTTTTCCATTTTATTATTTATTTGTTTTATTTGTTTCTTGTTTTCTCTATCCTTTTTCATCCTCTTTTCTTGCCTTCTTGTAAATTACTTGCTTTTTTAAAGAATTTCATTTTTTTAATTATACTTGTTTTGAGTATCTCTTTTTTATAGTTTTTTTCTGGTTTCTATAAACATTGTAATACATATATGTAACTTGTCACAGACTACTGATACTCAATGTTTTATTACTTCAAGTAAAACCTTGAAACTCTTTTTCCATTTGAGTCCTTTTACTCTCCCCAGTTATTAAATGTAATTGTCTCTAACATTTCCTCTACATACATTGAACACTACAACAAATGTTATATATTTTTTATTCAACAATCAGATTGTTCTGATTTGTAAAGAATTCATAGGAAGAAGTAAAAACTCTTATATTTACCTCCTTTATTACCAATTCTGCTGTACTTTCTTTTCTCAAGTGCCCGTTCTTCTTATAATTTCCTTTGTTTGAAGAACTTCCTTTAGCCATTAGTCAAAGTAGACTTGCTAGGGACAAATTATCTTACATATCTTACTATTCCTTTTATCTAATAATATTGCTTTTTACACTTTGTTCTCAATGGATAGTTTCATTGATATTAGAATTCTCAATGAACTTATTTTTTCTTTTCGTTTTTGAAAAAAATGTTGTGCCACTTCTTTTTAGTCTTCATGATTTCAGATTTAAAAAATCTACAGTTATTTGAATTGGTGTCTTCATCACTTCTCTCTGGTTATTTTTAAGATGTTTTCTCTTTTTTTTTCGGATCTTTAATTACGATGCCTCTTGGCTTGGATTTGTTTGAGTTTGTCTTATTTAATGTTGAGTTGGCTTTTTTAATCTATAGGTTTATGCCTTTTATCAAATTTTGGATGTTTTACAGCCATTATTTCTCCAAATGCTTCCTAGTCACATTCTCTTCTCTACTTCTGGAGCTCAAGTGCTATGAGGTTTCTGAGTCTCTGTGTATTTTTGTTTGTCTGTTTATTTTCTCTTCATGGTTCATAGTCTGAAAATTCTGTTGATCTGTCATAATGTTAACTAATTCTATCTTCTGTCATCTCTTCTACTGAATCTTTCTGGTATTTCTTTTTTTTTTATTTTGGTTGTTTTATTTTTCAATCCTTAATTCTGATTGTGTTCTTTTTCATAACATTTCTCTTCTCTGAAGTTCTCTATTTTTCATTTGTTCAAGAGAAATCATAATTACATGTTGACACAGTTTTATAATAGTTGTTCTAAAATTTTTGTCAGATAACTTCAATACATTAGTGTTTTCTGTTGATTGTATTTTCTCATTTAAGTTGTGATTGTCATTTATCTTACACGAGTAGCAATTGTATCTGGGATATTTTGGTTACTATGTTAGAAGGTTTTTTGTCCTATTTAGATTTTCTATTTTACCAAGCGGTCACTTCCAGGTTCTGCATATATATTCTGGCAGCACTCCTGGGCTCTGCTAATATCCCCACTGTAGGTAGATGAAGCCTGTTGCTGTCAGTGGTTGTGGGATAGAGAATGGATTGGTCCAAAGGCTCTGCAGGTAATAAAGCTGTGAATAGATTGGGTCTTTCACAAAGTTTGAGATGTTTTCAGCCATTATTTCTTCAGATACTTCTGTGGCTGCCAGTGTGTTTCGGGTAAGGGATAGTATGACCCCTCCTTGGCTCCACTATTGTCACTGCTGCATGCAAATCATGCTTACCACTACCAGCAGTTTTAGAGCATGGAATAGGTTGATTCACTCAGGCTCTACTGGTGATGCTCCTGTAGGCAGATAAGGCTTAATGCTGACAACTGATGTGAGAAAGTGATTTATTTGCCCTCGCAGACTATGCTAGTGATGCTCTCATAGGCGACTGTGCTACTTCTGCTGACCACTGTGAGATGGAAATTGGGTAGCCATCCTATATTTTCTAGTGTTGTTTCTATATGCCAGTTAGCAATTGCTGCCATTGGGTATGAGTCTGCCTCCCAAGTCTTCACTGGGATTTCCCTTTCCCAGTGTCTTTTGCAACAAAATCAATTTTTTTCTTTCATTTTCTGTTTTTTGTTTGTTTGTTTGTTTGTTTGCCTATCTATGCATTGTAGTTGCCAATTGCAGGGCTCTCTGTTGCCCAATACAGAATTTATGAGAGATTTAAAAAGAAAATATAAGGAATTCACTGCCATATTGGTATTTAATTCCTGAGAACCCTAGCCACTCAAAATTTTTATTTATACCTTTCACAGTTATTTTATAATTGTCTGTTGAATTATTTTCAGGTTATTTACTTGTGCTTAGAAAAAAAAGTGAGGTAAAGTTGTCTACTTCATCTTGTTCTGGAACCAAAAGTAAACTATTTTTATAACCTACTTCTTTATTTATATGTTCTAGATTTTCATCTATTTAATGAGAACTCACAAGTGTTTGCTAAAAGAGTTTTCATGTTGACTACTTTTTATAATCCTTATCAGATAATTCCAAATTCTGATTCACTTCCGTGTTGACTATTTTTTCTCATTCATATTGTGACTTCTGTGGTTCTTGGTATAACAAGTGAGTATGATTGTATCCTAGACATTTTTGGATATTATATTATGAGCAGTGGTCCTATTTAATTTCCTATTGAGGTACAGTACAAGGGACAGGTGTGTGTATATGTGTGTGCATGTGTGTATGCATGTGTATGCATGTGTTTAACTTCCCTCTTGGCCCTGCTGACACACACAAGGAAAAGTGAAGTGCTGGTTTACAATGATTCATTATATACTGGAGGAGGGGACATGTGAAAGGTAAGCTTCTCCCCTCAGTACTACTGACATGTTTTCGGTGAAATTAGGGCACCGTTTACTTAGTATGATTCTCTCAGAATCTTCATATTGTCATGAATGGCAAAATTTCATCTTTTTTTATGACCAGCTAGTGTACATATGTACCACATCTTTATCAATACACAAGAATACAAATATACAGATGTTTTATTATGAAGCTATACACCTGAACTTTATGTTATTAACCAATGTTACTCTAATAAATTTAAGTAAAATTTAAAAAAAAAATAGGGCATCTCTTCATACTTCCTTGTTGCCTCTGAGTAAGAAAGGTGTAAGTTCAGCTACTTGCTTGATCCCATTAACACCAGGGAGTGGGGTAGTAAAAGGCTTACCCCATTGCTTTGTTGTTGTAGGGACGGTATGAAAGCTGAGCTCCTTACTTGACCCTGGTGACAATAGTAAAGAAGAGGGGAAAGTGGATGCCAACTAGATCCACCTCCCATCATCAGATTCCACCTCATCGATGCCAGGTGGAGGAACAGACACAGCTCCCGATTGGACCCCACTGAGTGAAAGAGGTGGAGAAACAGAGTTCTGGGGTGGAGATAAAGCAACTTGGATACTAGCTCTGTCTCACACTACCTTGTTAACTCTTTTATGACAAGTGAGAGTAAATGCTCAGATTAAGGTTAGACTTTATTGCCACTACTCTGGCAGGAAAATTTAGCACCCTCTGCATCCATTGGATAAGAGATGGAAGATAAGCTCCCAAACAGCTTCCCTGATACTACCTTAACAAGGGAACTAAAGGGCCCTTTGCTTCCAATAATAGGTGAATGAAAGATTAGCTCCCTCCTCAGCCTTGCCAACACAATCCAAGAGAGAAATCAGAGTGTGAACTGCTTCTACAAACCAAGGGATAAATATGCTCCCTGTTTGGACCTGATGGCATAGCCATGAAGGGAAATTTAAGTGCCAGAGTGTGCTTCTGTGTGGCGTGGTAGCATATAAGTTCCACTTTCAACACCACTGAGATAATAAGGAGTGAAGAGTCTTGTTTTTTTTTTTTTTTTTTTTTTCTGTTGGTGTTTAGTTGGAGTTGGACAGGAACTGGTAAGAAGGTTTTTATTGTTGTTTGGCTGTCTTTTCCAGTTCCCTAGACTAGGAAGAAAAAGACCTTTCTCAAAGCTACTTTTCTTAAAACTACCTGTTGGTGGTTCAGAGTTGGAGGCTTTTGCAGTAACCTGGTCAGTATATATGGCAGCCACTAAGGAAACCCTCGGAAGTCACTTCCATGTTGTTGCATAAGTCCTGAGCTCCCTGGCCAGTCCATCTTCTTTCTGTTAGTGTATTCTTATGTTTATTTATTATGTTTTACCTGAGGGTTTTTATTTTTGGTTATAAGAGTGACTGCTTAGAAGGAATGGTCTATTCTATCTTGCTCAGAACTAGATCTATTGGAACACTTTTGACTAAGAAAATTTAACATATGGGAAATTATATGACATTGAAAATTAACCTCTTAAAATATTGCATGCTCTCCACTTAATCTTCTTAATATATAATTTCATCAGCATCTTAAAATAAAAAAACTGTGAGTCAAGGTTTATTAATTTCTTAATTTTAATTTAAATTTTTAAATAACTAATTAATTTTTATGGTGACTGGTTAAAAAAAGTCCAATAATTTTCAGCTGTACAGTTTAATAGTAATGCATATATATACATATGTATATATATGTATACACAGACATATAGACACTGTGTATTCACCTCTCATAATTAGATTTATTTCTGTCACCACATATTTGACTCCCTTTACCCTGTCTACCTCTCCCTCTCCTCCACCCCCCGCCTCTGGTAACCACTAGTTTATAATCCATGTGCATGAGCCTGTTTGTTTGTCCTGTTCATTTGTTGCTTTTAAGTTTATGTCCCACATGTAAGTGATACCATGTGGATTTCAACTTTTTCTGTCTGTCTTATTTCCATTGTTATGATTATCTCAAGGTCCATTCATGTCGTCACAAATGGCAATATTTCCTCCCTTCTTATGGCTGAGTAATATCCCATTGTATATATGCACCACAGCTTCTTTAGCCAATCATCTATTGTAGGATATTTCATTTGCTTCAATGTCTTGGCCACTGCGAATAATGCTGCTATGAACATCGGTGTGGAAATACCTTTTCAGATATGAGTTTTCAAGTCTTTGGGGTAAATACCCAATAGAGAAATTGCCGAATCATATAGTAGATCAATTCTTAGTTTTTTGAGGACCTTCTATGCGGTTTTCCATAGTGTCTGTGCAAATTTTCAGTCCCACCAGCAGTGGATGAGGGTTCCTTTTTCTCTGCATCCTCTCCAACATTTGTTATTACTTGTCCTGTTGATTATAGCTATTCTAACAGGTGTGAGATGGTATCTCAATGTGGTTTCGATTTGAATTTACCTAATGCTAGCAATGTTGAGCATCTGTTCAAATATTTGTTGGTCATATGTATGTCCTCTAGGGAGAAGTGTTTGTTCAAATCCTCTGACCATTTTTTGATTGGATCTTTTGTTGTTGTTGTTGTTGCTGCTGCTGCTGCTGCTGCTGCTGCTGCTGCTGTTGTTATTGAATGGTATGAGTTCTTTGTAAATTTTTGATATTAGGCCCTTAACGGAGATGTTGCTTGCAAATGTATTTTCCATTCAATGGTTGTCTCTTTACCTTGTTGACAATTTCTTTTGCTGAGCAGAAGCTTTTTAGTTTGGTGTAGTCTCATTGATTTATTTTAGCTTTTACTTCCCTTGCTTTTGAGGTCAAATTCATAAAATCCTCTTTAAGTCCAAGGTCCTTGAGTTTAGTTCCTATGTTTTCTTCTATGCATTTTTTTTTCAATTTCGGGTATTATATTCAGGTCTTTAATCCACTTAGAGGTAATTTTGGTGTGTGGTGATAGACAACAGTCTAGTTTTCTTCTTTTGCAGGTGACTTTCCAGTTTTCCCAGCACCATTTTTTAAAGAGGCTTTTCTTTCTCCACTGTAGTTTTTGACTTTCTTGTTGAAAATTATTTGCCCATATAAATATGGGGTTACTTCTGGACTTTCGATCTGTTCCACTGGTCCATGTGTCTGATTTTCTGCCAATTCCATGCTGTTTTGATTATTGTCGCTTTGTAGTATAATTTGAAGTTGGGCAGAATGATGCCTCCAGACTCATTCTTTTTTCTCAGGATGGCTTTGGCAATTTGGGGGGCTTTCGTGCTTCCATACAAATCAAATGATATTTTGTTCCATTTGTTTAAAAAAAATGCACATCAGATTTTGATAGGGAATGCATTAAATCTGTTTAATGCTTTAGGTAATAAGGTCATTTTAAATATGTTGATCCTTCCAATCTAAGAATATAGTAGATCTTTCTATTTCTTTGTATGTTCTTTGAATTATTTTAATAGGGTCTTACAGTTTTCATTATATAGGTCCTTCACATTTTCATTAGATTTATTCCTAGATATTTCATTCTTTTTGTTGTAATTCCAAAAGGAAATTTTTTTCCACTTCTTTTTCTGACACTTCATTATTAGAGTATAGGAACACTATGCACTCTTGAACATTGATTTTGTATCCAGAAATTTTACTGTATTTGCTTTTTGTTTCTAGTAGTGTTCTTGTGGAGTCTTTAGGGTTTTCTATATAGTGAATCATGTCATCTGAAAATAGTGACAGTTTTACTTCTTGGTTTCTTATTTGGATTACTTTTATATCTTTCCATTACATGATTTACTAGCTAGGAACTCTAATGTTATATTCAATAACAGTGGTTATAGTGGACAGACTTGCCTTGTTCCTGATCTTAGAGGAAAGGTTTTTAGTTTTCCACCATGAAGTATAATGTTGGCTGAGGGTTTGCCATATAAAGTCTTAATTATTTTAAGGTATTTTCCTTTTATACCGATTTTAATGTGTTTTAATCATGAATGGATGATGTATCTTCTCGAAGATTTTTTTGTATCTATTGATATGATCAGATTATTCTTATTTTTTAATTTGTTTATGTGGGGAATCACATTAATCAAATTGTGTATGTTGAACCATTTCTGTGCCTCTGGGATGAAACCCACTTGATCATGGTGTATAATACTTTAAGTATGTTACTGTATTTGCTTCGCTAGTATCTTATTTAGGATTTTTGCATCTGTGTTCATGAGAGATATTGGTCTGTAGTTTCATTTTATTGTGTTAATTTTTACCAGGTTTTGGCATCAGGGTAATATTTTAGTTTCATGAAATGAGTTGAGAAGTAGTGCCTCCTCTTCGAATTTTGGGAAGAGTTTGAGAATAGATATTAAATCTTCTTTGAATGTTTGGTACAATTCACTGGTGAAGCCATCTAGTCCTGGACTTTTACTTTTTGGTAGGTTGTTGATGATTGTTTTCATTTCCATGCTGCTGATTGGTCCATTTAGATTTTCAAGATCTTCTTAATTCAATCTAGGACGTTTGTATTTTTCTATGTGCTGGTCTATTTCTTCTAGGTTATTAAATTTGGTATTATACACTTTTCCATAATAGTCTTGTATGATCCTTTGTATTTCTGCAGTGTCTATGGTAATTTCTCCTCTTTCATCCCTGATTTTGTTTATTTGTGTCCTTTCTCTTTGATTTTTAGTGAGTCTAGCTAGCAGTTTGCCAATTTTATTAATCTTCTCCAAGAACCAGCTCTTTGTTGCATTTATTATTTTTCTATTATTTTTTGTTTGTTTTTAATTTTCTTTATTTCTACTCTAATTTTGATTATTTCATTCCTTCTGCTGACTTTAGGCTTCTTTGTTCTTTCTTTTCTAGTTTTTCAAGATGAACTTTTAGGTTGTTTATTTGGTTTTGTTCTTGTTTTTGGAGATAGCCTTGTAATGGTATTAACTTTTTCCTTATGACTGCTTTTGCCATGTCTGAAAAATTTGATATGTTGTATTACCATTGTCGTTCATTTCTATGTGTCTCTTGATCTCTCTTTTTATTACTTCTCTGACCCAGGTGTTTTTCAGTAGCATGTTGCTTAATCTCCATGTATTTATGGTTCTTTCTGCTTTCTTTTTACAGTTCATCTCCAGCTTCAAAGCATTATGATCAGAGAATATGGTTGCTGTGATAAAACCCTCTTATATTAGTTGAGGCTATCTCTGTGTCCCGGTATGTGGTCAATTCTTGAGCATGTTCCATGTGCACTAGAGAAGAATGTATGAGCAACTGTTTTGGGATGGAAGGTTCTGTAAAAGTCAATTATGTCAAGTTGATTTAATGTGTCATTTAAGGATGTGATTGTCTTATTGATTTTCTGTTTGTATGATCTGTCCATATTCAACAGTGGGGTATTAAATCCCCTAAATTTGATAGTGTTTTGGTCTGTATCTCTCTTTAGTTTTGTTAGTAATTGCTTTACATATTTTGGAACTCCCTGATTGGGAGCATAGATATTAATAAGTCTAGTGTCTTCTTGGTGCATGATTCTCTTTATCATTATGAAGTGTCCCTCAGTATCATTCTTTACCTTTTTTTATTTTGAAGTCTATTTCATCTGATATTAGTACCTCTACTCCCACTTTTCTCTGAATGCCATTTGCTTGAAATATCATTTTCCACCCTTTCACTATAAGTCTATATTTGTCTTTGGAGCTGCCTCTCCTGGAGGCAGCATGTTGTCAAGTTTTGTTTTTTGATCCATTCTGTAGCTCTGTGCCTTTTTATTGGTGAGATTAGTCTATTTACATTTAGGGTGATTATTGAAATATGAGGTCTTCTTATATTAATTTTATCTTTTGCTTTCTGGTAGTTCAGTGCTTCCTTTGGTTTCTTGTGTTTTTGCTTCTGTTTTCTTTATTTTTTGTTGGATTTTGTGGGCTTTCTCTCTGGTTCTTCTCATTTTATATTTTATACTTCATTTCTGAATCTTTGGTGTGGGGTTACCATTACAAATATGTAAATGATAGTTATGTATATACAGTCATCCATTTTCTTCTACACTTGCCTTATCACCATTCTCATTTGCAAATTTGGATCTTTGAATCCTCCTCTTTTTAGCAATTTTTGCCTCAATTTTTCCCTATGTATGCTGAACGTTCATTACTATCTTTCTATAGGAATCTCTTCTTATTGTTTAAGGTTATAATGTTCTGTTCTTTGTAAGTGTTGCACTCCTCTGCTTTTATTTGGCTGATAGTCACCTTACTCCTAATAATGTATTTTTTTTGTCATTTTGTTTTATATGAGCTTACCCCTTTCAGTATTTCCTGTAATTCAGGCCTCATAGTGGAGAATTCCCTCAAAAGGTCTTTGTTTATCTTTCACATCTAAGGAAAGATTAGCTGGATACATTATTCTAGGCTGGTATTTCTTTTCACTTGATAGTTTGAATATTTGCTTCCCCTCTGGCTTGTAAGGTTTGCTGAGAAGCTAGATGATTATCAATGGGTTTTCCTTTATAAGGTACCATCTTCTTTTCCCTGGCTGCCTTGAGAATTCATTGTTGTTGATTTTTGACAATTTTAATACAATGTGTG
Source organism: Rousettus aegyptiacus (assembly GCF_014176215.1). Classification (NCBI taxonomy): domain Eukaryota; kingdom Metazoa; phylum Chordata; class Mammalia; order Chiroptera; family Pteropodidae; genus Rousettus; species Rousettus aegyptiacus. Next base: position 57,092,284 of record NW_023416312.1, on the reverse strand, counting down.
TTGTGAGAGACGCCTGCAGTCCTGGCAGGATGCCTGGTACTTGGAGCAACAAGGTCACATTGACTTCTTGCTCCAGGCACAAGGATATGTAGAGGAAGTAGCTGATTGATAACAGAGTGGTGGCTTTGAGGCTGAATTTGGGAGTTGACAGAAATCTGTAATTACTAATTTGATTGTAACTAATAATAATAACAAAAGCCAGCTTTGTGTGAGAGAGAATAAAAGGCCATGGAGACAGGGCTAGGGACAGGATTGCCATTCGTCCCCTCTCCCTTATCCATGTTAGTTAATGCATTTCCAGACTCCACCTCTTCTTCCTAACCATCTCCCTAACAATGTGTCTTGGTGAAGTCCTTTTTGGGTTGAGATAGTTGAATGTTATGTTGACTTCTTAAATTCTAAGTTCCAGCTCATTCCTTAGATTTGGGAAATTCTCATCCACTATTTGTCTTAAATTGCTTTCTAGATGCTGCTCCTTTTCTTCGCCTTCGATGATGCCCATTATTTTTATGTTTCCTCTCCTGTTGCTATCAGCTAATTCTTATATTTCTCTTTCATTACTTTCATTCTTCGTTTTTTTCTTCTTCCTTCTGATTTTTCTCATGATTTATGTTTTTAATATCAATAATCCTTTCCTCCCTTTGGTAGACTCTATTTCCCAAGCTTGCTATTTCATTTTCAATTCTTGCAGTGTGTTTTTTATCTCCAGAAGATTTATTCTGTTCAAAATTTCTGAGGGTATCATTCTCCTTGCTAAAGAACTCATTCTGTTTTTTCTAGTTTTTCATAAAAATGTGTGTTTCTTTTCCATAAATAAGCTTTATTATATAAAGGTCTCTCTATCCTGTTTCAAAGAAGACACTTTTCTTTTGGTTTCCAGTTTTTGGTGTCTAAGCATCTTGGATCCCTGCTTTATATAATGCCTTAATAATGTCTTTGTTTTCTTATAGATGTTTAATTGCACTCACTATCCTCACCTTCAGTCCCTGTCAGTGTTAACTACAGTTTCGGTAGTGTTCGTTCAGATTCACTTGGAGGTCTGCAGTGATTCACCTTGGATGGTATGTGGGTTGGCGTTTGGGGGCTGTGGTTCAGCCTTGGTTTAGCAACCACAACTGATAAAAATCATCTGTTTTTTCCTCTGCCATCCTTCTTCTCTTCTTTTTCTGTCCTGATGACTGGGCCCTGCCACTGGCTATGTGCATCTCACAACCTTCCTAGGCAGGGCTGTTCAGGGAAATCGGTGCACCTTCTCTCCTCCCCCTCCTCCTATAGGGAACTCTGGTGTCTGTAAGAGCAGCTTATTTATTTCTCCCAGTCTTCTGCCTGACACCTGGATTTCTGACGTGTAGTAGCTCTTATGCACAGATCTCTTTCTCAAACCTGCTGGTGTGCAGTTTGGGTGTTTTTTGTTGTTGTTATTGAGTTTTAGATGTTTGACTTATTGTTGTTTCAAGGAAAGAGATCTGGGGATTTCGCTCACTCTGTCATGTTTCTCCAAATTCCTCAGTTTATTTAATTTGTGCTTATATTTTTTTCCTTGTGATAAATCTGAAGAAACAAATAAATGTCAACACACCAGTGGTACAGAAAGGGAGGTAAATTGAATTAATTTGTGTATTAACCACATACACACCCAGGTGTCAGCAAATGTAATTTTTCTTAAGCTTTTCCAGAAATTGATGAACATTTCCATGGTCGCCTGAATTTGAGAATTTTGGGATTCTTTTTTATGACTAAAGCATCTTCTTATTGTATAAATAATTTTCTAGGCTTATACTTTTCTTCTCTGCCATTTATATTTCACTAAGGCCATCTGAGCTTGCCAGATTTTACACAGATGCTAAAAGATACAGTTTTTTTCATATAAATGGTCTTTAGTGATGAAAAGAAAACATAAATTTTCTCTAAGAGATCACATTTATTCTAAACCATATAAATTGGAACAGAGTCTTAATTTTATAAATTAAAAAATTCACTAAGTCCCATTAGGTTAGGTAAAGGTAGAGAGAGGAACATATATATCATACCAAGAAATAAAATATGTTTTGTAACACAAATTGAGGTTTATTAATATTTTTAATATATAATTCACAACAGTAAGACCAATTCTAGGCATGTGTATTATTTCATATATGTATTAGATGCTGAAATAATTGATATTTGAGCTGAAATAGGGAAACTCCTTGGAATCAACTTTCTCTAGCTTGAAATTTTGTATATTTCTGCTAGAGCCTTATTTAAGTATTATTCAAGGGTTCCTATGGGTATACAATTCCTTGAATATACAGAAAGTACACTGGAGATATATTTTGTTGCTTTCAGTCCACTATATTATTGAGTACACTGAATAAAATATGTACTAAATTACCTTAGTGTTCTGAAGAGTATGATATATATATATGTATATATACACATATAAATGTGTATATATAAACATATAAATGTGTATATATAAACATATAAATGTGTGTGTGCATATATATATATATATATATATATATATATATATAAACACTTAGCTTTTGAGGAACAATAACCACATTGCCAAAATGTAGTTATTTGTAGCAATAAACATTGTGGCTTGCAAGAATAAATGAATGCAAGAATATTTATTTATTTTTTAAATTTTAACTTAGGAAGTATAAAACACACACATACACATGCTCATTGACAAATTATAGACTTCTGCAATGTCCCCCTAAATTATTCTTTGTGTGATTCATTTTCACTAGAGGGAAAGCATGCTTACAAGGTTCTTCCAATGCATTTGAAGTAGTTGGTATGACCATTTCATATATACTTTCAGCACTTAATAGTCATAATATTTGGGTAAGCCATGCAAAGGGGCTGAGTCATTCAGAGTTACCCTAGTTGGTTATGTCAGTTGATGCACATCAGCAAATTTTATTTTCTACATTTCTATGCTTCAAAAGGCTATAATGAGCAATTAGTAGCATCCATGTGGTACTTGCTTCCTTACTTCCAACTCCTGTTACTTAATGAGGATCTAGATGGGATAGCTACAGAAGACTGCACCCTGCCCCCTTCCTGGATAACTCTATGTTGTGGGAAAACTAATCCAATGGATTTACCAGCTGAAGGCAGCTCCCATATTCTCAGTTTACTAAGATGAAAGTAAAATTCCTGGTATTCTCAGAAGCTGAGCATTGATGGACTCATTATCCTTGGCTTGGGATTGAAGAGAGACTACAAAAGGCAGTGGCAACAACCAAGTTACATCATTTCTCTCTCTCTCTCTCTCTCTCTCTCTCTCTCTCTCTCTCTCACACACACACACACACACACACACACACACACACATCCTGCTACATAGTGATAATCTGGGTGAGACAGCCATGAAGAGTGAGTTTTCCATTTCACTTTTTCCAGCTCCAGCTAAGTAGCTCAGAGTTTCTATTCAGGGTAGGTTCAGAGCAAGCTTCAAATACTGACATCAGCTTTCCCTGTCAAGGAGCCCAACTTCAGTTGGGTCAGACTGTGGAACAATTTGTGTCCCAGGTAAGACAAAAATAATAGAGCTATCTAGTAGATGAAGCTAACAGGTAGGTATGATACAGTTAAAATGTAATCTAAAAGTCAGAGATATAACAGTCAAAAAGAACTCATCTAAAACCAGAGTCATTCCCAGTGTTCAGAGAGATTGTTGAATGAATAAGGCTGTGGCCTCTATGGAGCAACATCAGAGAATGCACACTATGGGAGAAATAGACTTCATTGAACTAATCCATTCCAGTCATTACATTAGATAAGTTAATTAAATAAAGAACAACAAAAAGCATGTCTGGGTGGGTAGTACAAGGCATTAGAATCCAGAGCGGCAACAACATACTTTTTAATATTTTTAGTTTTCAACAAAATATTATGAGACAAAATAATAAACAGGGAAGTGTGACTCATTCATAGGAAAAACACAGGCCTTAGAAATTGCCTTTGAGGAATCCATATGCTGAAGTAGGCATAAAAACATATCAAAGTAACTACAATAGATGGGATCAAAATCTAAAGGAAAGCACGCTGAAATAATTTTAAAAAGTTATGGTGATAATGCCTCATCAAATAGAAAATACCGATAAAGTTATAGAGATTACAAAAATAAAAGTCAAATGGGAATCCTGGTGTTAAAAGTACACTCAGTATAGAAAAGTCAAGAGAAGAGGTCAGTAGTAGATTTGAGCTGACAGAACAATGGGTCAACTTGAATACACATCAATATAAATTATACCATCTGAAGAAGAGGAAAAAATAAAGAAAAATGAATAGCACCTCAGAGAAAGGTGGGACGCCATTAAGAGCACAAGTGCACACGTACACGCGTGCACACACAACAAACACACACACATAATTAAAATACCAAAGGAGGAGAAGAGAAAGAATTAAAAAATATAGTTTAAAGAATAATGACTTAAAACTTTTTATATTTACTGAAAAACATTAATCTGTATATCCCCAAATCAAAAAAGAAAAAAAAAAACTCCAAGTAAGATAAACGCAAAGAGATTAGACATAACAAAGTCAAATATTGAAATAAAAGAAAAATAAAAATCAGTGCTTAGAAAAGTACATAAGGGATCTTCTGTATCTTGATATAATGTTGATACAGTAGTTTTCAAGGTCTTAATGGCAGCCATTGGTCCCATTAGAATTACTTTTGTGATTTATTTATAAAAAAACTCATGTTCAATGATTTTTAAAAAGGTGACGGGATAGACTAGGATGAAATTGTCTTAGGTCTTGTATTTTATTGTCTACCTCTTCCTGTTCTCACATCTAGTGCAGAGGTAGTTTCTTTCTAAAACCCTATTTCTTCTCTTGCATCCAGAAGCCAATGGTTATCCTGAATTTAAAATGTATCATCCTGGTCCACGCTCAGAACTGATCAGTTTCCAAATAGTAATGATTAAATATCCCTCTCATAACTATTCTTTACTGTGCATTTCGACTATCACAGCACCAATGGTCCTTTCATAGGACCAGACCTAATATCCTTTAACAAGTCTTCTTACCTATAGTCTATATTTTCTCTTCTTTCCTTCTCATCCTATGTATATCCCATCAATGAACACTTCTAAAACACTCCTCTTGTCATGTAATTTTCCAAGATAAAATATTTCTGTGAAAAACTACATTTACAATATTAAACTTAAAAGCATATAATTTCAGTTAAGAAATTTTCAACAGTCAAAATGTATGTATTCTTATATGTCTTTACATCAACAATGATTCTGGCATAATTCAATGCACTCCCTGTGGTAAAATTATTCCACTCTAATGAAATTACCTCCCATAATACTATCTAACTCTCTAAAATTGTATCCCTCTCAAGGACTAATTTTAAATTCTATCTTCTCCATGACCAACCGAATACTATAGTTTTCACTCCCTATTCTTAACTGATATAGTGTTTTGCTGACTTTTTAATCAGTCATAGTATCACATGGTTGGGTTAGAATTTCAAAGTCATCTAGTCTAATAATCCATTTGATTATCATATAACTTCTATAGCATCCTTAAAATTAGTCATCAAACATAGAACGCTCATTCATAGAGAACTCACTACTGTGTGAGGCAGTCAATTTCATCTTTGTATAGCACAACAGAGCTATTTCTCATATTATAGTTAAAATAAATATCTCTGACATTTTTACCCATGGTCTTTGTTCTATCTCTTGCTACCAGCTGTTAAAAATAAAGTCCATGAGATGACAGGTACCATGAGGAAAACAGAAATCATGAGTGTAAGACAGAAGTTAACCTGTGGTGGGAGATGAAGTAAAATGAGAAACAAACATAAACTGAATCATTAAGTATAATAATTTGTTAGTATAGAAATCAGTGAATTCTAACTTCTCGTTTCTAAGTGTATCACTTCTAAATGAATGATTCTAGTGGCTACTACTGGCTCACAGATCTGTGTTTTGGACAGATTGTAGCTTGGATAGCATTCTGTCTTTATGAAGCCTGACTGTGTAACTGCTGAGATTTTTGTTGTTCTTAAAGAAATAAACCAACGATAATGTCAAGAGTCTCCTTACTTTTCTTGTATATTCATACAATAAGCACATGTTCAGTGACATAATATGAATGCATAAATATTAGCCATTTAAAATTAAATAGTAAAATCCAAAATCATATACAATATAGTATCCTTGGATTATATAACTGCTTGCAATCATTTTTCAATCCTCATTCTGATTTCTATTATATTTATTATTTCCCCAAGCTTTATGCCACCAGCAGATTGGATAGCTATTTAATAGCTTCTTTCTATGGAAGGTAAAAATGCTGGGGCCAAAAATATAGCTTGAAAAAACTAAACTTTTGGTTGATAGGAATTCATTTATGAATATAATATATGTCTGGTTGAAAGACTATTAAAAAAAACTTCACAATTGTTTTATCATTCATAGTATATTTCTCCATCTAGTCAGAGCCTTATAATTTTAAACCTTATTAAATGCCTTTCTGACTACACTTAAAGCAAATGTAAGACAGTAAATGATTATTCTATGTGTGAATATTATATATCATGTTAAAATATAAAAAAGAGAAAAGCATGGACTCTTAACTCAGATATTATGTGTTTGAATACCAGATCAGATACTTATTAGCTATGTAATCTCAGACATATTACTCTGTACTTTCATGTCTTCATCTATAAGATGAGGATGAAAATAATAGATTTCACCTTATGGGATTATTGTAAATATTAAAATATTAATGCATATAATATACTTAAAGCCACACCAGAAACATACCTTTTCATTGTTAAGTATTAGCTACATTTCAATTTAATCTGTTATTTATGTGAGAGTGAAGAGGTATGAATTGTAAATCTCTGCTTTCACTGTTCCAACTTGAGTAGTACTGTGAGCATGATAGGTATTCAAATAGCAGCTGATTTATCTTTATTCAATCAACATTTATTAAGTACCTAATGCATATGAGCCACATAACATAGGGAATTATATTACTAATCATTTCAAATACACTAGAAAGCAAGTAAATTTAGGTTTACATATAAACATGAGGTAGAAAGAAGGAAAGCAGAATTAAAAGAGAAAATAATGATGTCCAAGACTTTTATGAAGTAGATGTTGTTCAGGGCAATTGAGAGGAAGGATAATTTTCTACAAATAAAGAGTTCTGATAAATAAGAAAACCAGGTAGAAAGTTTAGGAAAGTTTTATTAATCGAATTAAGCTAATTAAACACCAAATAATTTTAGGAACAACAGCTGGTAGGTTCAATGAATTGGGTATTATTTTGATAATGTTGTACAGTAGTTTGTAATAGTGAAAACCTAGAAACAACCTAGAAGTTTAAAAATATGGTATTAATTCAACAATAATAATAGTAATAACAGATCTGTGATCTCTTGGTGTATATATATGTAGATATAGGTATTGAAATATAGTCATATTGTTAAGTTAAAAAAATTGGTAAAAAATTGCAAACACAGTATGATCTCAGTTTTCTTTTATTATGTATATATGAAAAGGTCTGATGGACATAGCAAAGATGAAATTGCAGTTAACTTATAGTTCCCTCTTTTTCCCCATCGGTGATTTTAATATTTTATGATAAATGTCTATTATATTTATGATTGAAAAATATTGTTTTTATATGATAGTTGCATTTATAGAGCAATTTTTACTATTCAAAGAGATTGAAACATACATTGCTAACTTTTCAATTGTATGAGGCAGTTGAAGAACAAATTACTTACAATAATGAGGAAACAAAAGTCACATGGCTTGTTAGTATCAGAATTAGGCCTAGAATCTGTTGCATTTTTTCTTTTTCATGCTGAACATGTTGAATTTAACAACAATATCCAAAAGTATTTTATGATTTGTTTTGAAATATTTTGGGATTGACATACTTTTATTATAGTATGTTTCTTTAGCTTTTCCTCTTTTTCTAAATAGACTACAACAAGAAAAAAAATATTTTACAGAACAGTTAGACTACAAGTAAATTTATGATTTACCTTTAGCCACCTTTCTTTTGTTTTATTCAATGACGATATTTTACACCCTAAGTTAATTCTAAAGAATTAGGAAAATTAAAAAAAATATATTAATGTTTTTCTAGCAGCATTTGGTGAAACAGACAAGCAATTTTCTATTACTGTAGAAAAGATGCCTTTCTTCTAGAGATGATATCTGTTCAGAAGTATAATATTTTTCAGGGAATGTATTTGGAAATCAAGGGGAAAAGAGGTTATATAAACATCGTATCATTATTATTATTGATTTAGCCTTCTATTTAAGAAACAATTAGAGATTCTGAAAGAAATGGTGTTGAGCAAGATGAAATTGACATATTTCTTATTCCTCTCGTTAAGTACAGTTATAACAACTCTATCTATTATATATAAAACAGACATGAAGAGACTCTTAAAGGATAAGAAAAGAAGGTAAAGTAACTAGGGAACCACCTTTGCCCTGCTGTAAGAAGGTAAACCTTTCCTTCCATACACTATCCATGAGAGTAGTGTCAGAGAACTAATGGTGAGCTGGAACTTTCATCACTGCCAGATGGTAATGGGGCACACCTTCCATGGAATCAATGGAAAATATGTGGAGAAGCTGAACTTACAAACCAGTGTGATATCAAAAGAAGCATAGTGAAGAGCTATAATGTGTGTCATCACTAGGTAGTAATAAGACCTTCCTCTCTGCAGTGCCAATGGAAGGCATATAGGGAGCAATCAGGAAGTGTCTATTTCCCAAAAAGACATGGTGGTGTCATCAGAAGCCTAGAACAATGCCTGATATTTCAGTTTCACCCAGCAATAATGAGGTGCTCTTCCCACCCTAAAGTATCAATGAAAGATAAATGAGGAATTTGGACCCTTCACTCTCACTTGGAAATAAAGAGGCAGTAACCTAGCTCTCCTAGACTGTGTGATTCTAGAAGAGTTCTGCTAACACAGAGGTTTTATATAAAATTAAGTGGTTCATAACATAATATTCAAGATACCATCAAAATTACTTGTCACGAAGAGCCAATCTCAACTTGAATGAGAAAATCATTCAAAAGTTGATTTTGAAGATAATACAAATATTGTAATTATATGACAATTTTAAGGCAGTTATAAAGATTCTCCAATAAACAATATGAGCAATTTTGAAAATAAATAACAAAAATGAGCCCCAACAAATAAATACAACATCTCAGCAAAGAAATAAAAGGTATGAAGAAAAACTAAATATATATTTTAGACCTGAAAAATACATTGACCAAATGAAAACAACTCAATGGCAGAACAGAGAAGACACAGGAAAGAGTACAGTTAAAAATAGAACTATATAAATTAATTACGCAATCTGAACAAAAAAGAGAAAATATTATTAAAGAGTACAAACTTTCAACTAGAAAATGAGTAAGTTCTGGGGATCTAATACACGGCATATTAATTATAATGGACTTCAAAATCACTAAGAGACTAGATCTTGAGGGAATATCACATGTTCTCACCATGAACATGTAATAGAGGTATTAGCTAAAACCACAATGCAAATCATATTGCATTATATACATGTATGAAATCAACATGTTGTACACCTGAAAGTGACACAATATTATATATCAAGTAAAAACACATGACTATAAACAAATATAAATGAATAAATAAGAAACATGTAAATCATATATCAAATTAAGTTCAATTTAAAAAAAATAACTATGCTGTACACCTGAAATGTAATTAAAAAAAAGAAGAACCAATCAATCATAAAGACCTATATATTTTTTTGCCATGAATTTTCAACATTGTACTGGCAGATCTAGCCAGAGGAATTAGAAAGAAAAAGAAATCGAATTCATCTCTCAATAAGTGTTGATAATAGATAGATACATAGATAATAGATTGACAAAATATATAATAGAGAGAGATCAATATGTAATTTATTGGTTTATATTAGCAATGAACAATGCAAAAATGAAATTATTATAATTTAACTGACAATGATAAAAATTAGGAGTGCATTTAACAAAAGACGTTTAAGAACTGTACACTTAAAACTCAAAACTATTTTTGAAAAATTTTTTTAAAGACTTAAATAAATCTAAATGCACCCCATATTTGTGCATAGAAACACTGAAATTATTCGAATAGTAATAATTCCAGATCGATGTACAGATTCAACATAATTTCGGTCAAAATCCCAGCTGCTTTTTATGCAGAAATTGACTAGCTGATCCTGAGAATTAAAAAACAATTCAATGGATCCAGAACAGCCAAAAGAAGCATGTGAAAGAACACTATTGGTAAAATCACAATCTGATTTCACAACCTACTGCATTATGACAGGAATCAAGACTGTGTAATACTAGATACAAATATGCATACAGTTCAGTGAAATCAAATTGAGATTCTAGACATAAACCTTTACATTTATAGTCAATTGATTTTTATATGGGTGCCAAAAGAATCCAAAGGAAAAAGAATAGCTTTATCAACAAATGGTGCTGGGACAACAGGATAGCCACACATTAAGAATGGAGTTGGATTCATACTTCATATTATATATAAAAATGAACTGAAAATGGATGGTAGACATATGTTAGAACTAAAACTAAAACTCTTAGAAGTGAATCTTTATGATTTCAGATTAGGCAATAGTTTCTTAAATATAATACCATAAGCACAAAATTTAAAAAAATATATATAAATCAGACTTCATTAAGATACACAACTCTTGTGTTTTAAATATCTCATCAAGAAAGCAAAAGATAATCCACAGAATGGGAGAGAATATTTGCAAATCTTATATCTAAGAAAGGGCATGTATACAGGATATATCAAGAACTCTACAACTCAATAAAAAGATAACAAAATTTAAATAATAGGCAAATTCTTTAAATAGACATGTCTTCAAAAAAGACATATCAAAACCACAATAAGATATCACTTCACAACCATTAGGATGACTAAAATTAAAAACAAACAAACAAAAAAAACAATAAGAATTATTGGAAAAATTGTAGACGAATTGGAACCCTCATACATTACTGGTGGGAATATAAAAGGAAACAGCTGGATAGTTCTTCAAAACATAAACTGATTTATTAATGGTCCAGCAGTTTCTCTCCTATGTATACCAACTATCCAGCCACATAAAACTTGTACAATATCCATAGAAGTATTATTAATAATATCGAAAGGACAGAAGTAACCTAAATATCTATCAACTGATGAATGGAAATACAAACTTGTGGTGTATTCATATACTGTAATACTATTTGACATAAAAAATGAAGTTCTAATACAGACTACAATACAGATGAGCATTGTAAACATTATGCTCGGTTAAAGAGGTCAGAAACAAAAGGTAAAATTGTAATATTCCATTTATATAAAATGTCCAGAATTAGCACATATAGAGAGACAGAAAGTAAATTACAGACATCTCATTTTAATGAGCTTCACAGATACTGAGAATTTTGCACATTGAAGGTCTGTTTCGAGCAAGTCTATTGGCGCTATTTTTTTGAGTAGCATTTTCTCAATTTGTGTCTCTGTGTAACATTTTGATAGTTCTTAAAATGTGTTAAACTTTTTCATTATTATTAGATTTGCTATAGTGTTCTGTGATGAGTGATCTTTGATGTTACAATTGTAATTGTTTTGGGGCTCCACGAACTGCACAAATATAAGATGGTAAACTTAATTGATAAATGTTGTATGTGTTCTCACTGCTTCACCAATTGGCAGTTCCCCTATATCTCTTCCTCTCCTTGAGCCTTCCTATTCTCTAAGAGACAACAATATTAAAATTAGGCCAGTTAATAATCCTACAATTACCTCTAGGTGTTCAGGTGAAAGAAATAATTACTCGTTTTTCATTTTATTTTTATTTTTTAATTTTCCCCAGCTTTACTGAAGTATATTAGACAATTACTTGCTCATATTTATGTTGTACAAATCAATGAGTTTTTTTTTCAATTATAGTTGACATACAATAATATATCGGTTTCAGCTGTACAGCATACTGATCAGAGATCTACGTAACTCACAAAGTGATCACCCACTATACCTAGTACCCCCTTGCCCCTTACATATTATTTACAAAATATTTTCCTTATGTTACACTTTATATCTCCATGACTATTTTGTATCTATCCATTTGTACTTAATCCCTTTGTCCTATTTTGCCATTCCTCCAAATCCCCTCCCATCTAGTAGCCCTCAAAATATTCTCTGTATCTATGAGTTTGTTTCCATTTGTTGTTGTTGTTGTTGTTGTTTATTTTGTTCTTTAGATTTAAATTTTTGTGGTATATAATTAGTGAATTATTTGCATTCAGCATTGAGGATTATCATTCTTGGACCAATACAAACCTGAAGGAAGTTTTTCTTGGGTTTATGTAGTGATATAAGAAATAAGTGGAATCTTGTAACAAAGCTATACCCATGATTAAATCTCACTAATCACAGAACTCTTGAGATTCACACACATTTTCTGAACATTTTTTTTGTAATAATATGACAGTTCACCAAACTACTTAAAAAAGAAAAATTCAGATTATTAGTGAAAATGAGTGTTGGCTGAACAGCAGGGACTCTGTTTCTGTTCCCACTTTACATCTAAAGTCCAGGATGGAAGAGATAGGATGTATTTGTGATAGTGATTTCTTTCTCCCATACCTCTTAGAATTCATTATTCCACTCTTCAAAGCTGAAAGAAATAATATTGATAAAATTTGTGTAGTATATCTTTTCATTGTTTAAGATTTTCACCTCTGGCACAAACATTGATTTAAATATTGCAATTCACAGACTATGAACCAAAATTTATTCTACAGTTTGAAGAAATAGCACTTGGGGAAAAATTTAGCACTATAAAGCATTCTATATTCCTTTTAATTTAATTGAGTTCAATGATATATGTAATTGTTATCTAGACCTTGAGTGTTAAACACAAAGAGGTGTGTGTCTTTCTTTGTACTTTCAGGCCATTTAGTGTTGGTCTCCTGTTAACTTAAAAACTGATGAAAGGGACAGTACTTTGATATCCTGGTATCTCTGAGGTTCTGTAGCTTAAGCCTAGATTCATTCTAATAGTTTATTTTCCTCTAAGAATTCACATTCTGCAAGATGAGGGCTCAGATGCATTACTTTTTTTTTTTGACAGAATAGTGAAAATATTTGAGATATTAGAAATTGTTCTATATATAAATGATAGATGATAGATAGATGATAAATAGATTATATAAAGATAGATAGATAGAAAGATAAAAATATATTTAACAAAATCCATTAAAGTCACTCATTGATGAAGGTTCCTCACATTTCTGACCAAGAGAAGTTTAAATGTGGGTGCTTTAAAGATACCAATAACCACAAATCACTACTTGTAACACATCTTGTACTAAATCTCAATGTATGGAAAAGTGTTTCCTTAGCTTATATTTTAGATAAGTTATACAGTCTTCTTATAATTTACGTGATTTCGTCTTAGAGGTTAGTTATCCAGTTATGTAATATGGAACATCTAGTAAAAAGTAACTTATCTGAATCCAAGAACACAAAACATTTCTAAGTGGCTAGAAGTTTTCAATCTGAGATTTAATCAGGAATTCACTAAATGTTTCCATTAATAGTATAGCCACACCGGACTGACTACATCAACTAAGTTGAATGGGTTGTTAGAATAATATCAGTACAGATTGTTGTGGGTTTTCAAAATCAAATTCCCAATAAAAAATAAAAATAAAAACATAAATCCTTAAGAATACTACCTACCCTATCCAAGATCTTCCTTTCTTTTTCTTGTCTTCATGTATGAGACTTAACCAAAATCCCAGGAATATAAACACCAATGAACTATTAAAAGTAACAGTATAATACATGCTTTTAAAAATTCTCAACACTTGTTCCGTACAATTATTAAGGTGAAATCTGTGAAAGTATGCTATAGAGCAGTACCTTATCCTGGAAACAGGTGTGTGCAAAATTAATTTTTTTGTGGCTAGTCAGGATGAATTTCTAGGGAAGATACTGAGCTAGCTCTCCAACCTTTATGTTAGATTATTAACTATTATAAACTTACAAAATATTCATAAAGGTTAATTCTGAGAAAGAGGAAGAATAACAGTAGACATCTAATTTTATTTGGGAACTCATATGAGATCTTTTATGAAGATATGTTATGTAATCTTACACTTGTAAAAATGGGTAAGGTTTAGCTAGTCAAAGAATGAGGAAAAGTGTGCTGTAGGTAGATGACATAAATGAAAGTACAAATGTGAAAAAGTGTTTGGCATATTTTAGAAATGGAAATATTATTAATATGACTGAAGCACAGAGAATAAAATGAATAGTAGTTTGAGGAAAGGTTAGAGAAGTAAGTAAAGGCCAGATCCTGAAGGACCTTGTAGGTCATGGTAAGGATTCTATATTTTATTCCTAGATGCAATGGGAAACAATTAACAGGTAGTAAGTAGAAACTTAGCATTAAAAGATTTTTTTCTTCTTACTAAATTGGTAGGATGAATTGGGGTGGGCACAGGAAAGAGTTTAGGAGGGATATTAGGAATACATTGCAGTCTTCCAGACCAGAGAGTCCAGTGACTTGGATTAGAGTTTTCATAGAGGATATAGAGAAAATTAAAGTAATTCAAGAAGTACTATGAACATATAGTCATCAGGATTTGATGATAGATTAGATAAGTTGACACAAGAATGAAGGACATGTAAAAACAAGGCTTTAGTGGACAGCAGAGGGAATGACAAATAAAGACTTCTGAATATCCTATGCTCCACAAAAACAATGAGAAGACTGGCACAATGTATCAGAGTAAACTTTTTTAGAACTCTTAATATTAACCAAAGACTTCCAACCATTCGTAAAATATTTTTTCAAGAAAAGCGGCTTAATCCTGGAAAGAACAGTCCAATTCGTGGCATTTTAACTTGCCTTATTTTTCTTTCTGTGAACTCAGCTTCACAGAAGCTTTGATAACCAGTCTGTAAATAGTTCACCCCATTAATGTTAAACAAAGGTTTCAAGGATTTTCAAGAATTAAAAGCAAAATTTACATGTTAATTTTAAAAGATAAAATTGACCTTTATGCCGTACACAGAAAGTAACTCACAATAGATTATAATCATAAACATAAAAGCTTTAAAGTATAAGATTTTAAAAAACTATATTAGATAAATTATTAGTAACTTTGGTCAAGGAAAAATTGTTAAAGAAGACATAAAATCTCAAGCCATGACAAAATTATAAATTAGATTTCATTAAAATTAAAAGTATTTCCTTTTCAAAAGACACTGCTAAGAATGTGCTAAAAACTGCTGGTAGGACTGCAAATTGGTACAGCCACTATGGAAAACAGTATCAGGTTCCTCAAAAAACTAAGAATTGATCTACCATATGATCCAGTAATCCCTCTACTGGATATTTACCCCAAAGTCTTGAAAACCCATATCCGAAAAGATATTTGCACACCAATGTTCATAGCAGCATTATTCACAGTGAACAGGACATGGAAGCAACTGAAATATCCTACAATATGTGATTGGCTAAAGAAGCTGTTGTACATATATACAATGAAATATTACTCAGCCATAAGAAGAGATGAAATACTGTTATTTATGACAACACGGATGGACCTAGAGATAATCATGCTAAGGGAACTAAGCCAAATTTAAAATCACATGATATCACTTATATATAGATTATACACCTAAAAGCAATAAATGAACAGGATAAACAGAGACTCATGGACATGGACTACAGGCTAATGGTTACCAGAGTACTATAGACTAGTAGTTACTAGTGGGGTGCGGTGGGAGGTAGATGGGGTAAAGGGATTCAAATATAGGGTTTAAAGGGAGGAGGAAGTACATAAAGGGGGTCAAATATATGGTAGCTAAAGGAAACTGGACTTTGAGTGATAAACACACAATAATATACAGATTTCAAATGATAATGTATACTTGAAAATTATATAATTGTATTAGCCAATGTTATCTCAATAAACTTAATTAAAAATTAAAAACATAAAGTGCTAAAAAGATTCTGAAAACATATCAGACAGAAGATTTGTATTTAGAATATGTGTGTGTGCTTACAAGTCAATAATAAGACAAACCAATTTTAGAATAATTGACATAGTATATAAACAGACATTTAACCAAAGAAGATTTATGAATAACACATAAGCACAGGAAAATATGTTCATACTGCCCATTGGAATTAGAATGCCTAAATTTAAGAATACTAACGATACCAAATATTTTGACCAACTTGAACAATAACACATTTCTGGAGGGAAGACAGCACATTCAAGTTAATTTAGAAAATGATTTGGCAGTTTCTTAAAAAGTTAACCATACACTTACTGAATAACAGCAATTCTGTTTCTAGGTGTTCACCAAAAAACAGTGAGATCATAACATAAAACTTATGTACAAATATTCTTAGTAACTTTATTTACAACAGCCAAAAAAATGGAAACAACCAAAATGTTTATCAATTGCTGAATGAATTAACAAAGTGTGGTAAATATGCACAATGGAACTCTACTCAGCAATCAAAGGAGACAAACTACTGATGCACACAATAATGTGAATGAATCTTAAAAGCATTAAGCTAACTGAAAAAAGCCAAACATAAAACACTACATACTATATGATTTTATTTATATTCAATTACAAAAAAGGTAACGTAATAGTGATAGAAACCAGACAGCAGTTACAAGGGGCAAAAGGGTAAGTGAGGGAATCCACTGAAACATAAGATTAAGTTTCCATGAAATAGCCATGTGTAAAAGTCAAGTAGCTGGCTATATCAATTCATGGCTCGGAAAAGAGATTTAGATTACTGTTATAATGAGGGAATTACCAGTACGTAAGTGCTTCTTGAAACCAAGAAGAGTATATAAAACAACTTTGAATAGGAATGTAGATCCAAAGAAAAGAAGGGTCAAGATAAAACCTTGAAGTACTTCAGCATTTGGAAGTTATGTGGAGAATCCATAGTGAGTTACACCATCGGTGAATGAACTAGAAAAAAAATGACAATTTCTAACCAAATGTACTGGATTGGATAGTATCTCCCCCATCCCAAATTCATGTCTTTTCCAGAACTTCAGAATGTGATTTTACCCTGAACATGACCTATATCGTCTATCGTGGAAGCTAAGCAAGATCGGGCTCAGTTAGTACTTAGATGGGAGACCACCTAGGAAGCCCAGGTGTTATAGGTGTGTAAAAAAAACCATATATATACACATACATATATATGTATGTATATACATATTTATATATATATATACACATACATATTTATATATATACATACATACACATATATATGTATTTATATATATGTATATATATACATACATACATATATATATGTATATATATACATACATACATATATATATACATACATATATATGTATGCATATACATATATATATGACTTTATTTGGAAATAGGGTAATTGCAGATACAGTTAATTAAAATGAGGTCATACAAAAATAGGGTAAGCCACGTATCCAATATGACTAGTGTGTTATAAGAAGAGAAGAGACACAGAGGGTGAACCCCATGTGACAATGGAGGCAGAGATTGAATGGATGCATTTATAAGTCAAGGGACACAAGGAATTGCTAGCAACTACCAAAAGCTAAGACGAGCCAAAGAAGAATTCTTCCTTAGAGAATTCAATTACAGCAGATCCCTGGTGACCACTTTATTTCAGAATTCCAGCCTCCAGAACCAAGAGAAAATAAATTTCTGTTGTTTTATTTATATTTATGTTTTTATATTTATTTTTATGGTGACATTAGTTAACAAAATCCTCTGGTAACCACAGGTCTATCATCCATGCCCAAAAGTCTCTGTTTGTCCTGTTCATTTGTTGCTTTTAGGTTTACATCCAACATGTAAGTGCTATCATGTGCTTTTCAACTTTTTCTGTCTGGTTTATTTTGCTTAGCATGATTATCTCGAGGTTCATGCATTTTGTCACAAATGGCAGTATTTCATTTCTTCTAATGGCTGAGTAATATTCTATTGTATATATGACCCACAGCTTCTATAGCTAATCATCTATCATAGAACACTTGGGTTGTTTCCATGTCCTGTCCACTGTGAATAATGCTGCTATGAACATTGGTGTGCAAATATCTTTTCGGATATAGGTTTTCAAGACTTTGGGGTAATTATCCAGTACAGGGATTGCTGAATCATATGGGAGATATATTCTTAGTTTTTTTGAGAAACCACCGAACCATTTTCCACAGTGACTGTACCAATTTGCAGTCCCACCAGCAGTGTATGAGGGTTCCTTTTTCTCTGCAACCTCACCAACATTTGTTATTACTTGTCCTGTTGATTATAGGTATTTTAGCAGGTATGAGATGGTATCTCATTGTGATTTTGATTTGCATTTTCTAATAATTTGCAATGTTGAGCATCTTTTCAAATATTTGTTGGCCATTTGTGTGTCCTCTAGTGAGAAGTATCTGTTCAGGTTCTCTGACCATTTTTTATTGGATCATTTATTGTTGTTGCTGTTGTTACTATTTAGTTGTATGAGTTATTTGTATATTTTGGATATTAGGCCCTTATCGGAGATGTTACTTGCAAATTTATTTTCCCATTCGGATGGTTGTCTCTTTACCTTGTGGATGGTTTCTTTTGCTGAGCAGAAATTTTTTTAGTTTGATATAGGCTCATTCATTTATTGTTGCTTTTACTTCCTCTGCCTTTGAGGTCAAATTCATAAAATCCTCCTTAAATCCAAGGTCCTAGAAATTAGTTCCTTTTTTTTTCTATGTGTTTTATTGCTTCAGGTCTTATACTCAGGTCCTTAATCCACTTAGAGTTAATTTTGGTGTGTGGTGATAGACAACCTCTTTTGCAGGTGGCTTTCCAGTTTTTCCAGCACCATTTATTGAAGAGGCTTTCTTTTGTCCACTGTATGTTTTTGGCTTTTTTTGTTGATAAATATTTGCCCCTGTAAATGCGGGTTTACTTCTGGACTCTTGATTCTCTTCCAGTGGTTCATGTGTCTGTTTTGCTGCCAATACCATATTGTTTTGATTACTGTCACTTTGTAGTATAATTTGAAGCCAGGCAAAGTGATGCCTCCAGCCTCTTTCTTTTTTCTAAGGATAGCTTTGGCAATTCGGGATCTTTTGTGCTTCCATACAAATCTGATGATTTTTTGTTCTATTTCTTTTAAAAAATAACAATGTGTTAGATTTATTCCTAGGTATTTTATTTTTTTTTGTTGCAATTGTAAAAGAAATTATTTTTTCCACTTCTTTTTCTGACACTTCATTATTAGAGTATAGGAACACTATGGATTTTTGAACATTGATTTTGTATCCAGAAACTTTACTGTATTTGCATGTTGTTTCTAGTAGTGTTCTTGTGAAGTCTTTAGGGTTTTCTATATAGAGAATCATGCCTTCCACAAATAGTGACTTCTTCATTTCCTATTTGGATGCCTTTTATATCTTTTTATTGCCTGGTTGCACTCACTAGGACCTCAATGTTATATTGAATGAATAACAGTGGTGATATTAGACATTCTTGCCTTGTTTATGATCTTGGAGGGAAGGTTTTTCATTTTTCACCATTAAGTATAATTTTGGCTGAGGTTTGCCACGGATGGCCTTTATTATGTTAAGGTAATTTCCTTCTATACCGATCTTGTTAAATGTTTTGATCAGAAGTGGATGCTGCATCTTGTCAAAGCTTTTTCTGCATCTATTGATATGATCATATTATTCTTGTTTTTAAAATTTGTTTATGTGTGGTACCACATTAATCAACTCGTGTATGTTGAACCATCCCTGTGTCTCTGGTATGAAGCTCACTTGAGCGTGGCGTATAATCTTTTTAATGTGTTACTGAATTCGGTTCCATAGTATTGTATTCAGGATTTTTGCATCTGTGTTCATGAGAGTTTTCTTTTTAAATGTTATCTTTACCAGAATTTTGTATCTGGATTATATTTGTCTCATACAATGAGTTGGGAAATTTTTCTTCCTCTTCCAGTTTTGGGAAGAGTTTGAGGAGAATAGGTATTAAATCTTCTTTAAATGTTTGGTAGAATTCACTGTGAAGCCATCTGGTCCTGGCCTTTTACTTTTTGATAGATTTTTGATGATTGTTTTCATTTCCATACTGCTGATTGGTCTATTTCGATTTTCCAGCTCTTATTAATTCAGTCTAGGAAGGTCGTATCTTTCTAAGTATTGGTTTATTTTTTCCAGGTTATTAAATTTGATGTTATATACTTTTTTCATAGTATTCTTGTATGATCCTTTGTATTTCTGCAATGTCTGTCATTATTTCCCCTCTGTCATCCCTGACTTTGATTATTTGTGTCCTTTCTCTTTTTTCTTTATTGAGTCTACCTAGGAGTTTGTCAATTTTATTAACCTTCTCAAAGAACCAGCTCTTTGTTGCATTTATTTTTTTGTTTTGTTTTGTTTTGTTTTGTTTTTAATTGCATTGATTTCTGCTCTAATTTTGATTGTTTCTTTCTTTCTTCTGACTTTAGGCTTCATTTGTTCTTCCTTTTCCAGTTTTTTAAAGATATAACATTAGATTATTTATTTGGGTTCATTCTTGTTTTTTGAGATAGGCCTGTAATGATATGAACTTTCCTCTTACGACCACTTTTGCCATGTCCAAAAAGTTTTGACATTATGCATTATTTTTTTTTCAAACTACCTTGTTTGTGGCATTTTATTATGACAACCCTAGGAAATTAATATACAAATCTGATCAAATCATGATTTGAACAAATTTGGAAGTGGATTTCTTAAACGAACATGCTCTTCTATAAAAATAAAGAAATTGAAATCTTAGTGTTCAAGTGGTAATACACAGAAGCAAATTACAACATTCTCTGATAGAAGGTATCTTGAATATAAGCTTTAAACATTTAGCACAAATAAAGTGCAAAAAACATTAACTTCACACTAAAAGTCACTAAACACATGACCAATGTATGATATTATAAATACATGCATAGATAAGCTACTAAATTATAAGACTGACCAACAGATTTCAATAAAACAGACTATGAGTTCATTGATATGGCTTCTGATTGCACACTGTGACTATCGTTTAGGAAACTTCCACTTTTGGACTTATGGTCTAGTTTTATAACAGAATATCCATACTATGAAAAGTCTACTAATATTCTCCTTCCCAGTTACATATCTGTGTGAGCAGATTTTCTTCATATCATTCAACCAACATAACACAGTGCAGTGGATTCAATGTAGAAAGAGATATTACTAACCAGCCATCTCAGTAAGCCGGGTATTAAAAATATTTGCAAAAATGAAAAACAGTGCTATGCTATTTTGTTGATTACCATTTTATTATTACAAAATGCTATTTAACTTAATACAATAGATTTATTATTATATTTAAATTAAAATTAATAAATATTTTAAAAATGTTACCAGCCTTAAATTATAGTATAGCAGATATCAATAGATATAATTCAAGTAAACAGAACTCTTTGAAGTCTTCAATAATTTTATGAGTGTAAAGTTGTACTAAAACCCCTGAGAACCACTGACTTAAACAGTACTTAAAGGAAAATATAGCAGGTTGGTGATTACCTCAGAACATATTTTGTTACTACTTTATTTTCAAACTTTATATTTGGAAATAATCATAGATTCATAGGAAGTGGCAAAGATAGTATAGAGAGATCCCATGTATCCTTTATCCAGTTTTTCCCAATAGTTACATCTTATGAAATCAGGAAGTAGGCATGTGTGAATTCATGTAACCACCACTGCAATCAAGATACGGACTATTCCAGCACCACAAAAATCTCACTGATGATGTATCTCATTGTGGGTATTCTAAATAAGTTCCAATTGCGAAGCTCATTTTATTGCTACTTTATACACTATTTTAAAAAACGAATATTACAAAAAATTCAATTGTTATTTTATAATAGCTTAATATGGAAGAAACATAGGTTATATGTAAAAACACAGATATACCAAAGTTTAATAAAACAACACAGAATTGAGATTTGGCCTTCTAAATACCATATATCAAAGTTTTAGAATGAAATGATAGGTTGCAAATAGCGTACCTTTTTTTTTTTCTCTCAAATGACAGGGAAGTCAAAGCCAAGCATGATTTCACCAGAAGTTATCTATGGTCCAGTTTAACGTGTTGCACTTTGGGTTCCAAATCTGTTTCTGAAACCATAAACTTCATATTTAATCTCCCCTTCTAAAAAGGATTATAACTGACTTTCTCCCCTTTCCAAGTGTTCCATAAAATCTTCACAGATGCAAGCAGTCTCAGCCAGGCTTCAATAAATTACTTTCAGTGTTAAAAACTCAACACTTTTTGAGATAATCCATTTCATTTGATAAATTGTCCTTTGCTGTTTTTTTCTGATATTAATCTAAAAATCTATCTCTGTAATGTTTTCATTTTTTTTGGATCTTGTTCTTTCTTTTGGACTCAGAGTAAGAAATCCCTCTTCTACCCCTAAAATATTTTTAGTAAGTTTTAAACCCTATCTCTTTAATATTTCTCTTCTTTAGGCTAAAAATATCCTGTATTAACTATGGTCACGTAAATTGGCTATCAGACTCCTTAGCCATTTTCGTTTGGTTTATTTGGAGAAAAGTGCCCGTTTGTTAATGAATTTTTTAAATGGTAGCATCCACAATAAAGCAAAATATTCTAAATTTGGTCGAATTTATGCAGAATGTGTCAAATAAAATATATAATTTGGCATCATCAAGACTTGAAGTGTCATAAAAAGATACAAATATAAATATATAAATCTAGAATTTTTAGACTACATTATAAGAGAAACAAATGTCTTGACAACACAGAAATTTCTCTTTATAAGACAAAGAGCTGAATTCGTACAAAGGTCTTAACGTTCATGCTTGGATTTCTATTGTGCCAGTATAGAATTGGTTCTTCTCAGTGAAAAATACAAAAAGCAAATATATTTTTTCTGCAAAACCAAATTTACTTTCACTTTCTCACATCTCTTACTACAATGTTGCATTGTTAAAAACAAAATAACAGGCATAAAATGGGGTCACTTATGCTAAGCCCCACATCACCAAACTGACACCTAATTACAGTTTGGCTCTCTCAGAAATGGAATCTGAAACCAGTCAAACAGGTCTGAGTCAAACAGCACTAGTTAGATAATCTGCTTGACAGACCCATGCCATCCCCTAAGGAAAGTAATTTTGCAATAACCAATCCTCTTTTGCCAAGTATAACTTTCCTGTTCCTGCTCCCTCACGTTTATAAAAGTCTTTAATTTAGTACAGTTCCACAGATTTCTTTGCTATGTGATAGATCAGCTGCTATTCAATTTGAATTGACTTTTGCTCAAATAAACTCAAGATATTTAACATGTCTCAGTTTACTTTTTAACAGCATATATCTCTAGAGTTTCTCAACATATTTATTTCCGTCTTCTTATAGCTCACCTATATCCATGCGATGGCACTGAGAAGATATTGCTTTGGTGACTGGATTTCAAAGAAATAGCAAAAGTCTTTGAAAAATTTCCAAATCTGTCAAGATGAGTTGGTAACCCCTGAAGGCCACAGCAAAAATCACAAATTCTGGCTCTATTCTAATCAATATCCCAAATGACCTGGCAGACACTCAGATATAAATTGGAAGTATTTTTTTTTTATCAAAAACTTAATTTCATGTCCTGGAATTCTAGAGTTAGAAGAAATGTGGAGAGATCATCTTGTTTATTCTCATAGCCTTCATATAGATGATCTGCTAACTGTACCAGGGCAGAAGATTTATTTTAGTATCTTTTCACAGTTGTCAAGAAAGTCAACCTGAAAAACCTTCAGCCTTAATTTAAGACAATTTACACTCAGGCTCACCCCTCTTTCTCTCTCTCTCTCTCCCTCTTTCTTTCTTCACACAGACACATACTTCAGATGAATATACATATAAAATTCACACATGTCATTTTTTAAATATGAGGATTATATTGTATTTTGTAGTATTTTCTTATTCTCAATAGACAGCTGTTCTTTCGTCATTCATGCAATGTAGTCTCACTTTTCATTATTTGAATTTTTTCCCATAAAAGCCATAGTAATGCCAGCCATAGTAATGCTAACAGATAAGAAATCTGGTACCAGATGAGAAGACAGGATTCAAGTCCCTTGTGGTTGCTCACTTCTTGTTGAGCAAAAGCCTTACTAAGAACTATCAATTCTATTGAAGATTTTGTACAAGAGCCAGGATAGGGAGTTTATATCACATCCCCATATCCCATTGCCATTTCTCACTCCTTCCCCAAAGAACACATGCACAGAGCAAACATTTTTAAATTTATTTCAGGCATTTCTGTTCTTAAAATCCCTTCTTGGTCAAGCTCAGAAAGTTTTACATAATTTTTATTCCTGCAGTTTCTTACTAGCTCCTTTTTTCTTCTTCAGGCTTTTCCTAACATAATCACCTGCTTCACCTATGTGCTTTGCAGGATAGTTTAGTACTCTCACACCTGCCACCCCAGCATTCATCATCACTCCTATTAAGGTGCTCGGCAAAGCAAAAGCCCTCCAGTAAACAGAACTTGTTGACATTTTCTTAAAAACAATAAAATTTAGAAATAATGTTTCTTACTTTTTACACTATATTTTTCACTTATAAACTTAGCGTTGTTACAGATTTACACACACACACACACACACACACACACACACACACACACATATATATATATATATATATATATATATATAGTA
Source organism: Rousettus aegyptiacus (assembly GCF_014176215.1). Classification (NCBI taxonomy): domain Eukaryota; kingdom Metazoa; phylum Chordata; class Mammalia; order Chiroptera; family Pteropodidae; genus Rousettus; species Rousettus aegyptiacus. The sequence continues at coordinate 57,067,480 of NW_023416312.1, read as the reverse complement.
TTATACAAGCCTTAATTCCTAAATCAGCCTTTCAATTGGTATAATTTATTTAACTAAATCTTTATACTGGGTCATTGAAATATTTTTGTAAACTGCCTTATGAAATATATTGTACTGAACATATTTCTCTGGAATATCTCTGATTACTTGCTTAATAGAATTCCTGGGTTAAAAGATAGTTTAAGGCTTTCCTTAATCCTTTCCAGAAAATTTCTAGTAATTTTGACATTACCATTTGCAGTGGATGTCAATAGTTATTTTTCTGTAAACTTGTCAACACTAGATAGTATCATTTAAAAATACTTTGCTGGTTTTACAGGTAAAATATTTTATTATTTTTATTTGCATTTATATAATTAAGAGTGAAATTACATTCTCCATATATTTGTTCAACAAATGTTAATTGAGTACCTTTTACTTAGAAATCTTGCTCTTGTTGCTGCGGACTTAGAAATGAACATGAAAATATCCTGCAACATGTTTTGTTATCTGCTTGCATTTCCTTCTTTAAACATTGTCTATTCCAATTTTTTGGCCTTTGGAGACTTATGTGTATTTTTCTTAGTGTTTTCTAAGAGCTCTGTTTATATTAAGAATACCAACAATCACATGTCATAAAATTTGCAAATATTTCCTTTCCTTTGTAGTTACCTTTTCATTAAGGTGGATTTTTTGTTGAATAATTAGCGATTATTTTAATACCTATGTAATCAAATTTACTTGTTTTCTTGCTTTGCTTTTACATATAACAGAAAATATAAAAATACATTTATATTTCAAGGTAGGGGATAATTTGGTCATCTCCTCTTTCATTTATTATTATTATTTTTTTAGTTATCTACTCCTGGGTCCAATTTTTACATTTAAGTCTTTCATTCATCTGTAATTTTTGAAATATTGATATGTAGTGTGAATTAAGTATCAAACTTACACTCATATTTACTAATTCTGTTTCATTTCTATGGTCATCATTCTGATTTGAGTTCTATTCACTCCTCTGAGCATCATTGTTCCAGTCTCTTAACAGTTAGAAAAAGATGAAAAATTATCTCAGAAATTAAATAACATGACATAGAGATATATACTATAAGAAGAAGATAGAAGACTTAGAAGTTCAATTTAAGAGATAAAACAGAAAATAATGGAACAAATAATAAAAGAATATATTCTAGAGCTGGAGGGAGACCAAAATTGTCAAATTGAAAGAGCTTGTAACATTCCATTCAGAATGATTAAAAAAATATTTAGGAAATTTCTAATGAAATTTCATAACACTAAAAATAAAAGTAAGATATAAAGACATCCACAGTTTAAAATAAATAAAAGAAAGGTAACCTCCAAAAGAATGCAAATCAGGTTGGCTACAGATTTCTCCACAGCAGTGCTAGATTCTAGAAGGCTGTGTAGTAATGTCTTCAAATTTCTGGAGGAAAATATTGTTATTATAAAAGTGTTTAAGCAGCTGAACTATCGGCCAAGTATTATAGTGGCATTATTTTCTTTGTTTTGTAAAAGGAAAACCCAAAAATACAGTTTATAATTAATGTAACAAAATATCGAAAAACATGAAGTTGCAGATAGCAATCAGGGTCAAGAAACCAAGCGATATGATAGTAAGTAAAACAATAGTGGACATTCCACCTAGGGGGAAAAAAAAGATAAGTGAGAACCTAATAACGGCTCTAAATATTGTGAAGACTCCATTTGATGATATGATTTTTATTATTGTTTCATGACTATTTATTTCCTATATACTGTTGTACTGTTCTTGTTTCTGCATCCCATTTCTTCCTAACCTAGTGTTGTTTGCTGCCACATGAGTTGTGCAAAAATATTTTGAAAATATTCCTTTATTATTTTCCAATTTCCTTTGTTATATTTTCTGTTTAAAGTTTCTGAAATGTATACTATTTCCTATCATCTCCAATATATCTTGTAAAAACTTTTCATCATTTTATTTATGCTGACCTCTATAAGACTGGTAAAATGAAGAATCCAATTTATTTGAGGGCTAGTTAGTTACTTCCATCAAATCTCAAATCCTCAGTGAGATTAAATATGTAACACTTTTTTCAGGACCTAAGATATTGTAAATATTCAGAACGTCATCTACTATTACCAGTAGGCCAAAATACAATTTCTTTCTTCCCTCCTCATACCTCACTTCATAAAAAAAGTCTACATTCAATAATTATATGATTATATTGTTGTAATTGTGTTGTTTTCTCACAACATAATTGTACTGTTGAACTCTGATTTTCAAATTCTAGTGTACATTGGACTACATATGCAGCTTATTAAAAAGGTACAAACTCAGGCTCTCTCTCTAAAGGTATTGATTAAGTAGCTCTGGAGTAGGCCTAGGTTTAAGCATTTTAGAGAAGTACCAAGGACCATTAATGGCACTTTGAAAAGTCGATATCCTTCCAGATATGCAAATATCTAATAATAGTCTCTGTAGCCATTGGACTGGACTATAATCACCACTCGCCACTCATACTTCCTATCACAAAACAGACTAATGAATTTTAAAATAACCTTTATTTTTATGTAGTCTTATATTTGCAATGTCCATTATCTCTAGGGTGACAAATAATCTAGGTTTGCCCAGGACTGAGTGAGTTCTGGGGACATGAGATTTTCAATGATACACCCAAGCAAATACTAGGAAAAACAGGATATGTTGGTCAAAAGCTCTTAAGTTCTAAAACAAAATCTTTCTTTGAAATTGTCCATGAGGAAAAGGAATAACAGGATAGGAAAATAAAGTATCTATTAACTTTCATTGCTTTAACAAATACTATAATGTGGTGTGCACCAGGCACTATTTATGTGGTAGGTATAAAAATAAGCAAAATAGACTCGAGCTTTTTCCTCATTTGGGTTTCCAGTCTATTGAGAGTGAAAGTAGTAAACAGCCACTATAACTAAGTGATGCGAAAGTGGGAGTACAGATTATTACAAGAGCACATACCACACACACCAAAATCTGTTGAATGAGGAGTAGTCATCACTTGGTATTAAGTACAACAAATTTCTCAATCATTCAAGGCTGTCTTGGAGAAGAACTCTTTAGCTACTATGTCTAAGGACAGTTTATCTGGGAAGGGGTGTTTCTTTTTTATTTTGTTGCATCTATGGCTTAGAGCGAGAATTTGTTTGCTCTTGGTTCTGTAAATTGACAATTTGAGCTACATACAACTGAATAGATTTATCACAGCTCCATGTGGTTTCCACTGGTTCTGCATATAGGATAGAGAGGTCCCTCATCAAGGATTGTTGAAAAGGCTGGTACAGCTGACATTATTGAATGACTGTGCCTCTGTCTCAACATGCCACTAATTCTTGAAGAGGTTTAGGATAATTTTCACATGGCAACAGTATTCCAAGAAAGTAAGAGAAAAGCTACGAGCTTCCTGAGTCCTTATGCAACGTCACTTCTGCCTCATTCAGTTGGTGAAGGCAAGCCACAAAGCCAGCACAGTTTCAGAGGTAGAAAATAGACCCTATTATTGATGGAAAGAGCTAAAATATTGACTATTTGTAAGCTATTGTATGGAAAAAGTAATTAATTTATCCATAAACTCCTGTTTGAATTTGTCAAAGTTTTCTCTAAGGATAGTTAACTAACTTAAATTACACACACACAGAAGCTTCATATGCTTGTAAATCTGACCAATTTCCTAATCTATTCACTTATCTAGATGACTGTTTCACATTTTCTTCTGTTTCCTCAAACCTTCAAATCTTTATTCCCACTTTTTATTACCTGCTGATAATTTTTTTTCTTAATTCACACATGTGCCTACATGCACACACATGCACACAACACACACATGGTTCTACTGCCACTATCTACTCCCAGAAAATGTATTTAATAATTGTTGTCTCCTCTCCTTTTACAATGTATGAGATGTCTTTATTCTTAACAAAAGTGAAGTTAATTTATGAACAAGATTCCACCCCCTCCTGCCTAATTAAAGACATTATTCAGTCCTCAGTCCTCATTTTATTCGACCTATGAGCGGGATTTGATATTATTAATCTGTCTCTTTCCCTTAAAGCATTTTTTAAAAAAAAATCTAGAACTATTTATTTTTTTTCTTTTTTATTTTTTACATTTCTCTCCTGTCCATCAGAGTCTTTATTGATTTCTCATCTTTTCAATCACCACGTGTTGAAATGTCTTGCCATCAATCTTTGAAACTCTTATCTTCTTGATGGCTACATACTCCCTTCAGAATCACATCCACTCTCAGGGATTTAAACACTATGCTCCGATAACCTTCAAACTTATACATCTAATCTGATTTTTTTTAACATAAGCTTCGTATATCCTCATATATCCTACTTGAATATATGATAGACACCTCAAACATAATGTGCCTGCTAAAAAAAGGGAAAAAAACTCTCCTAATCCCCCCCAATCAACTGTTTTCACAGACACCTATTTCAAGAAATGTCATTTTTATCCTACTTGTTCAAATCTTAGAAAAAATCCTTGACCACTCTCTTTCTCTTACACCTTTCATATAATTAGTGAGCACATTATTTTGACTCTATCTTCAAAATATATACAAATTGTGTAAAATTTTATTACTTTAAGCATAATTTTTATCCACAAAGCCATAATTCCTTGCCTATATTTCTGAAATAGATTTCTGAGTACATTCTCTGACTTCATTCTGCTGCTCTATAGTCTAGTCTTAACACAATCACCACAAATGATCCATTAAAAACGGAAGTAAGGATTTCTGATTTTGGATGTTTATAGAAAATTAGAAAGAGAATAATTCCCAAATTAACAAGGATAAAATTTAAAAAAAATACAAAATCATAATTTTTCTTGAATTCATCAGAAAGCTAAAGTAAATCTAAGGAAAGAAAGGTATCTCCAAGGAGATACAGGATTCACACATTTGTTTAGCAGGAACACTGTATAGGATAAAGATGGGTCTGCCATATAAATAGGGAAGATGATTTAAGATAAAATTTTAAATGAATTGCTAAAGGTTTAGTGTAGGTTAATATGACATTATAGAAACTCAGAGTTGTGGATACACAGAAGTCTTTATGGTCCTTACTATGTCCTTATGAGAAACATCAGAGCCAAGGTGAGATATTAAACAGAATTCCCCTTATTGGTACTAGCCTGGATGAAAAGATTAGTATTAACTACAAGAAAGGTAAGAAGCCTTGACTAGATTCTGTTATTTTATGTTTCTATAGATCATAAGCTTTGAGCCACTGTAGAAAAATTAGCCAGAACATAGTTCAAAAAACAAAATGTAAAAACCTTCTACCCCTGCAGAAAGGTTCAAGAACTGATCCTTGCCTTAGACCATTAGAACTCCCCATTTGCTAAGAAAAGAATCAGAAACTATCTCCTGAACAATACCCATTAAAGATACAAGATGCATGGCAGACTTTGGCTGTCACAGGTAGAGGGGGAGAAATCTTTGAGAAAGTGCCACTCCAGAGGACCAAGGACAGGGAGCCCATCAAAGTCGGATATTGATTCAGAACATTAGAAAATGTGGCAAACAACATCTCAACAGGCAAACAAGCACTGAATTACAAGTGATATCAGACTACCTCTGCAGGGAGAACAAGAGGAGAGAGAGGGAGGAGAGGGAGAGAGAGAGAGAGAGAGAGAGAGAGAGAGAGAGAGAGAGAGAGAGAGTTTCTTTTTAAGACTCTAGTTCACAGATAAAGCCTAAACTAATGGTGGAAGTGGAATAGTCAAAATGAACAAACAAAAACAAACAAACAAACAAAAATCAACCAAATTCACACCTTAAGCATAAAGTAAAACTAAAAAAAATTTAAGATTGTGGTGCATTGTAGGTAAATAACAAAAAGAAACCAAACTCAACTTCTGACTAGATTGATTTAATCATACAATAAAGACTTAACAGAAGAATGAACAGAAACATGCCCTGAGAGTTCCAGTAAAGATAATGGAATAGGCAAAAACTGTACTTACTTTCTCTAATGAACACCTTAAAATTACACCTAAATTATAGAACAATCAAACTGGAAAAACACCTGAGATGTATAACTGAATAGAAGACCTATAACTAAGGATATAAAGAAGACACATCGAGACTGGTAGGATGGGGAAAGCTGCAAAATGCACTGATCCTACACCCATGTGAGAATTGGCAGGGTTATCTTGGCTTCGGAGGTCCTCCTTGAAAGGCAAGGGGTCCCAACCCCACCTTTGGCTCCCTGGCGCAGAGTACCAGGCCAAGAAGAGAAGCCCCAACAACATCTGTCTATGAAAATCAGTGAGCATTCTGTCTTTTCAGGTGAGATGGAAGCCTTCTGGAAACACAGGCTTCCTCTTAAAGGGCCAGCGCATAGACTCTTTCACTTCCAGGCACTCACCCTTGGCTCCAGCAGAGAGACAGCAGCTTGGGAGATGCCAGGGACTTTAGAGAGAGACTGAGTTGAGTGGTTTCATGGCAAGGGCTAGAAGTATAGCCACCAGTGTTCCTGTGTTCAACTCTCTTCTCATGTAGCCTATTGGTAAGCAACATCTTTTATTTGTTAAGCTCTGCTCCCACACAGTTAAATTTGAACCTGCATTGGCCTGGTGAACTTCGCTGGCTCCACCCTGGCGATTCCCTGAGATTTCCCCTATTCCCCCACTGCAAGAAGCCTCCTCAGGGTCAATGTCAAGCAGCTGGGGTTGATCCGCACTGCACACTTAGTTGGACAACTCTCAGGGTTCTGTGGGCTCCAGGTAGGTGGCAGTTGGCTTTGGCATTCTCTGAGCCTTCAGAGTAGTCCCAGGATCAGCACTCATGCCAAATCTGAATCTGCACTAAGCTCAGGAACAACTCTTGCCCCATCCTAGAGAGTCCCTGAGATGCCACCACACCCTACTAGCATACTGCCCAAGGTGCTTTCAGTGGCTGAGCTAAAAGGGCAGCCAGAAAGTGGTAGCAGGCCTCGGGCTGCCTTGGACATTTTGGTGAGCTGTCCCAGGCCCAGTAATGGTGGGAACTGGCCTCAGTGCCACAGTATAGCCTCTCACAGATGCCTCCAGGTTCAGCACAGGCAGTAATCAACTTCACATTACTTTGTAGCTCCTACCAGGTAGTTCTGGGCAGATCAAAGGCGACAACTGAACTTGGCTGAAACCAAAGTCCCTCCCAAAATACCCACAAACCAACAAACCTGGTGACTGGCTCCACATCACAGCAGAGCACCACCCCATTAGCCCCATAAGCAGCACACCCAAAAGGTGGTCTCAGCAGATGCCCAAGCATGCTGATGCAAATTCCACCATGTGTGGTCAGCCTCAACACAGCAGCTCATACACTGTGGTCATAGCCAATACTCACAGTCAGTAAACTTGAGAATCAGTCACACCCACTGATGTTCCAACAGCAATCAAGCCTCAACTACAACAAGAGGGAACACACAACTCACACAAGGGGCACTTTGGGATCATCTGGCCTGGGCAACTAAATAGACTGCCACTGGGCTCCACAGAGCATTTACTACATAAAGCCACACAGCCGAGACTGGGAGACATAGTAGATCTACTTATTTTTAAAAATTTTTTATTAAGTTTATGGGGCTAACATTGGTTAATACATTCATGCAATTTTCAGGTTATATTATAATGTGACATCTGTATATTCTATTGTGTTTACCTCCCTAAGTCCGCTTCTTTCAGCTACCATATATGTGATCCCCTTTAACCAACTCACCCTTTCCCTATCCCCCTATATCTGAATTCTTTTACACCATCTACCTCCCCCCTCCACCCCATCTTCTGGTAGCCACTAGTCCATCGCCCATGTCCATGAGTTTCTGTTTGTCCCGTTCACTTGTTGTTTTTAGGTTTCTATCCAACATGTAAGTGATAAGTGATTTTCAACTTTTTTTTTTTTTTGGTCTGGCTTATCTTGCTTAGCATGATTATTTCAAGTTCCATCCACGTTGTCACAAATGGCAGTATTTCATCTCTTCTTATGGCTGAGTAATATTCCATTGTATATATGGACCACAGCTTCTTTAGCCAATCATCTATCGTAGAATACTTCGGTTGCTTCCATGTCCTGCCCACTGTGAATAATGCTGCTATGAACATCGGTGTGCAATTATATTTTTGGATATGGGTTTTCAAGTCTTTGGGGGTAAATACCCAGTAGAAGGATTGTTGGATAATATGGTAGATTAATTCTTAGTTTTTTGAGGATTGTTTTCCATAGTGTCTATACCGATTTGCAGTCCCACCAGCAGTGTATGAGAGTTTCTTTTTCTCTGCATCCCCTCCAACATTTGTTACTTGTCCTGTTGATTATAGCTATTTTAACAGGTATGAGATGGTATCTCATTGTGGTTTTGATGTGCATTTCTCTCATAGCTAGAGATGTTGAGCATCTTTTCATGTATTTGTTGGCCATTTCTATGTCCTCTAGGGAGAAGTGTCTGTTCAGGTCCTCTGTCCATTTTTTGATTGGATCATTTGTTTGTTTGTTGTTGTTATTGTTGTTGTTGTTGGTTGTTGTTGTTGTTCTTGAGTCATATGAGTTCTTTGTATATTTTGGATATTAGGCCCTTATCGGAGATATTGCTTGCAAATATATTTTTCCATTCGGATGGTTGTCTCTTTACCTTGTGGATGGTTTCTTTTGCTGAGCAGAAGTTTTTTAGTTTTATGTAGTCCCATTCATTTATTTTTGCTTTTACTTCCCCTGCCTTTGAGGTCAAATTCGTAAAATCCTCTTTAAGTCCAAGGACCTTCAGTTTCATTCCTATGTTTTCTTCCATGCATTTTATTGCTTCAAGTCCTTAATTCAGGTCCTTAATCCACTTAGAAGTAATTTTAGTGTGTGTGATAAACAGTCTAGTTTCATTCTTTTGTAGGTGGCCTTCCAGTTTTCCCAGAACCATTTATTAAAGAGGATTTCCTCTCTCCACTGTATGTTTTTGGCTTTTTGGTCAAAAATTATTTGCCCATATAAATATGTGTTTACTTCTAGACTCTCAATTCTGTTCTACATGTTTTTTTCTGTCAATACCATGCTGTTTTGATCACCGTCATTTTGTAGAATAATTGGAAGTTGGGCAGAGTGATGTCTCCAGGCTCATCAGTGTTTTGTAATTTTCCTCATATAGATATTGTACATATTTTTAGATTTATGCCTGTTTCATTTCGAGTAGTGCTAATGCAAATGGTATTACAATTTTTTTTCCTAGAGTGGGAATTCATGCATTCTTATTTCTTTTTGTTTCTTTCATTGCAAAAAGTAAATTTTTATTTTTAGTTTTCTAAAGAAATTCAAAACACTAATTCAAAAAGATATACACATCTCTATGTTCACTGCAACACTACTTACAATAGGCAAGATATAGAAGCAATCTAAGTGTCCATCAATGGACAATTGGGCAATTGTATAAAGAAGATATGATACATATATAATGGTAAAATAAAATCTTGTCATTTGGTATTACATTAAAAAAATACAAACTAACTAGATTATATCTCTCTTTTTAAAGTTTGCATAGTTTGGATCTATGGCCATGCTCCCCTAAACAAACCTGATCCTGTCTGATCTTGGAAGCTAAGCAGGGTCAGGCCTGGTTAGTATTTGGATGGGAGACCACCTAGGAAGAACAGGTACTATAGATGTATAAAAAATAAAAAAAAGAGATTGTAAGCTGACAAGGTCCTTGCAATCTGTAAGATCAACCAAGGGTTGCTTCACCTAAAAAAATAAATGAATAAATAAAGTTTGTTTAATTAATGTAATGAAAATTATGCTTGGAAAAGAGGAAGATGACAGACTAGGTAAAAGCAGGATTCACCTCCTCCCAGGTCCACATTGAAATTATAACCAAATTATAAAATAATCAACATGGAGAATCATCCATCTGAAGTTCAGCTGATCATAATAGGTACGTCTGACAATATAAAGAAGGAGCAACATCAAAGCCAGTAGGAGGGGCAAAGTTAATAATCCAGCAGGACTGCACCCGTGGGTGGTGAAGGAACACCTGGAGGGACAGCAAGGCTGTGGAGGCTCTCCTGAAGGAGAGAGGAGTCCTGGCTTCATTCAGAGGCTCTCCATCCCAGAGTCCCAGCCTAGGGAAGAGGAGCTCCTCAAAACTCTAACTATAAAAATTAAAGGGGATTCTAGCCATTTGGGTGAGACAGAAGGAAACCGAAACCCTAGATGCCCATTTAAAGGGCCCAAGCACAGGCTCTTTTATCTGCAGACACTCACTCAGGGCACCAGTGTTGGGTCAGAGGCTTGCGTAAGATTCTTACAGGGAAAGACTGCATTTCTTGTCTCCACAACGAGGGTTTGACCTACAGCTACCATTGTGCCTTAGTAAGGGCCTCTATGGGGCAATCTATAGACTACACTAGCTTACCCATGAAGATCCCTCTCACACAGCTAATTCAGAAGCTGCACTGGCCTGAAGTGATAGGCCTGCCCCACCCAGCATGCAGATTGCCCAGGGCTTTTGTTGCTAGGTGGCTGCCATGCCCCGCACCATGTCAAGGCCAAATATTCACAGCAGGGAGCCAGAGTTGTGAGAGCACATATCAGAGACAGTTTCAGGCAGATCACTGTTGCCAACACAAACTTGGGCAGATCTCGGGGATCTCTGGGCCCATCCCATAGAGCAGCTGGTCTTGTGATCCATGACTTTTGTGGGTACAGAACAGTTAAGGAACTTGCATCAAGTCTGAGGCTGTATTGATCCAAAATCCATTGTCTCTTTGAGACCCACCCAACCCACAAATTGTCTCAGGCTGTCCACTGACAGACAACCACCACTGCCATGCCACTCCCCCAGGTCTCCTATTCCGCATAAGCAACAAACTAGCTCAGTGCAGGCATTGTGGGAAAACTAGTTGCTGGCAGATCTCTTCTGCCTGCAAGAGATGAAATATCACATGACGGGATCACAGGGGTATGTGGGACCACCCCAGACAGCAGCTGGTCTCACTGCGATCTGTGGCTATAGCCAGAATGCCTGGGCACAGCAAAACTGAGGCTGTATTGGCCTGATGGTCCTTGTCTCCCTGAGATCCGGCTTCACCCAAGCCACAAAGTTCCCGCAGCCCATTGACAGGCAGTTCCCCTATCCTTCTCATCTCTGGAGTTGTGCATTCTGTGCAGGCAACAGAACTTGGCTAGCACAGTGAGTGCATTTTGGGGAAAATAGTTGTGGGCAGAACACTGCTGCCTGTAGGAGCTGCAGTATCTCTTGGGGGAATCTCAGGGGTCTGTGGGACCACCCTAGAAAGCAGCATGTCTCCCTGTGATCTTTGACTACTGCAGGAACATGCAGACATAGAAATTGTAGAAAATAGGCTACTGGCATGATGACCCTTGACTTCCTGAGCTCCTGCCCCATTCAATACACAAAGTGGCCACCACATGTTGATAGGCAGCTGTCCCTGCCCTGGGGTGATGTATTCTTCACAGTCAACAGATCTCAGCCAGCAAAGTGAGGAAACTTCAGGGAATACAATGATGGGAAGGTCACTGTTAACAGCATGAAATACAGTATCGCTTGGGCAGATCTCAGGGGGTTTGTGGGCCCAACACAGATCACAGTAGGTCACACAGTGGTACGTGACTTTGGTGAGAGCCCACAGTCCAAGAGCTGGCAGCAAATCTGGTGCTGTGTAGGTCTAAAGTTCCCATGCCTCACTGACATGACATCCCACCTAACCCACAAATTATCAGTGGCAAGCCTGTTCCCAGGCAATCCTGTCCCACCCTGTACTCTCCCTGGGTCACAAATTCAAGAGCAACGAAAAGCACTTAGTTTGTGTGGCCCATGCAAATCCTGTTCATCTAGGAGAAGCATTTGGTGGCAGGCCACAAATTCACATCTACAAGCTTCAGTAATTCATAAACAGAACTCAGGTGTTTGCAGGTCTAGGTGGGCAGCAGCTGGCCTCACTATGATCTGAAACTTTTACAGGGAGCCACAGAGATAGCACTGGCATACAAAATGACACTGTAGTGGCAGGGGAAATTTTTCTCCATACATCCAGGTGATTCCTGGGATCCCTGCACCATCCAATATGCATGCCATTCAGAGGGTTACCGGCAACTGACAGGCAGTATCAGGCCTTAAGGAACACTGGTCTTTCTGCTGAACTGCCCTAGGTCAGGGATGAGGGATAACTTGACTGCTGCCTACAGCATTGTCTTATCCACTTACCTATAAATACAGCATAGACAACAACCATCTGTGGAATGTTTTGTAGTTCCCACCAGGTAGCCCTGAGTTATCAAAGACGACAACAGACCTTGGTCAACCAGGGAGCCCCTTTCGAGGGACCACAAAACCAACATACCCAGAGGATGACACTCTACCACAACAGAGCAATCTCTAACTAGTCTTATAAGTGGAACACACAAAGGGTGTTCTAAACAAGTACACAAGCCTGCTAGGGCAAATCCCACTCCATGGGCTCAGCCCCCACGTAGCAACTCATACTCTGTGGGCGCAGCCAATTTTCAGTCAGCTTGAGTGTTAACTTCATCCACAGGTGTACTAACACCAATAAAGATTTAGCTACAACAGGAGATCACACACAACCAACACAAAGATCACATCCAGGGTCCACAGCACAGGGGATTAGGGAGCGTGTGCCACTGGGCCAAACAGGACACCTTCCACATAAGGCAATCTGGCCAAGGCTGAGAGATGAAAGAAATATTCCTAACACATAGAAATGAACACAAAGAGGCTAATAAAATGAGAAAACAAAGAAATATTCCACAAATGAAACAATAGGAGAAAACTACAGAAAAATAAGCCAAATGAAATGGAATGTTCGAAAACTTCAGGGAAGAATGGATGAGCACAATGAGAACTTCAAAAGAGAGATAGTAAGCATACAAAAGGACATAGAGTAAGTGTGTAAATTAGAGAAATATGGAGCAAAAAGTAAGTAAAGTCACCTGGGATCTAGATGAACAGAAGCACTATAAATAGGGAGAGAAATATTAATCAACCAGCAACAATATAATGTAGGATGGGGCAAATACATGAGGCTTCAAGGTCCCAAGCAGCTGAATAGGACACAAAGACTGCAGCAGTGATAATCTGCAGACACCTGTTTATAGGGGCTGTGTTCGTGAGTGGACTTTCACAGTGATGGATCTGCTTGCTCTGAGCACCAGTACAGGGTGGGCTTCAGAGAGGAAACAGGGAATTACAGGGAGACACTGGGTTGTCAGAGTGAGGGCCGGAAGTGAAGCCCTTTCCTGGGAAGAAGTGCCTGTAGTATCAATTATTATTCCTCTGTTGAGCCCTCCTTGTCATGGTATGTGGACTCAGAGCCGCCATAGCTGAGACATCATCAAACTGGATAACAGAGGTCATTCTACCCAGAGGATTTCCTTAAAATCCACTGCCCCAAACTTGCAACCTCACAAGCCACGTCCAGTTGTGTTCATGATGATTCTGGTGCCCCTTGTTGTGCAACACCAAGATCATGTTGGTAGCAGCTGGCCTCTGTTTCTGATGTGGGTTCTTGAGGCAACTATAAGCATAGCATCTGTGGATTGCTTGTTGAATCTTAACAGGTAACCTGAGGGGCACAGGCTAGGGCTAAAGTTGACCTGCTGCTGAACCCCTCTCAGGACTGTGCCACTGGACACCTACTACACAAAGCCATGCTAATAAGACCAGGAGACTGAAGAGCTTTGCTCACTACATGGGAACAGACACAGAAAAGCAGCCAAAAAGGGAAGACAAAGAAGCAGAAATCATATACTAGAACAGAACAGAGGTCCAGGAATAATGAAATCAAACAATCTAACAGATGCAGAGTTCACAACACTGATTATAAAGATGCTTAATGAACTTAGGGGAAGTGTAGGTGAATTCAGTGAGAACTTAAACAAGGGATAAAAAACATTAAAATCGAAATGGAAATTATAAAAAAACAGTCATAAATGAAGAACACATTATCTGAGATGAAATGTATATTAAATGGAACAAACAGAGAGAATAAAGAAGAGATCAAGTGACCAATATAGAGGATGGGGAAGCCAAGGACATTCAATCAGAATGGCAAAAAAAGGAAGCCAAGACTATAATAATAGTTTAAGTAGCCTATGAGACAAAATTAAATATGAAAGTATGTGTGTCATAGGGGTATCTGAAGGAAAACAAGACGTTGAAGAGCTATTTGAAAAAGTAATGATGAAAAATTTTCATAACCTGGTGAAAGAAACAGATATACAACCCCAAGAAGCTCAGAGAGTCCCAAGAAAGATGAATCAAAAGAGGTCCATACCAAGACATATCATAATTAAAATGCCAAAGGTTAAATACAAAGAGAGAATCTTAAAAGCAGCAAGAGAAAAGTAGTTAGTTACCTACAAGGGAACACCCATAAGACTGGCAGCTGATTTCTCAAAAGAAAGTATGCAGAACAGAAGGGCTTGGCACAACTCTTCAACATGATGAAAATCCAGGATCTACAACCAAGATTACTTTATCCAGCAAAACTATCATTTAGAGTCAGAGGACAGATAGACAGCTTCCTAGACAAAAATAAGCTAAGGAAATTTATCAACACCAAGCCACTATCACAGAAAATGTTGGACACTAATCTTTAAGAAGAAAAAAAATAGATGTATCAAAAGCAGGAATAAAAAGTGATAATAACTATATTCTTATCAATAAGTACCTTAAATGGAAAAGAACTAAGTGCTCCAACCAGAGATAGAGTAATTGAATGGCTAAGAAAACAAGACCCCTACATATGCTGCCTACAAGAGACTCACTTCAGATTAAAAGACACACAGAGACTAAAAGAAGAAGATGGAGAAATATATTGCCTTAATGGACCAAGAGGATACTGAGCTGAATGAAGTTAGTCAGGTAGAGAAAGGCAAATATCACACAATTTCACATACATGTGGAATCTAAAGAACAAAATAAACAACAACAACAAAACAATAAAAATAAACTCATAGATACAGAGAATATTTTGAGGGCTACTAAATAGAAGGGGGTTGGAGGGACAGTGAAAAAGTGCAAAGAGATTAAGAAGTACGTATGGATACTTAGAAAATAGACATGGAGATATAAAGTGTAGCATAAGAAAAATATTTAATAATGTAATAAACATGAAAGGGAGAAAAGGGTATTAGATTTGGTGGGGTGACCACTTTGCGAGTTATGGGGATCTCTGATTACTAGGTTGTTCAACTGAAACTGGTATATTATCGCATGCCAACTACAATTGAAAAAAAAACTCATTTAACTGTACAATGTATATATGTTCAACTAATTGTCTATTTTATTTCAATAATGACCTGGCAAAATTAGGGGAAAAAAAGATTCATGAAACCAAGAACTGGGTCTTTGAATGGATAAATAAAATTGGCAAACTCTTAAACAGACTTATCAAGAAAAAAAGAGAGAAGACTCAAATAAATAAAATCAAAAATGAAAGAGGAGAAAGAGGAGTATTGGCCATACTACCCAATACAATCTATAGATTTAATGCAATTTCTATCAAAATACCAATGTCGGTTTATGAGTTCCACAGAAATACAAAGGATTATAAGAACATATTACATATTACAAACAACTATATAGCAACAAATTGGACAGTCTGGAAAAAATGGGTACATTCTTAGAAACATGCAACTTCCCAAGACTGAGTCATAAAGAAAGAGAAAATCAGAACTGACTGATTACCAGCAACAAAATTGAATCAGTAATCAAAAACTTCACATACAAAAAAACAAAAGTTCTGGACCAGATAGTTTCATATGCAAATTTTACCAAACATTCAAAGAAGAATTAATGCCTATTCTTCTCTTTTTCAAAAAACTCAAGAGGAGGAAAGATCCCTACCTCCTTTTAAGAGGTCATCATTACCTTGATTCCAAAACCAGACAAAGACATTACAAAAATAAGAAAACTATAGACCAATATCTCTTATAATCTTTGATGCAAAAATCTTCAACAAAATATTAGCAAAACAAATTCAGCTACACATTAAAAATATCATACACTATGATCAAGTAGGATTTATTCCTGGGATGCAAGGTTGGTATAATATCCACAAATCAATTAATGTGATACACCACATTAACAAATGAAAAGATAAAATCCATATGATCATATCATTAGATGCAGAAAAGGTGTTCAATAAAATTCAGCATTCATTTATGATAAAAACTCTCAGCTAAGTGGGAATAGAGGGAACACAATAAATGTCATATATGAAAAAACTACAGCTAACATCAAAATCAGTGGGGAAAGGCTAAACGCATTTTCATTAACCTCAAGAACAAGACAAGGATGCCCACTTTTACCCCTCCTCTTCAACATTGTATTAAAAGTCTTAGCCAAAGCAATAAGACAAGAAAGAGAAATAAAAAGTATCTGAATTGGAAAGGAAGAAGTGCAACTCTTATTATTTGCAGATGACTAATACTATATATAGAGAACACTAAAGATTACATCAAAAAACTCTTAGAACTGATCAATGAATTCAGTAAAGTTGCAGGCTACAAAATAAATATTTAGAAGTCAGTAGCATTTATTTTACACCAATGATAAACTTTCAGAAAGAGAAATTCAGAAAACAATCCTATTTCCAATTGCATTAAAAATAATAAATTACCTGGGAATCAAATTAACCAAGGGGGTAAAAGACCTGCTCTCAGAAAATTATGTCATTGAAATAAGAAATTGAAAAAGATACACTGAATGGAAGCATATACTGTGCTCATGGGTAGGGAGGCTCAACATCATTAAAATGGCCATACTACCCAATACAATCTATAGATTTAATGCAATTTCTATCAAAATACCAATGTCGGTTTTCATAGAGATAGAACAACTAATCCTAAAATTTATATGGGAGCATAAAAGTCCCTGAATAGCCATGGCAATCTTGAAAAAGAACAAAGTTGGAGGTATCATGCTACCTGATATCAAACTATACTAGAAGACTACAATAATCAAAACAGTATGTTACTGCCATAGAAACAGATACATTGAGCAATGGAACAGAATAGAAAGCTCAGAAATAAATCTATGCCCATATTCTCATTTAATATATGATAAAGGAGGCAACAATATACAGTGGGGTAAAGACAGTGTCTTCAATAAATGGTGCTGGAAAATTGGATAGATATATTGTTTTAAAAAGAAAAAGAAACTGAACTATCTTCTTACACCATATGGAAGAATAGACTCAAAATGGATAAAGACTTACATGTGAGACTCAAAATCATAAAACTTCTAGAAGAAAACATACATAATAAACTCTGTCATTGCTATTAGTAATTTATTTCCTGATATATCACCTTGGGCAATGGAAACAAAAGAAAATAATAAACAAATGGGACTACATCAAACTAAAATCTTTTTCACGGCAAAGGGAACCATTAGCAAAACAAAAAGACAGATTATTGAATGGGAGAAGATATTCACCAATGATATATCTGAGAAGGTGTTAATTTCCAAAATTTATTTAAGAATCATATAACTCAACACACACACACACACACACACACACTCACAAACTGTCTAACTTAAACATGGGTGGATGACCTGAATACACATTTCTCCAGGGAGGACATGCAGATGGCCAATATATATATGAAAAAAATGCTCAAGGTCACTAATCATCAGAGAAATGCAAATTAAAACCCCAATGAGATATCACCTCACACCTGTCAGAATGGCTATCATCAAATCAAAGAACAAGTGTTGGAGAAGATGTGAAGAATTTGAACTCTTATACACTGTTTGTAGGATTGCAAGTTGGTATAGCCTCTATGGAAAACAGTCTAGAGGTTTCTCAAAAAACTAAAAATGGACATACCTTTTGACCCAGCAATTGCACTTCTGGGTATTTATCCAAAGAAAACCAAAACAATAATCCTTAAAGATCTGTGCACCCCTATGCTCATGGCAACACAATTTGCAGTAGTCAAGATATGGAAGCGACCTAAATATCCATCAACATACAATTGGATAAATAAGTTATGGTTCATATATACAAAGGAATATTACTCGGTCATTTAAAAAATGAAATCCTATCATTCGCAATTACATGGATGGACCTAGAAGTTATTATGCCAAGTTAAATAAGTTAGATAAAGAAGGATAAATACCATATGATTTCACTTATATGTGGAAACTAAGGAACAAAAACAAACTAATTAAACTAATAAAAAACAGAATCAGAAATATAGAGAATTTATTTATGGCCAGAGGGAAGGGGAGTTGGGAGGCTGACAGGAAGGGGTGAAGGGTTATAGAAATACAAATTAGTAGTTGATAGATGAGCACAGGATAGGGAGCACAGCACAGGGAATGCAGTTAGCATTAATGTAATAGCTACGTGGAGAACCAGAGGAGAGAAAGAGCAATAGGGGGATCATTTTATAAATTATATAAATATCTATCCAATGTACTATATAGTTGGAACTAAAAATAAAATATTAAATATTAAAATGAAATTATGCCATCCTTTTATGTTAATTAATATCATTGGTTTGATTACCTTGAGTAGTATTTAAAAAATTTGTATTATTTCCAAGTTGTAGGATTGAGAGGTTGCACAAGATTTAGCTTTGTAAAAACTGTTCATATAAAGTTAATCTCCTCCTCTCATTTTTCTTCATTCTGTTTTCATGTCTTTAGAAGTCAAGTTAAAATGAAATATTTTCTCTTCTCTACTTAAGTTTGTTTCCATTAGGAAGAAAGTATTAAGATTTGACGAAGAAGAACACAAAAAGTGAAACCATTTGGAAATGCAAACTGTGAGAAAATAGTTGCCTCTTCTCTGCCTAAATGAGTTTTTCAAATGATACCCCTTTCTGTTGCATTACAGGGATTGTTTTTGGGCAGGTAGAACTTTGATATACACACAAATTCAGAAAAAAAAATCCTGAACTACATAATTTTATTTCTAATTGACAGTGAATTGGAGCCAAATGCCCTCTGATTCAGTTACATTTGTCATTTTTGGACTCCTTTATTGGCATATGACCTGTATACACCAGCTGGTCATGATTAGAAGCTTATGAATTGCATGACATTCCATTGGTCATTAACTCTCAGGCACTGAGATTCAGCCAGTGACAGAATGCCTTACAGTGCACTAACTGATCTGGTAACTTGATCTTTCACCCCTTAGCACAAAGTTAGAACGACAACTTCCTCTCCAGAAGAAAGGATGTTTCATATTAAGTACAATTGCTTGCAAGTGTTTTAGCATTTACAAAGTCTGGCAGATAAAAACAAAACAAACAAACAAACAAACAAACAAACATCAACTTCATTGTTTCAGGAAACAGCAGATTGTGAAATCAAATGACCCAGGAAGGAGCAATTACCTTTTTCTCTTCTGAATAGACACTATCAGAAAAGCCAAATATAAATAAGAATTATCTCATAAATTAGCATTTCAAAATTAGATAAACTGCTTAGGTTATCCAATTAGATATAACTCCTAGTTAATATGTATGAAGAAAAGCAATCATCCAGAGGAAATTTATTGAGTCCCTACAATGTACCAAAGAATGTGCTTAGCACCAGTGAGACAAAGATGAATAATATTGCATGTTCCCCACTCAAAAGATACTTAGGTATTAATGATGTAAAATTTAAAAAAGTAGTTTAAAAACAAATAACAAAATAAAATATTAGATAACCTTTAGGTAATAGAGAAGAGATTTTTAACTATAGTTAAAGAAAACATATTTTCTTGTGTACCTGAATTGTTAGGGAAGGTTTTATAGAACATGTACCCTGGAAAGATGCCTTCTTGGAGAAAGGCCCTGTGGGTATTTACTCTATTTGGGTTTGGCTAGAAAAACATGCTAAGACCTGAAAATAAATTTGTAGCAGCCCTCATTTGGAGGCCTCACACTACTTTTCATTTGTCCAGCTTGGTCTTGAAATACTTATTTTAAGAATTGAGAACACTTTAGGACTACTCCACAGTATCCATTTTAGTGTCTAAGGCAGGAATGTGTCTTTCAGACAACCAATAGAAGTGCACATTTAATCTACTCTGCATACTACTATCACGTGAATGGAAACATGATATTTTCTAAGTGAAGAAGGAACCACTCCATTATCTAATTGCCTATAATTAACCTTAACATCATTGTTCAATGCTGAGTATTCGTAACAGAAAATACTGAGATTACTCTTCTAGTTGTAGAACTCATTAATAAGCTCATGAATCAAACAATACATTTCATAGGTTCAGAACCCTGAGTGATGGGCCTTATCAGAATGATATGGCTGGCTGTCACTTTGCTATTAATAACAACTCAAAAATGAAGATATTCCCTTCAAGTTTAGAGTCACTCTTTATTCTCAGGGATTCTAAAATCTACATTAGAAAAGCTGCTTGGATGTCTTGCAATGTGCTTCTAGAGTGAGTAAATGAAGAAAACACTTTTACATATTTGTGGTGCTGAAATATTTGTCAACAGTGCTAGGCTGTGGGCTGTCACCAAGCCCTGAGACATGAATCTCCTGAGGTCATTTTAGTGCTTGTGTAACTCAAAAAAGGCTGTGAACTTAAACTGAAATTTCAAAATGATTAGTCTGTGTTTGCTTCTAAAGCAATTGCTCTAACTAATCTAAGAGGGCAACTGAGAGCCTAAAGTCCCCAAATGACTTACCCCATACGCTGTGGAAAGCTCAGCAAAGCTTCATCAGGGCAACCTACTAGCTGAAGGCTCAGACAGAAATACTGTTCTGAGGGGGGCAGCACATAATGAGCACTCAAGAATATAGCTTGAGTAGGTCTAAATAAGACTTAGCCTTAATTCGATGAAGAAAGCACCCAGGGGGCTGCACATCTTTAGCAGTCCATGAATAAAGTCTAAGGATGGTTTTATGAGTCTCCTTCCAATACATGAAACTTGTTCGAGACTGATTTCACCAGCTCTGTTACCTAGGCTCTGGCTAAATTTTGGACTATAATCAGAATCTGAATAGCTGCCTGACTTGATTCTGTGTGCATTCTTGTGGCTGTCAATATTAATGGAAATCAAGAACTCAAGTAAAAATATACTTTCACTTCTGGCTTTAGAAACACCCCAGGCAATGTATGCTATTCCCCTTTTTTTGAGGGAAACCTATTAGAGTTAATTCTATAGATTAATTAATGTTCTTGGATGTCGCAACTGAAGGCACCGTAGAAATCAACTAACCTAAGCAAAATGAGGCACAAAAATGAGGAGCACGTTTCCCAGGTCACACAGCTAATTGGTGGCTGTCCAAGAAAGAGAATCTTGATTAGCTGACTGTCAGTTTGGTGATTTTTCTACTCTATTCAAGAGAAGAATGATACTATAAAATGGAAGTGTGATCACAGGCACCCAAATGTTGTAGTTCATGGTATGATTCAATATTTCTTTGAGCAATTTAGCTTAAGGTGATTTTGATAATAACAACTTAAATTTGCATAGAGATTTACAGTACACAAGGTGTTTTAAAAGGTATTATTTCATTTGCTTGTTCCAACAAGTCTCAAGGAAAGAAAAGACACATTATGTTTTTATGTTTTTCATTTGTGAGAGGAGGGAATAAAGTTCAGAAAGGATATGAACTGTGTCAAATCGATTACTCTTCAACTACAGTGTTCTCTTGAATCTGAGCTCATTACTCTTGCACCTTGCACCAGATAGTAAAGAAGTCCATCAAATATATGACCAAATTTTATGTTTTACCCAACTAGCATAATTTTAGTATATTTCATGCAAGTTTCTCTCAAGTCTACTCACCACCATATGTACAGTTTATAATGATGATAGCTAATATTTACTGAGACTTTTGCTTTGTATCAGGCATTGTTCTGAGCTTTTCAAATTTAGTAACACTGGATATTGACAAAACTAACCTGGGATATTAATGCTATTGCTATACTTATTTTACAGATGAGTAAAATAAGGTACAGAGAAGTTAAGCAACTTCTCCAAAGTCACCAAACTAATGAAAAATAGAGCTAAGATTTGGGCCTAGCCACTCTGGACTCCAAAACATCCATTTACCTACTGCTGTCGATATTGTCACTCTAGCTAGCTAGAAGTGTAGTGGTATTATGCTTGACACACTCCAAATATCACTCTGTAATATATGTTGGTTCAATAATACCAAAAACAAAACCCTTTTCATTGTTTTTGAAGCTATATTTTATAGCAAGAAGCTGTAAGAGATCAGGCAATTGAGAAAAGATGGCTTTATTATCTAGGAAACATTGAGACCCAATGGCCCATAATGATTCTAAACAAGCCATTAGAGTTCTTTTTATCGAATATATTATTTTTATAAAATGTTATTAAGTAATGTTGCATTAAAAGAAAAAAAAAGATGACTCTAAAAGAAACATATTATGTTTTTCCAAAACTAGTGCTCCACCAAATGTTATATACATATAACTAATAACCAATAATAGCTTTGAAAAAAAGTAAATAACACAGGGTTAGGGAGAATGCGGTCTAAATGTAACAATCATATATATTAATGACTCACTTGTCATGACAAAATGTATTGTTATCAATGTACTTAAGCAAAATATAATAGCTATCAAATGGTGATTTCCATAAAAAACATCAAAGATTATAAATTAACTGATAAAGGAAAAGTCTGAATAAAAGAGAATTTCAGTTTTCTAAAGGTGTTATGGCAGAAGCAAGATGTTCCTTAATAACATTGCCTTCTGGTTTCACAGAGTATGCTTACATAACCCAAGTAAATGATGTAAGTAAACACCCTTTCTCTGATTGCTTTCCAATCCTCTATTAAGAATGATGTAGTTTTAGCTGCTCCTGTCTATAATACATCTGTTTATAGTTTCCTGTTCCTTCTCCAACTCCCTCCCTCTTTTCCTTTTCTTCTTTCCTCCTTCCTTTTTTTTTACCATTGTTCAACAAGTATGTTGTGAGTGCTAGATATACAATGGTGAGTAAAATATAGACATCTCTCCTCTCATTTAGCTTAGAATCAAATGAGAAATACTGATTTTTTATTTCTTTAATCACACTAATGAATGTATAATTACAAATGGAAGTAAATATTCTGGAGGAATAGAACAAGATTTCTGACCAAGAAAAGGATTGTTGGAGCTGTAAGGGGAGGTTTTACCTGAAGATGTAAATTTTACTTATAACTTGAAGAATGAGTAGCTGTTAACTGGGTGAAAGAGGAACATCAGATTGCAAGGCAAGGATAAAGACAACTCTAAGTTCTTACAGAAGGAAGGAGCATGGTATATTCCAGAAAATGACAAAATGCCAGTGTGACTGGAACATAGAAAACACATGTAGATGAAATTGAACCTCTTTCCCACCCCCATTTAAATACTTAGCACATCTCAGCACAGTGAACCTAAAGACTCTTGGAAGTTGCATATTCACTGTGGGTTGAGGTGGCAACCTGTGGGAAAAGGAGATTCCTGGTTGACTTTCTTCAGGTTTACTGCTAGCTGGAGTGCAGCATATCAGTCTAGAAGCTGGTGTAAGGGGAAAACCAGCAGCTACCAGACCCAAGCAAGTGTGCACACTGCAAGTCTCAGAGTAGGGCCACCAAGTACCTTTTATAGTCTGCATGTACCTCATGAATCTCCCTGTGACTAAGGGGAGATCTCTATGCTTACGGATGTATCATGCCCAGAGAGAGTTCCCTTGGGCTGATTCCATTCTTGGGAAGACCCTCTGTTTTTTCAGCTTCCCGAATTTCGCTTGTGTTTGTCTGCTATGGCTAGCTCAGATAATAATTGCATGATTTTGGTGAATCTGTATATGAGTTAAATGTTATATTTGCATTTAAAACAGCCATTGCACAATATAAAGATGAATGGTAAAATTCCAGCTAATAATTTAAAATTTTACTTTTTCTTTACTTAGAATAACATAAAATTGAAAATTTAAAGGAAAACAAGCTTTATACTTTAACAACCTTAATGGTACTTTCCCTTACTTTTTAAACAAGAGTCCTCATATTGTATTTTCCATTGAATTCTGCAAATTATGTAGCAGGCCTTGGGTGCTAGACATTTTTATATTCCAAAAGTATTTTTGAGCTTTACTCTGAGATAGTTAAATTACTTAGAAGCAGTTTGATCCTTTCAGGTCTTGCTTTTAATATTTATTAGGTAAGACTGGAGCACGCCTCAGTCTAGAGCCAATTATTCCATACTATCGAATCAAGACCCTACTGTGCATTAAATCAGTTGTGAATCATAAGATTTTCCTATCTGACTGTTGGGAACAGTCACTCTTCCCAGCCTTGCATGGGTATGTGTACCTTTATCACTACTTCTTTTAGGAGGGATTTCATAGTTACCTCATTCACGTGTACAGACCAGTTAGTTCTTTGCTGAATATTTGAAGTGGACCCTCTGCAGGTCTCGGAAGTTCTATGTGCATTTCACTCCTTTCCTGTACTCTATCCTGTGAATTCTACCCACCTTGATCTCTCTGTTCTCAGCTCTGTCTCCTTGGGGAGTCTGTAAGACTCCACCTGGATTCCTCTTCCTTACTTTGCAGCCCGGAACTCATCAAGGTAGTAAAATGCGGTAATCATGAAGCTCATCTTGTTTTTTGTCCCTTAAGGATCACCATACTTCATTGCCTGATATTCGGTGTCTTGAAAATATTTGTTTTATTTTTTGTCCAGGTTCTTTGGTTGTTTAAGGTGGGAAAGTAAACCTGGCCCCTGTCTTTCTAACCTGCCCAGAGTTGGAAATTACATGGTTTCTTTAGCAGCCAAGTCACGTCATCATACAAAAAGTTCTGGTAAACAATGAAATACTATTTCTTTGGGGAAGGCCCTTACTTGTCTTGATAGTAGAGACAAACAAGGATTATCACAACAGATACATAATGACATTGATTCCTGAGTCTGCAGAGGGAAGCATAAATTCCCAACTGATCATGGTTTCCATGATCAGGCTCAAAGAAATGTATACTAAGCATCAAGGATGCAAAGTTTTCTAATTTATGCCCCTCTCTCAAACTTTCTCCCCTAGCTAGATTTCAATGTGTGTCTCCCTCTAGTGCCTTTACTTCTTCCCAGGAATATCTAGAAAATATCAAGCTTACTAGAATTCAATCATGCATTTTAAAAGAATATTAGAATATTTTTATCTGCATTTTTTCTTAATGAATTAGCAATTGGAAAATGTATTATAGGATTGATTGTTTGAATAATAACTCCACAAATAAGAGTTGTAATTTGCCCAAGAATGGGATTAAAGCCAAAATCAGCATCAGGACATAAAACCAAGACTTTCCAAACAATCTCTTTTAATTTTTTTTTTGAAGAATTTTGACCATTAAGTCTAGGTAAAAGGTATCATATCAAATCCACTTTGAAATTTATCAATTGTTAAGAGTTAAGGAGAATTATCTATCAGTAAACTTGCATTTGACTTGACTTTTTATTTTAATGTGCACACAACTGCAGATGTTGGTGACAGGAGGAAGAGGAGATTTTCTTCATAAAAAACAGGAAGTAGTAGCTCAGGCTTAAAAATCTGCTACTAGAAATTTTATATGTTTGAGTTCCTAAGTAGGTACTAATATAGTTATAACCTGCTGTCCTTTTTTTTTTCTTTTTTTTTTTGTGCCGGTCAAAATTAAAGGTCAGCAATTAAAAGTTAGACTTACCAATAAAGGACAAGGGGTGTCTTTAAAAAACGATTGGCTCTAGAATAAACTTCCTTTATATCATTAGCTGCATCATTTATTTAAGGTACAGTGCATTAATTCTGAGAATGAGACAGAGGGTACAGTGGAAGAAACGGTTCAGCTATTCTGGTATTGGTTTAGTTCTCAATGTGTTTGTTTGTGACTGTTTCTGTTAACTGCAAAAAGAAAATCAATCTGAGATCTATTTTTGCATCACTCTAAATGTGTTAACTGCTGATATATATCCTAACAAATGCATGAAAGTTGATTTAAAAAAAATCTGTTCGTTTGAATTTGTAGCAAATTCTTATTAAATCGTTATGCTTAATATAATCACCACCACCACTACCACCACCAGAACCACCAGCAACAGCAGCAGCAGCAGCAGCAGAAACAATAGCAGTAGCAACATTCTATTTTTGGACATACATAATGAGCATGAACAATCACATAGACCAGCACAGTACTTTAGCCTAGCAAAAGAAATTTATCTGAAAATATATGGAATTAGGGTGTTTGAGAAATATATAACTCAGCTTGAGTCATTGCTTCAGTGATCTATATGTAATAGTTAACTTCATAAATAATGACCTTCATTTCGGCATGACCTTCTTATGCATTATTCAATAAGCCTATGTCTCAGGTTATATGGTTATTTCATTGCTTTGTAAGAAGATGGTATAAATTTATGTGTTTAGAAACTTTTTAAATTTTAATGAGATGGAAAGCCTTGAAGCCATAATAGAATCCTTTAGATTTGTATATTTTGAATATTAGATTATTTTTGGAATTTTATAATACAATATTAAATTGAACACAGTGAAAGTCATATATATGTTGTCACATATGTTACATTATTATGTCATGACTTAGAAAATTGGGCATTATCTTATTATAGCTGTTTTCTCATCTTTGTATTTGTTCCTTTCTGACAATGGGACATTATTGAGCCTCATGTTGGACTTGTTATTAGTTTCTGTTTAAATCATAACCCAGTCACATTGATGACTCTGGATTTCACCTCACTTAATGTCTAAGCTAGCTAAAATTACTAGAATTATTAATTATTTTCCATATGCACATAGCTTAAGAGTAATACCTAAAATATATTTGTGTGTATATATAGCTACTGAAATGATTATTGACTAGAATGAATTAAGTCCATCAACTATTTACAACAAATAATTCCACTGAAATAAATGATTGATTGACAGAATTGATTAATCACTCAGTAATTTGATATCATATTGGCATCAGCCAAAACAGGTGACATAATCAGATCCTGGAATACAGATTGTCATTTGATTACTTTCTCTTCTTGTTGCTTGCATTTTGTTGATGATTGCTGTCCATTGTGAAGATAATAATGATGTGACTGAATTAAATTACCCCTGGTTCTTTTCAGAAACTGAATAGATTAATTTTTATAAAGATCTTAACATAAATACTGAGATTACAATATTTAAGAAAATTCTAATTTACAAAACTTTGAATATCTAAATGGATGGTATCTGATGTCACATATAAAACTGAGGCAATATCCCCTTTGATTTGTCTGATGGCTGATGGACTATTATCAAAAACGTTCACATATGTTGCTAATCACTGTGTCAGATACTTACAGCACAAATTACCATATGTTCAGCTGCTCAAGATTTGAAAGAACTGGTGAGATGAGAAGACAAATAGTTTGACTATGAACACTGAATCTTCACTGAGACTATGGCCATTAGAGTAAAATACATGTTTGTTTACATGGATACAGTTAATTCAATCATTAAAAAGAACTGGCAACTTCGAAAGACAATCAGAGTTGGACTAAGTAATTGTATCTTTGCTGAGGCTATGTCTACAGGAGAAAATATAATTTTGTTGTATGTAGCTAGTTAATTTCACCAATGTATACCTCTAGGGTTGATAAGGAAGTCCCGTGGTCCGAAGTCTAACTTAACTCACCTGGTCTTTTTCAATGGTTAATATTCAAATATGTAATTTCTTTTATGTTTTTATAGACTCAGGCTCCATATTTATAGCCTAAATAGCAACATATCCAAAGCTGAACATAATTATACATAGTTAGTATAGTTATGTTTGTAGTTTTATCAGCTGCATTAGCCCACCACATGTTTTATTTAGATTGTTGCATTATCAATTAAAAGAGTAGTTCAGTAATGTCATATTTTGCTTATTCCACCCTTACCCCAGCACCTCCTAAATGTATTTTGTATAAATAAAATGTTTTCTGTGTTTCATTTAGGGAAACCATATGTTGGTCTGAGAGAGAGAGAGAGAGACAGAGAGACAGAGAGACAGAGAGACAGAGACAGAGAGACGGAGAAAAGAAGAAGAAGAAGAAGAAGAAGAAGAAGAAGAAGAAGAAGAAGAAGAAGAAGAAGAAGAAGAAAGAAAGAAGGAGGAGGAGGAGGAGACAGAGGAGGAGACGGAGGAGGAGGAGGAGACAAGGTGACAGAGAAGGAAAAGGAGAAGAATAAAAAAGAATAAGAATAAGGAGAAGGAGGACGAGGAGGAGGAGGAGGAGAAGGAAGAGAAGGAGAAGGAGGAGGAGAAGAAAGCTGGGAATTGTTGGGTTTAAGAAACCAAAGGAGTTACATAACGATCTTAGCGTCATTAATTGAAGTCCATCAACTTACTTTGATGTGATAATCTTAAAGTTTTCTGAAATTAATTCTATAGAATAAAAAACTGCTTTTAGCCCTGCCCTTCCCTCCCCAGCCCTCTCCTTCCTTTCCCTCTTCTTCTCTTCCCTTCCCTTCCCTTCCCTTCCCTCCCCTCCCCTTATTTCCTTCCTTCCTCCCTTCCATCTTTCCTTCCTTCCTTCCTTCCTTCCTTCCTTCCTTCCTTCCTTCCTTCCTTCCTTCCTTCCTTAATTTCTTCTTACCAATTCAGATCATAGAATAAGCAATTAGATTTATTCAGCTATTTAAGATGGCTCTAATTTTCTTCAGTTGTATGACTATCTATAGCTGCCTATAAACCATCTAATATTGATGAGTTCTGATGTGTAAAATCAGAATAATATTAAAGTTTGGTTTTTGTTCTTTATTTCTGTGGTGATTTAATGGTTTTGCTGGAGAGAAAGTCAGTTCAAATAGAAAGAGGGGTAAGCAGGTATTCAGATGTTTATTTACCTTCCCACTAGCTAATTTTAAAAAGAAGAGAGTAATCATATAAAATACATTTAATTGTAATATTAAACTATGTCACTGGTATAATTTGAAGCAGAAAGGATTTATTAAAGTAGATAAAAACAACTCTTCCACGACACCAAAGTTTTAATTAACTTTTTAAATTGTGCCAAAAGGGTGTGCAATAATAGGTACCTTTCATAAATTCAAAAATACATCTATATCTATATCTATATCTATATACCAATATAACTGATGAATATAATTAATTTTGATCAACTAATTTTAGCCTATTATGTTTTTATCTCTCTTAGATAATTAAAGCAGAGAGTTAGAAACTGCCTCTTTGGAAGTCATGATTTTTCCTAATAAGATATAAAGCATTTTAGTTTCATACTTGACTACTCCATGTATTCTTTTCTACCTGAGGAAATGTAACAACTTGTAGAAGGGTATGCAGCAAATAGTTTATTAACAGTCACAATTCATACTGTGACACTGTAGGGACAGGCTTGGCACACAGCCACTACATGGGGGAACACTCAGAGCCCTGTAACATAAAGAAGATGGATAAAACTCTATCTAAGGGCAGTCAAAAACACCATCAACACTGGACAAGAAATTGTCTCTTCATTGACATAGCCCCAGTGTTGAAAAGGACTGAATATGTAATGCTACATCATCAGTAGCGAGGGAAAAAATCATAAAACCTGTGTCCTCAGAAGTTTCTGTCCTGCCTCTTAGCTATAGTGCACAGTTTTAATGACAACACTCTCATTAGCTCAGCCTTACTGGACTATTTCAAACATTCATCATCCTATGTGGCTAACAGCATAGTTCATGCAAAATTAGTGGAGGAGGGAATGAGGAGGATTATAAAGGTCTTGCTGCTTAAGGGAGAAAAAGGCAGGTTGTCCTGAGCTCTTCATCTAGTCTTCTACATTTATTAAGGGCAAAACCATTTATCTTTCTACTCATAAGTGGAACAGATACAGTATCTCTCCCCCGGGCACCAGAGCCACTGGGGACAGCTAGATTAGACCTAGAGAACTGATGCAACATAGTATGGTGCGTTACTTCATGGAGCAATATGTTAGCAACACCCTTTGATTCCAAATATGTTTAATATTATTTGTTACACACACAAAGAGGGGGAAACTATAAACAAAAATATTGCTATTGCCAGTTCTCTGTTTCTGAGCTGTAAGCTTTGTGTCAGGATTTTCACAAATGGACAATATGTACAAGTGAAATGGCTGAAAGCTTGCTTTTGGAAGGGTATTTGTGAAGAAAAAAATCCAAAGGGTAGTAAAGGAACAACATTTGATATGTAGAAACACATTCTTTGATTTCAAATGTCAACTAGGTCCCAGCTTTTTGTCATTTTAGTGGTCACTGTCAATTTTCAACTGTAGGATAGCTCTGTCCTGGGTTTCAAGCAGAGATTGTATTGTTTAGCTTGGTCTGTGGTGGCTGGAATATACTAATTTGCCCTACTACATTTTTAATTTCAATATTGATATGTTGGTTGTGCAACTGACTGTCAGAGCAATTCATATGTGTCGTATTAAATATAAGTGTGTGGTAGTTTTATTAATGTACCCGTAAAGAATAATGAAACCTTCAAATCTGCTCTATTGAATTCTGATGAAGTGAGATGCTTAAGAATGATGTTCTTTGTATGTGCATAGTCTTCACTTAAGAAAATTAAAAAAAAAAATTAGCCCAAAGAGGCAAATCTCCAACAAAAATCTGATCTGGAAACCACTGTTAATTAATACTCTTTTCCTCATATATTGAGTCACTATGCAAGAAATGGCAATTTCAGATTTCTACTTTTGTTTGAAGCTCAGGATAAAGACATATTCTCTGTTTCCTTTTTTAAATCCTTCATCTTCTACTTTGTTTCTATTCTACTCATTGGCAACATACATATATTTAGAATGCTTTTTTATTGTAGCTTACTAATGTTAAGAACACACAGCCACTGCATTTTAGTATCGCTAAGGCACATTGTTCATTAAAAAATGTTCATAATTATTGTACTTAAATTAATATCAAGAATAATGAGATATATGAGAAAAGCCTGATTTTATTCTTTATTATACTGGTCATTTTTGCAGGATAACCATATCCATAAATTTAAATTCTCTCTTTGTGTCTGTAAACATTTTTAAAGGAAAAAAAAGCCTTTTGTGGTAAGTATATTGATATACCAATAAGTTGTGTTTCACCATTTCTCTGAACTATGCCATTGCTACACCTCCATCATATTTTAATCTGTACATTTTAATCTTAATTTTGTAGATATTTTATAACAGTCAGTAGTATCTTTTTATTTAGCTCTTCAGAAACAGTTAAATTATTTGGTTGCTGGGAGGCATTATTAGCTAGCTTTGTAATCAGTTCTACCTGGGGTTGAAGCCCAGTTCTTTCACTTACTGTATGAACTTGCATGAGTTGAACTCTCATTTCATCACTGTAAAAAAGATAACAATGCTTACTTTATAGGTTTGGTGTGAAGAGGGGAAAAATTAATTGCCTTGCAGAAATAATAAAGTTGATAGAATTAAACCGTTATGATAAAAATGAAAAAAAGAGATGAATTTGCCATGTTGTAATCATTTGTTTATTTTTCTTTGACAGCCAATAACATGTGTTTTCTAGTTTTGAACAAGAGAAAGGATACAAAGCAAGTCTTAAATTTTGCCAAAGGTTTTATGGGACAGTGTAGGTGGGGTTAAGAAAGGACTGAGAGGCAAATTAAATCTTTTTGAGTTACTCGTACAAGTGGGTTTAACAGAGATGAAGAATCCACCATTAAGTGTCTATTGTATGTTTTTAATCCCCACAATATCTTAAAGATGTAGGTGCTATTATTCTCATTTTTAAATGAGGAATGAGAATCTCAAATATCAGATGTTGCCCAAGGTCACTCAGTAAACTGTGGTGCCAAGAGTTAAACTCATGTGGTTGATTTTAAGGCCAGTGTTCATTTCGGTATAACACAAATGACTATTTTTTTCCTCTTTGCAAGTTTTATTTAAGCTGGGAGCCTAAAAACTATCTAGAAAGAAGTCATTAAGTACAAGTGATTGTGAAAGTGCAAAATATATATTTGTTTAACTTATAAATAACATTAGAAGCATTGCCTTGGATTTAAAATTAAAAGAATTGAAAAAGTTAGGAAAGGGTGTAAACTAGATGTGTTAGTATGCATATATAGGTCTAAATATTAGATAAGCTAAGACTAAAAGAAAGCTAGAGCTTATAAATTCATATTGTATCAATAGAAATTAGAAAATAAAAAGGTCATTGTATTAATTACAGCAGTAGTTCACCAAGAAAGGAGTCCTAAGGTATCTAAAGAAGTGTGAACAGGCTCAGGATGAACAAAATCAAGATAACATTTAATAAAAAAAAATATTAAAACTAGTCTCACAAAGCAATTGCCATTGATTTCATTTTCTTTGTTTTGCAAAGTAATTTGAGAATTATGATTAATTTTTATTTTTGTGTAAATTTAATATATTTTGAATGTACACATTTAAAAGTTTTACTAAATTTCTAAGAAAGATTTTATTATATGACAATACTCTGCAGGAGATCACATCTACAATTTCATAATATATAAATGAATAAATATAGCACAAATACATATGGTTTCATAGCCAACTTTAAAGGAAGAAATCTCTTTGGTATTCTTAATATTCTCAAAATATTTTTGTGATTTGTGGAAATTTCATAAAGATCTATGAATGAGATGGGAAAATATTATTGTACTCATTCACAGGAGAGGAATAAGTAACTCACAATTGATTTGAAATCTCATCCTTACAGTGAATCAGAAGATTCCCAAATTTACTGGAGCCTCTAGAATAACTGCCTACAGGGTGAACCTTGCTTGATGTGAGTACTCCTTCTAATAGCAATATGTCACGTATTCTTTTCTGATTCTAAGTCCTTTCAGAATTTTATTAATCATAAAAGTGTTAAAATTCTCTTCCTTAAAACTGTTTTTGCATTCATGAGATCAGCATTAGCAAAAGCTAGCAAAATTTTCTGGTGGAAAAGTCATCAGAACAGAAATAGTTTAATCACAAAGATGGCTTGACAAGCATTATATACAATGCTTACATCTGTATGTGTAATATCAATGCCTCTTGGCAGGGTGGCGGATATAGTAAACTCTGTGACTAACTCAAATGCTGCTTCATTTAGAGTAAAATTGCATTTACTTCAGGTAAATGCTTCTTTACTCACAGGGAAATAGTTATTTATTCTGTAAGAGACTTAGTTTTAACATCAAAAGGAGGTGTCTAGCTCACTTTTAGTTGGCTCTTCCAAGCCCACTCTCCATAGAAAGGTGTCCAAAAGAGACTACAATTCTATTTTTGGTGAGAAGAGTTTCATACATACCTCCCTCCTCTTTGTCTCTGCCTGACCCTCTTAAAATCACTAGGTTCCAGGTCAGGGTGGGGGGAAGTATCTGTTGTCTAATGTATTGATTGCCCTCTAGTGGATAGAGTTTAAAGATTTTTTTCTTAAGGTGATGAATCTAAACACTAACCTTGGAATAGGCAAAATAATGCCTCCATATTTTCAAGGCGCAAACTTGGCAGCTACTTTTTTTTTTTTATCTCTGAGCTCTTAGAGCACTTCCTGAAATAAATGTATTCCTGTACCATACTTCCTGTGTTTCTTTCTCTTTTTCCAGTTTAGTAAATGACAACAGGTATTTTTGCAAGTCTATTATATACAAGGACTTTTACTGAATCAGTGAGGGATAAAAAGAAGTATAATGCATGGTCTATAGCTTTTAAAGCTCAAATTTATTTAGAATTTGACATGTGCACCTGAAAAAAAAACACAGAATACCTTTTACTGGTATTAAATGCTAAATGTATCCTTTAGATGAGGGAGGCTATGGGGTTTTAGAAGCAAATGATCATCTCATATTCCACTCCTCCCTTCCCATGATTTAATCCTGGACGAGCTAACAGAAATATCTCCATAGATAAGAGTAGAGGATTAATAGGGTCATGAGTTGAGGAAGCCATAGAACTGGACCTTTTAATAGCTCTGGATTCTAATAGTATCTTTTAATTATAAAGACTTCTTTTAATATTAGAGTGTTGATTTTCACCTCTTGAGGTAATAATGACTCTGTATGTCTCTATAGTTACAGGGTAACTTAGAACTTCTAATATGAAAAAAATGTTGATAGTTTTTTAAAATATATTTAGCACTAGTTAAATAAGGACTAGAATGGGTCAGGGTGAGGTTGAATGAGGAACTCCATACATGCTGCTTAAGTCAACTAAGTATTTAGTAAAGTTACTCAAATATTTTCTTATGAAAATCTTCCCAACTTCCTATTCTCCTCTGCTTATCTATGATCTGGAAAACTCTCCTTACTTTTATATTATAGTACTTATACTTTTGAATCATTATAACTTGTTTATCTTTTTCCATTTCACTAGACTGAGCTTTATAAAGCGTTTCCTACAATGTTTAGAACAAGTACAAGCATACGTTGAGACACGTATCAAACTGAAATATGTAGCAGACTATTTTATCATCCTGAATATTTATTTAATTTGTTTATTGCAACTATTTGTGAACACACTAGTGGACTACTGAAATCTAAAACAAAATTATACATTTTTATATTAACGATCGAGATAAGACCATGTTCTAACTGCTTTTTAAAACATGGCAAATAAAAACAAAGTCAAATTAAGCCATGCAGTAAATTACTTAATGATTCAGATGAAAAAAATGGTGATATTCATACGGACTCTTTAATATCAAAATTTCCCCATAAAACAATGTTATATTGTTAGTCTGAAGATAAAAGTGATCTGTATAATATTAGGAAATTTAAAGACGTAAAAGTTGTGTGCTTCGAAAAATAATATTTTGTTTAAAATACAAAAATAATAGATGTGGGAGTAAAGAAAATGTCATCTAAGTCTTTATATTTGTGACTAAAAAGAAGCAAGGACTTATACTGTTACAACTATTGCATAGGGATAAGTTTTATGAGAATGAACTGGAAAAGAGAATCTTAAGTATCTCTAATATCTAAATGAATAAGAATATAAAATAACCCAAAATACAAGAAAATATGGAAGAAAGAAGGAGAAAGGAAGGAAGGAAAGAAGTTTGTTTGAGTTAGGGCAATAAAACATGAGATTGATGTTCTAAGAAAATAAAGTCTGTGTCTGATGCTTTTTTTATTTTTCAAAATATGTTTTTTTAGGGGGAAAAGCAAAATTTAATAAAGAAAATGAAGAAAAATAAAGAGGGAATAAAACTTCATAAAACTTTCTATAAAATCCCATTCTCTTTCCTTGTATGACAATATCTTAAAATATTAAACATTTTTGAAACATTTGTTCTCTATATCAGAAGTCCCAAACCCCTAGGCTATGGACTGGTTTGTGGTCTGTTAGGAACCAGACCATAGAGCAGGAAGTGAGCTGCAGGTGAGTGAGTGGAACTTCATCTGTATTTGTAGCTGCTCCTCAGCGCTAGTGTCATCACTTCAGCTCCACCTCAGATCAGGCATTAGATTCTCATAGGAGCACTGGTCCCTGGTACCCAAAAGACTGAGGACTACTGATCTATATTACCCTTATTGAAGAATAATATAGGCCATAAACAGGGCAAGGAGTAGCCCTTGGTAGCATAAAAATGTGATTTCTCTGTTTATTCCTGCTCTTCTGTATATCCTCATTAAATGAAAAACCCACACCAATAGTCAAAATATTCGGGAGAACAAAAAGCTAATCTTATCTTCTTTGGTCAAAGTCGACAAAAAAAAATTAGTCTAGTGTTCTCATCCTACTTTTTCTCTTGGGCCTATCTTGGCTCTCTCTTAGTCTACTCAAGGTGCAGCAGTGGGAAGTTAGGGAGACATTTTTCTATAGTATTAGCTCCTATGAGAGAAAAGGAAGAAGAGGCCATAAAAGGAAATTTAATAGCAAGAGCCAAGAGATTACTGTCTTAAGTTCTACTCAGAATTCCTTTATTCCATTTACTGAGAGCAACTACACATGGTTTTCTTCCTTAATTTTATTCTTGAGAGGTAACATAATTATAAAAAGGTAGATATCCTTGAGTTTTCTAGAAGTTAGAATGTATAACCACCTAGTATATCCCAGACCACATTTAGTGAGTAGATTTGCTGAGTAGGTAAAACTACTGTGAGGCCTAGTAGGAACATGACAAATGCTCTCATACTTGAAGTTCAGTCAAACACATTGATCATTTTCT
Source organism: Rousettus aegyptiacus (assembly GCF_014176215.1). Lineage (NCBI taxonomy): Eukaryota > Metazoa > Chordata > Mammalia > Chiroptera > Pteropodidae > Rousettus > Rousettus aegyptiacus. The sequence continues at coordinate 57,031,362 of NW_023416312.1, read as the reverse complement.
ATAATTGATATAATGCTTTATTTTTCATGATATGTAAAATATGACCAGAAAATCAGTCTTGGAAAAAAGTGTTTGTTTCCTGAGACGTGTACTCAAGGAAAGAATATTGCTGTTCATAGTTAGACACCATGGAAATATAGTAAAAAAATTCCCCTCTGATGTCCCCTCTGATTATTTAGTGAAGATCTAATGTTTCTATAATCATAATAAATTTTCTGTATCATAGAAATGCCTGGATGAGATGAAAAAGGATGCTTTCAGCTAAAAATAATTTTGGATACCTATATAGAGAATATAATTCTGCAAAAGTCCTTATGAATTTCTTATCAGATTTTTAACAACAGTTGGAAACAGAAAAGTATGACATAGTGAAAGCATTAATAAGTATGAATTCATTTAAACCTCAGAATAACCTTATTTTTTAAAAGGGAGGATCCTATTTTTTGTCCCCATTGCATGAGCACCATGGATAACTTTTATTCTAGTAATTGAGACCTTTCATGGAAAAACAAAACAAAAACACTATGTTTTAATAGTTTTGGGGTATCAAAATTACTAATCATTAAATTCAATGTTGAATTTAAAATAAAAGACACATCAATGACATCAGAAACAAGGTGGAATGAGAAACATCCCCAGATTTCTTCCCTTGAAACAACAATAGGCTGATCATCTAAAACTCAATAAAAAATACTCAAACTGCACACCAGCACATCTTAGCATGGGATATGTGAATAAGAACTACCATAGATCAGAACTCAGGGAGTCGGGCGGAAGACTGGGAGAAAAAAAGAAGCTGCCTTTTCCAACCAGTGCTCCCTACAGGAGGAGGGGGAGGGGTGAAGGCACAGTGAGTTCCCTTAACAGCCTTGCATGGGAGATCTGTGAGCTCCACACAGGCAGCAGCAGTGCCCAGACATCAGGGCATAAAGCAGAGAAGTGGGGAAGGCAGAGAAATAGAGATGGCACAGAAGCAGGGACAGTGGAGAAACAAAGTCGATTATTATCATCCAAGGTTGCAAAATGAAAGGCTGACCTGTAGCCCCATTCCCTAACACATAGGACCACTCTCCCCATATTCTCCCAAACCCAACAAGGCAGAGCTCCATGAGAATATGAGCAAAATGCTACCGAAACTGTCGCTAACACTGGCAGGGACTGAGACTGAGGGTAGTGAGCATGATTGAATATCTACAAGGAAGAAAGTCATTATTAAGACTTTATATAAAGCAGGGATATAAGAAGCTTAGACGCACCTACTAGAAACCAAAAGAAAAATGCCTTCTTTGCAACAGGCTGTAGAGAGAGATCCATATATAATAAATCTTTTTTTCTGGTGAAAAAAAAACAGAACATATTTCCATTAATGCCCAGGAGAAGAAATAGTCCATTAAAAACTATGAACAATCAAGGTGACAAGGTAGCTAAGAAAGCAAGAGAAAAATCTCCAGAAAATAAGCTTACAGACATAAAAATACAGAAATAAATGACAGAGAATTCCAGATGGTACTTGTGGAAAAACTCAATGAGATCCAACACAATTCATATCAGGAATTTCAGCAATTGTAAAAACAACTAGATGAACAGAATGATTCTTTAGCGAGGAGATTGAAACCTTCAAAAACAACCAAATAAAACATCTGAAGATGAAGAACACACTGAAAGAGATGAAAAATGAAATAGCAAGCTTAAGAAATAGAGTTGACCAAATAGAGGAAAGGATCAGTAACATCTAAGACAGAAATCTAGAAATAAATTAGAAGGAAGAAGAAAGAAACCAAAGAATGAAAAATAATGAAAGAGAAATGCAAGAACTAACTGATACCACGAGGCTGAGGAAACATAAGAATAATGGGTATTCTCGAAAAGGAGGAAAAGGAGTAGGGATTAGAAAGCATTTCCAGACAAATAGTTAATGAGAATTTCCCAAATCTAAGGAATGAGCTGGAACTTGGAATTCAAGAAGTCAACAGAACACCCGATTATCTCAATCCAAAAAGACACATTGTATTAAATATCAAAAATCAGTGACAAAGAAAGAATTCTCAGGGCATCTAGGGAAAAGAAGATGATACCTTATAAAGGAAAACCCATTAAATAATCATCAGACTTCTCAGAACAAATATTACAAGCCAGAAAGGAGTAAAATCAAATATTCAAACTATTAAATGAAAGGAACTAATGGCAAGAATAATGTATCCAGCAAAGCTCTCCTTTATATATAAAGGAGAAATAAATACCTTTCCAGACATACAAAAATTGAGGGAATTCTCCACTATGAGGCCTGCATTACAGAAAATATTGAAAAGGGTCAACTTACCTAAAACAAAATGACAAAAAGAATATATGATTAAGAATAAGGTGACTACCAGGCAGATAGAAGCATAGGAGTGCAAGCCTTACTAAGAACAGGGCATTATAAGCTTAAATGATAAGAAGGCCACATATGACAAACCCTCAGCCAACATTATACTTAATGGTGAAAAAAAAAAAAAAACCTTCCCTCTAAGATCAGGGACAAAGCAAATCTATCTACTATCGCCGTTGTTATTCAATATAAAATTGGAGGTACTAGTGAGTGCAATCAGGTGAGAGAAAGATAAAAAGTGTGTCCAAATAGGAAACAAAGAAATCAAACTGTTACTATTTGTGGATGATATGATTCTCTATATAGAAATCCCTAAAGACTTCACAAAAACACTACTAAAAACAATAAGCAGATACAGTAATTTTCTGGATATGAAATCAACATTCAAAAATCCCTAGCTTTCCTATAACCTAATAATGAAGAGTCAGAAAAAGAAGTAGAAAAAATAATTCCTTTTGCAATTGCAGCAACAAAAAAATGAAATTCCCAGGAATAAATCTAATGAAACATGTGAAGGACCTGTATGATGAAAAGTTTAAGACCCTATTAAAAGAAATCAAAGAAAATACAAAGAAATGGAAAGATATTATTAGTTCTTGGATTTAAAAAAATCAATATAGTTAAAATGAACTTATTACCTAAATCATTATACAGATTTAATGCAATCCCCATCAAAATCCCATCATTGGTTTTAGAAAATTAGAACAAAAATCATCAAATTTGTATGGAAGCAAAAAATACCCCAATCACAAAAGCCATTCTGAGAAGGAGAGAGAAGTTGGAGACATGACTTTCCTCGACTTCAAATTATTCTACAAAGCAACAGTAATTAAAATGCCATGGTATTGGCAGAAAAACAGACACACAGACCAGTGGAACAGAATCGAGAGTCCAGAAGTAAATCCATATTTATATGGGCAAATAATTATCGATAAAAAAGCCAAAAACATACAGTGGAGAAAGGATAGCCTCTTCAATAAATGGTGCTGGGAAAACTGGAAAGCCACTTGTAAAAGAATGAAGCTAAACTGTTGTCTATCACCACACACCAAAATGATTAAGGATCTGAATATAAGATCTAATACAATAAAATGCATAGAAGAAAACATAGGAACTAAACTCAAGGACCTTGGACTTAAAGAGGATTTTATGAATTTGACCTCAAAAGCAAAGGAAGTAAAAACGAAAATAAATGAATGGGACTACATAGAAACAAAAAGCTTCTACACAGCAAAATAAACCATCAACAAGGTAAAGAGACAACCATCCAAATGGGAAAATATATTTGCAAGCAATGCCTCCAATAAGGGCCTAATATCCAAAATATACAAAGAACTCATATGATTTAATTACAACAAAAAGCAAACAATCCAATCAAAAAATAGGCAGAAGACCTGAACAGACATTTATCCCTAGAAGACATAAAATAGGTAACAAATATATGCAAAGATGCTTGACATTGCTAGCCATTAGGGAAATGCAAATCAAAACTACAATGAGATACCATCTCTCACCTGTTAAAATAGCTATAATCAACAGGACAAGTAATAACAAATGTTGGAGATGATGTGGAGAAAAAAGAATCCTCATAAACTGCTGGTGGAATTGCAAATTGGTACAGCCACTATGGAAAATAGTATCGGGTTCTTCGAAAAACTAAGAATTGATCTCTCATATGCCCCAGTAATCCCTCTACTGGACATTTACCCCAAAGACTTGAAAACTCATATCCCGAAAGATGTTTGCACACCAATATTCATAGCAGCATTTTTCACAGTGCCCAGGACATGGAACCAACTGAAGTGTCATACGATAGAAGATTGGATGAAGAAGTTGTGGTACATATATACAATGGAATATTACTTAGCCATAAGAAGAGATAAAATACTGCCATTTGAGACAACATGGGTGGAACTTTAGATAATAATGTAAGTGAAATAAGACAGACATAAAAAGTTGAAAAGCACATAATATCACTTATGCATGTGCTATAAACTTCAATGCAACAAATTAAAGGGATAAACATAGACTCGTAGACGTGGACAGATGAATAGTGGGTGCCAGCTCGGAAGGGGGTCAGGGGAAGAAGAAGGTAGATGGGGTAAAAGGGGTCAAATATGTGGTGACAAAGAAATCTAACTGTGGGAGGTTAACACCTAGTGTAAATATATATATGCCTTACTGTTAAAATGTACAGCTGAAACTTACTGGATTTAGTTAACCAATGTCACCATAAAAAATGAATAATTTTTTAAAATAAATATTTTTAAAAATAAATAAATAAAAGAGCATATCAATGAGTTTGAAGATGTTTCCACTTATATAAAGAAAATTTGATAAGCTAATTAATACATGTTTTAAGTCGGAGGACTTAATGTAGTTCCCTTGTTTATTATCTGGACTTGCCATCTCACCTCAGACATGTTGAAATCTGTGGTGAGAAGATAAGATTGCAAGAGAGCAAATGTAATTATGGGAAAGGAAAGCATACAGACTTTTAGGATTTCACTAATAAATAACTTGAGGGGCTACATTCAATAGGTGAAAAGAGAAAGTAACTTTGTTCAGCATACTGCTATGTCTATAAAAAATTAGATTTTTTTTTTTACTTCAAGAATCTCTAATAATAAAAAGTGTTGTGTGTTGGTGAATAAAAATGACAACCATAAATACAGCAGCAATAACAGAAACAACTGCTACCACTTATTGGATGCTTACCATGGACCAAGTATAATGCTAAGAAATTTCTATAAATTATTTTATTGACAACATTTAACTGCATACTGATAGAGGTAAAATAACTTTTGTTCCCACAATCTGTTCTCCTCATCAATCCTCATACATCAACATACAAGTAGTGTACCTCAGGGATTATAGTGACGGACTTTGTAATACAAATAAAAATTAGAAAAATGTAGAAATTTTGTTAGAATATTGACTATAATAATCTATTATATGTATTTTTATCCACTTAATAATTTTTTCTCATGTGTATCTAATAACCCAGATTAATAAAATATTCCTAAGGGAATTGAGAAGCTAATGCGTGAAGTTAAGTATTTTTATGTAACAATAAGAAAGGACAAGATGAGGTAAATGAGAGAGTGTGTGAAGAAGACGGGGTAAGGTGGGGGTAAGAAGCAAATCTGATGTGTATTGAATAAGAAACATCCTTGCAGATTCCAAATTTGACCAAATTTGACTTTTATTATGGACCTGAGCGTTTTCTTTAATATCCTCTTTCTTGGACAGTTAGTGGATGCTAGAATATGTCTATAAATGTATGGTAGTATCACAGAAACAGATTCATTTGAAAAATAATTAATTGTTTTGCCTATGCTTCCAAAATTTAGAAAACAAAAACCTTTTTGCATTTTGAAGTCACTTTGGTTTTTCATCATATGCTTACTTTCAGATTAGAAAGGAAATTCCACAGCTCTAAGATCTTTGTAGAGCTTTAATTCTGAAATGTAAACCATCCTGAAACTTTTCTTTCTCTTTGTTCAATAACAAGAATCCCTGGTAGACACCAGTCCTTGATTTTATTTCATGAACTATAATAGTAGCTTGGGTGGTGTTTAGATCCATGGTATGAAACCTCTCACTTATTTTATTTATATTGTTTGTCACAGAGATAACTTCTTTTAGTTTCACTTTTAAAGAAATAAACTACAAGCCAATGGTATGGTGTTCAAATTAGAATTAAACACAACAACAACAACAACAAAATTATGACTGCAACGTAACAATTCTTTGCTATTGTTGTATGGATGACATCAGCCAGCAAAGTTACAAAAACACAAAGACTTTGATCTACACTTTCAAAGCACAGGGTACTTTTATAGAGCCAAACTTTAATAGCCACAGAAGCAAAAACAAACCAAAACAAAACATCCTTTAGACTTTACCCATTAAGATGTATTTACATCTCTTTTTTTTTTTAGTTGGGCCATTTTCTCCCTTCTGATACTTTTAGGCCATTTCAGAAATGTGTCTCTCAGCTTTATAAATCTGAAGAGAAAAAGCAGAACTTCTGCAAATTAACTAGGATAAAAGAAGATGAAAGAAACATCTCTTCCTGATATTTGATTCACTGAAAATTTAACTCTTGGAGTTTCTATCAAATTGGTAAAGTAGGTAAATGCTGTGCTTGTTTTCTCTCAGAACCACATTGAAATTGCAATTAAACTATAGAGAAACAATCATTGAGAGTTACCTGAAGTCTAAATGAACATTAGTCCTACAACTAAGGACTAATGAAGAAGCCAACATACAGAAGAAGCCAAATCAAGATGGGGAGGGGTGTGGAGACCAGAAATGAAATGATCTCATACTCATGTGTAGCAGTTAAAAATTGGGAGAAATATATTGGTTGTGAAGGCTTCCCCCGAAAAGAAATGTTTCCCGGCCACACTTCAGGCTCCCTAGCCCAGTGTTCCAGTGCTGAGAAGAAAATTCTCCATTACTTCTGGTTGTGAAAACCAGCATAGATTGTCACTGAGTGACACAGAGAGTAGCTGGAGTTCCAGGCTTTCCTGTTTAAGGAACCACACATGGACTTATTCTCTGGCAGACTCAATCACTCTGGGCTCTAGTGCTGGAGCAGTAGCTCGAAGGCACCAGGGACATACAAGGAGGAGCTAAGTAGTCTGGCTTCAAGACAAGGACTGAAGGGGCAGTTTTCTTCCAGAGAGAAGTGCTGGTGGAGGCCACTGTTCCTTTGTTGAGCCCTCTGCCTTCTTGATAGGCAGACACAGGTGGTCGCCATATCTGAGCTTCCATCAATCTGACTAACACCATTCGCTCAGCCTTGGTGATTCCCTGAGACTCCGCCTCACCCAATTTGCAGACACACCTTATCCACTTCTAATGGCTTTTCCGTGTGAATCCCGTATCTTGGTTCATAATGTGTATTAAATATCTCAAAGGTCCACAGAACCCAAATAAGTAGCACAGAGCCTTGGCATGCCCTGAAACCCTTGCTAAGTATCCCCAAGCCTGGTACTAGTGGAAACCAGCTTTGTTTTACAGCTTAGCCTCCCTCAGTCACTTCCAAACCCAGCACAAGTGGCAAACATTTGCATATTGCTTTAAAACTAGTACCTTGGCAGGATATAGGCAGCAGCCAACCTTGGACTACAAAAGAGACCCTCTGAAGAGGCCCCAGAATGAACACAACAAACAGCCAGCTTTACCACACAGAAGCACCACCCAACTATGTCCACAAGTGACACACCGAAAAGTAGACTGGGCAGGCACCAGAGTCCTACTAAAGCAAATATTGCTTTATAGAGTCAGCCCCTGAACAACAGCTCCTCAATTGTAGTCACCAGCAAGCCCTCACGACCAATTAGCCCAAGAGTCAATCCCTCCCATTGATATGCCAATGCCAACCAGGTCTTAGGAGGGTACACACAACCCATACAAGAGACACACCTGAAGTACCCATGACAGGTGACCAGGGAGACCGCAACACTGGGCCCCACAGGACGCTAACTACAAAAAGTCACTCTGGTAACACTAGAAGACATAGCAGCCCTACCTAATACATAAAAACAAACACAGCAAGAAAGCCAAAATGAGAAAATAAAGAAATATGTCTCAAATGAAAGAACAGAACAAAGGTCCAGAAAAGGAACTAAACAGCCTGGAAAAGAGTAATATACTAGATCCAAAGTTCAAAACACTGGTTATAAAGATGCTCAATGATATCAGTGAGAACTTCAATAAAGAGATAGAAAACATAAAAATAGAAAACATAAAATAGAATCAGTCAGAAGTGAAGGATACAGTAATTGAAATAAAGAATACATTAGAGGGAATCGACAGTAGATTAGGTGAAGCAGAGGATCGAATCAGTGATTTAGAAGATAAGGTAGCAAAAAACACCCAATCAGAATAGCAAAATTAAATAAAATAAAAATAAAATGAGGATAGTTTAAGGGGCTTCTGAGACAACATTGGTCATTAAACATACTAACATTTGCATCATAGGGGTACCAGAAGGAGAAAAGAGAGAGCAACAAATTGAAAATTTATTTGAAGAAATAATGAAAGAAAATTTCTCTAACTAGGCAAAGGAAATGGACATACAATTCCAGGAAGTTCAGAGGGTATTGGACAAAATGAACCCAAAGAAACTCACACTAAGCCATATCATAATTAAAATGCCAAAGGTTAAATACAAAAAGAATCTTAAAACCAGCAAGAGAAAAGCAGTTGGTTACCTACAAGGGAGCACTTATAAGAATGACAGTTGATTTCTCAGCAGAAACTTTGTAGGCCAGAAAGAATTGGCACAAAATAGTCAAAATGATGAAAAGCAAGGACCTACAACCAAGATTACTCTACCCAGCAAAGCTATCACTTAGAATAGAGAAAGAACTTCCCAGAAAAAAAGTAGCTAAGAATTTACTAACATCAAATCAGTATTACAAGAAATGTTAGACTTTTTTAAGAAGAAGAAGGAAAGTGATAAAAATGTGAATAATAAAGTGGTGATAATTACATATCTATCAACAATTACTTTAAATATAAATAGATTGAATGTTCCAATCAAAATATAGGGTGGCTGAGTGAATAAGGAACCAAGATTCTTGCATATGCTGCATAGATGAGACTCACTTCAGATTGAAAGACACACACAGACTGAAAGTAAAGGAATGGGAAAAATATATTTTGTGAAATTGGACATTTAAAAAGCTAGAGTAGCAATACTTATATCAGACAAAATAGGCTTTAAAACAAAGGCAAAAAACAACAAAAAAAAACAAAAACAATCAAACAAAACAAAAAGCAAGAAACAAAAATGAACACTCTGGTGTTTATTTGAAGTAACCCAAAACACTAATTTGAAAAGACATATGTGTTCATCTGTTCATTGCAGCATTATTTGCAGTAGCCAGTATATAAAAGCAACCTAAGTGTTCATCAATAAATGACTGGATAAAAAAGATGTTACAAAGAAAAGATGGCACATATATGTAATGGAATATTATTTGGCAGTAAAAAATAAAATTTTGCTATCCGCAACATGGATGGACCTAGAGGGTACTATACTGAGTGACATAGTCAGACAGAGAAAGGCAAATACTATGTGATTTCACTTATACATGGAATCAAAAAAAATAAACAAAACAGAAAGAAACTCATAGATACAGAGGACCTTTTGTTTGTTGTCATATGGGAGTAGGTGTGGGGGTATGGAGAAAGAGGGAAAGGATTAAGATGTACAAATTAGTAGTTAAGAAAAAGAGTAATGGGGATATAAATACAACATAGGGAATATAGTCAATAGCATTGCAATAATTGTGTATGGTGTCAGATGGGTACTAGATACATCAGGGAGATCACTTCATAGGCCATATAACTGTCCAATCATTATGGTATATACCTGAAACTAATATAATATTGTGTGTCAACTGTAAATGAAGAAATAAAAACAATTAAATTTAACTCTTTATTAGGTTCCTTAAGCCCCATTCTCTGCAAAAGAAAAGTTTGACTCTGACATTTCACATACAGCACAGTGCTCTGAAATCTTTCCTCAAAGCAGAAAAGACACCTAAAGTATTGAAATGCCAAGATATGGAAGCAACCTAAGTGCTCATCAATAGATGATTTGATAAAGAGGAAGTGGTACATATATGCAATGGAATATTACTCAGCCATAAAAACTGATATCTTACTATTTGTGACAACATGAATGAACCTAGAGGTATTATGTTAAGTGAAATAATTTATACAAAAAAAAGAAAATGCCATATGATTTCACTTATATGTGGAATCTAAAGAATGAAACAAACAAACAAACAAACAAAAACAAAACAGAAACAAACTCACAGATGCAGGAAACAACCTGATGGTTGCCAGTTAGGAGATGGGTTGGGGGTATGAAAAGGCGAAGGGAGAAGAAAGTACAAATTGGTAGTTGTGAAATTGTCATAGGAATATGAAGTACAGCATAGGAAATATAGTCAATAATGTTGTAATAATTATGTATAGTGTTCGGTAGAGCGCTTCATAAATTATATAAATATCTAACCACTATGCTGTACACCTGAAAATAATATAAAATAGCATTAAATGTCAATTGTAATTGAAAAATAAAAAAAGGGGGGAATGGGAAGGGGAATAGAGGTTCAAACTTCCATGTATAAAATAAATAAGTCATGGAGGCGTGCTGTACAGCATAGGGAATATAGTCAATAATATTGTGATAGTACTGTATGTTGTGAAATTGTTGCTGGACATATCATGGAGATCAGTTATTTAGGTATATAAATGTTGAATAACTATGGTGTATACCTGAAACTAATATAATATTCTACCTTAGCTATATTTAATAAAAATCTTTACCCCATTTTTTGTTTGCACCAAGAATATTCACAAGTGGTGCTCGTGGCTATAGAATTTACCTTGAGATAATTCACAGATTACAGTCCTAACTTTACCCCCCAAATTTGCCATACATCTTCCATGTTTTTCAGAGAATTGTGTTAAAACAGGACTGATACAGTTGGGACAGCTTATTTGAACAATAAACAGATGCCAAATGATCTGAAAAAAAAAAGGATTACAAAAGAGACAACTGGCCAGATTCTGTGGTGAACTTATGGAACTGAAATGGTATGACAAGAAGGAGGTAACAATGTTGTCAACATTCCACACCAGTACTTTGATTGAAGTAGACAACAGAAATATAAAGAAAACTAAGAAGCCACGTGCATTGTGGATTATAACAAGAATATGGGAGCCGTGGAACTCTGCTGATCAGATGCTCACTTCTTATCTAATTAAGCATAAAGGCACAGGTGTTGGTATAAAAAATTATTTTGCCGCCTTCTAAACATTACAGCTCTGAACTCCTACATCCTATTCAAGAAGTACAATCCTGAGCACATGATCAGCCGTATAAATTTCAGACTGATGTAGATTGAAAGAATGCAAGGGCAGCAATGTCATTGAGATCATCAATGCTCTGATGTCACACCTCTGCCTGTTTGGAAGACAATGCTCTAAAAGTATACTACTAATATCAGGGAAACAGACTCCAACTGGTCGCTTACAATGTTTGTTCCTCACAAAATGACAAGGATGGCAAGAAGATCTGGAGAGAAACATGATATTTGTGTGTGGAATGTGATGTTCCACTTTGTGTTGTTCTGTTCTTTGAAATTTGCCATATGAAAAAAAATCATTAAATACTGATCATCACACACATTTCTGTTACTTTAGGATTAGAGATAAGTTCTGTTCAGAAATAACTCCAAGAACAGTTTTATATTTTATTTTCACATCAAAAACCGGTCAGATTTTCTTCAGCCTCAAAGAGTGTGTTTATGTAAAATTAATGCTGTCAGCGAGCTACACTTTTTTTTTTCTAAATGGGAAACGGATTTTTTTTTTAAAAAAGAGTTGAGCTGTAACACTACAGGTATCTCCCAGGCCTCTGCAGCAGAGAATAAATGTAGGCAGTGACCAGAGTGGTTTAACTACTTAGGTATCATCAGGAGTAAACATTATTAATCTTCAAATATATGCCAAACTTTTGTCTTCCCATTAAAAGGTGAATTAATGTGGAAAATGTAATGTAAAATGTGAAATGCATTAAAGTATTTTAAAAGTAATATGAATGACACTATACACTATCAGAGGAAGTGATGCATAATGAAAGTGTCAAGGCTCCTAGGAAAAACTGAAGATTCATGGCAAAGAAAGGAGAAAACGAATTTTTTTTGTTGCTTTTGTAGCTGTAGTCACAGCATCAAGCAGAACTGTTTTAATGTTAAAACACTGTCTAATACCCCAAGAGCCCATGGTTTTCAGCTTGTAAAACTTAGTAAACATGTAGTTCTAGAAGGATTCAAGTGTTCTTATTCACACAACTGATTTACAGCAGCTAGCTATAATGGAGAAAGAATTATCTCGTAAGCCTTAGGACATCTCAGAGTGGGGGGATATCAAAAGGGAGTCTTTTATTTCTGTGTTACTTACTCTTACAAGGAGAGTAGGATTGAGTAAAGGAAAGAATGCAAGAAGCCTATAAAGATGGGGAAAAAAAAAGAAAAAAAAACATGAAGCACAGTTCCCCTACTTTTATGCTTTCAGATTACTGGTTTTTCTTTCATTATTCAGAAAGAAGAAATACATTTTTTTTTCAAATTTGTGAATATTTATGTTTTCCCCACTGATCAGGAAAACTAGTTTTATTATGAAAAGTTAGAAGTGTCTGCAGAAACTACAAATAAAAAACGTACATTCTAAATTCCTTACAGTTAATCATTATAAATGTTAACTTTTCTTCAATAATAGTAGGCAAGAATATATTGAAAATACGCTAATATAAAATGTTAATAAATAGATGTTCCCCAACACAGTGAACTCCAGGTGCTTCAGCAGGAGACTTTTGGGAAAGATTATTGGTAACGGTGCAGGACTGAAGAGGTTGAACTCAGAGTAAATGAGAGTTAATGTAGTAAGTAGGAGAATCAGTTCAGCAGAATGTGAACTCCAAGTCAAACAGAATGGGCCCTGCAGAACTGTCACAATGATAACCAATGTAAGCCAAATGAGAGACATTTTGAAAGGTCTCATAACCCAAGCGCATGTGTCTTCCGTGTGACAAATCTCACAAATGGAGGTGGCATATTACATTTACCCCATTTGGCTTGCTGCACCTTCTCCCACTTTTGTGCAAAACAAAACAAAACAAAACAAAACAAAAACCTCTTTAATGCATCTTAACTGCAGACATATTCTTGCTCTCATATTTCAAAAGCAACAGCTAAACACCTGCCAGAGGCACTACTTGCCCTGAAGGTTTATTCTCTTATCATCCATTTTAGCTGATGTATTTGTACACCATATATTTCTGTACCATAGCTTATTTAATCGAGAAGGGATTTTGAGGGAATGCATGTTGTGTCAGGGGAACCAAGGACAAATTGGACAAAACAAGACTTATTTTATCATGCAAGGAATGTGGCAGCTGAAGCAAAGAAAGTAGCCATCACTGATCAGTAAGTTATAATACTCCGAACCACTCCTTTTAGAGACTGTATTTACACCTTACATTGAGAATGTACTGATGATGCCCTCTACACTAATAGTAGTACTGTGACTTCCTGATATGTTGCTTTGGCCCTGAAAAATCAGGCCACATAAAACGGGAGTGCTCTATACTTAAGCAGCACCTTTCATCTGACAGGCTAAATCCCCTTTACAATCTCTGGTTCATTAACTCGCATAATACCTTCCTGAGGTGACATGTATAAACCCTGTGGTTTATAGATGGGGTAACAGAAAAGTCAACAGCACAGTTAGCTGACTCACTTAGAATGTTACAATATATCTCTTCATGCAATAGCAATTGATTGTAGAGCCCTGGGCTCCAAGAATGTAAACATTACAATTCCCAGGGAAGTGTTCTATTAACCTGAAATACCACTGAAATGGTATACATGCAACTACAGGGGGAAAAAACAAACACTATTCTGCATCAACAGTATTATACAAAAGAAAATTTTGTCCATATGCATAAGTTTGACATTATTGCATCTGGCATTAAGGCAAGAGTATCTATCATCCTCAGTCTGATGAACACACATGGGCAGTAGAAGAAACTGGGAACATTCCAGGTCATGGCATGAGTGTAAAGTTAGGACACAATCCCATAGGCAGCACCTGATACAGGGAACAAAGATTCAGAGAAGTAAGAGCCATTACCTTAAATCCCAAGACAGGGAGGAAGCCAATTTAAGAACTAACTGAAGCAAATCTTTATGAGACAGAAGAGATTCAGTCATAGTTAAGCTATATGCACTCCTGTCCTACCATCTATGTGGTTTAAATAATAATGCTCTATATATAGTGCTTTTAACACTTTGGGTCTCTTGTGTTATCTTCATCTTCATCCTCATCATCCTCATCATCACCACCATCATCATTATGTTTTTCATCATTAGAGTAAGAGAGAATCTTTATGATCCTCCTCTCTATAGTCTATATAGTAGGCTACACAATCATGGACCAAAGTAAAAATTCAACTCCCTCCAAATGATAATAGAAAATAATACCCACTTCCTCATGATCACTTGATCACTTAGTAGACATTTCACTTTTATGGAAGGTCAGCAACATTCCATTATCACCAATTCTCTTTTCAAATTTATGTTCCACATAGTAGAACAATAAGATCTAAATTTGTATCTGTGGAGAGTTTCTCTGGAGAGAAAATTGTCTTACTGGAGCCACAAAAAAATAGTGAAGCTGCCTTGATCTTTAAAGAAAACATATCCTCTTGTGAGTGTATCTGGTGGGAGAGTACAGAAAAGAGAGGAGAATTAAGCTCAATATTAACATGTCAGAGATGACAGTACAGAAATGGCGCCTGAAGATACCATCTGATAGAGAGGACGAACGTGTTTATCACATTTGTTACCCTGGTGTAATGCATTTCATTTCATATGCATAAGCTCTTTGTTCTCACCTCAATATTGAGTTTCCATAGGGTGAGATTATAAATGTCTCACCCTATGATAATATCTCTCTTTGGGCCCAGGTTTTCATCTGTCACTGGGATAACTATAAAATGATTTAGCCAAAGTCCTAAATTTAGTTTTATATTTTATGTGTGAAACTTTTCAAAAAGTTTGAGGTTGATATTCACAGGAGACTGAAAGTTTATGCTGCTCCCTTTTTGTTATTGGGTTTTCATTCACCAAGGAGTCATTTGGAAATGATTTAGAAAAGTTATGGCTCCAATGTTAGAGTGTTGCCTCTGGTGGCATTTGATATTTTAGTAACATACTGGATTAGGATCAAAATCAAGTGCTGCACCACACTGGAGCAAATTCCTTATATCTAGAGTTCTTACTGGGCAGAACAAAACCTTCTGACCAGTATTACCATGCCTTTACTGTAGGACATCTCGATTACTTTCTCATCCATGTTCTGTAACAAGGGACCACAAACCCTGGGTTGTGGACCTGTATGGGTCTGTGGCCTGTTAGAAATGGGGTCATGCAGCAGGAGGTGAGCAGCAGGAAGTGAGGAAATCTTCATCTGTATTTGCAGCCACTCCCCAGTACTATCATCGCTGCCTCAGCTCCACTGCAGATCATCAGGCACTAGATTCTCATAGGAGCACTGGTTTCCAATGCCAAAAATGTTGGGGACCACTGCTGTATAAGATACAATCTATTTGAGGAAGAAAGTAAATGAAATATTTTCCCAACTTTGAATTTCGATTGGAAGAAAATTGAACTGGGGTTAAATTTTAAAAAGTCAACAATGGACCTTTATTGAAACCCTGATGCTTACGGGCTTATTTAATTACTTCCCAGGTCTGCTTGCCTCTGTTTTCTGTGAAAGTTTTGGGTGCTTCTGTTAAAGGGGCAACAGAGCTGAGAATTAATACAAGAAAAGCACTGGCAAAGATTTCGCTCATTCTCACCTATTCGGTCCAGTGTTGTCAGGTGTTCCCATAATTCTCATATAGTTGCCTGCATTTTTCATCACTTTGACTAAAAGGTGATCCATTAGCAGTGTAATGACTCTTTAATTAATGAGTAATTTTATCTGAGATTGTCATATACTTAATAAATTGGGTTCTGGGACGTAAAATATTTGGAATAAAAATTTGATAACCCTTTAGCAAAACAAAGTACAAAAAGCAGAGATATTAAAACACAAAGTCTTACAGAAGTCAACTTATTTTTCTATATACTATCCCTCCCTTATCTATATTCTATTCTCCTGTATCTCATTCCTGACATAAGAGTTTTTCTAATGTCCTTATTGAAGTGGTTGGACCTTAGTGGATTGGTGCTATCATTGTTTTACCAAAAAAGGTTGCTAATGAGTTGCATTTTTCCAGCTGACTCTTAATAATCCATTTTCACATAATTAGTTGTTAATGCCCCAGCAGCATGGCCTAAAATATCCTCATTGGCTCTGTCCTCATGGCTGCACATTGGCTGCACTTCATTAAAGAGCTGGAATACCTCCAAGTGCATCATGGGACTATAGAGTCTACAGAACAAAAGAACCCATAAAAGCATGTCTAGTCTCTTGTTACTGAAGAAATAATACAAGTAGATCCATTTGAGGCCTAGTTCTATCTCAACATTTATGCCTAAATTAACCTTATCCCTCAGATGACACTGCTAGTGAGATGGAAAGCTCTGCGAGTTGTCTATAGTGAGCAGTACCCTGGAGGAACTGCAGTATTACTCTTCATAAATATCAGAGCTGTTCCTTCTAAGGAGAACAAAAAATTGGAATTCACTTTGAACAACGAAAATCTTCAGATTCTAAAAATCATATATATTTAGATCTCTGGACTTGATCACAAAGTACTAGGATCAATTTTTATTCTACATTATATTACACACAATATTTTATTAGTTTCAGGTATACACCATAGTTAGGAAACATTCATATACTTAAGTGATTGCCACGATCAGTTCAGCAACCATCTAATACTGTGCAATACCATTACAATATTATTGACTATATGCCCCATGCTGTAACTGCATCTCCGAGATTTATTTGTTTTATATCTGAAAGTTTGAACATCTTATTCCTCTTTACCTTTCTCCACCTTTTTTTTTTTATTTTTCAATTACAGTTGACATTCAATATTGCTTTATATTATTTTCAGGTGTACAGCATAGTGCTTAGACGTGTATGTGTGTGTGTGTGTGTGTGTGTGTGTGTGTGTGCGCGCGCGTGTGCACGCACATTTGTGTGTGAGTAGATGTCCATGCTAGAACATGAGATAATTTCTTAAATGGTTATCAAAAAAATTACCCCCAAAAAAGAGTCAGTCTCAAGAATATAATATGTACAGAAACAAAAATCAGGGGAAAAAACCCAAATAATAGCACCTTATTTGGGGGGAGAATAACTTTTCCTTTACTCAAAATGATGTTCTTGAACCATTAATGTATTTACTCATTAATTCATTCACTCTATAAATATGTGTATTTATGACATGAACTATGGTTGGGAACAAAATTTCTGAGTACCCTTATAAGGCTTACCTTTTCCAGAATCATGGAGGAGTGAGAGAATTCCCCAGATCTCTCCCCTTGAAACAACAATAAACTGAACATCTAAAACTCAATAAAAAATATTCAACCTGCACGCCAGCATGTCTGAGTGTGAGATCTGTGAATAAGAGCTACCACAGGTCAGAATTCCTGGAATTGGGTGATAGACTGGGAGAAACAAAGAAGCTGCCTCTTGCAGCAGCCAGAGCTCTTTATAAGAGGCGGATGAGGGAAGAACGTGTGGCAGGTTCCCTGCCTGAGAGAACTGTGAGATTAAAACAGTGGCAATGCTCAGGGATCAGAGCAGAACACAGAGAAGTGGGGATGGCAGAGAAGTGGAGATGACAGAGAAGTAACAGTTGATTATTACCAGCTGCAGTTGCAAAATGTGAAACTGAGCCACAGTCCCTATCCCTCAACCCAGAGGGACCCTCCTCCCATATCCTCCAAGACCGAACATGGCGAAGCCCTGGGGGAATCTGAGCAAACACTACTGAAACTGTTGCTAACACTGACAGGGACTGAGACTAAGGGTAGTGATTTTGACTAAATATTTTTTAAGAAAAATAAAAAAAGAACATTTTAAACACTTTCTATAAAGCAGGGATCTAATAGGTTTTGACACTACTTACTGGAAACCAAAAAACAAACAAACAAATAAACAAACAAAAAAACCACCTTCTTAGCAACAGGCTAAAGAGAGACTTGTGTATATTAAATCTTCCTGGAAAAAAAGGCAGAATACACTTCCATTAATGTCCAGGCAGATAAATAGTCCGTTAAACACCATGATCAACCAAGGAGGCAAGGTAGCTCAGAAAGGACGAGAAAAATCTCTAGAAAGTGAGTTTAAAGTCAGAGAAATCCATGACTAAAATGATGGAGAATTCAGGATGGTACTTCTAGAAAAACTCAATGAAATCCAAAATAATTCATAACAACAATTTCAGGAATTGAAAAACCAAAAAACAAAACAAAAACAAACAAACAAGCAAAACCAAAAAACTAGATCTGCAGAATGAGATTTTTAAGCAAAGAGACTGAAATCCTCAAAAAGAACCAAATAGAAAGTCTAAAGATGAAGAACACAATGAAAGAGATGAAAAATGAAGTAGCAAGTTTGGGTAATAAAGTCAACTAAATGGAAGAAAGGATCAGTGATATCAAAAACAGAAATCTAGAAATAAATCAGAAGGAAGAAGAGAGAAATTGAAGAATAAAAAATAATGAAAGAGAAATACAAGAACTAGCTGATACTGTCAGGAGAGGAAACATAAAAATAATAAGCATTCTCAAAGGGGAGGAAAAGGAACAGAGATTAGAAAGCATTTTCAGACAAATAGCTGACAAGAACTTCCCAAATCTAAGGAATGAACTGGAGCTTGGAATTCAAGATGTCAACCGAACACCCAATTATGTCAACCCAAAAGACACATTGTATTAAAATTATCAAAAATCTAAGACAAAGAAAGAATTCTCAGGGCAGCCAGGGAAAAGAAGACAGTAACCTATAAAGGACAACCCATTAGACTATAATAAGACTTCTCAGCATAAATCTTACAAGCAAGAAAGGAAGGAAATCAACTATTAAACTACTTATTGAAAGGAACTACCAGCCAAGAATAATGTATCCAGTAAAGCTCTCCTTTACATATGAAGAAGAAATAAAGACCTTTCCAGACATACAAAAATTGAGGGAATTCTTCACTATGAGGCCCGCATTACAGGAAATACTGAAAGAGATCAGCTCACTGAAAACAAAATGATAAAAAATATATATAACTACAAGTAAGAAGACTAGCAGGCAAATAGAAGCAGAGGAGTGCAAGCCTTACTAAGAACAGGGTATTATAAGCTTAAACAATAAGAGGAGATTTGCTATTTCAATACAGTAATGAACATTCAGAATACATAGGGATAAATTAATGCAACAACAACAGAAAAGGGAAAGAGTCAAGGATCCAAATTCACAAAGGGGAATGGAGATAAGGCATTGCAGAAGAAAATGGACAAATCTATAAATAAATAAATAAATAAATAAATAAATAAATAAATAAATAAATAGATAGATAGATAGATAGATAGATAGATAGATAGATAGATATACACACACACACTTATCCTTTACATATTATTATTGGTAACTGCATGTCACAGATTCAGAACTGAAGTATATAACATAAAATAAGAAGGACCAAAGGGAAAAACCACAAAACTCAACCAAAATAAAAAGAACAGAAACACAAGGACAAGGAAGCAATGGAAACACCAAGCTACCAGTTCGCAAAGGATAAAATGGCTATAGGAAACCTAATATTTCAATAATCATCCTAAATGCAAATAGACTGAACTCATCAATAAAATGACACAAGTCACAGATCGGATCAAAAAGAAAACGCAACCCTATGCTGCCTACAGGAGACACATCTCAGTTCCAAAGGCAAATATATACCCAAAGGTTTACCTTTTCCTTGGGAAAAACAGATATATACAAGAAACAGATCAATAAGATGATTACAGGTTATGATAGGTATTCCGAAAGAAACAAAAGAGGATAAGTTAAAGAGTGGCACAGCCTCGAGTAGGAGCAGGAGGTAACTTGTAAGCTGAAGTGTGAAAAATGGGAAAGAGCCAACTTCACAAAATGTTCAGAGGAAAGAATTCCAAGCAGAGGTAACACAGAGCTCGTATTAATCAGTTTGCTGAGAAGATTTATAATCTGTTTGTAATGTGAATAGAATAGTTATGAGATAGATATATTGAGAGAGAAGGAAGAAGGAAAGGAAAAACAGTGCTATATCATCCAGATCTTTTTTGCAATTGTAGAACCTATTTCTCTAGCTTCTAGGAATGTTGTGAGCAGACATCTTTCAGCTTTCAGCTCTCTTTAGAACTGCTTTGGTGTTGTCCAATCTGTATCCAACCCCAGAGAAGCTTACCATGTAGTTGGGCTCCTTCAACCAACCTGACATTACTTTGAAAAGCCATATTTAATTTTAAAATCCACATAGTCATCTAAAAATTTCCTTGAGACTACATCACAACCAAACTTCTTCCAAGTTTTAATTCCGTCCCCTTTCTTGGGTGGAGATCCTAAAAGCACTCTCCAAAAAGTCTCCTGCATTATATTCTCTGCCCCAAAATATGTATCCTGGGAACCCAATCGCATGCCTTGTACCATCAAAAATTATTTTGTTGGCTTTAGAAGTCACTACTTCACTTTTGTTTTGAGATTAATTGCTATATCAATTTTTTAAAGATATCTCAATTTGGTCAAATTTTGCACTTACATTTACATAGAATGTAAACCTTTTTGAAGTAAATTTTTCACGATAAAGTAAAACAGTGATAAAACACACATAAAATAGCTCAATAAAATATTATGAGGGAAAAGCCCTTGTAACCATCATCTAGGACAAAAAATAAAATTTTATCTGCCACCAAGATGTTCCTTCATGAGTCTAATTTTAATCACAACCCACCTCCACCCCAAGTAACCACATAAATAAAACAATTCCTCACATTTTGTACTTTTATTACACAATCATACATCTCTAAATATAATTTAGTAACTCATTTTTCTTTTCAATTGGTATGTCTTTTAAGTCTCTTTTAATATACATATTTCTTCTTTATTAAAAAAATCCTAAATTCCTGGTCAAGATGGTAGACTAGGTGAACACTGTACTTACCTCCTCTCATGACCACATCAAAATTACAGCTAAATTATAGAATAATCATAAATGAAAATTGCCTGAAGTCTAGCTGAACAGAGGCCTTACAACTAAGGGCATAAAGAAGAAGCCACCTCTAGACTAGTAGAGGGGTAAAGATATGAAACAAACTGGTCCCACATTCATGAGTGGTAGTTAAAACTCAGGAAATATATCTTGGCGGCAGAGATCCCCTGAGTAGTGAGGAGTCTCAGAATTACACCGGACTTCCCAGCCTAGGGTTTCAGTGCTGGGAAGAGAAGTTCCCATAACTTCTGGCTGTGAAAATCAATGGAGATTGTGGCTGAGCAAGACAGAGGACTGCTGGAATCACAGGCACTCCCCTTAGAAGACCCATGCACAGATTCACTCACTGACAAACTCACTCACTCTGAGCTCCAGCACTGGGACACCATCCCAAAAGGCAACGGGAGCATATGGGGAGGAACTGAATTGTTTGAATTCAAGATGAGGGATGGAGGGGCATCTTTTTCCAGATAGTTCTGGCAGAATCCATTGTTTATTTGTTGAGCCCTTTTTGCTTCCCTTGAATGCAAATACAAGTCGTTGCCATATCTGAGACTACATCAACCTGGCTAGCAGCATTTGCTCAGTGCTGGTGATTCCCTAACACTCCACTCCATGCAAATAGGAAGCCGCTTGCTGTGGCTTTTTCATACAAAGAACCTGTCTTGGCTCATGCTATGGATTGTCCTAAAATCTCTCGAAGGTTCACAAACTCCAAACAAATAGCATCTGGACTTTGGTGCCCCATACATCTTGCTGAACAACCACAGCATTGATAATGGCTAGCCTCAATTCTTCATTTGCTCTCTTGAAGAACCTCCAAGCCCAGCTCAAGTGGTGGCCATCTGTATATTTCTTGATGGCTCATAATAGATGGCCTCAGAAAGGGCAGAGGCTTCAGCTAAACTTTGCCTGTGTCAGAGCTCCTTCTATGAGGCCCCAGAGCCAGCATGCCCAGTGGCCAGCTTATAGCCAGGCTGGAGCACCACCTTGCCATCTCTGAGAATGACACACTGAAAAGGAAGCCCAAGCAGGCAGAATAGCCCTGCCAAAGCAAATCATGATCTGTATGGTCAGCCCCTGCACAACAGCTCCTCCACTGTAGTAACCACCAGTCCTCTCGACCGATCAACCTGAGGGTTAATATCTACCATTAATGTGCAAATAGCAACCAAAGCTCAACTACAACAGGAGGAGACACACAACCTATACAAGGGACACACCTGGAGCACCCTACTCAGGTAATCAGGGAGACATTGGGCCTCACAGTATACCTACTATATAAGGCCACTCTACTAAGACTGGAAGACATAGCAGCTCTAGTTAATACATAGAAACAAACACAGGGAGGCAGCCAAGATGGGAAGACAAAAAAAAAGTCCCAAATGAAAGAATAGAACAAAACACTGGAAAAAAAATCTAAACAAAATGGAGACAAGTACTCAACTTGATACAGAGTTCAAGACACTGGTTATAAAGACACTAAATGATCTCAGTGAGAACTTCAACAAAGATATAGGAAACATAAAAATGGAGATAGAAACATAAAAAAGAACTAGTCAGAAATGAAGAACACAATAATTGGAATAAAGAATATATTAGAGAGAATCAATAGTAGATTACATGAACAGAGTATGGAATCATAGAAGACAAGGCAGCAGAAAACACACAATCAGAAGAGCAAAAAATAAATAAATAATTTTTAAAAATGCAAATAGTTTAAGGGGCTTCTGGGACAACATTAAGCATACTAACATTCACATCATATGGGTACCAGAAGAGAGAGAGCAAAGATTTTAAAATCTATTTGAAGAAATGGTGAAAGAATATTTCCCTAATCCAGCAAAGGAAATGAACATACAATCCCAGGAAGTACAGAAGGTCCCAAACAAGATGAAGTCAAAGAAGCTCACACCAAGACACTTCATAATTAAAATGTCCAAGGTTAAATACCAAAAAAATAAATAAATAAAATAAAATTGCACTCACAAGACTGGCAACTGATTTCTGAACAGAAATTTTTCAGGCCAGAAGGAATTGGCACAAAATAGTCAAAGTGATGAAAAGCAAGGACCTACAACCAAGATGACTCTACTCAGCAAAGTTATCATTTAGAATCGAAGGACAAAGAAACAGCTTCTCAGACGAGGAAAACCTAAAGAAGTTCGTCATCACCAAACCATAATTATGAGAAATGTTAGAGGAACTTCTAGAAGAAGAAGATGAAGAAGAAGGAGAAGGAGGAGGAGGAGGATACCAAAAATATGAATAATAAAATGGCAATAACTACATATTTATCAACAATTACTTTAAATATAAATGGATTAAGTGCTCCTATCAAAAGGCACTAGGTGGCTAAATGGATAAGAAAACAAGACCCTTACATATGCCACCTACAAGAGACTCACCTCAGATTGAAAGATAATCACAAAACAAAGGGATAAAAGAAATATTTAATTAGAATGGAAACAAACAAACAAAAACCTGGGGATAGTAATACTTATGTCAAAAAAAAAGAAGACTTTAAAACAAAGGCTATAACAAGACACAAAGAAAATTCCAGTAATCCCACTTCTGGGTAGTTATCCAAAGAAACCTAAAACAATATTTTGAAGGGACACATGCATCCATATGTTCATTGCAGCATTATATACAATAGCCAAGATATGGAGGCAACATTTGTGTCTATAAGTGGGTGAATGAATAAAGAAGTGATAGCACTTATATACAACGAAATATTACTCAGCTGTAAAGAGAATTAAATCTTGCCACCTGCGTCAAAATGAATGGACCTAGAGCAGTGGTCTCCAACATTTTTGGTACTAGGGACCGGTGCTCCTGTGAGAATCAAATGCTTGATGATCTGAGATAGAGCTGAAACATTGATGCTAGTGCTGGGGAGCAGCTGCAAATACAGATGAAGCTTTGTTCACTCTCCTGCTGCTCATCTCCTGCTGTGTGGTCTGGTTTCTAACAGGCCATGGACTGGTGCTGGTTCTTAGCCTGGGGATGGGGATCCCTGACCTAGAGGATATTGTGCTAAATAAAACAAGTCAGATAGAGGAATGCAAATGCCATATGATTTCACTTATATGTGGAATCTATAGATAAAAAGAAACAAATTAAACAGAAACAAGCTCCTACATGTAGAGAATATTTTAATGGTTATCAGATGGGAAGGAGTTTGGTGGGGGTAAAAAACAGGAAGGGATTAAGAAGTACAAATTGGTAGTTTGCAAAATAGTCATAGAGATGTAAATATAGCATAAGCAACATAGTTAATAATGTATTAGCTAGGTATAATGTCAGATGGATAAATAATTTATTGGATGATCACTTTTTAAGTTGTATAAATGTCTAATCACTGTGTTGTGCACCTGAAACTAATATAATAAAGTATGTTGACTATAATTGATCAGTAAAAATTATTTTTTAAAGATTTCTTACATTCCGTTACAAACTGGTCATTTGACCTATAGTTTTCCCACAGTCTGAATATTGCTGATTGCCTTCTTATGGCACTGTTTAATATGTTTTTTTCTCCTTGGTATTTTCTGCAAGCTGACAAATGTATCCAATGTTTGATAAACTCAAGTTTGATCCCTCTTTCAAAATATGAACATATTGTATTCTTTCTTAAGGATACATGCACATTCTGGCTATCTCTTCTATTGTTGTTAGGACTTCTTAATGCTCAATCTTTATTAATTAATTACATTCACAATATGGTAATATTCTAATTTTATAATTTTTAAAAATTATTAATTGGAACACTTTCATAAAAAGACACTTTTTCATACATAATAATTGGCTACCTGATGGTAAATTTTAGATAGAAAAAGCAGGATAAATCCTTAAATCTTTTTCTTTATTTACCAGAAAATTAATTGATGAAATATCGCTTATTTAGGTCACTAATTATTATGTATTAATATCCTTATGAAATCATGAATTTAAACATATCGGATGGGTTTCAGATCTATTTAATTATTTATATTGAAGTTCAAATTATCTCATCTCTGCTTAATGGGAACTTCTTTAATTTTGTCCCTGAGCCCAATTTGACAGGATCGAAGTAAGTTTTATAACTTTCTTGATATCTGGTATAGCCACATGTTGTAAGCTTATTATGTACCTTTTCTCACTCTAGATCTTTTTTCTGCAGAAAAATGAAATTCTCTATTCCTCAAAAATGGCCTGTTTTATTTTAATGAATGATAGTATTTCAAGACCACTGTTATAGGATTAACCATTGTTTCCAGCATTTTAATAATAAAATATTATATGCATTATACATCCATTATTATAAGTAAAATTATAATTTATATATGTTTTATAAAGCACATGTATTATGTATGAATTATATATTTATAATATATGCAATGTAATATATAAAACATATAATATGCATATCATATAATTTTTACATATAACATATATATTACCCATATGTATATATAATTCCCTATGTGCATATAATTTTGAGTTCATACCAATACTTGAAAATCTAATAAAGCAGTATGTGAGTTTGACTTACCCTTTACTATATATTACATCTATTTCCCTTTCTTTCTACATGAATAGCCCTGATTTTCAAAAACACTGAATGATAAAATTCAATTATCCCATAAGTGCTCATTCATTTAATCCAATAACACATAAAACAGTCCTAGAATAACAATACTAAAACTATCACCACAATTTTTTTTTACTTAAAACAGTTAAATCTTTGCGTATGCTTTCTTCCTCTCCCCCTTTATTTTTTAAAATAATTTTGTAATTTTTACTTTAATGTGAAATAGCCATTTAGATGCATACTTTTTCTGTTATAACAGTCACTTAATCTCAGCTCCACAGGTTATTGTATATTTACTTATCATCACCAGTTCTTTTGTTGCTGTACCTCTAGTTATTTTGGTTGTCTAAAGCTGATTTTCTAGATTTCTTAGAAAATGATCTTGGGAAAGATATTCTTTGAGTTCTTTCATGTGAATGACATTTTTTGCTATTTACATTCTTTTTCAAGCTTTATTAAGATGTAATTGACATATACCATTGCATAAGTATAAGGTGTACAATATGGAATTTGTTACAAATATATATTGCTACAATGAGATTAATTAACACATCTTTTACCTTATATAATTATTGTTTTGTTGTCATTGTTATGGCGAGAACATTGAAGTTCTATTTTATAGTAACTTTCAAGTATACAATACAGCATTGTTAACAATAGTAACCGTGCTAGAGTAATTATGGATCCCCTCGAACTTAGCCATCTAATAAGTAAGTCTGTACCATTTGACCAACATCTCCAAGTTTCCCACACCCTTCAGCCCTTGGCAAGCACAATTTTACTCTTTGTTTCTATGAGTTTAGCCTTTTCAGATTCAATGTATTAGTATAATCATAACAATTTTTTTTTTATCGGCCTGACTTATGCCAATTAACATAATTCCATCAAGGTCCATCTATATCGTTGCAAATGGCAGGACTTCCTTCCTTTTAATTGCTGAAAAACATTTCATTGTATGTATAGACCACATTTTTTATGTTTATTCATCTATTGATGGACACGTATACTATTTTCATGTCTTGGCTATTGTGAAAAATACTGTGATAAACATGGCAGTGTAGATATCATTCAAGATAATTAATTTATCTCTTTAAATATATACCCAGAAGTGGGACTGATGGATCATAATGTAGTTCTATTTTTAAATTTTTGAGAAAATTTCATACTATTTTCCATAATGTCTGTACCAAGCTACATTCCCAGCAATAGTTCACCAGCATCCTTTATTCTCCACATATTTTCCAGAATTTATCTTTTTAAAAAAAGGTTCAATAATAGTCATTCTTACAAGTGTAAGGTGATATCGCATTGTGGTTTTGATTTATATTTTCCTGATGATT
Source organism: Rousettus aegyptiacus (assembly GCF_014176215.1). Lineage (NCBI taxonomy): Eukaryota > Metazoa > Chordata > Mammalia > Chiroptera > Pteropodidae > Rousettus > Rousettus aegyptiacus. The sequence goes on along the minus strand of NW_023416312.1, from coordinate 57,004,282 downwards.
ACTGATATTGGGAACCTTTGCATCTACTTACTGGTTATCTGTATGTCTTATTTGGAAAAATATCTATTCATGTGCTTTACCTGTTTTTTAATACAATTTTTCCTATTTTGTTGTATGAGTTTCTTATATATTTTGTATATTAACCCCTTCTGCAATATATGGTTTGAAATATTTTCTCCTATCTTGAGATTCCCTTTTCAGTTTGATGTAGTTCCATTTGTTGATTTTGCTATTGTTGCTTTTGCTTTTAGTGTTTAATCCAAAAGAAATTTATTGCCAAGACTGATGCCAAGGAGCTTTTACATATGCTCCTTCGGGGAACTTTTTTGCATTTAGGTCTTATGTTTAAGTCCTTAATCTATTTGGAGTTCATTTTTGTGAATATAAGTTAGAGGTCCATTTTCATTCTTCTGCGAGTTTTTATCCAGTTTTATCAACATCATTTATTGATGAGATTATCCTTTCCCACTGAGTATTCTTCACTCCCTTTGGAAAGATTAGTTGATCATATATACATGGGTTTATTTCCAGGCTCTTGATTCTGTTTGATTTGTCTATGTGTCTGTTTTTATGTCAATACCATACTATTTTGATTATTATGGCTTTGTAATATAGTCTGAAATCAGGAAGTATAAAGTCTCCAGCTTTGTTTATTCTCAAAATTACTTAGGCTATTTGGGTTTTTTTGTGTTTTCATATAAATTTTGTGACTTATTTTCTATTACTGTGAGCTCTTCTAAAATCAGTTTTTCTGGATTCGAGACCTTGGCTCACATTTTCTTTTTTTGAATACCTTAAATATGTCATCCTACTTAATTGTGGCATAAAGTATTACAAAAATTTGATGATAATCTAATTTTTATTCTACTATAATTTTCATTTTTAAAATCTATATACCCAGAGGATTTTTGTTTGTTTGTTTGTTTAAAGCTCAGTTGTTTTACTAGAATATAAGAATAGAGTTGTGTAATGAGCTCTATTCCCAAAATCAATTGCTAAGTGTAGTGGAAGGCTGAAAGGATTCGTTCAATTTTAAATGTTTTGAGCAGTTTGCATGAAAAGTGAAATGAACATATAAGCATTAATTTATGTGTAGAAAGGGTCTATAAATGGTCAAAATGCCAATGATTTCCATTTTTGCTTGCTAACTAGCTTATGGACTTTGACTTTCTGCTCATGGGCATTTATTTATTTATTTTTTCCCTTTGTGTTAGAATCTTGACAACTAAATATATACTGTTGTGTCCTAGGGAACAACCACAAAGTTAGCATATTCATTGATTTCATTAGGGCCTTTTTTACACTTTTACTGTCAACGACAATGATTTATTTATTTGAACTACAGTCACCTGACTTCATTAGAAACATCAGTAGCTGTCAGTAAATAAAAACATGTTTGACCTTCCTAATTAAGTGCATATTTAAGAAGCCTGATTCTTACTATCATAGGCAACGTTTCCACACGATAACAGTGGAAATCAAGAATAAGAATCTAGTTAAAGTTAGCTTTTGTGATAAGATTAAATATAAGGCAATAATTAATATGGATGTTATTTTCTGACAATGACCCCTACTTGGTCTTTAGTTACAAAGATTATTGCTTGGCTTCACTTTCGCTTTGTTGTTGTTGTTGTTGTTGTTGTTGTTGTTTTGTTTTTTGTTTTGTTTTGTTTTATTATTACTTTTTTTTCCAAAACAGAACATGTTTAAGTGAGCTATTGAGGACTGAAGTTATCGTGGGATATCATTTCACTCAGATAACTGCATATTACTCTGGTCTAACCTAGGAAAAAAATAAATTGGTAAAACAAAAAAAAATATAACAAAACACTTAAGTTTCATTATCGAATTAGCTCTTTCCACTAACAGAAAACAAAATAGTGAAAATAGGATGAGTTTGGATTCATATTTGCAATTTGATCCCTGGTTTGGTTACTTACCAGTTTAGTGAGTTTAAACACAGTATTAACCTTTCAGTTTTCAATATCATCATCTGAAAAGTGGAGATTGATGACAAATTTGTTTTTTTTCTTTCTTAAATAAAACAACACATGGGCAAAACATTGTTAACCATAGGGCATTGGCTGATCTTTTTGTATTATAATTTTTTTCCCTAGGATTTATTTATTATGGAGTTTCAAAGGGAACATAAAATAAAGGCATTAAGTGTGATTTTTGCAAGGTTTGTTAAAGATCTTTGTAAACATATTAGACAGTTTCCATTTGAAAACTTATTTGATGACTGTAATGGAGATGTAAAAGAAGGGAAAAAATACCTTAGAGATTATATACCTATGCCCCAACACAAATAGCAATGTTTAGCTTCATTTTGAATTATATTGTCTCTTGTGAATTGGCTTGGAAATCACTTTCTAAAAGTGATGTGTCCTTTATTTTACCTTCTTAATTACAACCTAGTCAACGGAATTGCATATTTTCATTAATGGGTTGGAATTGTTCTGTTGCCTTAAGCTCATCCTGTTAACACTAACCCTTGCTAATATAAACAGGGCCTATCTGCCAACAAAACTGTGAAGAAAGCCAAATTTGTTCTTGGCTATTTTCCTATGCCAATCAATATATTCTCCTCCTTCTTGGCATGTTTTCCTCCCTAGCCAATTGCCTATTTTCTAGCCAGCTTTGGCTGTCACTTGGATGTTAACTCAGTTGATACCTAATAATTAGAATGCTAGAAAATAACATGTTTAAGGCATATTTCCTCTCAGTGTTGTTTGTGTTTTTTAAAAGGGGCTCCTAAAAGAGAATAAATGGCCTAAATTGATGAAATATAATGGTGAAATAACTGGTAGTAGGTTGTATTATGTAGGTAATTACATGCTCTGTTCATAGGATTTTCCTTTTTAGATACAAAAAAATGTAGAAACTTGGATTGGGTCTGTCCAGGAAAGGAGGTTTATACAAGAAACCAATTCACTAATAAAACTCTAATATTGATTTATTTTCTTGTAATTTGCTCTTTCTCATAAATATAAATAATAGAAAAAACTAAATTAAATAAAACGATAACTCATTAGGTTCTTATTAATCTTCGTTTTACTCTAAATGGCAATGAATAATGCAGTAAAAAATGGTCAAAGATTACTGAAAAGAATGAGTGATTGGGTAGTGTTCAAAAATGAATAACAAAGTAGAGAAAGTATGCATCAGAAAAAAATTAATGCCATTAGAGGTAACAGCTAGCCACCTGAATATAATTTAGTAGATGTTCTAAGCTAATGTCACCATACCCATATTTAGTTATTTAACTCAAAACTGGGAACTCAAAAAGAAAAATTAAGAGGGTTCCAGTCAAGACAGTGGGATAGGTAAATGCTGTACATGCCTCCTCTCATGACCACATTAAAACTGCCACTAAATTATGAAGCAGTCAATGTGGAGAATGATCTGAATACTAGTCAAACATAACTCGTGTAACTGGGAATATAAAAAGGAGACCATGTTGAGACTCATAGGAAGGGTAGAGTTTTGAAACAAGCTGGTTCCGCACCCACGTGTGATGGTTGAGCATTGAGAGGATTACCTTGGCTGCAGAGGCCTCCTTCCAGAAAACCAAGAGGCCCCAGCTCCACACCAGGCTCTCTGGCCCAGGGTTCCAGTGCCAGGAAAAGGGGTCCCCACAAAATTGGGCTGTAAAAATCAGTGGGAATCCAAACAAATTCACTTAAGACTAAAGGCAGCTGGAAATACAGACATCTCCTTAAAGGACCACACACAGATTTGCTTGCTTGCAAGCACTCACCCTTGTCTCTGGTGCAGACACAACAGCTCAGGAGGTGCTAGAGACATACAATGACTGAGTTGTGTGGCTTCTGGGAAAGGGCTAGAGGGGAAGTGGCCATTTTTCCTTTGTTGAGCCCTCTTCCTGTGCAGCCTGCAGGTGAGCACCATCTTGCCTGTGTTGAACCCTTCTCCCACAGAGCTAGAACTGAATCTGCATTGGCCTGTTGAGATCTACCCTCTCCACCTTGGTGACTCCATGAAATTCTATTACACTTAACTCTCAATTTGACTGGTGGAAATTTTGGGTGTTTACTGGACAACTAGCCTCATCCTGTGCTTTCAGCAAGAGTTTCCTTTGGCAGCAATCAGCAATCCTCTTCTCATGAACTTTGAGAAACACTTTTGGTGGCAGGAAACCAGCCCTCACCCCAGCCGCAGTATTTCTTGAACAAATCTAAGAGGTCTGTGGGCCTGAGGCAGGCAGCAGCTGGCTTCAGTGTGAGCTGAGACTTTTGTGGGTGGCTCCAGGTTCAGCACTGCATAAATCTTCATAAACCTGAAAAACACATGCCCCACCCCGTTGACTCCTTAGAACCCCACCTCATCCAACTATGGTATCCCGAAGGCTCATTCAGCTGCTGAGACTGTCAGGCAGTCAGCAGGAAGCCTAAGTACTAGGGGTGCCCTGTGTCTTTTGTTGAGTTGTCCCAGATCCGGTACCGGTAGCAGTATGCCTCGGATCACTGCATGACCTCTCCCATAAACTTTCAGGTCCAACTAAGATAGAAACCAAACACAAATAGCTTTGTAGCTCCTACCAGGTAGCCCTGAGATAGTCAGAAGCAGCAGCAGAACTTGGCATGCACAAGAGCTCCTCATAAGGGGTTGCAGAACCAGTAAACCCAGAGGCTGGCATCAGAATTCAACAGAGAACCATCTGATTATCTACTCAAAGATCCAGAAAAGCTTTTATATTATCATTTTTTTTAATTTTAGCTGAAATCAGATTCTTATAGTAGGTGAAGACTGGGGGGAGCTTAACATTAATTTTGGTGTACCATTTCCAGCAGTAAGAGGATTTATTAACTACTAGCTCATGCCATTGCTCTAAGGTTAGAGTTTAAGTAGTCATTACTCTCCCAGTTATGTTTGCCTTTTTATATAAGTGAGTTAGTACCCAAGTAATTATATTAGCCATATTTACTTACACAGTCCCCGGTTTACTCTAAAAAGCTAGATGGTATATTGTGATTAGTTAGTCACTAGACCAATCTCACTCTATAAATTTTGTTCCAAGAAGAAGCAATTATTTTCCTGATAGTATTTGGTAACACAAACTATCAACCAGAAACAAATATAATTTAGGTCAGTGGTACAATCCTTGCCTATTATATTTCCATCAAAAAATTTTCTCAAGCACCCTACTTTGGATGTTAGAAAAGAAATCTAATAGTTGATATTCCAACCCAGGAAAAGAAAATGAATTTATTTCTAAAATTTAGGGAAAGCTATGTAAGTTGCTTACTGGTACTTATGAACTTTCTGTCTCTCTGTCTCTGTCTCTGTCTCTATCTCTCAGTTTCTCTCTGTCTCTCTCTGTCTCTCTCTGTCTCTCTCTCTCTCTCTCTCTCTCTCTCTCTTTCTCCACATACACACACACACATTAAATGGGAGAGCTATAGGTTAGGCAACTAAGCTGACTCTTTTTCTTTCAAAACTCTTAATAGCTACAAAGCATAATCTGCATTTCTAACCATATGCCTTAATGTAATTTAAATCAGTCAGAGAAAGATTTATAAGAGGAAAGTAAGACAGCAGAACTAAGGTGTTGTGATGGTTAATTTAATGTCAACTTGACTGCACTAAGAAATGAACATACAGTTGGTAAATCCTATTATTTTTCTTGTTTCTCTGGAACATCCTGACTAAAATTGGTGTATGTGTATATAAACTTACCCTCAATAAGAAAAATATTTTTAAAAAAATTCCAGGCAACATAATATGATTGTGTAAGTTATTTTCATTGGAGGAAGCTGAGGGGAGAGTACTGTACTGGTTTTGTAATTTCTTATAGCTAAAATTACTTCAAAATAAAAACTTTAAAGAGGGAAAATAATTACTGGTGCAAAATATATAGTTGTATATTTCATCAAAAAATCTACAATTATGACTTGTATAGAAAAAAATGCTCAGGAAATAGGTCAACTAAATTTTCTAGTAAACTTAGACTGGTTTTCTTCTTATAAACTTTACTATATGGCTAAAGTGCTTACTTGGCATCAGATTTGTGCAAGGCAAATTTATTTACATTATGTATTATTATCTTTCTAAAATTTATATTACCCTGAGTTTTTGCATCGAGCTATGAATTTTATGAATATAGGATGACACCTTATCATTTTAGTTTTTGTAGTAAATACATGAGCCCTGGTGAATAGAAGCAATTCAACAAAAAACTCTGTGGATGAATAAATTTTATATTTGTTTTATAGTGGATATACACTGGGTTTGATAGTTTAACATATATTTATTCTTTTAAATAGCACTCTCATTTTATTTTGATTGATTGTTTTCCCTATTTAAGACAACCTGATGGGAGAGTAATCTGCATTCACCCCAACCGGACCCTTAGCCAAAGCATGAGCAGATGCTATCAATTATATATTCCTTCCCTGCAATTTGAATCTTGAGAAGAAGGACAAAACACTGGAAACAGTTGGCAATCATTCATTCCAGAAGTGATCTCCTAATATGACTGACAGAGGCTCCTAGTTGCCTTCATAATCTTGGATTCCCACCTCCCTTAGTGTTACTATCACCAATCAGAGCTCTACACATGGCCCCTAAGAACAAGGACTATAATTTTCAATTTCCCTTACATCCATTCATGGACATCATACCAATGTTTGGCAACTAAGTTTGGCTATAAACATGTAATGAGAGGTGATACGTAAAATTTTTGAAATGTGTCCCTGAAGTTAGCAAACGTTCCCCTTTTTCTTCCTTTCCTTCATTCTACTACTTTGAAAATAGTTAAAATGTTGAGATTTTTTATACCATGAATATGGGAAACCTCCTAGTGTTGACAGAGCAATAAGATAGAACAATTCTGGATTCATGAATGGCTTCATGCCAAAATCATGAAAAAAAGTGATCTTGTAAAATTTTTATTTGAAACTGATGAATTACAGAGACGAGTTGATAAACATGTAGTACATTAGGACAATATAATAAACTTTATCAAACATTGGACAAGTAAGAGAACATAAACTAGCTTTAGGTACACAAAAAATATTTACAAATTGAACTACATACCAGGTCACAAAGTCCTTAATGAAATTCAAACAATAAGCAACATGCACATCACAGTCTCTGACCATGATATACTAAATATATTAAATATAATATTACATTTAAATGTTTTTTTTTAGTTCCAAATTTATTGGTAAATACCTCATGGTTTAAAAAATTCTAATGAAATTATAGAATATTTATAGTTGAATATCAATGAAAACACTGTGTAAAAAACATTAAAGAAAGAATTAAAATTCAGAAATGTGCAGAAAATAATATAACAAATTTACTCATTATTAAAAATGTTAACATTTTGTCATTTTCTTTCTTTTTTAATTTGAAAGTAAAAATCATACAGGTAAAGTTAGAGTTTTCCTTTTCCTACTCACCAATCTCATACTTCCCTGGAAGCATCTTCTCTCATGAATGTAGCATATATCTTACAGTATTACTCATGGTTTTCCAGAGAAACAGAGACAATAAGATTTTATCTATATCTATCTATCTGTCTATCTATCTATTATCTATCTATCTATCTATCTATCTATCTATCTATCTATCTACCATCTATCTATCATATATCTATAGATATATAGAAAAGTTGATCGTTGATTAATTAACTGATTACAAGGAATTGGCTCATAAAATTATGGAAGCTGGCAAGCCCCAAAATATGCATAGTAAGTCAGCAAGCTGGAGATCCAGAAATGTTGATGGTTTAGTTCCAGACAGAAGGCAAGCAAGCTCAAAGACCCAGGAAGATCTGATGTTTCAATTGGAATCTGAAGTTAGGAAAAAAGCTAATATCCATCATATAGATTCTTTCTTACATGTAGGGTAAACTTTTTTGTTCTAGTCAGACTTACTTGTAGGGTCGACGTTTTTGTTCTAGTCAGGCCTTCAGCTGATTAGATGAGACCCATCAACATTAGGATGAGCAATTTACTTTACTCATTCTATCAATCTAAATGTTATTGCCATCCAAAAACATCCTCACTGAAATATCCAGAATAATGTTTAACTGAATATCAGAGTACCCCATGGCCCGGTCAAGATGATGTATTAAACTGACCATCCCACCTACCAATTATTTTCTTTTTACTTTTATTTGTATATGTATTAATAAACAATACATTGTTGTTTTCTATATTTTTAAAAGCTATACAAATGTTATGCTCTACATATAATTCTGCAGCTAGCATTGCATTCAAAATTACATTTTGATTATTATCCTTATTGATACAGTTGGATCAAGTTCATGTGTCAGGTAATACATTAATAAAATAACCATAATTTTTTATCTGTTCTTCAACTTTTCACTTATAATTCATATCCTTCTACAAGTTTCCTGGTATACAAGTATAAGAGTTTATCTAGGGTACCCATCTATAACCAAAATATCTGTTTTGTAGAATATGCATAATTTCAACTTTATGTGATAGTATCAAACCATTATCCAAACTGATGGCATCAATTTGTACTCTCACCATAGTATATACGGGTCAATCTTTCCCTATATTTCAACCATTTGGTCTTGTCAGACTTTTTAATATTTTTGCTAACGTAGCAGATGAATCTAATTGATTTTTAACATCAATTTCCACAATTACTCATGTAATACATATATGTCGTTTTTTCCTACTTTTAGTATCTAATCTCACTTCAAATTTGGAGGAAACCAAGGGCAAGATTTACCTTCCACTACAGAATTTGATGGTGGGAGATGGGAGCAGATGTTTCCCTTTCCAGTTCTGCAGCAGCTACAAATTTAAGAACTTTATTTAGGCTGGACAGTTGGATGTTCTCATAACTTTTAATAGAGGTTAGATTGAATTTGGAGTATAGAAGTGTTCTACAGCAGTGATGCTAGCAGTAATGTCATCAAGTTTATCTTCCATTAGTAGTGACCTATGGAGACTGTTCCTGTGATAAGATTCTGGCTATGGGTATGTTACCCCTGTGTTCTGGTCCTCAGTATGCTAGGTATTGATTCTGTGAGTCATACAATAGTTTTTGACTATTTTTCGGCTTAAACTACCAGATATTTTAATATATTGTTTAAAATTAGATTATTATTTTTCATTAGTCAATGTGTTTGTCTGTTTTTGTGCCAATATTATATCAAAATAGAAAACAAATAGATCAGTTGAACGGAATAGAAATCCCAGAAATAGATCCCCATAAACATAGTTCACTGATTTTTGACAAAGAATAAAGTTGGAGCAAAGATAGTTTCTTCAAAAAATGGCTCTGGAACAGACATCCACATGCAAAAACATATATATATATATATATATATATATATATATATATATATATATATATATATATATATATATATATATAGACAGTCTTTACACACTTCAAAAAAATAACCTTAAAATGGATTAAGATCTGAGGTTTTGGAGAAACATGAAAGAGTGAGAGATGTCCCTAGTGCTCACTCCATGAAACAACAATAAGCTGAACATATAAAACTTAAGAAAAAAAAACTTAAACTCCAAACCAGCATATCTGAGAGTGGGATCTGCACATAAGAGCTACTACAGGTCAGAATCCCCATTGTCCGGTGGTGAACTGAGAGAAATAAAGACTCTGCCTTTCGTAGTCACTGGAGCTCTCTGTAGGAGGAGGGGGAGGGGAGAAAGTATAATGATTTTCCTGAACAGAAAAAGAGTGCACCATACGCCCAGTGGCAGGGCCCAGTCATCAGGGCAGAAAGCAGAGAAGCAGAATGGCAACGAAACAATAGCTAATTTTTATTGGCCGCAGTTGCAAAATGAAGGCTGAGCCCCAGTCCCCAACTCCCAAACCAGAGGACGACACACCCCGTATCCTCCGAGATCAAACACCAGGGATCCCCAGGGGAATCTGAGCAAATGCTACTGAAACTGTTGCTAACACTGACAGGGACTGAGAGTGAGGGTAGCAAGCATGATTAAATATCTACAAGAAAATAAAAAGGCATTATTAAGGCTTTGTATAAAGCAGGGATCCAAGAGACTTAGATACCACCTACTGGAAACCAAAAGAAAAGTGGCATCTTTGAAGCAGACTGAAGAGAAAATTTATATAATAAATTTTCTTCCTGGAAAAAAGGAGAATACACTTCCATTAATGCCCAGGCAGAGAAATAATCCATTAAACACCACAGACAACCAAGGTGACAAAGCATCTCAGAAAGAAAGAGAAAATAACCTTACAAACATAGAAATATACAACTTAAATGACAGACAATTCAGAATGGTACTTCTGAAAAAAAGCTCAGTGAGTTCCAAAATGATTCATAGCAACAATTTTGGGGGGTGAGGAATGGCTAGATGAGTAGAGCAAAGAAATTGAATCCTTCAAAAAGAACAGAATAGATCTACTGGAGATAAAAACCACAGTGCAAGAGTATAAAAAGAAAAAAATAGAGACCTTGGGAAATAGAGTTGACAAAATGAAGGAAAGGAGCAGTTATATCAAAGACAGAAATCTAGAAATAAATCAGAAGGAATAAGAGAGAAGTTGAAGAATGAAAAATAATGAAAGAGAAATACAAAAAAAAATAGTTGGTATCATCAGGAGAGGAAACATAACAATAGTGGACATTCTTGAAGGCAAGGACAAGGCACAGGGATTAGAAAGCATTTTTAGACAAATAGCTAATGGAAATTTCCCAAATCTAAAGAATGAACTGGAGCTTGGAACCAAAGAAGTCAACAGAACACTCAATTATCTCAACCTAAAAAGGCCTTCACCAAGAGACAATGTATTAAAATTAATGTATTAAAGTTATAGAAAATTAATGACAAATACAGAATTCTCAGGGCAGCCAGGGAAAAGGAAATGGTAAATTGTAAAGGAAAATCCATTAGATTATCATTGGACTTCTCAGCGCAAACCTCACAAGCCTGAAAGGAATGGTTTCAAACATTTAAACTATTAAGTGAAAGGAACTACCAGTTTAGAATAATATATCCAGCTAAGCTCTCCTTTAGATATGTAGGAGAAATTAACACCTTTCCAAACATAGAAAAATTGAAGGAATTCTCCATTATGAAGCCTGAACTACAAGAAATTCTGAAAGAGTTCAGCTCACCTAAAACAAAATGACAACAACAAAAAAAGCATAATTCAGAGTAAGGTGACTATCAGGAAAATAAAGGTAGAGGAGTGCAACCCTTACTAAAAACAGAGCATTATGAGTTTACACAGTAAGAATAGAATTGCTATAGCAAGATAGTAATGAACATTAAACATATATAGGGACATATAGAGACAACAATGATTGAAAAAGGGAGAATTCAAAGATCAAAATTTGCAAAAGGGAATGGAGATAAGGCATATGCAGAAGAGAATGCATAACTGTATATATGCAACTATCTTTTTCATATTTGTAATGGTAACAACACAAAAGAATCAGGACTGAACTATATAACATAAAATAAGAAGGACCAGAGGGAAAACCCATTATGCCAACCAAAATAAATAAAACAGAATCACAAGGACAAGGAAGCAATGGAAACATTGAGCTACCAGAAAACAAAAGATAAAAATTTCTATAAGACCTCATATTTCAATAATCATCCTAAATGTAAATGTACTGAACTCAACAATAAAAAGGAACAGAGTTGCAGATTGGATTAACAAACAAAACCCAACCATATGCTGCCTTCAGCTCCAAAAAAATTAAACACTCAAAGTGAAAGGGTAGAAAATGATATTCCAAACAAATGGCATTCAGAGAAAAGAGGGAGTAGTGATCCTTATATCAGATGAAATAGACTTTAAAATAGAAAAGGTAAAGAAAAATACTGAGGGGCACTTCATAATGATAAAGAGAATCATGCTTCAAGAAGACATAACACATATTAATATCTATGCTCCTAATTAGGGAGCCCCAGTTATGTAAAGCTATTACTAACAGACCTAAAGGGAGAAACAGACAAAAACACTATTGTAGTAGGGGACCTAAATACCCCACTGATAGAAATGGACAGATCATCCAAACAAATATCAGTAAGGAAATAATGCCCTTAAATGACAGTTTAAACCAACTGGACATAACTGACATTTACATCCATCCCCAAGATCTGCTTATGCATTCTTCTTTAGTGCACGTGGTGCATTCTCAAGAATCAACCACATACTGGGACACAGAGATAGCCTTAACAAATACAAGAGAGATGAAACCATACCAATCATATTTCCTGATCATGATGCTTTGAAATTTGAAGAACCACAAACACATGGAGATTACACAACATGCCACTAAAGAATAACTGGATCAGAGAAGAAATAAAAAACGAGATCAAGAAATACATAGAAACGAATGATAATGAGTGTACAACATATTACAACTTTTGTGGCACAGCAAAAGTGGTCATAAGAGGAAAGTTAATTTCATTACAGGTCTGTCTCCAAAAACAAGAATGAGTCCAAATAACCTAATGCTTCATCTTAAAAAATAAACTAGAAAAAGAAGAACAAATAAACTCTAAAGTCAGCAGAAAGAAAGAAATAATGAAAATTAAAGCAGAATAAATGAAACTGAAAACAAAGAAACAATAGAAAAATAAATGCAATGAAGGGCTGGTTGTTTGAAAACATTAATAAAATGACAAACCCTTGGTTAAACTAACTAAAGGAAAAAGAGAAAGGACATAAATAAACAAAATTAGGGATGCAAGAGGGGAAATTATGATTGACATAGCAGAAATCCAGATGATTATGCAAGAATACTATGAAAAACTATATAACACTAAATTTAATAACCTAGAAGAAATGGACCAGTACTTAGAAAACTACAGTCATCCTAGACTCAATCAAGAGCTAGAAAATCTAAATAGTCTGATCTGCAGTAAGAAAATTGAAACGATGGTCAAAAACCTCCCAAAGAGTAAAAGTCCAGGACCAGATGGCTTCACCAGTGAATTTTACCAAACATTCAAAAGAGATTTAATATCTATTCTCCTAAAACTCTTCCAAATAATTGGAGAAGAGGCAATACTTCCCAACTCATTTTATGAGGCCAATATTACTCTGATACCTGGTGAGGATAACACAAAAAAAGAAAACTAAAGACGAATATCTCTCATGAACATGATGCAAAAATCCTAAATAAGATACTAGCAAACAAAATATAGCAACATATTAAAAAGATTATACGCCATTACCAATTGGGCTTCATCCCAGGGACACAGGGATGGTTCAACATACCCAAATTGATTAATGTGATACACCACATAAACAAATTGAAATTTCAGAATCATATGGTCATATCAATAGATGCAGAAAAAGTCTTTGGCAATATACAGCATCCATTTATGATCAAAACACTTAATAAAATCAGTACAGAAGGAAAGTACCTTAACATAATAAAGCTCATCTATGACAAATCCTCAGTCAACATTATACTTATTACTGAAAGCTAAAAATCTTCCTTCTGTGATCAGGAACAAGGCAAAGCTCTCCACTATCACTACTGTTATTCAATATAACATTGGAGTTCCTAGCGAGTGCAATTAGATAAGAGGAAGATATAAAATGCATCCAAATTTGAAACGAAGAAGTTAAACTGTTACTATATGTGGATGACATGATTTTCTATATAGAAAATTCTAAAGACGCCACAAGAACACTACTAGAAACAATAAGCAAATACAGTAAATTTTCTGGATACAACATCAACGTTCAACAATTCTTAGCGTTCCTATAATCTAACAACGAAGTGTCAGAAAAATAAGTGGATAAAATAATTCATTTTGTAATTGCAACAACAAAACAATAATATAACTAGGAATAAATTTAAAGAAACATGTGAAGGACCTATACAATGAAAACTAAAAGACCTCATTAAAGGAAATCGATGAAGATACAAAGAAATGGAAAGATATTCCGTGTTCTTTGATTGGAAGCATCAACATAATAAAAATGACCACATTACCTAAAGCATTATACAGATTTAATGCAATTCCCATAAAAAACTCATAGGCATTTTATAAAGGAATAGAACAAAAAATCATCAGATTTGTATGGAAGCACAAAAGACCCTGAATTGCCAAAGCCATCTTGAGAAAAAAGAACAAGGCTGGCGGCATCACTCTGTCCAACTTCAAATTATACTATAAAATGGCAGTAATTAAAATGCCATGGGATTGGAGGAGAAACAGATACATGGATCAGTGGAAAAGAATCAAGAATCAAGAAGTAAATCCATATTTATATGGACAAATAATATTTGACAAAAAAGCCAAAAACATACAGTGGAGAAAGGAAAGCCTCTTCAATAAATGGTGCTGGAAAAACTGGAAAGCTACCTGAAAAAGAATGAAACTAGACTGTTGTTTATCACCACACATCAAAATTAAATCAAAAAGGATTAAGGACCTGAATATAAGATCTGAAACAATAAAATGCATAGAAGAAAACATAGGAACTAAACTCAAGGGCCTTGGACTTAAAGAGGATTTTATGAATTTCACCTCAAAAGCAAGAGAAGTAAAAGCTAAAATAAATGAATAGTACTTCATCAAACTAAAAAAAAAAAAAAACTCTGCTCAACAAAAGAAACCATCAACAAAGTAAAGAGACAATCATCCAAATGGGAAAATATATTTGCAAGCAACATCTCAGATAAGGGCCTAATATCCAAAATATACAAAGAACTCATATGACTCAATAACAACAACAACAACAAAAACAACAACAACAACAAAACAAATGATCCAATTAAAAAAAATGGGCAGAGGACCTGAACAGACACTTCTCCCTAGAAGACGTACAGATGGCCAATAAATATATGAAAAGATGCTCAACATCGCGAGCTATTAGGGAAATAAAAATAAAAAACAATGAGATACAATCTCACACCTGTTAAAATAGCTATAAACAGGACAAGTAATAACAAATGCTGGAGAAGATGTGGAGAAAAAGGAACCCTCAAACACTGCTGGTGGGACGGCAAATTGCTATAGCTCCTATGAAAAACAGTGTGGAATTTCTTCAAAAAACTAAGAATCGATCTACCATATGACCCAGCAATCCCTCTATTGAGTATTTACCCCAAAGACTTGAAAATCAATGTCCAAAATCACATTTGCACACTGATGTTCATAGCAGCTTTATTCATGGCGGACAGGACATGAAAGCAACTGAAGAGTCCTACAATAGATGATTGGCTAAAGAAGCTGTGGTCTGTATATACAATGGAATATTACACACCCATAAGAAGAGATGAAATACTTCCATTTGCAACAATATGGATGGATCTCTAGATAATCATGCTAAGCTAAATAACATAGACAGAATAAGTTGAAAATCACATGATATCACTTATATGTGGGATATAAACCTAAAAGCAACAAACGAACATGACAAACAAAGAGACTTATGGACATGAACTATAGACTATTGGTTACCAGAGGGTAGGGGAGAGGGAGGAGGCAGGAGTTAAGTGGGGTAAATGGGTTCAAATATGTAGTGACAGAAAGAAATCTAACTATGGGAGGTAAACACACAGTGTGTGTGTGTGTGTACATAGATAGATAGATAGATAGATAGATAGATAGATAGACGGATAGATAGATATAGATATAGATAGATATAGATAAATAGATATATAGATACAAATTATATATATATATATATGTATGTATATACCTTACTGTTAAAAAAATGGATCATGATCTAAATGTGCAATGCAAAACTAAAATTCTTAGGAGGTAATATAAGATGAGAGATGACCCTGGATATGGTGATGTCTTTTTAGATTAAACATCATAGATACAATCTATGAACATAACAATTGGTAAGTTGGACTTTATTAAAATTAAAAACTTATGCTCTGTGAATTTCAATGTCAAGAGTCGTGAAGACAAGAACAGACTTTGAGAAAATATTTAGAAAATGCACATTTGATAAAGGGCTGATAACCAAATATACAAAGAAGTCTTAAAACTCAACAGTAAGAAAACAACCTCAGGTAAAAAATGGTCTAAAGCTCTTTATAGACACTTTATTAAAGAAGACATAGCAAATAAGCATATAAAAAGATGCTCAACATTATATGTCATCAGAGAAATACTTATAAAACAATAATGATATACCACTACACATGTATCAGAATGGCCACAATCCAGAACACGGACAATACCAATGCTAGCAAGAATGTGGAACAACTGAAACTCTCATGCATTAGAATGAGCAATTTGCTTTATTCTGTCTCTCTATCTAAATGCTACTGTGGGAATGTAAAATGGATCAATCAATCAAATTGGAAAACAGTCTGACATTTCCTCAAAATTTAAACATAGATTTATGAAAGAACACATTAAGTCACTCTTAGATATATATCCAAGATAATTGAAAATATATGTCTATACCAATATTTGTACAAAAATGTTCATAGTAGCATTAACCATAATAGCCAAAAAGTGGAACAAGCCCAAATACTATCAACTGATGAATCGATAAATAAAATGTGATATATCCATACACAAAAATATTCAGTTAAAAAATGAGATAATAATACATGTTACAACTTGGAAAAACCTTTGAAATATTATGCTAACTAAAAGAAGCCAGTCAAAACGGCTATATATGAACAATTGAATTTATTTGAAGTTTCCAACATGGGTACATACATATAGACAAAAAGTAAATTAATGTTTGCTCGGATTGATGATAAGGATGAAATGGGGAATAAGTGCTAATGAATATAGGGTTTCTTTTTGGAGTGATTAAAATATTGTGTAATTAGATAACAATGACAGTTGTGAAACTCTATGAATGTATTAAAAACTACTAAATTATATATTTTAAAAGGGTGAATTTTATGGTATGTGAATTATAAAATGTTATACATTTATAAAATTATTAACATTTTCTTTTGTAATTTTTCTAGTACTTTTAACCTCACCCCATCTAAATAAATTCTTTGATTTATGTCTCTGATCCATTTGCTCCTATTTTGGTGTATAATGTGAGTGCATGATCCAATTTTAATTTTTTGTCACATGAAAAGCCAATTTCTCCACTCTTATTTATAGGGCAACCATTATTTTCCAGTGTTTTCTAATCTCATTTGTTTTATGTATCAATTGTCGCATAGATTGTTTGTGCTATTGTGTTTAATTGACATTTTAATATTATATTTTCTTTAATTAGCAAAGCTTGATATCTAGTAGAGAAACACGCCTTATTTTTTTCTATATTATACATCCAAATAATTTTTAGAGCTTATTAAGATTTAAAAATCATTTTCATTAGAATATGACTGAAATTACAATTGAATTATATATTAATTTTGGGAGAAATGACACCTTATGGTATCATTCTGTCATTTATGAACGTGATACTTATTACCTATTGGAAAAATTATGGTTGCACAATGAAAAGTATGCTTGATAAACTCTCACAATGTAAAGCTAATATAACAAAAATAAAAAACAGGATATAGGAAAGAAATGTGGGAATAAGTGCGAAGCATGCTAATTAACATATCCTTCATATTAGAGAGTAAATCCATTGGTAAAATTAAAATATAATTAAAATATATATTTAAAATTATTCCTCTATCTTATTGGTTTCTTTATATCCTTATCTTTTAATGACTAATAATTTTTGCACTGAAGAGTTTAATTCAACATTATTTCCATTTTATTTATTTACTGTTTCTGTCTTTAATAAAATGAATCTATATATTTTTTCAAAACATCATATATGGTAGCTCATTTTTATTAAACTGAGATGGCTAAATTAAAAAAAATAATATCTGGTGATGAGTACTGGAAAAACATGTTTTATATACTATGAGTATTAGTTTCGAATTGTTCCAAGTAATCTGTAAAGTAATCTGACAATGTTTTTTTTAATTTAAACTATACATAAAGCATTGCACATCTCACAAAATTTATAAGTTAAATTAAATAATATAGGAATTTATTTGAAGGGTATTGGAAATGTACAGATTCATGGAAAAGCTAGTGAACTAGATTTGAAAATAGTGAACAAGGCAGTTCTTAAAGTACTCATAAGCAAGAATCTTAACATAGTCTATAGCAGAGACAGATCAGGGCACCGCTGCTGAGAAAAAAAAAATAAAAAGTAAACAACTGCTATTTCTTCTGTGCTTGTATTCTTTGTGAAGAATTCATGGTTCCAGAAGAGCATGTCCGATTTGCTGAACTTAAGTACATGTTTACTTCTTGAATATACAAGAATATACAAGGGCAATGAGAGGAAAAAAGAACTGACATTTGTTGAGCAGTTACTAAATACTAAGCATTGTTTTAAGCTCTTTAACCCAACATCTCATTTGATCTTTTAAATTATCTTATAAGAATTTATTTCTATTTTGTAAATGAGTTAAATAATGTTTCTACAATCACGAAATTGGTTGGTAAGCAGTAGAACTGATATTTAATTGTACTCTGATACCTGAGTCTTTGATATTTGAGTACTTGTAGGAATTTCTAGTAGATATGTAGGTATCACTTGGTGGAAATTACTTGGTATAATTAATATCCCACAAACCATACAACATTTAGGAAAGTAAACCATGTCCCACCTCTCTCCCCCTCTGCAATATTTTCTGATTATTATAAAAAAGAGAAAATAGTGATAATAAAGTTTAAATAATAAAAGTCCCCAAAAGGCCCTGCAATTCCACTTTAGAGAATCTTTTTGAAGTACATCAAGTTATAAGATAACTACCGATAATTTTCGCCTTGTATAATCTCTTGTTGATTGTTGAATCTGTGGATATGACGAGACATCACTTTCATTATTACATTAAATGTATGGCAAAAAATATATTTCAGATGTGACTAAATTTACTATTGAGTTGTTTTCGAGTTAATCAAATGGAATTATTCTACGAGGCCTGAATTATGCACATGACCCTTTTAAATCTGAGTCAGAGACAGAGAAGTCAGAAATTCAAAGAATAAAGAAGAATTAGTATTCTGACTTTGAAGATGATTAGAGCCATGTGGCAAGTACCATAAATAGCATCTGGGAGAAGAGAAAAACTCTCTGGTGCAGCAAGTAAACAGAAATTTCAATCTTATGGCCTAAAGAAACTGTATTCTTTCAACAACATAAAAGAGTTTGGTGTGGATGCATTCACAATCAAGCCTCCAGACAAAAACAAGACCAGTAACACAATGATTTCAGTTTTGAAAGATCTTGTGCAGCAAGCCAAGCAACATAGTGCTTGACATTTCTTACAAAGCTGTGAACTAATAAATGGGCCTTGTTTTAATCTTTTAAATTTGTGATAATTTGTTATGTGGCAATAGAAATCTAGTACATTGTATTACAGAAATCTAAGTCCAGTACTATGGACATATGTTTAATTATATTTATTATACTAGAAAAACCTGAAATTAACCTGCATGCCTCAATAAGTAAATCACTGGGAAGATTGTTATATATTACATGCTTTATGAAGTTTATCAGTATTTAAATAACTAGGATTATATGTGTTGACATGGAAACATGTCTACTGTATAGAGTAAGAAAACATAGTTGGAGAACTATTTTTATAATGTGCATGATCCTATTTTATTTTTTAGAACTGTATTATCACTTGATACAGCCACTATAGAAAAGAGTTTGGAGGTTCCTCAAAAAATTAAAAATAGAACTACCTTTTGACCCAGCAATTGCACATCTGGGTATTTATCTAAAGAAAACCAAAATGCTAGTTTGTAAAGAACTATGCACCCCTATGTTCATGGCAGCGCTATTCACAATAACCAAGACATGGAAGTAACCTAAGTGCCCATCAATAGATAATTGAATTAAAAAAATTATGGTACATATATACAATGGAATTTTACTCAGTCATTTAGAAAATGAAATCTTACTGTTCGTAACAACATGGATGGACCTAGAGGATATTATAAAGAGTGAACGAAGTCAGACAGAGAAAGATAAATACCACATGATTTCACTTACATGTGGAATCTAAGAAACAAAAGAAACGAATGAACTAAACAAAAACAGACTCAGAGATACAGAGAACAAACTGGTGATTGCCAGAGGGGAGGAGGTTGAGGACTCAGTGAAAAACGTGAAGGAATGAAGAATTACAACTTAGTAGTTACAAAACAGTCACGGGGATTTAAAATACAGCATAGAGTATATACTCAATATTATTGCAATGACGAGGTGTAGAGCCAGATGGGTGATAATCAAGGGGATCACTTCATAAACTATATAGATATCTAACCATTATACTGTATACCTGAAACTAACAAAATTCTTAAAAACCTGTTGTATCAATAAAAGTAAACATATAAAAACACAGAATATAAATATTAAATGTTTATATAGGTTGCCTCACAAGGGTAGGACCAAATTGTTATTATCATGAAGGAATAGAAGTAGATTTTTATATTTTTTATACATTTCTGGATTGCTTGACATGTTAAAATGTGTTACCCTTGTCATAATAATCTAAAATTTAAAAATATACACATTTTTAAAAAACTATATTTATAACTCAAAAAGATAAAATTAAAAACAGGAGGAATTAATCAAAAATAAAATTAATACAAGCCGATATTAAAATTTATACATTTCGGATTCATGAAAGTAGAAAACTAAAACCTGTGTTAATTTTATATATATATCCTATTGTAGCAGCTTGGGGTTTATCTAAACTTATTTTGTTTGTATACACACACATGCATAAACATACATGCACCTGTATATATTCATACACAAATATGAAGCTATTTTTGAAAGTATTTTGAAATGTTTGATTATTTGAATCACATATAACATTAATTTCTGGGTTATTTACGTTATGGTAAGATCACATATCCTTTACAATGTTCTACTGTTTATACATTATTGAAAACAATTTTCCAGTTTTTGTATTTGTTTTGCCTAAGATTATCACTCATTCATTATGAATACATGCCTTTCTTTCCCTGTTTATTGCATTTTGCCTTATTTACAATGTTTAAAGGCAGTGCATCCTGGGAGTTACTTATTTGCGTTTTCTTGATACAGTTTGGGCCATTCTATGAATCTTTGTTTTCTAAAGCATATTTTTAGTTTTATATTTTATGAAAATCTATAATTGAAATTTATGTTTTATTAAATTTATAGCTCTGCTTTTGATTGATCCAGTTTAATCCATCTACATTTTTTCATAATATCTATATTAGAGCTTTACTTTTATGATCTTGGTTTATACATTTTGATTTTATCTTTCCCTGAAATTGCTTTTTCTTTCTATTTTTTGATATATAAACTGGTTTCTTTATTGATTTTTAAACATCTCATTTGCGATTTGGCAGGGTATACATTTTTTTTGAAATATGAACACATATTTTGTAATTATCGAGAATTAAAGGTTGCTTAATGTGTGGTTACTTAAAAAGAAGATATTTGCATACAATCTCTTTATCTACTTGTTCCCTAAAAAATCTTCTGGTTTTTTTGGTAATATAATTTAGATTTGTACAATGTAGTTATTAAATTATTAAGTTTATTTTTATGTGTTCAATCAAAACTATTGTTGGCATTTGCTTTGTTTAACACAAAGTTCAGTATGATTTAAGACACAACTGTATCTTTGGTAGATTTCAAAGCTCACTGCCATGATTTCCCTTTTCTTTAAGTGTTCATTTTCATTTATATGCAGAATATGCAGGATAGTTATATTAAGCTTTGGAGTAATTTTATTTTTTTATTTTTTATTTTAATTTTCCAGATTGTTATGATTTTTAAACAACTTTATTGAAATATCATTCACATACCATGCAATATACCTATTTATGATATCTTTTAAGCCTTGCTTATCTGAAAATATTCTTGTATGATTTTTAAATTAAAATTTTATGTTGAGATTATTGTAAAGTCACATTTTGTAGTAAATAATACAGACAGCTTCTATGTACTTTTTATCCAGGTACACTCAATGGTAACATCTTACAAAATTATTGTATGATAGTATTGATATTGATACAATCCATTAGTCTTATTCAGATATCCTACTTTTACTTGTACTCTGTGTATGTGTTTGTGTGTATGAAGAGGGGTGTCTAGTGTAATATACTTGTATAACATGTGTAAATAGATATATTTGCACAATGGTCAAGTTCCAGAAGAGTTTCATCACCACAAGGATCCCTCATATTTTCTTTCTATAATCACATGCACTTCTTTTCAGCACTCCTACATCCCCTTCTCAAATCCCTAGCAAACAGTAATCTGGTCTTCATTTCTAAAATAGTAGTACCTTTTCAAAAATATTATATACAAATGGAATCATACAATGCATAATCTTATTGGACTGGATTTCTTCACTCAGAATATCTCTGGAGATTCATCTAAGTTGCTGTATCTATCAATAA
The DNA here is from genome assembly GCF_014176215.1 of Rousettus aegyptiacus. Taxonomy (NCBI): domain Eukaryota; kingdom Metazoa; phylum Chordata; class Mammalia; order Chiroptera; family Pteropodidae; genus Rousettus; species Rousettus aegyptiacus. The sequence goes on along the minus strand of NW_023416312.1, from coordinate 56,981,888 downwards.
CTTATTACTTTTTACTGCTGAGTAGTATTCTATGATATGCATATACGCCACATTTATTTAACACATTCGTTTATTGAAGGACTTTTGGGGTTGTTTCCAGTATTTTTTTATTATGGATAAAGCTACTCTAACATGTGGGTACGGATTTTTGTGTGAACAAAATTTTCATTTATCTAGGATGAATGTCCAAGAGTGCATTTTCTGGATCATATAGTAATTGTATGGTTAGCGTTATAAGAAAACGAACTGTATTCTAGAGTGGCGAAGTCATTTTACTTTACCATCGGCAATGTGAGTGGTCCAGTGTCTCTGCATCTAGGCTAGCATTTGGTGCTGCCATTATTTTTTATTTCACCAATTTCCAATACATATGTATTAATATCACATTATAGCATTTATTTTTATTTCTCTAATGGGTAATGTGTTGGTTAATTTCATGTGTCAATGTGAACACACACACATATCTATATCTATATCTATATCTATATCTATATCTATATCTATATCTATATCTATATCTATATCTATATCTATATCTATATCTATATCTATATCTATATCTATATCTATATATCTATCTATATCTATCTATAGAGAGAGAGAGTGTATTGTTTGTATTGGTTTGTTTTCTGGAGAACCCCAATACAGGAAATCATGTTTAATATGTTTTCATGTACTCCTTTGTAATTTGTATATCCTCCTTGGTGAACTATATGTTTTTGTCTTTTGCCCATTCTCTAGTTGGATTTTCCCTTTGCTGTTGAGTTTTGAGAGTTTATTTTATATATTCTAGATACTATTTATTGGTCGAATATGTAAAATGTGTGTATTTTCTCCCAGTTTATAGCTTATATTTTCAGCCTTATCACATGTTCTTTATAGAGCAAAAGTTGTTAATTTTGATGAAGTTCAATATCTTAATTTTTTTTCTATGGATTATGATTTTGGTCATGTTTAAACTCCTTCCCTTGCCCTATAGTCAAAAATTGTTACCAAAGTATTGTTTCTAAAAGTTTTATAATTTCATATCTTACATAGCATAATCTTTATTATTTATTTGAGTAAATTTTTGGATTAGGTATGAAACTTAGGTAAAGGTTCCTTTTATTTTGCCTAAGGACTTTAACTAATTGCTCCAGCACTTTTTGTTGAAAAAGCTGTCTTTCCTCTATTGAATTGCTTTTGCACTTTTGTCAAAGATACATTGAGCATATTTATGAAGGTCAATTTCTAGGTTGTCTATTTCATTTCTTTGATCTATGTGTCTATCACTACACAAATAGCACACTATCTTGATTACAGTAGATATATAGTAACCCTTCATATCAGATAGAATGATTTCTCTGATTTTATTCTCTGCACATACAAACTCTACACTGATTTTCCATAAAAATTGTAAATAAGTTTATTCCTGCCTACAGAAAAAAAAAGCTAGGATTTTTTTCCTCTGGCTCTATTGAAATATAATAGATAATTAGTCGCTCACATTTACATTGTGCAGTTCAATAAGTTTTTTTTTTAATTATGGGTGGCATACAATAATGTACTAGTTCCAGTTGTGCAACCTAGTAATCAGAGATCCACATAACCTGCAAAGTGATCACCCATCTAAATTTACTACCCCTCTTCCTCTTACATATTTACTACATTGTTAACCATCTTCCCCATGCTACACTCTATATCTTCATGTCTATTCTGCAACTATCCATTTGTACCTCTTAATCCCTTTGCCTTTTCTTCCCACCCTTCCAAGCTCGCTCCCATCTAGTAGCCCTCAAAATATTCTCTGTATCTATGAATTTATTACTGCTTTTGTTGTCATTGTTTGTTTGTTCTTTAGATTCCACATGTATATGATTTCATGCGATATTTGTCTTTCTCTATTCAAACCATTTCATTCAGCGCAATATTCTCTAGGTCCATCAAGGACCTAGAAGGTCCATCTTTCTACATCTTCTTCCTTTTACTCTGTGTGTGTCATTAAATCTGAAATGAGTCTCTTGTAGGCAGTATATATAGAAGATGTCTTTTCTTATCCACTCAGCCACTCTGTCTTTTGGTTGAAGCACTTAATTCTTTTCCATTTCAAGTACTTGTTGATAAGAATGTAGTTTTTACCATTTTTTATTCCTGTATTAAATACGTGTTATTTCTTAAAGAAGTTCCTCCAACATTTCCTATAATACTGGCTTAGTGTTGATGTAGTATTCCCTTAGCTTATTTTTACCTGGGAAGCTCTTCATCAGTCCTTTGACTGTAAATGATAGCATCACTGAATAAAGTATTCTTGGTTGTAGATCCTAGGTGTTCATCACTTTGAATATTGTGTGCCAATGTGCTGTCCTACATAGTTTCTTTTGAGAAATCAACTACAGTCTTATGGGTGCTCCCTTGTAGGTATCTAATGGGTTTTCTCTTGCTGTTTTTCAGATTGTCTCTTTGCATTTAACCTTTGGCATTTTAATTATGATGCATCTTGATGTGGGCCTCTTTGGGTTCATCTTTTAAGGGACTCTCTGAGCTTCCTCGAGTTTTATGTCTATTTCCTTCACCAGGTTAGGAATGTTTTCCATCATTACTTCTTCAAATATATATTTAACTTCTTGTTTTCCCTCTTTAGATACCCCCTATGACACAGATATTATTACCCTTAATTTTGTCCCATAGGCCTCCTTAAATTATTATTATGTTCTTGGTTACTTTTTTCTTGCCAGTTTGATTGGGTATTCTTGGATTCCCCATCTTCTATATAAGTGGTTCAATACTCTTCTTCCCACTCTGCTGAGTCCCTCAGATTTACTCTTTATATCATATAATGTGTTCTTAATTTCTGACTAGTTCCCTTTTATTATTTACATTTCAATTTTTAGGGGTTAAAATTCTCACTGAATTCCTCTACACTTCCCCTAAGTTCTTCAATGTTGGGAGCTGCGCCCTTGGTTTCTCAAGCCCTCAGGCTGTGAGAACCAAACCCATGATAAACAAGCCTTTCCGAGAACTGGCTGACCACCAAAGGTGCTGATAGTCTCCTGCTTTCCCCCCCACCTCGTCCTTCCCCCTGTCCTTACCGCTCCTCACACCACCAGCTGAAGACCAATCATATTGCAACAGGTACCCTTTGCCTGCCCCCCTTTGTTCTTGCCGTATAAATATGTTTGTTATCCAAAAATAAAATTTGAGGCTTGATCAGAACACTGTCTTGCCTCCGCTCCTTTTTCTCCGCCCGTTTTTCTTTACAGGCTGGGTCTCCCTCGCCCCCACCAAATAACAAGTCCCGCGGGTCGGGACGCTTCAACCATCTTTATAATCAGTGGTTTGAACTCTGCATCTGTTAGATGGATCTCTGTTCTGTTCTCTCATATGGTTTCTGCTTCTTAGTCTTCCCATTTGGCTGCTTTTCTGTGTCTGCTTCTATGTACTAAGCAAAGCTCCTAAGACTCCCTGTCTTATTAGTGCAGCTTTGTGTATTAGGTGTCCAGTGGCACAATCCTGAGAGAGAGTCAGCTGCAATCTAAGCTTATCTCCAGCCTGTGCCACTCCAGGGCTGCCTGTTAAGATTCAGTAAGCAATCCACAGATATTGTGCGTATAGCTGCCTCAAGAAACCACACTAGAAATTGAAGTCACCTGCCACTTGTGTGAGTCTTGGCTCTGCTCATCAAGGGGCACCTGACTAGCAGAGAACACACCTGGATGTGGCTTGGGTGGAGCCACTTATTGGGAGAGGAGGAGCTTCAGGGAATCTTCTGGGAGAGCTATTTCTGTTATCCAGTCCAATGACATTTCAGGTGCTGAGTCCACACACTGGGAGTGGGGAGGGCTCGACAGAGGAAAAATGGATATCACCAGCATTTCTGTCTGGGAGAGATCCTCACCTTCAACCCTCAGTTTATCAACTCAGTGTCCCCCTCTAAGTGCCTGGTGCCCTCCATGCAGCCCATCTGACACTGATGCTCTGAGAGAGTAGGTCCACCACTGCAAAAGTCTGCTTGTGGACATGGCCCCTTTAAAAGACATCTGCAGCTGCCACAGCCTCTGTCCCACTCAGCTGCTCAGGACCAGCAACCTCGTGTCCTCACCCCATCCTAACTTTTATCATTGCAGGGTGATTTCTCATTTATCTCCCTAGTTGTAGGGCTTGTGCATCTAGGTCCCAGGTGAATTTCCTTGCTATTTGCTCTGTGTTTCCATCACAATTTTGATTTGGTCTCAAGAGAGATGAACAAAGCTTCTATTCCTTGCACCATTTTTTTCTGAAATAAATTTTTTTATTTACTTTCCTTGAAAAGTACACTTTCGGAATGACCTGAAAGACCATTTAAAATGTTAAGGGTTCTCAGAGTTTTGCACCTATACATAGGAGTGAAGAAAAAAGCTATTGTTCAAAGCCCTGGCCTGTGACACCCTCCTTTCTTTTACTATATACAACTCAGTCCCACTCAGGGAAAACCTTGTATGCCCAATAGGAATTTCCAAGGTCTCACAGTACACTCACAACTTATGCAAGTAGTTATTCTTTGGGCATCCTTTGCCCTAGTGGTACATAGAGAGGAAGAACAAATCTAGTGTAAAAGTTTGGGCAGGACAAGAAGAGAGTTCAGAGCAGTTAAGAAGAAAATTTGGAGATTTTGAATACAAAGTGTCATCTAAAATGGGTTGCAGGATTTTGGTGGGAACCCACATCTTGGCCCCATAGGCTCTTTACTTTGTGGAAGTAGAGTAGCTTAAGGAATGCTAGAGTAAGATCCACTAAAGCACAGGACTCTCAGAAGCAGTCATTCTTTCCAGGTTTTAAGGGAAACACAGTAACCATAAATAAATAGTGATTGTATGGTTGGATATAATATACTGCACCCATATGATTCGGTTACTGAAAAGAAAGACAATTTCTACATGTATCAGCATAGAAAAATGTCAATGTCACATGGTTAAGAATAATAATGCATGTAATACAATTCCTTTTTTGTCAAAAAAAACTTAAAACATTACATATGTGCATATTTATACATATTTGTATGAGTACAGAAAAAATAGCTAAGTAACGATTAACATTATTATCTGAGAAGAAATGAGATTGAAGAGAGTTTTTTTAAGCTTTACTGAGGAATACTTAATATGTAAAACTTTATATGTATATAATGTATTTATTTTGATGAGTTTAATACACACACACACACACACACACACACACACACACACACCAGTGATATCGTCATCACAGTCAAGGTAATAAACATCCATTTCTTGCTAAGTGTTCTTACCACAAAAAAATTCAGCATCAAAGAAAGCCTTTCATGTTTTGTTCACCATAGTCTCCAATTGAGGAAAATAGTATTCCAAGAGTTAAAATTGCTTGCCCAAAGTCAGCCAGCTACTAAATGAAGAACCAGATAAACCTGAAGTCTTCTGAATCTAAGTCTACTATACCTTCTTCAATATGTAGCACAGATTATATCAAAATTAAAGAACAATAACATTGTAGAAGTATTTTCTACATATGATTCGGATTTACTTGTTCCTAGTTTTGACCAACTTTTGAGACTGCCCTATGTCTTTCAAATTACTAGCAAGTGATTCAGTGATTTTCACTCCTAATTATACCATGATCTAGACAGTTCTCTGTTTTTGCCTTGTTTTCTTATTTTTATTTCCAGGCTTGTCTAGCAAGGTGATAAAATTACATGAACATCCACAGTTCACCTCTTAATTTTAGGTATCATGTTGTTGCAGTGCAACAGGGAAGCCCCCAGAAATCTTATGGCACTGAGACAATAGCTAGATGAAAGTCCATGGCTGAGATGTCAGAAGGGCCATTTGCTTAATCATATTCTAGTTACCTGTACTCTGGTGTGAAATCGTGGTAGTGATATTTCATTGCAACACATATATACCCTGGAAACTTGAAAGAGTCAGAGAGAAAATAGTTCTTTATGATTTAATAAGTTGTGCCCACATATATCTCATCTTATTCTCATAACTATCTTGCAAGATAAGTGTGGTTAGTTTCATTTTATAGATGAGTAAACTGAGGCTCAGTGAGATTAAGTAACTTTCCAAAGAAGGCATTTATATTAGAGTTATCTGAAGAAACACAACTAAAAGATGTGTATATGTACACACACACATTTAGAGACACAGTAAAAAGTTGAAGTGTGAGCCCAAAGGCAGTCTACTGGAAGAATCCTTTTTACTTGGGAGAGGGCAGTCTTTGTTCTACTAAGCCCTTCAACAGACTAGATAATACCCACCCACTTTATAGAAGGTAATAGGCTTTACTAATAATTTTATTTAAATATTAATTTCATCTAAAATCCACATTCACAGGAAAATACAGACTAATATTTGATCAAATATATGGGCATTGTGGCCCAGCTAAATTGACATATGTAATTAACCATCATGACACCACAATTAAAACTTTCTTTTATGTGTTATTCTCAGACAAAGGAATGCCTGAGTCACTTTCTTATTTTAAAGATGTTACTGTTTGTTCAAATTTCAGAATGTTTATAGATCATTACTAAAGAGCACATCTATTGATAATGTTCCCATATCCAATATTTAGACAGTAAACCAGGGACTAGAGAAAGGAGGATATTGAGAAAAGTAAAAGTATTGAGCTAACGTGCTGCCTTAAGTTACTATGCTTATAGCAAAGTGAAAAAAGAGATAAGTTGTTTCATAGTTAATAACTTCAGTCTTTTATAGAAGGCTATATAATTTCATTTAAGTATCAATTGAATTTACAAATAAAAGTTTTGTTAATTGCCTTTAAATATATTTTAAGAAATGTAGTAATGGACAAGGCTAATTTCTCCATTTCAGTGCAAATGTTCTCTTGAAAGTTTGATCAATAATTTACCAGATACTGAGACTTTAAAAATACCTATTTACCATTTTTTTCTTTTTAATATGAAGAGTAAAAAGGTAATTGCTAGTTATTTGGAGAAATAAAAAATTACCTGTAAATGCCACTTTTCTTACATTGTACTGAGAAATGATTATAATATACTTTATTTGAAATGTTAGAATCTGATGGGAGTATATGTGTTCGGTCATAGAGTGAAGTTACTTTTTTTTTTTACCAAATGTGTTCTAAAAATAAAACTAAAATTATGTCTAAATAGCAAGGCTGAATCAAGTAGAGATTATTTGTTTTAGTATCTGTAGTAACAATAAATGTTATCAGTATTATAATACAACATTTTTATAAAGAGAACTTGAAATGAGTAAATAATGCCAACATGAATTCATTTATTTGGATTATCATTATGATTAACCGAAACTGTCATTACACAGTCTGACCAGTTGTACATTTATCAGCAGCTACTGAAGCAACCATATTCGGAATTCTGTGTTGAGAGTGATATAAATTTATACATTATAAATTGAAGAATTAACTGATTTTTATCTTCTTATTAAATATGTGAGATTGCATTTTCTCTATGCTGCCTCTAAAAATATCATTAAGAAAGGGGGATTAAGATGATGGGATAGGTAAAAACAGGGTTTACTTCTTCTCAGGACCACATTAAAATTACAAACAAATTATAAAACAACTTGGAAAACCTTAAGTCTAGCTAATCTTATTACGTACATATGAAGATATAAAGAAAAAGCCACATCAAGTTCAGTAGGAAGAATGGAATCACCAAGTGGGCTGTTCCCACACCCACATGTGGAAGTTGAGCACCAGTAGGGAGAGCACAGCTGCAGAAGGCCCCTTGAAGTAATGAGGGGTCCTAGCCCCACACAGGGGTTCCCCAGCCCAGAGTTCCAGTCCTGGGAATAGAAAGTCCCACAAAATCTAACTGTGATAATCAGTGGGGATTCTGGCTGTCTGGGTGAGATGGAAGGAGCCTGAAAACCCAGACGTCCCTCTTAAAGGTCCCACTCACAGACACACACACATACACTCACCCTGCATGCCAGAGGAAGGTCAGCAGTACAGGAGGCACAGGAAACATACAGGAAAAGTCTGAGTTGTGTGGCGCTAGGTCAAAGGCTAGAGGGATAGTTGCCATTGTTCCTATGCCCAACCCAGGGCAGTCTATAGCCAGGAGCCATCTTGCCTGTGTTGATCTCTTCCTCTGTGTGGCCAGGTCTGAAGCTGCATTGGCCTGGTGAGATTAGCCTGCCCCACCCTGAGTCTTCTTGAGACCCAGCCCCACCCAACCCACAAATAGCCCATGGCGGTCTATTACCAGGAAGCCGCCCTTGCCTTGACCCTTGCCAGGGCCATGTCGTCATTACAGTCAACAGACCTCAGCTCGTTCGGCCTGCAAATTTCAGAGGAGACATTTGGTGGCAGACCATTGGAGCCAGCACAAGCTGCAGTATCTCTTGAGTAGATTAAAGGGATCTGTGGACTTGACGTAGATGGCAACTGGTCTTGTTATGATCTGTGATTCTTTTTTTTTTTTAAGGAGCCACTAGTCCCAGAACTGGCAGCAATTTTGATGCTATATTGGCCTGACAAGATACTTGCTCCATCCCCTGTCTCCCTGAGACCCAACACCACCCAAACCACAAATTACCCACAACAAGCTTGTTCCCAGACAGCTGTACCCACCTTGTGTTTTTCTTAGCCCTCAAATTCACCATAAAACAATAGCACTTAGCTTATACAGCCAACACAAAGCCCATATAACCTAGGAGAGACTTTTGGTGGCAGGCCATAACCCTTGCTCCAAGCTACAGTATTTCTTAAACAAATCTCAGGTGCATGTGGGCATGAAGAGGAAGAAACTGGCCTTGCTGTGACCTGAGACTTTTATAAGAAGCCACAAAGTCAGCACTGGCATGAAAATTGACACTATATTGACTGGGGGACATCTGCACGCTATACCCCAGTGACTACCTGGGTCCCTACAACACTGAACTCGCATACCACCCAAAGATTCTTCCAGCAGCAGAGTCATACAAGTAACTGGCTGGCAGCCTCAGGCCTTGAGGTGCACTTGTTATTTTGTTAAGCCACCTCAGGCTTGGTTCTGGGAATAACCAGACCTCAGTTTGCAGCACTGTCTTTCCCACTTGCTTTCAGATCAGGCACAGGCAGCAACCATTCACAGATAGCTTTTTAGCTCCCACTAGGTAGCCTCAAGCAATTAAAAGCAATGTCTGACCTTGGCGTATCCAGGAGTCCCTCCTAAGGTGACACAGAACCAACAGAACCCAGAGGTTGGCATCAGACTACAACAGAGCACCACCTGACTAGCCCCATAAGTTGCACGCTCAAAGGGTGGTCTAAACAGGTACATTAACCTGTTGGGGCAAATCCCACACCAAAGTGTCAGCCTTCACACAGTAGTTCATATCCTGTGGACATGGCCAATTCCCATAGCCAGTCAACCTGAGAGTCAGTCCCACTGACGTGTTAACAGCACTCAAGGATTAGTTACAAGAGAACACACACAACACGCACACAAGGAAAACGACTAGAGGCCTTGGCAGGTGATTGGAAAGACTGTACCACTAGGCCATATGGACACCTACAACATAAGGCCATATAACCAAGGCTAGGACATGAAATAAATCTTTCTAACACATTGAAACAAACACAAAGAGGCAACTAAAATGAGAAGATAAACAATCATGCCACCAATGAAAAAAATAAGAGAAAACTCCAGGGGAGGGGAACTAAAGGAAATGGAGGCAAGTATCAAACCAGAGACAAACTTCAAATCACTGCGTATAAGGATGCTCAATAAACTTAGAAGAGTAGATTATCTCACTGAGAACTTCAACAGGGAGATATTAAGTATAAAAAAGTGACATGGAAACCATAAAAAAACTAGTCAGACATGAAGAATATAATTACTAAAATAAAAAATACACTAGAAAGAATCAACAGTAGACTCTATAAAGCAAAAGATTGAATCAGCAAGTTGGAAGACAAGGTAGAAAAAAACACCTCATCAGAACAGCAAAAAGGAAAAATAATTTTAAAAACTGAAGAAAGTTTAAGGGACTTCTGGGACAACATCAAGTATATTGACATTCACGTTATAGGGGTACCGAAAAAAGAAGAAGAGAGAGCAAGGGATTGAGATATTATTTGAAATAAATAATGACAGAAAATTTTCCTAACCTGACAAAGGAATTCGGCACACAAGTTCAGGAAGTGCAAAGATTCCAAACAAGAGAAACCTTAAAAGACCCACAACAAGACACACCATAATTAAAATGCCAAAGGTTAAAGACAAAGAGAGAATCTTAAAAGCATCAAGAAAAGGCAAATAGTTACTTATAAGAGTACTCACATATGAATGTCAGCTGATTCTTTAATAGAAACTTTACATGTCAGAATGGACTGTCAAAAAGTATTCAAAATGATGAAAAACAAGAATTTAGGAGCATGAATACTCTACCCAGCAAGGCTATCAATCAAAATGGAAGGTGAGATACAATGCTTGCAAGACAGGAAAAACCCAAAATAATTCATAAGCAACAACCCAGTAATACAAGAAATGTTAAGGGGAAATCTGTAAAAAGAATAGGGTGGGGGATCCAAAATATAAACAATAAAATGGCAATAAATATGTATCTTTCAATAAGCACTTTAAATGTATATGGAGTAAATGCTGCAATCATAAGATATAGGGTAGCAGAATGGATAAGAAAATGAGACACGTGCAATTGATGTCTGCAAGAGATCCAATTAAGATCATATGAGACACTCACACTGAAAATAAAGGAATGGAAAAAGATATTTCATACAAATGGAAATGAAAAAAAAGCTGGGGAAACAATGCTTTCATCAGACAAAATAGACTATAAGACAAAGGCTATAATAAGAGACAAGAAAGTAATTATATAATGATAAAGAGATAAATCCAACAAAAGGCCATAACCCTAGTAAACATATACATACCCAAAACCGGTTCACTAACATATATAAAGCAATTATTGACCAACATAAATAAAGAGATGGAAAGTAATACAGTCATAGTTGAGACTTTAACACCTCACTGACACCAATGAACAGATCTTTCAGACAGAAAATCATCAAGGAAATAGCAGCCTTAAATAGTAGTCTAGACCAGAGAATTTAATTGATATTTTCAGTGTTTCACCACAAAACAGCAGAATGTACATTCTTTTCAAGTGCACATGGAACATTTTCTAGGATAGATCACATGTTAAGGCACAGAACAAGTCTCAGTAAATTTAAAAGATTGAAATCATATGAAGTATCTTCTCTGACTACAATGGTATAAAACTAGGTATCAACTACAAGAAAAAAAAACTGGAAAATACACAAACACATGGAGGCTAAATAACATGCTACTAAGCAATATAAGTTAATGATGAGATCATGGAAGAAATCAAAAGATACCTAGAGAAAAATGAGAATGGAAACACAATGACTCAAAATCTATGGGGCACAGTGAACACATTCTTAAGAGGAAAACTTGCAGCAATACAGGCCTACATCAAGAAACAACAACAATCTCAATAAACAATCTAATTTGACATTTAAAAGAACTAGAAAAAGAATGGCAAACAAAACCCAAAGTGAGTAGAAAGAAGGAAATAAAGATCAGAGGGGAAATATAATATAGTCTAGAAAAATAATACACAAATAAAAAAAACAGGAGCTGGTTCTTTGAAAGGATAAACAAAATTGATAAACAATTAACCAGACTAATCAAGAAAAAAAGGAGAGACAAACGAAAAAAAAATAAATCAGAAATGAAAGAGAAGAAGTAACTATGAACTCCACAGAAGTACAAAGGATTATACGAAAATATTATGGGCAATTTTAGGCCAACAAAATGGACAGACTGAAAAAATAGATACAGTCCTAAGAAAATAAAATCTCCCAAGACTGAATCAAGAAGAAACAGAAAATCTGAACCAACTAATTTTCACCAATAAAATCAAATCGGTAATCAAAAAAACATCCAAAAAACGAAAGTCCTGGAACAGATGGCTTCATAAGCAAATTTTATCAAACATTCAAAGAAGAATTAATGCCTATTCTTCTCCATTTCAAAAAACTCAAGTGGAGGGAAGATTTCCTAATTCTCTTTACAAGACAACCTTGACCCTGATTACAAAACAAGACAAAGACTGATGAAAAAGGAAAATTATAGGCCAATACTCCTGAATGACATTGATGCAAAAATCCTCAACAAAATATTACCAAACTAAATTTAACAAAACATTAAAAATATTATTCACTGTGATCAAGTTGGATTTATCCCTAGGTTGCAAGATAGGTTCAGTATCTGCAAAAACAATTAATGCATCACACGACATTTACAAATTGAAAGAAAATAACCATATGATAATATCAATAGATACAGAAAAAAACCTTTAACAAGATCTAGCACCCATTTATGATAAAAACTCTCAGCAAAGTGGAAATTGAGTGAACATACCTCAACATAATAAAGGCCATATATGGCAAACCTACAGCTAACATCATACTCGATAAGGACAGGCTAAAAGCATTTTCCTTATGCTCAGGAACAAAACAAGGATGCCCACTTTCATCATTCTTCTTTAACACTGTATTGGATGTCTTAGCCACAGCAATAAGAGAAATAGAAGGCATCAGATTTGGAAAGGCAAAAGTAAAACTCTCATTATTTGCTGAGGACATGAGACTATACATAGAGAACCCTAAAGATTCCACCAAAAAAAATTGTCAGAACTGATCAATGAATTCAGTAAAATAGCAGGATACAAAATTAATATTCAGAAGTCAGTGGCAAATTTATACACCAATGATGAACTTTTGGAAAGAGAAATTAAGAAAATAATCCCATTTACAATTGCATCAAAAACTATAAAATAACTGGGAGTCAAATTAACCAAGGAGGTAAAAGATCTGCTCTCAGAAACATACGTTATTGAAAAAAAGAAATTGAAGAAGATACAAATAAATGGAAGCATATACCATGTTCATCGGTAGGAAGAATCAACATCATTAAAATGGCCATACTGCCCAAAGCAACCGATGCAATGTCTATCAAAATACCAATGGCATTTTTCAGAGAAATAGAACAACTAAAACTAAAATTTATATGTTAGCCATAAAAGACCTCGAATAGCCATGGCAATCTTGAGAAAGAAAAACAAAGTTGGAAGTGTCACATTACCTGATATCAAACTATACTTCAAGGCTACAGTAATCAAAACTGCATGGTACCAGCATAAATGCAGATATCACTGGTCAATGGAACAGAATAGAGGGTCCAGAAATAAATCTATGCCTATATGCTCATTCAATATATTACAAAGAAGGTAAGGATATACAATGGGGTAAAGACAGTTTCTTCAATAAGTGGTTTGGGAGAAACTGGACAGATACGTACATAAAAATATAAAGAAGCTAGACCACCTTCTTACGCCATATACAAGAATAGACTCAAAATGGATTAAAGACTTAAATGTAAGACCTGAAAACAAACAAACAAAAAATGTCTAGAAAAAAAAAACATAGGCAATAAACTTTCTGATATTACTAATAGTAATTTCTTTGGGGATATGTATCCCTAGGCAAGGGAAAGAAAAGATAAAATGAACAAGTGGAACTACATCAAACTAAAAAGTTTTTGTACAGCAAAGGCAATCATCAACAAAACAAAAGACAATCAACCAATTGGGAGAAGATATTCACTAACCATACATCTGATAAGGGGTTAATATCCAAAAATATATAAAGAATTCATATAACTTAACAACAAGAAAACAAATAATCCGATTAAAAAATGAGCAGAAGACCTGAACAGATACTTCTCTAAAGAGGATATACAGTTGAATAATAGACATACGTAAAGATCTTCGAGGTCACTAATCATCAGAGAAATGCAAATTAAAACCACAATAAGATATCACCTCACACGTGTCAGAATGGCTATCATAAATAAACTAAAAAAACAAGTGTCGGCAAAGATGCGGAGAAAAGGGAACCCTCATACATTGTTGGTAGGGTTGCAAATTTGTATACCTGCTATGGAAAATAGTATAGAGGTTTCTCAAAAAATTAAAAGAGATATACCTTTTGACCAAGAAATTGCATTTCTGGGTATTTATCCAAAGAAAACCAAAACAATAATGGGTAAAGATCTGCACCCCATTATTCATGGCAGCACAATTTACAATAACCAATATATGGAAGCAACCTAAATGTCCATCAACAGATGATTGGCTAAAAAAATTATGGTTCATATATACAATAAAATGTTATTCATCCATTAAATATTTAATCCTACTACTTGCAATGACATGGATGGACCTAGAGGTTATTATGCTGAGTGAAATAATTCGGTCAGAGACAGATGCCATATGATTTCACTTATATTAAGAACCTAAGAAACAAAAAGAACAAACAAATCCAAAACAGACTCACGAATATAGTGGACAATTTGGTGATGAAAGGGGTGAGGAGAGGACTTAGGGAGCTGGGAGAATGGGGTAAAGGGTTAAAAAATACACATTAGTAGTTGCTAAATTATCACAGGGATAGTGAACACAGCATAGGGAATGCAGTTAGCATTAATATATTGGTTAGGTGGAAAACCAGAAGAAAGAAGCAATTACAAAGATCATTTTATAAACTATATAAATGTCTAAACCATGTACTTGAAAGTAATGAAAATAAATGAATAAATTTATTTAAAAAAACTTCATTGAATTAAAAAAAAAGTGGAGAACCATAAATTAAAAAAAAAAAAAAGGTTAGAGGGCCTGAATAGGTATTTCTCCCAAAAGCACATACAATTGGCCAGTAGACATAGGAAAAGATGTTCAATGTCACTAATCATTAAATAAATGCTCATTAAAATCACAATGAGATACAATCTCACACCTGTCAGAATAGCTATCATCAATAAATTAAAAAAACAAGTGTTGGTAAGGATGTGGAGAAAAGGGAATCCTCCTTGACTGTTGGTGGGATTGCAAAATGGTACAGCCACTATAGAAAACAATTTGGAGGTTACTTACAAATAGATCTACCTTTTGACTCAGCAATTGCAATTCTGGGTATTTGTCCAAAGAAAGCCAAGACACTAATTTGTAAAGATCTATGCATCCCTATATTCACAGCAGCACTATCTACAATAGCCAAGATATGGAAGTTATGGTTCATATACTCAATAGAATACTACTCAGTCATAAAATGAAATCTTACCATTTGCAAGAACATGGTAGGACCTAGAGGGTATTATACTGAGTAAAATAAGTGAGACAGAGAAAGATAAATACCATATAATTTTACTTATATGCATAATCTAAGGAACACAAAGAACAAACTAAACAGAAACAGATTCACAGATACAGAGGACAATCTGGTAGTTGCCAGAAGGGAGGCGGTTTGGAGGTTGGTTAAAAAAATTGAAGGGATTAAGAAGTACGAATTAGTAGTTACAAAATAGTCACAGGGACGTAGAGTACAGCATAGGGAATATAGTCAATTGTATTGAGTGAACACATGAGTGATAAGGATTTAAGTATAAGAGAAATCTAGCCTCTAAAGGTTTTCATAGAAAAATGCTAACCAGAATACTATAAAGTTGGATTATGAAATTTGAGAAAGTCTCACAAATTGGAGGCATTATTTAATTCAAAAAACAGGATGAACCAGATGGTCAAATAGGAAAAGTGTTTGAAAATATGTTACAGAGCCATTAGACTTTCAGGCCTCCTTCCTCTCTCTTGCAGCAACAGAATCACAGAGGCTCGGAAGTCAAGGACATCAGAACAGACACAGTGAAAGAGGAGAGAGGGGCTGTATCCAAACACGCAAATCAATGAAAGTCAACATACTGAATGGTAAAATGTCAAGGCCCTGTTTGGTTTCTAGAATATTGACAATCAGGATTAGTTTCAAAGTTATAAAATTAAGATTGTACTCTGAAGAAACTGTACCATCAAAAAATTATATTTGTAGATCCCTGGAGAAATGATTAGTCTTGTTATAAGTTAAATTATGGCGAAGCCTACCAATACACAGTGCCTGCTCAAGCACACAGATTTTGATTAGGTTTTTGGTACATTAGTGTTAACTCTAAATGGACACTCAAATTTTATGATATATTTAAAATCGGGTTTCATTATGAAAAACCAAGATTCACAATGGAGGGGGAAAAAATAAAAGGAAACAGAAAAGTCAGGAATCTTGCCCTACCAAAAAAGTAAGAAAGATAGTAACATCTTTATTTTTTTTTAAATTAAGTTTATTGGGATAACATTGGTTAATACAATTATATAATTTTCAGGTGTACTTTATAATTTGACATCTGTATATTCTATTGTTTACAACCCAAAGTCCAGTTTCCTTCAGCTACTATATATTTGAACCCCTTTACCCACTTTACCCTCCCCCAGCCTTGTGTATTTGACCCCCTTTACCCTGTCTACCTCCCTCTTCCACCCACTCCCTACCCTCTGGTAACTACTAGTCCATTGTCCATGTCCCTGAGTCTCTGTTTGTCCTGTTCATTTGTTGTTTTTAGGTTTATATTCCACATATAAGTTATATAATGTGATTTTCAACTTTTTTCTGTCTGGCTTATTTCACTTAGCATGTTTATCTCGAGGTCCATCCATGTTGTCGCAAATGGCAGTATTTCATCTCTTCTCATGGCTGAGTAATATTCCATTGTATATATGCACCACCTCTCCTTTAGCCAATCATCTATCGAGGGACACTTCGGTTGCTTCCATATCCTGTCCACTGTGAATAATGCTGCTATGAACTGTGGTGTGCAAATATCTTTTAGGATATGAGTTTTTAAGTCTTTGGGGTGAATACCCAGTAGAGGGATTGCTGGATCATATAGTAGTTCAATTCTTTTTTTTTTTTTTTTTTTAGAAACCGCCATACTGTTTTCTATAGTGGCTGTGCCAATTTGCAGTCCCGTCAGCAGTGTGTGAGGGTTTCGTTTTCTCCACATCCTCTCCAGCATTTGTTATTACTTGTCCTGTTGATTATAGCTATTCTAACAGGTGTGAGATGGTATCTCATTGTGGTTTTGATTTGCATTTCCCTAATAGCTAGTGATATTGAGCATCTTTTCATATATTTGTTGGTCATTTGTATGTCCTTTAGGGAGAAGTGTCTATTCAGGTTCTCTGCCCATTTTTTGATTGGATCATTTGTTTTTTGTTGTTTTTGAATTGTGTGTGTGAGTTCTTTGTATATTTTGGATATTAGGCTTTTATCAGAGGTGTTGCTTGCAAATATATTTTCCCTTTCAGATGGTTGTCTTTTTACCTTGCTGACAATTAATTTTGCTTGTGGATGGTTACTTTTGCTGAGCAGAAGCTTTTTAGTTTGATGTAGTCCCATTCATTTATTTTTGCTTTTACTTTCCTTTCTTTTGAAGTCAAATTCATAAAATCTTTAAGTCCAAGGTCCTTGAGTTTAGATCTTATGTATTCTATGCATTTTATTGTTTTGGGTCTTAGATTCAGGTCCTTAATCCACTTTGAGTTAATTTTGGTGTATGGTGATAGACAACAGTCTAGTTTCATTCTTTTGCAGGTGGCTTTCCAGTTTTCCCAGGACCATTGATTGAAGAGGTTTACCTTTCTCCATTGTACATTTTTGGCTTTTTTGTCGAATATTACTTGCCCATATAAATGCGGGTTTACTTCTGGACTCTGGATTTTGTTCCACTGGTCCATTTGTCTCTTTTGTTGTCAATACCATGCTATTTTGATTACTGTAACCTTGTAGTATAAATTGAAGTCAGGCAGAGTGATGCTTCAAGCCTCATTCTTTTTTCTAAGGATGACTTTGGCAATTCGGGGTCTTTTGTGCTTCCATACAAATCTGATATTTTTTGTTCTATTTCTTTAAAAAATATCTATGGGTAAAATATCTTTAGATAGCTAAGATAAGGTTATATAAAAACCATCAATAAAATAAAAAAATAAACCTTTTAAAATGGCTATCATATGTACAAATCACTGAGATCTTATATATAATACCCAGTGTTCCAGAAAATGTAAATCAACAAGTATGCCACATATACTGCTGGTGGTATTGTAAAATGAATGAACCACTTTGGTAAAACTTTTATTATTATCTTAAAATTTGAATACTTATACACTATAAGAGCTAGTATTTTTACTTGTTTTGGATTTAAGGAAACTCTTACATATGTTTAGTATAGGACATGTACAAGACTGTTCATAGCACAAAATTGTTTATAATTTTAAAACTGAAAATAATGCAAATATCCATCAACAAGAGTAGGGAAAATTATGTTTTTTTCATATAATGACATATTATACTGTAATGGGGAGAAAAAATAGTTACATTCAACAACATGAATAAATATTAGCAATATAATATTAAGAAAAAAGTAAAAATAGTAAACTGAAAATGATTATATAATAGCACCATATAATTCTTTTAAGTTAAAAACAACACAAACCAAACGATAGCCATTTTACTCCATACCGTGTGTGTGTGTGTGTGTGTGTGTGTGTGTGCATGTGTTTACCTTGAAAGGCTATAGTGAGGACTAAGTTAATATAAGTAAACTGTTCTGAATAGAACTTAGTAATCTATGAGTATTACATTTTAAATATTTTTAAATTTAGGAATAGTTAAATTAAGAAATCTAAGCCAAAAAATATAAGTATAAGGGTAATGCTTAACTTTGAGCATGTGTATTGAAAGGATGTTGGTCTGAAAAAGGAAATAAAATCATTGGATATCACTTGTCCCGGTGTGAAAAATATTCGCATAGTCAAAATAATATGAATATTTGTTCAATATTGCTTTAGCTCCAAATTTGTATATATCCATATTAGTAAGATGAGGGAAGAGGAAGTATGTTTGATATAGAGAAGTGGTATGAGAAAGTTAACTACACGGCACTCATAGTATAAAATGGATATATATGATGTTTAAAATTAATAAATCGATATTATTTGGTATATGAAAGCAAATACTAAGAGAATCTCATAGAGTTGAAAGTCGTTGCTTTGCGGAATTGAGAACCAGGAGTGGAAAGAAGTGAGCAGGAGACTGTCATTTTTCATTAGAAGCCTTATTGGTCAGATTATCATGTAACTGGTAATCAGAAAAGAACATTTAGGAAAATAAAATGAAGTGCTTTCAACAATTCGACTAGGACAAGAGATGTTAACCAGGATCATCCCAAGCAAATGTCTGGAATGTATGGTCACCTTATTAATAGAGTTTCAAAACTTAGTGCATATGTTAGTTCAATACCAAAAAAAAAAAAAAATAAAATAAAACCATAGAAGTAGTCATTTTCAAGTTAATTAAATAAGTGATCAGTTTTTTTTTTTTAACAGCTGATCATTCAGGTTCACTTTTGGGTAAATGTAGATGCTGTCTGAAAAGAAGGATATGTAAGTTAATATTTAAAAAATATGTATCCCTTGTGCACAAAATTAAATTGGCTACTGAAGCTACTAAAAAAATAAGAAAGTTCTGTGCTAATATCAACAAGAAGGCAGAATAGGAAGTTTCATATCTAGTTCCTCCATGGAAACTCTGATTTAATAACAATATAGGGGTGAAAATGTCCTCACGATAATTCTAGATTCAAGAGTGGCAGTACCCCAGGTGAGTACAAAGCAGAGAACAGCTGCATTTAAACAGATAAAAAGAACAATTTCACTTTACTGAGAGCAGACTCTCCCCTAAGCTGGCACAGCTCAGCAACAGGGGAGAATACCTTGGCTTAGTGGACTCTGCCTGAAAAAATGGGGAAAAGAAGACAGAGGAAGGAAGGTGCATCCAACATTCTAGTATTTTGAAAAGCCACTCAAAAAACTACTTTCTGTCTCATTTCATTCAGAACACTGATGAAATCAACATAGTTTAGATGCATTGGGGGCCAGTAAGAACAAAAAATAGTGAGGGTAGTTTGCTGCTATTCCAGAGGACACAAAGTACATTAGACAGAGGCCAATGCAGCTTGACAGCTTCTCACTTTGGGGGAAGGAGAAGAGTGGAATACGCATCCAATGTTCTGGCTTCTCAAGGAGATGTCTGAGGGAACAGATCACAGGTGGGACCCAACATATTCTAGAACCCTTGAGGTTGCTGAGAACATAAGGGAGCTGGGTGGCTTGTGGCAGCTCCAGATGATAAACACTACCTCAGACAGAAAAAAAGGGAACAAGAGATTACAAGCTCAAGGGGAAGAAAAAAAAAGCTAGCAATCCTCTCTGTTAAGAAATTTTATACAGACCTAGAGAAGTCTGTCCCACCAAAAACTATTTCAGAGGCACAAAGAAAATCTAGCTTGACTGATCGATGAGGATCTTTCCTTTTATGAGCTAGTCTATACAATCTGTGGACAGGGAGACAATTTTTTAAATCTATAAATGCCAACGAAAAGTTATGAAAAAGCATAAAGAAACCAAGGAAACATGACTCAAGCAAAGGAACAAAATAAATATACAGAAGCTGACACTAAAGAAATAGAGGTATATGAATTATTTGACAAAAAATGCAAAATAAGTGTCATAAAGATGTTTAATGAACTCAAGGAAAACAATACACAAATAAAATAAGAATATCAAAAAAGATTGAAAATATAAAAAAAATAAGCAAATAGAAATTTTGGAACTTAAGATAATAACAGTTAAAAAATACTCATAAGAGAGTTCAATATCAGACTTTATCAAATAGAAGAAAATATGAGTGAACTCGAAGACAAGTGATTTCAAATTGTCCAGTCAGAAACAAAAATAAATAAAAAAGCAGTAAAGAAAGCTTAAAAGACTTAATGAGACACTGTGAAGTGAAACAACCTATGTATTACAGGATTCTAAGAAGTATAAGAGTGAGAAAAAGAGGAGAAACAATAATTCAAATAATAATGAACAAAAACATCACAAATCTGGAAAGAAAAAAAAGGAAATCCAGATTCAAAAAAGCACATGCAGAAAACTGATAGAAATCTGGAGTATTCACTGGAGAATTCTACCTAATATTTAAAGAATTACTCCAATCTTCAAACTAATCCAAAAACATAAAGGTATAGGAACGCTTCCAAATTTATCTTATGAGGCCAGCCTTTTTTTTTTAATACCAAAGTCAGACAAAGAACAATAAAAGAAATCCACAGGCCATATCCCTGATGAACATAAATGCAAAAATCTTCAACAAATAGCAGCAAACTTAATTCAATGGAACATTTAAAAGGATTACACACAGTGACTGATATTTATTCCTGGAATGCAAGGATTGTTCAATATATGAAATCAACCAGTGCATCAGTGTGATATACTACATAAAAAGAACAAAAGATAAAAATTATAGGAATGTCTCAATAAATAAAAAGAAAGCATTTGACAAAATTTAACACCCTTTTGTGATAAAAAATATTTAACAACTAGTAGTAGAAGAAAAATGCTTCAACATAATAAAGACCATGTGTAAAAAACTCATAGATGACCTACTCAGTAGTGTAAAAACATTAAAAAAACTGTAAACTTTTCCTCGAAGATAAGGAACAAAGAAAGATGCCCACTCTCATCTGTTCTATTTTACATAGTCCTGGAAATCCTAGCAGAACAATTAGGCAAGAAAAAAATATCCAGGCAAGAAAAGAAATAAAATTCTTTATGTTTGCAGATGACATCTTTTATATAGATCATCCTAAAGATTCCATAAAAAATGTATAAAATAATAAACAAATTCAATAAAGTTGCAGGATGCAATACCAACATACAAAAATCGATTTTGCTTCTATACACTAACAACAATTTAAAAAGCCAATTAAAAAACAATGTTACTTATAATAGCATAATAAATCTTTAGAAATAAACTTAACCAAAAGGTAAAAGATTTGTACAATGAAAATTATAAAACATTTCTAAAAGATATAGGAAAAGACATTAATAAATGGAAAAGCATTCAATATTAATATATCAGAAAAATTAATATATTGAGTACAAAACTCAGTAAGACTGACAGATTGAAATAATCAAATACAATTTTTCATTCTAGACAATACAATTATGAAAAGCAACTTGCAACAAACAGTAGAAAAAAGAATAAGCTCTGCTTTGCTTAACCATAGGGACAGACAACAGTGGTTGTATCATTTCTCATTAACTATAGCAGAGCAAAATGTAGGTATTTGCAGTATTTATTATTTTCCTGCCTAAGGGTTTGATTACATTTGTCAAACTGCCTTTTTGAGCCACAGAATGTAATGTAGCATATAATTAGACAATTTTTTTCTGATTCGCATGTAAATATATGTCACAAAAATATAGACCTAGAAATAGACCAGTAAATAATATCTCTTTGTGTTTTGTAACACGAAGTTCTAATCTACATATTATCTTAAATGATTTTTTTCTTATATGATTATTATTTCTGTTTTTTTTTTTTAGGTTTGAAGTGTTTAAAAAAAACATTCTAACATAAAACGACAAAACCCACATGATTTTACCAATATGTGTTGCATAAAACAAAATAGAAACAAATAAACAGACAAAAGAAAACAAAAACGAACTCATAGATACAGACAAAAGATTGGTGGTTTCCAGAGGGAAGGAGGATCGGTGGAGAGCAAAAGAGTTCAAGGAAGTCAAATATATGGTGATGGAAGGAAAGTAGCCTTTGCATTGTGAGCATGTTGTACAGGTATTGAATTCTAATGTGGTACAACTTAAGCCTAAATAATGTTATTAATCAATGTCACTTTAATGTAAAAAAAATAAAATATTCTCCCTGACAATTTTTAAATTAATAGCTTAAATGGAATAATATTCTCCCTGACAATTTTTAAATTAATAGCTTAAGGAAGGTTGTGAGCTCTATATGCTTATGGCCTTCATTTTAAAAATAAATATCCCTCCAAATGGATCCTGACTTAATCCTGGAGCAGTTTTCAATTTATATGCTCAAGTATTAAGGGAAAAAATGAACAAATAAACAGACAGAACTCTTTTTTTAAAATTAATTTTTACTATGTGACATCGGTTAACAAAATCAGTAGGTTACAGGCGTGTAATTTAACAGAAAGGTATATATATATGTATATATATATGTATATGTATGTATATATATACATACAATTATGAAAAGCAACTTGTGTATATATATATATACACACATACATATACATACATACATACATATAGATCTAGATATAGATATAGATATATATTGCATTGTGTGTTCACTGCCCATAGTTAAATTTCTTTCTATCACCACATATTTCATCCCTTTTATCCCATCTACCTCCCCCCTACCAACTCCTCCTTTACCCTCTGATTACCACTAGTCTATTGCCCTTGTTCATGAGTCTCTGTTTGTTTGTCCTGTTTCATTTTTGCTTTTCAGTTTATATCCCATTTATAAGTGATGTCATGTGTTTTTCAACTTTTTCTGTCTGGCTTATTTTACTTAGCATGATTATCTTAAGGTCCATCCACATTGTCACACATGGCAGTATTTCATCTCTTCTAATAGTTGAGTAATATTTCATTATCTATATGTACCACAGCTTCTTTATTCAACCATCTGTTGCAGGAAATTTCAGCCGCTTCTATACCCTGGTCACTATGAATGATGTTGCTATGAACACCAATGAGCAAATATCTCTCAGATATGGGTTTTCATGTTTTTGGGGTAAAAAAAAAACGAATAGAGGGATAGCTAGATCATATCATAAATCAAACCTTAGGTTTTTAAGAAACCTCCATACTCTTTTCCAATAGTGTCTGAACCATTTGTAGTCCCATTAGCAGTGTGTGAGGGTTCCTTTTTCTCCGCATCCTCTTCAACATTTGATATTACTTGTACTGTTGATTATATCTAAACTAACAGATGAGAGATGGTGTCTCATTGTGGTTTTGATTTGCATTTCTCTAATAGCTAACGATGTTGAGCATCTTTAATATATTCGTTGGCCATCTGTATGTCCTCAAGGGAGAAGTGTATATTCAGCTCCTCCCCCCATTTTTTTAATTGATTGTTTATTTTTTGTTGTTATTGAGTTGTATGGGTTCTTTGTGTATTTTAGATATTAGGACCTTATTGGAGACATTGCTTGTAAATATATTTGCCTATTCGGATGGTTGTCTCTTTACCTTGATGATGGTTTATGCTGTGCAGAAGCTTTTTAGTTTGATATAATCCATTTCATTCATTTTTGCTTTTACATCCCATGCCTTTGAGTTAAAATTCATGAAATTTTCTTTAAGTTGAAGGTCCCTGATTTTATTTCCTATGTTTCCTTCTATGCAATTTACTGTTACAGGTTTTATATTTAGGCCTTTAATTCATTTTGAGTTAATTTTGGTGTGTGGTGATAAAGAGCAGTCTAATTTCTTTCTTTTGTAAATGGCTTTCCAGTTTTCCAAGCACCATTTATTGAAGAGGCTATCCATTCTCCACTGTATGTTTTTGGCTCTTTTGTCGAAAATTATTTGTCCATGTAAATATGGGTTTACTTCTGGACTCTCCATTCTGTTCCACTGGTCTGTGGTCTGTTTTTCTGCCAATACCATGCCATTTTGTTTAATGTGGCTTTGTAATACAATTTGAAGTCGAGCAGAGTGATGCCTGTAGCATTGTTCTGTTTTCTCAGAATGGCTTTGGCAATTTGGGGTCTTTTGTGCTTCCATAAGAATTTGATGATTTTTCATTCGTTGTATTTCTTTAAAAATTGCCAATGGGATTGTGATGGGGATTGCATTAAATCTGCATAATGCTTTAGGTCATATGGTCATTTTAACTATGTTGATTCTTCCAATCCAAGAACATGGAATATCTTTCTATTTCTTTGTATCATGTAAACTTCTTTTAATAGGGTCTTCTAGTTTTTATTATGTAGGTGCTTCACATGTTTTGTTACATTTATTCCTAGGTATTTTATTCTTTTTTGTTGCAATTGCAAAATAAATTATTTTTTCCACTTCTTTTTCTGACAATTCATTATTAGAGTATAGGGACGTTATAGATTTTTGAACATTAATTTTGTATCCAGAAACTACTGTATTTGCTTATTGTTTATAGTAGTGTTCTTATGGAGTCCATAGGGTTATCTTTATAGAGAATCATGCCATCCACAATTAGTAACAGTTTGAATTCCTCATTCCCTATTCGAACACCTTTTACATCTTTCTCTTGCCTGATTGCACTCGATAAGACCTCCAATGTTATATTGAATAACAGTGGTAATAGTGGACACCCTGCCTTGTTCCTGATCTTAGAGGAAGTATTTTTAGTTTTTAACTATTCAGTATAATGTCGACTGTAGGTTTGTCATATATGGCTTTTATTATATTAAGATACTTTCCTTCTATAACAATTTTATTAAGTGTTTTGATCATAAATGTATGCTATATCTTGTCGAAGGCTTTTTCTGCATTTATTTATATGATCAGATGATTTTTATTTTTTTTTAATTTATAAGAGGTATCACATTAATCAATTTGCATATGTTGAACCCTATCTGTTCTCCTGGATTGAAGCCCACTTGATTATAGTGTATAAACTTTTAATATGTTTCTGTGTTCGGTTCGCTAGTATCTTATTTAGGATTTTGCATCTGTGTTCATGAGAGATATTGGTCTGTAGTTTTCTTTTTTTGTATTATCTTTACCAGGTTTTGGTATCAGAGTAATATTGGCCTCATAAAATGAGTTAGGAAGTTTGGCTCCTCTTCAAATTCGGGAAGAGTTTGAGGAGGATAGGTATTAAATCTTCTTTGAATGTTTGGTAGAATTCGCTGGTGAAGCCATCTGGTCCTGGACTTTTACTTTTTGGTAGGTTTCTGATGACTGTTTCCATTTCCATACTGTTGATAGGTCTATTTAGATGTTCCAGTTCTTGCTTTAGTCTAGGAAGTCTGTATATTTCTAAGAACTGGTCCATTTCTTCTAGGTTATTAAATTTGACCTTATATACTTTTTCGTAGTATTCTTGCATGATCCTTTGAATTTCTGCAATGTGAGTCATAATTTACCCCTTTTTCAGCCATGATTTTATTTATTTGGGCTATTTCTCTTTTGTCTTTAGTGAGTCTAGTCAGGGGGTTGTCAATTTAATTAATCTTCTCAAAGAACCAGCCCTTCGTTGCATTTATTTTTTCTATTGTTTTTGTTTGTTTGTTTGTTTCTTTTTAATTTTGTTTATTTCTGCTCTACTTTTGATTATTTCTTTCCTTCTGCTGACTTTAGGCTTCTTTGTTCTTCTTTTATAGTTTTTTAAGATGAAGCGTTAGGTTATTTATTTGGGCTTGTTCTTGGTTTTAGAGATAAGTCAGTAATGATATAAATTTTACTCTTCTGACTGTGTTTGCCATGCTCCAAAAGTTTTGATACGGTGTACTATCATTATCATTCATTTCTATGTGTCTCTTGATCTCTCTTTTTTATTTCTCCACTGACCTAGTAATTCCTCTGTAGCCTGTTGTTTAATCTCAGTGTTTTTGTGGTTCTTCCTTCTTTTTACAGTTTATCTCTAGTTTCAAAGAATTATGATCAGAGAATATGATTGGTATGATTTCAACCGTCGTATATTTGTTGAGGCTATCTTGTGTCCCAGTATATGGCCAATCCTTGAGAATATTCCATGTGCACTACAGAAGAATGTATAAGCAGCTGTTTGGGGTGAAGAGCTCTGTAAATGTCAATTATGTCCAGCTGGCCTAATGTGTCATTTAAAGATGTTATTTCCTTATTGATTTTCTGTTTGGATGATCTGTCTATGTTCAACTGTGGGTATTTAGGTTCCCTACTATGATAGTATTTTGGTCTATTTCTCCCTTTAGTTCTCTTAGTAATTGCTTTACATAGTTCAGGGCTCCATGATTGGGAGCATAAATATTAATAAGTGTTATGTCTTCTTGGTGAATGATTCCTCTTATCATTATGATGTGTCACTCAGTATCTTTCTTTACCTTTTTTATTTTGATGTCTATTTTATCTGATATTAGTACCACTACTCCCTTTTAACTCTGAATGCCATTTGCTTGAAATATTATTTTCCACCCTTTTACTTTGAGTCTATATTTGCCTTTGGAACTGAGATGTACCTCCTGTATGGAATATGTGGCTAGGTTTTGTTCTTTGATCTATTCTGCAACTCTGTCCCTTTTTACTGGTGATTTCAGTCCATTTACATTTAAGGTGATTATTGAAATATGAGATTTTCATATAGCCATTTTATCTTTTGCTTTCTGGTAACTTTGTGTTTCCATTGCTTCCTTGTCCTTGTATGTCTGTATTTCTTATTTTAATTTTGTTTGTATACTTTAGGTTTAAATCTTTAGCATGTAGTTACCTTTATGAATACATCATAGAGGATAGTCTGTACACACACACACACATGCACACACATGTGTGCATGTGTGTGTATGTGTGTGTGTAGTAGTAGTAGTAGTCCATTTTCTTCTGTGCATGCCTTATCTCTGTACCCCCTCTGGAAACTTGGATCTTTGAATCTTTCCCTTTTCTGTTACTGTTGTCTCATTTTGTCCATATATATACTGAATGTTCATTACTGTCTTACAATAGCAAATCTCTCATTGTTTAAGCTTATAATGCACTGTTTTTAGTAAGAATTATACTCCTCTGCTTCTGTCTCCCTGTTAATCTCCTAACTCATAGTTGTGTGTTTTTGTTTTTGTCATTTATTTTTAGGTGGTCTGATCTCATTCAGTATTTTTTGTAATGTAGGCCTCAAAGTTGAGAATTCTCTCAATTTGGAAGGATCTTTATTTCTCCTTCATATGTGAAGGAGAGCTTTGCTGGATATCTCATTCTTGGCTGGTAGTTCCTTTCATTTAATAATTTGAATATTTGATTACACTTCTTTCTGGCTTGTAAGGTTTGTGCTGAGAAGTCCAATGGTAATCTAAGGGATTTTCCTATATAGGTTTCCGTCTTCTTTCCCCTGGCTGCCTTGAGAATTTTTTCTTTGTCATTGATTTTTGATAATTTTAATACAATATGTCTTGTAGAGGCCTTTTTGAGTTGAGATAATCGGGTGTTCTGTGGACTTCTTGAATTCCAAGGTCCAGTTCATTTATGTGGTAGCTCTTATGCAAATATCCTTTGCTCATACATGCTTGAGTGTTTTTGTTGATTTTTAGATGTTCAGTCTTTTGTTGTTTCAAGGGGAGAAATCTGTGGAAATCTCTCACTCCATCATGTTTCTGACATCCCACACAATACCCTTTAATGGAACTTTCCTAGGATGTTCAAATACATATGACATGATTTTTCTATGAAACAGTTTCCTGCTGGAAATTAGAAGATATATCTCCAGGTTAAATTTTATAATGGTTTAAACTTACATTAGACTTGTTTGGAAAATTCCTTGCCGTCTCCCCAACTTCCAACATTGGTTTCCATGTTTAGTAAAATTTATGACTATAGTTATAAACTTATAAATGCGTTTTTTGTTGTTGTTTGGTTTTAATATTTTTGTACTCCTGTATATTAAGAACATGTATGAGTTGAGTATTGATATTGCTTATTTCTGTTATAATTTTGGAAACAAAGTGAATGCTGTCTTTTTGAACAACATTGTTTTTAGAATATTAGGCATGTTATAATCGCAACACTCGCATAACATTAGAAAAAAACATTGCTTCACATTGCAGAAACAGCGTCACAATAGCACATGTACTACTGCTTACCACCTGCAAACTGATAATTGAATCAATGCAGGTGGATTTTAGAGTGTACTTTCCAAGCCTAAAATATCATGGTGAGATCATGGGTTAGTAGGATTTATGTAAAAGCAGTCTCTTCTCCACACTCTGTTCCCATCCCTTTGTTTCAGCAATGTCCTATAGCCATTGATAGAAGAGAAATGAATTATATATGAAGATAACTGATCTTCTTCTGTAGGGCATTATCAGCACAGCTGCACTACTTTGATGCTCCGTGTCCATACACAGATGGTCAGGCTGGAGGAAAGAGAACATGCAGATTTCTAATTCTATGTTCTCCTGGCTTCACTACTAGGTTGGCTGACATGCTCTAACAGATGCAGCTCTACCAACGTCTAGTTGGAATTCACTCATCTTTCAAAATATGAGAGTTAAAACATAAGAGACAATTTGCATATTTGAGGAAGTTCCAGAATCCAGGTACGAATCACCCCAAACCTTTAAAATACCCCCTACATTGCATTTATTGATCAACCAATCTGTTCTTTTCTCCTTTTTTCCCCATAACTTGTGAAAATCAGTCTAATAAATCTGGTTTATGTGTTAATTTATGTGAGAAAGTTTAAGATTCATTTATGTTTTCCAGTTGCATTCTAGATCTTCACCGAAACACCCTGAGTTTGAAATTTTTTAGTCAAAACACAAGACTTCATGCTGGTATCTGGCTTTGCAAATTAAAGATCAGAGACATGCAGAATAGTAGAATAGTTCAGAAAAAAATCACAGGGAACCCATGGAACCTTTGTCCATTTCAAGGAATGAATCCTTGTGGGAGATTGAAGAATGTACATTGTGATATTCAGAAATAAATAACAATGAACAGAAAATCTCATTTTATCTTTCTTTGTCTAACATTGTGTAGGTTATAACATACAAAAAACACAATGTCCTTGTCAATTCTAGCTGAGAACAGAATCAATTTTTCATTTTTTTTCAAAGGGCTGAGATTAAGTACTTTTCCATGGACTTAGTATTACACAAGTTTAGGATATATATATATATATATATATATATATATATATACACACACACACACACACACACATATATATATACATACACACACATATATATGTATATATATACACACATATATATATCCTAAATTATATATATATGTATAATTTTTTTTACCTCATCCCATTTTATACTCTTCTATCTTAGTTCCTACCCTGTAACAAAGAACTCACCAGTCTCTTTCATAATAAGTGGCTGACTTCAGGTCAGATCCATAAGCGCATATCTAAATTAATGAAATCGATTCACTGCTTTCTACACTTCATACAAATGCTTTCTCCCAGCATCATAAATGTGTAGTTCATGTTGTGGGACTGTAAAATGAAACTTGATGTATGGTTTCTCAAACAGATACCTCTATCAAGCACCTTTGGTCCTCAAAATGCTGTGATGTGTGTTAGGACAGTCGAAAAAATTGTAATAGTCTTAGGTTTGGCTTTCAGATGTTCTCAAATAAAAAGTAGTGAGATAACAAAAATATGCTTGGATAATTTTACTAACAAAACATCTTTAGAGTTCATAAACATCAATAGAAAATGCTCCAAAATAAAGCATTAGTTTAGAAAAGACTACTGTGGGATACATGCAAACATCTCGAAACTTAGGGTTGAGGCTGATATAGAAATTCTACACTGACCTTGTGAAATTACATATGGCAAAATTATGAACTCTATATATCTCAGTCCTCTTTGGATTTTCACTGTACAGAAGTACAAATATCATGACCACAATCAAATTACTTCCAGGATACAGCAAGATATTGAAAATTTAGGGCTTCTCAAATGCAATGGCAGAATTTGGGACTCTTATGAGGAAAACAAAAAGAAATGAAAACAGATCATATAGTCCTGTAGAAAATATCTTAGAGATCTACTAGGATTTTTAGGCAAGTCTTTTGGTAATTTTACATCTAAGGAGAAATAATTCTGGTTTGGAGAAGGGTTCAGTAAGTGCATGACAAATAATTTCACCTGTCAATGAGTAGAAATGTTCTGTGAGCCCTCTTATATATTTAAGTCACTTCATCAGTGGTATGAAATTTCTCTTCTCTCATAGGATTTTACTTTCTCTTTAAATGCTTTAGATTTTTTAAAGACTTATTAAGTGCAGTTTGATTTTACAGATTCGTACACAAAAGTTTAATAGGGAGTTGTTTACTATAGCTTTGTCTAGTCAAAAATTGTTACACATTGATCACTATTCCTGGAATCTTTATTTCATTATGAATAGTGTACTTGAACATATTTAAGTCATTTTAATGAAATGTATGAATACTAACTTGCAATAAATGCATTAGCAAGAACCACTGACGTGCTTTAACTTCTTTGCTGTAAATATATTTTAAATTATTTGTAAAGCATATATTTCTGTATACATCTTTAGCAGCCTATAAATATACTATTAGCTCTTATACCTCTTTGAGAGCCACCTCTTAAAATAAAGCATCCATGCATCCAATATAGTTATTTATGTTAAATGTACATCTAACCAAAAATGCAAAGTGCAATACAGCGAAGCTATTTTTACTTAGAAAATCTGAGATCATGGACACTTCTTGTGTTTCTGAGCAGAGACAACTTGGGGAAATACTGCACCATATCTCTTCATCAAAAATTGATTAGCTATCACAATTCAGAAACTTTAAAATATTGGAATGTATACACTCTATATTCTCACATTTGGAAACAGAAACTTGTCTTTTTCTATGAATGTGTTGTATTTGTGAATTTTCATGTTTTTCCTCCAACTTTATTGAAATATAAAAGCAATTAGATGCTCATATATACATTGTACAATTCGATGAGTTATTTTTTCAATTACAGTCCGTATACAATAATATATTAGTTATAGTTGTACAACATAGTCATTAGAGCTCAAGTGATCACCTCACTAAATCTAGTACCACTCTTCCCTCTTACATATTTATTTAAACATTGTTGACAATCTTCCTTTTGCTACACTTTATATCTCTTTGGCTATTTGTAACTATCCATTGTAAGTCTTAATCCCGTCACCATTTTTCACCATCCCCTAAAACCCATCCTTTCTCAAAATATTCTCTGTATCTATGAGTTTGTTTTCAATACTTTTGTTGTTATTGTTGTTTATTTTATCTTTACATTCCACATGTACTTGAAATCACATGGTATTTGTCTTTATATTAATTACTTAATTTAGCACAATACCCTCTAGGTCCATCAAGGCAATATCTTTTTACATTCCCTTCTGTGCGTGTCTTTTAATCTGAAGTGAGTGTCTTGTATGCAACATGTGTAGAGGTCTTGTTTTCTTATCCATTCAGCCACCCTGTCCTTTGGTTGGTGTACTTAATTCTTTTCCATTTAAGGTACTTATTGATAGATAGGTAGTAATTACCTTCTTTTTTTCATTTGTGATTTTGATACATTTTTTCTTCTTAAAGGTGTCCCTCTAAAATTTTCTGTAATAGTGGCTTGGCATTATTGAATTTATTTAGCTTATTTTTGTCTCAGAAGTTTTTTATCTGTCTTTCCACTCTAAACGATAACTTTGTTCAATAAAATATACTTGGTTGTAGGTCCCTGGTTTTCATCATGTCGAATATTTGTGTAAAGCCCTTCTGTCCTTCATAGTTTCTTTTGAGAAATCAGCTGCCAGCCTTATGAGTGCTCCTTTGTAGGTAAATAATTGGTTTTATCTTGGTACTTTTAATAGTCTCTCTTTGTATTTAACCTTTGGCATTTTAATTATGATGTGTCTTGGTGTGGGCCTCTTTGAGTTTCTGATTTTTTGGACTCTCTGAGCTTCCTGGGTTTTTGTGTCTCTTTCCTCCACCAGATTAGGGAAGTTTTCCATCATTACTTCTTAAATTGCTTTTCTATTTCTTGTTCTTCCTTTCCTCTTTAATTTTGTTCCAAAGACTCATTAAATTATTATATTCTTGGTTACTTTTTTCTTGCCATTTTTATTGGGTGTCCTTGGCTTTCCCATCCTTTATAGTGGTGGTTCAAACTTCTTATTTATCCACTCTGTTGATATCTTCTAATATGCTCTTCACCTCAGATAATATGTTCTTCATTTCTGACTAGTTTAATTTTATAATTCCATTTCTGTTTTTATGTTTTTTTTTATTTCTTTGTTAAAGTTTTTACTGAGTTCATCTACTCTTCCCCTAAGTTCACCACGCATCTTTTATAACCAGTGTTTTGAACTCTGCATCTATGAGATTGCTTGACTCCATTATTCCTGGATCTCTGTACTGTTCTATCATGGTTTCTACTTTTTTGTCTTCCCATTTTGGCTGCCTTTCTATGTTTGTTTCTGTGTACTAAGCAAAGCTCCTCAGTCTCCCAGTCTTATTGGCATGGCTTTGTGCATTAGGTGTCCAGAGAGGTACAGTCCTGAGAAGGATTCAGTGACAGACCAACATTAGCTCCAACCTGTGTCTCCCCAGGGCCACCTGTTAAGATTCAGCAAGCAATCCACAAATGCTGAGCTTATAGTTGCCTCAAAAAATCACACCATAAACCTGGGGCTGCTGTCACCAGTGTGGGTCTTGGAACTTGCAGAGCAAGTTGCACAAGACTCGCTCAGAATACAACTGGATGTGGCCTGGGTCAGGCCACGAGTTAGGGGAGGTAGAGTTTCAGGAAATCCTCTGGGCAGAGCAACCTTTGTGATCTCATTTGATGACATCTCAGCTATGGCGGTGCCTGAATACACACACCAGGAGGGTGGAGGGCTCAAAAGAGGAGCAATGGATCTTACCAGTATTCCTACTCAGTAGAAAGCCTCACCTCTTCCCATCATGCTGACAACTCAGCATCTCCCTGTAAAGTCCCTGGTGCCCTCCCCTACCCCGAGCAGCCAACTGGGTGGTGGTGGTCAGAGCAAGTGAATCCATCACTGGGAAAGTGTTGTTGCTGATGTGGCTACTTTAAGAGGAGGGTCTGCAGCTGCCAGCTGCCACTGCCATAGCCTCTGTCCCACTCAGCCACTCAGGATTGGGCATCCTCACATCTTTGCTCATCCTATCTCTTTCCATTGAAGGGTGATTTCTTATTTCTTTCCCTAGTTTTAAGGCTTATTCATCTGGATCTTAGGTGACTCTGCTTGGTGTTTGCTCTATGTTTCTGTCTTAAGAGCAGATGAACAAAGCCTCTATCATCTATGCCATTTTGACTTCTCTCTCAGAAACTGGTTCTTTTACATACAATCGGATTGCAGCTAACCCATAAATTTGTCTAAATGTACCTGAATCTCAGACTTGTCTAAATATACCTGCATCTCAGGCCACCATTTCTCACTTTATTTTGCAAATGGTCTTGTCCTCTTCAAGAAGCATATTTATAAGTATAAAACTGGAAGTATGTACTAGAAATAAATTAAAAACTGGACATGGAAATATGTATCTTTTCATTTATTCTATCCTCTGTGTAGTCTCTACTCAGACAGCAGATAAGACTGAATGCAGTTTTAGAATTTAGCTGTCTTGAAGGAAATTTGCGTAGTGGGGTTTTGTAACGGACCTGGTATATGAGTAATAGTACTCCCTTTAGAAGATTGCTATGAGATTTAAATGAGATACTATAGAAAAATGCTGTTACCACAATGACTAGCAATAAGGAGGTAAGCTAATAGTTTCCTTATACTTCTATGCAGTTTATATTTTTCTCAGTACCTACAGAATTAATTATAGTGCTTTAACTCAAAGGTTTATCTAGAACGAATGTAGACAATAAGAACATTTGTTTATGTTTGTAAAGTGTCCAAAATTGCTTCCCAGGAACAACTAATATTTGGTAAGATGACAGAGTTTTGTTTGAGTTATGAAAGCTTGCACATTTTGAAGCCAGTAGGGTTATTTTTGAAATCCTTCCATTTTGTGCTACATTCAGTTTTGTGATGTGTTTTACTGATTAAACACTTACTTTCTACACAGCTTAGCCAATTCATGAATGTTTCCTTTTAAAATTAATAGATCTTTAAAACCCAAATCAGAGTGCTTCTCTGACCCTCTTTCAGGGGGTCCATTCTGACCAGCAATCTCATACTCGACCTGGTCTTATCTTCATTTAGTATCACTGGATAAACAGAAAGACCCAAGCATTGCTGTAAAGCTTTACAGTTTGGCATTATATTGAAAAAAATCTTTCTCATCCTGCTGCTGCTGCTGACTCTGCCACTGCAGTAGAATGTTAGAAAGTGACATACTCTCCTTTTGCAGTTAATGAGAGATCACTCTGGGTTTAGAGTTCTACCAAGAGAGCAACTGCTGCCTGTACTCTGGCTATTAAACTTTATAACCATGGACCATGTGGTGTAACATTAGAGCCATGGCCTTCAACTCAAAAATGAAACAAAACAAAACAAAAACAAAAACAAACAAACAACAGCAACAACAAAAACACTCTTTGGAGTAACATAGGAAGAAGCTCCCAAAGCTTGACTCTTGAATCTTTCTGTCTGCTCTTATTCATTTTTTTTTATTAAGTCAACTTCATGAATTTGGCACTTGGCTAGCTTTATCCAAACTGACAGAAAATGAAACATTTGATGTGAAATTACAAACTGGAAGATGAGAAACAATTTCATTAATTCTTGTTATGATCTTGGATATGAAGCTCAATCTTCACTCTTCCAAGAATTCGAGTGTTAAGGGAATATCCCTCAACTTGCTACTAATTCTTAAGCCCCCATGGTTATTTTTCATACATGCCTCTCTGTCTCACATCTTTTCCTTTTGTGTTTCTAAAAAATGAGGAGCATGTCTTGCTCCCACGTGTTTGCCTATGCATGCCTTTAGTGCTATCAGAGGGAGGCCTCTGTGGAGGAATATAATATACTTACTAATAGGGAGACAAGTTATGTTGTAAA
Organism: Rousettus aegyptiacus; assembly: GCF_014176215.1. NCBI lineage: Eukaryota > Metazoa > Chordata > Mammalia > Chiroptera > Pteropodidae > Rousettus > Rousettus aegyptiacus. The sequence goes on along the minus strand of NW_023416312.1, from coordinate 56,946,361 downwards.
GGGAAAACGACTTCTTTAAAAACCCAGTTGTACCTCAAAAGAGGGAGCATAAATCAAAGTTTCCAAGTTACCAGCCTATCCTTCATGTGTAAGCACAGATGGAATTTTTTAGAATATAAGGCTTAAAAAATTAATAGATAAGACATTCATAGAACTGTGTTATTAAAAATGTAATAAATACAATAACTCCAAAATAAATAATTTGCTCCAAGATTTCTGCCAGTATTAAAATAAATATATTTTAAATTCTTTCTATGAAACTAATTATACCACTACTTGCTAATATTTTATAGGACACCAGTAAGTCCTCATCCCTATAAATTCTTTAGGTAAAGAAATGGTTATGGCTTCACAAAGCAAGATATTTTCCTGGCTGAGAGATCAAGAGAAGGAACACTCCTTAAAATTCATGATGTATGTCTTATGTCTTAAGAACAAAGAAGGGTGAATGTCGACAGAGCCCAGAAATATAGCATTCCCAGAAAAAAATTCCAATTGAAGGTTAGATGCCATAAAGCAGCAGAATTTCCTTACCTGTAATGCACACTTAAAGTAAAGGCCTTTGATATTGATTTGATAGGATGAGAGACAAAATAAAAGGGGAGAGAAGTGAGCAGGCAAGAGACGAAGGGCCATGTGGATCTGTCACCAAATAAACTTTCAATTTTATCTAATAAATTTAATAAAATACAAAAGAAATTGACATGCACATTCAAAATAGATGGGCTTCTGGGTGGGGCCACCTAGCAGTGTGCATCAAAAATAATAATAACAATTATAATAATTATAAAGATCACCAAAAAAATTTGATATTTTAATTATACCTAGCTGAAAAGCTGAATATATCTCAGCAACTCCTGCCTAATGAGGAAACACTTTCAATCTATTAGTGTGGACAATTGGAGAGCAGGATGCCAATACACTATTTTTCCTTTTTCATTCTTCACTACAAGATATTGATGTAGAAAAAAATGAAATAGAGTTTTATGCTTTTCTGTGATGCTACATCAGCTTTCCATTTTTACATTACCTCTTTAAAGGAAAGAGCAGACTGGAAAAGAATATAGGAGGATGGAAAGAAAAGATCAGTTTAAAGTAGCTCGAATATCAACTCACTTGAACCTTTGCCCTAGTATTGAATTTAACCTAGCAAACAACATTGAGGAATTTCTGTGCTATAAGAAAGCTTAGTTTATACTTTTTTGTTGGTATTGTTTTAAGTTAAGAAAGAAAGAATATGGATTAAGAGAGAAAAATTTGCTTGAGAATCAAAAACCCTTCATTTGCCTCTTTCCAAGCTCGACAAAAAAAAAAAAAAAAAAGGTATAAATGGCAGTAGCTGGAATTTGATTTTGATGTTAAGAGATTATGAAATTTGGACCTTAATTCAAATCAAGAAACATTAATTCAATTTTCAACTTCTACAAAATCTCGAAGTCAGTTTTATGTTTATTAAGTGGAGCTAGTATTGCCTAAATAAACAATTAAAAGACACTGATAAATAGCTGACACGACTCAATTAAAATGTGTCTATTATTATTATCCTCACAGGTTTCTATCGAAAGAATGCATAAAATACCAATGCGCCTTGCAAATTCCCAAGACCTGATCTATGTCTAGCCAAAAACCACAATACTCCTAGATCTCTGTCATATAGCTAATGTCAAGGGGAAAATAAAAATTTGGAGAGAGCTAGGTGGAAATAGTTTAGAAAAGATGTAGTCTTTATACAATTCCTAAGCTCCTGGAAGACTAGAGAACCATAACCACTCGTGATATTCCAAATATTTTGATGTTATTTTATCTAATGTTAGTGATGATGAGGTTTGGTGGCACTGCAGTTATATGTTACTTGAAATTCATAATCAGATGCAACTGCAATGTTTTCTGTAGTTTCCACAGACCACATTACAAATAATTTATAATAAAGTCATTTGCCAGAGTCTTTGGTAGCTTTTAAAAACTACAAAAAGGATGAACTCCTTTTTAAGGTCATTTTTAGCCCAAATGGCTCTTCAATGCTATGACTATGCTCAAAGGTAGATCAAGGATTTTATCCTCGCTATATATCTGTTTCTTTTCCTATAAAATGGAAATAACATTGACTCTTATTTTATTACAAAAGCTTTTATAAAATTCTCTTTTGAAATGAGGATTGAAGATGGCAATAAAATTATAAAAACACATCTCTCACATTTTCCACACCATAAAATATGTACAGAAATTAGAGTTTTGGAGGTAGAAATTAATCAAATAATTGTGATGGGCTTAAGAGCAATTTAACATGTTTTCTTCTTTGTATGTGTCTATTTCATTGGAATGTCCATCTGGAGAAAATCCTGAGCTATTTGTCATGGTTCTGTGTCCTCTTCACCTAATGACAGAGGTGAAACCTAAATGAGAGTAGTGGGAAGGAAATGTAAAGCCAGGATATATATTTTGGGCATGGCCAGAGTAAATGAGGACATGTTAATAGGCCCGATAATTTTTAAGCTTATTTGCAAAAATGTAGCATAATTTAGTATTTAATAGGGTGAGCTCTGGTATCAAACAATCTTGGGTTTGATTCCCATCACTGACACAATGGACAAAGTTATTAAAATTTCTCTCTGGCACACAGTAGCATTCAACAAAGTATAGTATTAATTAGAGTGTATTTCTCACCTTCACCATCTTTGACACACTGGATACTCAAACCAAAACCAAGCCAAATATATTAACAGATACAGACTAAATGCTAATCATCCACTGGCAGAAGGGAATAATCAAATATAATAGAAAATCATGGGGGCAAGGGACAGATTAACTCCAACTGAGTGAGTATGTCACAGTAGTTTCCAAATGGCAGGATAGAGAGAGGCAGGAAGTACCCAGCCACTAAAACCCCATGACCAGCATGGTCACCTTCCTTTACAGAACAGGCTTTGATCTTGTAGGTCTTTATGCATACCTGGATTTTCTGCTGTTATTAGAAGTACTAGAATGCCTTCAATTAGTCTCTTAAGATTTTTCTCCCCTTCTTAACAACCTTTAATAGAAATTACAATGAAATCTTATAAGAAAGCTAGTTTCCATGAGGTATCTAGCATCTGGTGGTTTGAAGAGTTGAGAAAAGTTTCAGATAAAACTCCAAATTTTTGAGCTTTGCTCTTTACTAGAATTCCCTCAGCTCATCAAAGCTAAGTCAGACTACTACTCAAGTTTAACAAGCTGCAAGTGTAGACATCTCTTTGACTTTGCCATAACTTGAAATAGCACTGGTGTGGATCAACATTCTCTGCAATTAATTGTTTTTTTTTCCATTGGTCCTTTGTTACCCTAAAGCAGTTCTGCTGACCAGGGTCTCCAGATACTGCCCTACAGGTTATGTACTTTACAACTCCAGGGGATGACATTTATATAGACTATAATGTGAATATCGACCCCCTGGAGTTGTGCAATATGCTTGGCATTGCTGCTGATATTTACAAATCTATTTTGTGGACTGAGGATATTGTTAAAAATTTAAATTTAACCTCTCATTTCTTATTAGTATTTCTAATGATATCTGTACTTAGGTTTAAACTTTGCATTAATTGTTAGTTTCAAAGGGAACATGAAGCAAGACTGGTGGATAGCATATTACCTTCATTTCATCCTTAAGTAATAATTGGAAGATTAAAAAAAAATTTGACTTGACAGTTGAAATATGAACACAGTAGGGAAAATGTTGACATTCAGTTGATTTGGCATATGGCATATCCTAATGGAATAGTTTTAGCATATTTGGTGTGACTTACAGTTTGTTCTCAAAGTGTTTGATAAGCATATTATAGTTTTGAGAGGATGCTTTTTTGGAAGATGATTCCCTGTGGACACATCTCTTAAGAATCACCCTTCCATAAACCCGTGTGGTTGCATTATAGAAGTCTTCGAGGAATGGTGTACTTGAATCAGACAGAGATTGACACACAGAGAAGTAACAACAGAAAATGGGGTTAGACTGGACAATACATGATTATTATAACATTGTTAATCCAATTAATTCAGCAAAATTTCATTGAGCACATAATACACACAAGTGCCATGGAAGAGAGATTAATGATAAATAAATAAAAGTTTCAATCCTAGACTCAGTCAAAATATTAAAATTGTTGAACTGACAAACTCTAGAGTCAGATCACTTATTTGAATCCGCCATTTCTTATATGTATAGCATTGAAAACTTAAGCTCTCTGTGCTTTAGTTATCTTGGCTATAAAGTGGAAATCATAAAAGTAACCTTGTATGTGTTACAAGGTTGTTGTGAGGGTTAGGTGACATAATCTATGTAAAGCACTAAGCCCAATGTCTCAATAATGACAGCTATATTTACTACTGCTATTATTATAGTATTAACAATAATTAGGAGGCAACATAGTAGAGCAATTAAGAGCATGAGTTCTGGAGCCATAATGACTTTGAGTCCTAGCTCTACCACTTAGCACTACGTAATCCTGGAAAAGTAAGACACTTCTTTGTGCTTCAGTTTTCATCTCATCTAATCATGAGAATTAAATGAGTTGATACATTTAAAGTTCTTTAAAGAATGCCTTTTCCATAGTATGCACTCACTAAATGTTAACTATTATTATTAGAGGTTATAAGTTTTTTCTGCAGTGGGTTGAATTTCTCCCCAAAATATTTGTCATGTCCTAACCCCATGTGATATTGTGATGTGTGTGTGTGTGTGTGCGTGTGTGTGTGTGTGTTTGTGTATATACACATACATACATACATATGGTCTACTTCCCTGTTTCTGGTTCACAGATTCTAAAATCCTTGACATTTTCTCAGTATTGAGAGTGATAAAGGTCTTTTGCTATGTTAATGAGGTGACTTTTGTATCTCACCTGAGTGGAGGCTGGTTGCCAGTAGAAGCCACCTATATGGTTTGAGTATTGAAACTTTCAGTCCCACCTCTCTGGGAAGGGGAGAGGTGCTTGAAGTTGAATCAATTGCCAATGGTCAATGACTTAGTTAATCATGACTATGCAATGGAGTTTCCATAAAAACCCCAAAAGATATCTCATTGGCTTTTGGGGGGAGAGTTTTCACTTTGGGAAACCAGAACATGTCCACCTGCCACCTTGCAGAGTCCAAAGCTCCATGAGGACAAAGGTTATCTGGTTGTTGATTCCTATCCTTTAATATCCTTTGTAATAAATTGGTAATTTAGTGAGTAAACAGGTTTTCTTGAGTTCTGTGAGCCATTCTAGCAAATTAATCAAACCCCAAAAGGGAGCTACTGGAACCTCTGATTTATAGCCAGTCAGAAGTATAGATAACAACCTGGATTTGCAACTGATTTCTGAATTGAGTTGACAAGGAAGGGGTCTTTGGAAACTTCATTCTATAGCCCGTTGGTCAAAAGTACAGATAACAATCTGGGCTTTCAATTGGTATTTCAAATAGAGGGAAATTTTGTGGGACTTTACCTATGGAATTTATCTTAGGGTAGGTAGTGTCAGAATTGAGTTGAATTTTTAGGCATCTTGCTGGTGTCTGAGAATCACTTGTTGGTGTAGGAAGCTTCCACACACACAATAGAATAAGTTTCAGAGAACCTTTTCATCCTGTGCATGTGAACTTATTTGGAAATAGGGTCCTTGCAAATGTAATTAAGGATCTCAAGATGAGATCGTCCCGGATTTATGGTGGGCCTTAAATTCAATGACTGGTGTCCTTGTAAAAGAATGGAAAGGTAAATCTGAGACTCGGAGACACAGGGAAGAAGTACATATTAAGATAGAAGTAAAGACTGAAGTTATACTACCACAAACCAAGGAAAGCAGGAAGTCAGCAGAAGTTGGTAGAGGAAAGGAAGTATAATCCCTTACAGTCTCAGGAGAAGTACAGGCCTGTTGATAATCTGATTTCTTACTTCTGGCCTCTAGAAACATGAAATAATAAATTTTGGTTATTTAAAGCCACCAAGTTTGCGGTAAATTTGTTTTGGCAACCCCATTAAACACTCTTACAAAATTAAATGACATTGTCTTTTATTTTGAGTGATGTATCTTTAAATAGAAAAAAATTATAGATTTTTGCATGATTTTGCATATTTAAACTGTAAATTTTTATATATATTTTGCTTCTTGTTAAGGATATTTGGAAGATGTCTTTGCTCTATATAAATGTACCTAATTATTTTGACTCATCTATTCCAAAATACTAAATATATTTAATAAACATTTATTGAGTGTCTACTATGTATTAGACATTTTACAGAAAGCAATGATGCAATCCTATCATAAAGAAGCTCACAGTACAACAGTTTAAGTGTGAATGAGATTTTAGCAGTCTAGCAGATAAAAATCCTGAGAACTTGGGTTCTATTGATTTTAGAATCTTCCTAGAGTCCTATAGTATCTTATAAAACTTTTTGGAAAATATATATCACTGTGTGCCCTTGACGGATGTACTAAGTGTTGCCCAGGCATTTTTTTTTCTTTTATAGCCCAGCAATAGTTATTGGACTGAGATTTTGGAATTGTTGATCTAGTCCAAATTCACTCCATATGCATTGTAAAATTAATAAACATAAACCTTATTTAAAATGGAGTTTGGAATTTAGAAGAGAGAACCTTAACACACTTAACACTCAATTCATACTAATGACCCTGACATACCTTACATCTGTGACAGAAAGTGTTACTACTTTACTACCTCAGTAGAAGGAAGAAAATATTCCTTTTTTGCCCAGTAACAGCTGGGCAAATGGTCACCATACTTCGAAATTTGTTTTTTTTTTCAATGAACTCTTCATTTACAACAGCTCCTACCAAGTCTGAAAAGTTCATCTCCTTTGTTTTTCTGGACTTGCATATGATTTACTTTTAGATCTTATGCTCCAAATTGCATTTCTTTGTTCTCAAATAAACCCATTTTGCTGGAGAAATATCTGGCTGTCTTTTTAAGGTCAATAGCAGAAATGCACCTATAGCACTCCTGTTAAGTGCTCCCTTGCATTATTTGAAATTTTCTAGTGACAATCTCATCCTTTGTAAGTCACTTAGGTCCTTTGATACACAAAGTAGTAGAAAGTTGTTCCATTTAATATTGATTGATATTGATCTTCAATTTACCTACTCTTAAATTATATTCACTGGCCATGTGAACAATCTACCCCTAAATAGTGGTGCCTTAACATTTATAACTTGTTCCTTTTCTCATATTGTCTATGCACACCTAGCTCCTCCCACTGTTACTTGTTTTGCATTAATTTTAGACCCTTCATGCCCTTGGTCATTTTCCATTGGACAAGCTCCAGTTTGCCTATTTCCTGCTTAAAATTTTACCTTCATAATTGAATATAATACTCCTATCGGTGAAAATTTCCATGTGGCTATATTTAGAGATTAGACTTATATTAATATAGCCTTTTTTATTGCAGGTCTTTTTTTGTTTTGTTTTGTGGCAGTTACATCATTGCGCTAGACACATTGAACTTAACATCAAATGAAACTTCCAGATCTTATTTTCACAATGCTGTTTATAAGCCAAAGATTCTCTAATCCATTCTGACTCATGTGATTCTTCAAACGTTAAGAACAGCATTTCAAATTTAGTCTTATTATGTTGCATTTTATTAGTTTTGGGTCATCATTGCAATCTATATTAATAAAGTTTTGGGGTGGTAATTCAGTCCTCCAATATATTTACTTATTTTTATACTTTTCAAATCTGAAAACTTGATATGAATTTCTTAAGTTAGATAAGGGGAAGCATAGCATGAGATTAAGAGAATACGCTCTGGAGTCAAGTTGAGTTAAATTTTGCATCTGAGTCTCAGCACAGATATTACTTAATTTACTTAACTATCTAAACTCAACTTCTTTATTTGTAAAATGAGAAGAATAATAAATTTACTTTATAGTGTTATTATGTAGATTACATGTAATAATGTTTATAAATAATTTAATGTGAAACCTGGAAGAGTCATTCATTCAACAAATATTTATTGAATGCCTGGTAGTTTTCAGACATTGTTCTGTGTCTAAGATATGGTAGGTATATAGTATTAAACAAAGCAGACAAAGACTCTTCATAGAACTTACAATCTTGGGTATGAAAGCAAGATAATAAGCATTTAAATATATAAAAAATGAAAAAAAAATCAAATAATTTCAGAGAGTGGCAAATGCTAAGAAAAATAAGTTAAAGGGATGAAGGGAAATTGTGAGGGGGGCATCTTTAGAAAGTGTTTAAAGATCACTCAAATTGTTGTGAAGAATGGGTTATATAAATATAGTGTGAGTCGAGGCACAAAGGGCAGTTAGAATAAAAGTTCAACAGATAGTTAAGATGTGATGTTGGCTTGGACTATGGTGGTAGCAGTATAAATTGAGGGAGTTGGTAGATTTAGGCTTATGTTTTGGAATTATATTTGACAGAATTTTCTAATGAACTAAATATTAGAGATGAAGGAAAGACGGGGGACAAAGATGACTCCTGTAAGTGTTAAATTAATGTGAAATAGTATAATTATCTATATCCTCATCAAAGTAACAAAAATATATAAGATATGACACTGGAGAATTTTTATGTATTGCTAACCATTTTTTATCAATGGCCATGAAACATTTTCTTTTGCTTTGGGGCCCTTTGATTATTTTAAACTAGTCCAGTTCCCTAGTAAAAATATCTGGTATCATAGGCCACTGTGGTTTTTCTAGACCAGTGTTTCCAAATGCAGGTATGAGACTAATGTTAATCCAAGATAAATTTATCACCAGTCTGTCGTAATAAAAATAAAATAATTTAATAAGAAAATTATACACACAGAGAAAATGAGAGTTGAATTCTTATGTTTTAAATATGGAATGTCACAATATGTTCTAAGAACTTCATACATTAATTCCTTTACTCCTCATAACAAATGGTATTTTCTCCTGCTAGAGATGGAAAACCCAAAGGAATTGATAGGTTAGGTAACTTGACAAATATCTATAAAATACATACATATGGTTCGAATTTTGCTACGTGCCCTTTCTTATAACAGTCCATTTTTTTCTGTTTATGTCCCTACTATCTTATAATTTTAAATGTACCTTATTTTTTAAATGATTATAGCAGCAGATCATAAATATATCCCAATGTCCTAAAGTTGTATGAAACTGAAAAATCTAAGAACAACTGCTTTAGAAATGTATTCCAGTATAGAACTTCCCTAAGAATCAAGACTCATGTCTGAGGTTCTGCTTAGCATTAAGACACTTTTTAAATACAAAAATGCTTCTGTGAGGATTCTAGTGGTTCATTCATGAAATTGGAGACAGGTCAGTATGCCTTTTTGGATGACACACATTTCTATCTAGGCTTCTAATTCAATTTGTACTTTAATTACAAGTGAATTTCCACTTACATTTCGGCTTAGCTTTATCATTTGTAACTTTACACAATGGCAACGGTGGTCATGGAAGAAACCTAGGGGAGGCAGGGACCATGGCAAGGGCTTTTTCACTCACCATGGCACTGGGGACTAACAGCAACAACTGAGTAAAGCATTGCTATGCTAATCTCTTGGCTTGGGACCAGGCTAAGATTGCAATGTCAAACTACAGGTAACCTTGAAAGTATAATAGGGCTGCAGATATATCTGGTTTTCTGCTAACCATGAAGATTTCCTTCAGTTCAGATATGGTTTACTGAACTTATGCACATTTTAAGCAACTTCCTTACTTTAGTGCATGGTAGAGTGGAGGGCATGGCTGGTGTGAAAGTCTGCAACTGACTTTTTATCATGGTCATGTATTGCTATCTTCCCCCGACCCCTTTCTTAATGGAGTAGCTGCTGTTGTACATTCCACAGGATAACGGCTATTATTTATACAGCAATTTTCATTTTCATTGTGTATTACAAATACTAACACATTTATCCTCAGGAGAGAAATATTATATAATGTCTCAAGCAAACAATCACCCTTTTATTTCCAAATGGATTGAGTAGGTTCATGAAATACAATCAATGGATCATTAGTATTAGGTAGAGCTGTATTACCCAAAATAATCCACTAGCGCCGGATTTAATGAGTAATGGTCATAGGTTCAGATTACAGTACATTACCAGAGCCCCTGCAGGGGAAGCATTTGTAAACTAAAATTCTGCTTCCTGCTCTCAGAGGACTTCCCTTAATAATGACTGACATTTCTTCACAGCCTCTAAATGACTCCAGCAGGCACTACGTGGAATTCTCAGATATGGTAGATTGTTTTACTGTACTCCATCTGTCAAAACTTCCTGAGAGGGCATATTTCACTATAAAAATATTTTTATAAAACCAGCAGTGAAGGTTTACCATTACCGTTGTAGCATGTCCAGGTCTCACCCCCTCCTGTCTCACTATCCATCTTCCACTTACATCACACACTCTCAGTCGAAACACACAAAGAGTTTCAGAGTCTGAAATAAATGAAATGCCAAGTACAATAGCATTTCATCTTATCCTAAACACCTCACGGACACTTTTAAATGACCCATTGTTATATAGAACATTTTCTAACTTCAATGTCTCTTTCACTTTATTGCTGTATGTTAGGAAGGAGATACTGTTCTAGAGTTTGCAGGAAGGTAGAAAAGGTTCAAAGTAAGAGCAAGCTGAAACACACAATCACATAAAATCTGAATTCATTCAACTGTTATGTTAATGCTAATCATAAGCCAAAATATGATTCAGATCATTGTACTTGAATCACCTCAGCTGAATCTCTTTCCTGATTAGCAAATATTTTATTTCCTGATAATATGTAATGCTATGTTGGAGATACATTCTGGGAAAAAAAAGCTTCTTTTTGTGCTCAAGTCTCTTTCACTCTAAGAAAATGTCATATCTTAAGCAACTCACTTCAGAATATACCATTTATTTTGTCTTAGATTATATGGTGACACCACTCAAAATGTGCTTTTACTTTTTATTATTATTTGCTATATAAAAATCCTCCCTGTATACTTGAAAGCAATGAGAATGAATTTAAAATAACCAAAACATATGATATCGAATATCATCATTCATAACATAAAATGAAAAAAAATGAGGGGTATAACTTTTTGAATGTGGGCATTATTTTTGCATACAGGTAATAATAAAAGATTTTTAGAAAACACAAAGTTTTATAAGAATTTAAGTTAATGTGCTAAAAATATGTTTCCTATATAGGAATGAATAGGGGACCAATAGAGCATTAACTTAAAAAGAGCCAGAAGAAAAAAATATAATCATATTCAGTTACCCCCCAAAATCAGTCCCACTATTTTTGTTGGTCAATGCTTCCAAGACTTGCTCTCTAGAGAATCTTTTATGGAGTTCAAAGCTAACAACTTCATATTTGGCATCCAGATGTGAACCACTGCTTTTGTTAGTAGACTTTGCTTTCAGCCTCTTGTTTTGATTAAAGTACATTATCTGGTATCTAAGACTTATCATGAGAGAGCATTGCTGATGTAACGAAAAAAAAAAAAAACACACATAAGCTGCAAACTCAGAAAGAAATGTTGGAATCCTGATGAAGGGAAATTTGTCTGAAATTCTCTTTCATTTCTTTTCATCACAAATACAAACCAATTGATACTATGCTATGTGGTGTTTCCAAATATTATCTATAAGCAAAATATTTGATCAGTTTTCTTTACATTTACCAAGAGATCTCTTAGAGAAAGCAAGACTGGTAATGACAGTGGAATCATTCTAGTGCCTACCAACCCATAATTTTTATATTCAAATTCAGAGATTGAGCTCCTCAGGTTTCAGAAAAATTTCAAGTGATTGGCACTACCATGGAGAACTCATTACAAAAGTTGTCGATTTGATAGAAGGATGACAAAGCACATATTTTATTTTGTCTATGAAATAATTTTGCTTCAATTCTTTGTTTTTGCAGTTTTAAGAACAGCAATTGCAACAATGTCTCTGTGCAAGCATTATCATTTTATGATATAAAATGTACTTATATATGCACCTCAGAAATATTGTAGTTTAAGAGGAATGAGAGTTTGGCACCGGGATTTTGCCAGCAAATTTGAAAACCTTAATGAGATACTATGGCAGTTATTATTTTAACTTTATCTTAAATAGTCATTCAAAACTTGATTACTGTGGACCCCACTCATTCAGCGTTTCTAATTCCAGCAGTTAATATATTCAGTTAATCCAATTAAAGAGTTTTGAGGCAATTTAGTCATGTCCATTTGTTTCTAAAGGTTATGTCAAAGGTGAAAAATCCTTATGTATTATAGCAGAGCTTCTGCCTGACTAATTTTTTGTGCTTATTTTGCTGTAAATCTTTAAATGTATTAAATATGCATTACTTTAAAAAATTCTATGTAATACAGATTTTTAACAAGTTTCAGGAATCAACAAGTATTTATCGAATATGTTTGGTGACTTCAGAACTGTGTTAGGTCCTAAGAAGATGTGAAAGAAGCAAACCACTGGTGAGACAAATACTAAAACACATGAAACAATCAAAGAGCAATGAAGTGTAACATTGTGCAGTGTAGAGTTAAACATTTTAAAAAGCAACAATATTTTTAAAAATGCAGAGAAGAATAAAGTAAACATAAGACTGGATATCTGTAGAAGAACTTTTCATGAAGGCACTGGAGCATAAAGTGAACCTTTAAGAATGAGTTTGGTTTAGATAGACAGAAATGAGCTGAGAGAACATTCCAGATAAGGGAAATAGCATAAGAATGCACATAAAAGGTAGAGAGCATTCTATGGAATAGTAGGAAATAATTTGTTAGAGAAGGACCAGATTATTTGGGATATACAAACCATGACAGAAACTTTTATTTTAAATGGAAAGGCAAAAGGTGGCTACCATAAGATTTTGTTTTTACTATGAAATATCATGCACACAAAAAGATGCATAAAATGCATTGCGTAGTTTAAAAAATAATAATATTAAATGAATGCATAAGTTTCCTGCACTCAATTTAAGAAACAATACCAGTAATTTAGTATGTATATTGTACTTCCTCCACTGCAGAGAAACCTACAACCCAAATTCTATGTTAATAATTCTCTTGGATTTTTAAATATTTTAATACTTATATGTGGTATTGTAAACAGCATATTATTTACTTTGGAGTTGGACTTTATATAAATGTTAAAATACTATAAATAATCTCTCACTTGCTTCTTTTGCTCAAAATTATATTTTTGAGATTCATGTATATTGCTGGCTGTAGCTGTGGCTCATTAAAGTGATATACTGCTATATAGTAGTACATTGTGTCAGTATGACACAATTTCTTTTTTCTCTCAATCACTGATGGATTATTGGGTTGTATTCAATTTTTGTTACCATGAGCTTTGTCATTATGAGCTCTTTTTCATGTATCTTAGGTATTATATCTTGAGAGAAATGCTTAGAAGTGCTGATGAGGCATAAGGTATTCAGATTTTAAATTTTATTATATAATGTCAAACTTTTATTAAATGGAAATTTATTCTTTCACCAGCAAGGACAAAAAATTCCCATTACTTCATGTTCTTATCAACACTTGAAATTGTCTAAGATTTTTAATTTTCGACAATCTGGTGAGAATAAACTTTATTTAACAATGATTAATTTGCATGAAAGTGATTATTAATATGATTGAACATATTTTATATAATCATAGTCCAGTTATGTTCCCTTTTTTGTGAAATGTCCTGTCATCTCTTCTTTCTATTTTTTGGTAAGTTGATAGACCTTTTTATTAATGATATGTAGGAATTTTCATGTTCTGAATAGTAATCAGTTATTAAGTATACGTAACAAAAATATTTTCACAGATTATGGCTTATGTTTTAACTCTAATGAGTCTTTGATGAACAGATTTAGTTTTGTTTTAACATAGTTGACCCTCATCAATTTATTTTTTGTAGTTTCACATTTGGGTCCTGGTTAAGAATTCTTTCACTACTTCATGGTCATAGCTGTAAAGATAGTTTGCTACTTTTCTTTTTCAAACATTTTATGGCAATGATTCTTAAAATGGCATACCCATATCAGCAGCAGCAATATCATGTAGGATCTTGTTAAATATGCAAAATTCTCAGGTTCCACCCCACACTTAATGAGAATTTCTATAAGAGACTTAAAAATCTGTGTTTTAATAAGACTTCTAGGTGATACTAATGCACTAACATTTGAGAAGCATTTATATTTTTGGCTTTTGCATTGATTTATGTATATAGTGGAAAGTAAAGGTACAATTTTACTTTTTCCATATGGATATCCTATTCCACAATACCACTTATTACCTACTCTCTGCACCACTACCTTTACATAAATCATGTTCTCCTACATATATATTTCTTAAAGGTTCTAGAGATCAAGTTTAGGAGAATAGATATTTTAATAATATTGAGTTCCTACCAATGA